>NW_006262688.1:10487877-10510242 GCF_000493195.1 Citrus x clementina | reverse complement strand
GGAATTACCACATTGTCTAGGCTGTGTTTGGTAGAACACTTTAGAAACCACAAGCTCCCCATCTTTCTCTTCTTCATTGCCGCCAAGATGGTACTGATGCATCACCCAGTTTGTTTTCTCAGGCTTTTTTTGCTTCCCATAGTTGGTGTAAAGCACAAGAATTTTCTTGTAACCTTTCACTTTGCCACCGATGAACACTGGCCTTGTCTTGCCTGTTTTGTGCCACCGGGTCTCGCCGCCTTGTTCGTCTGTATGCACCTTTCTTCTTTTTCTGGTCCCTGTTGTGTATGCTTTCGAAGGTCGATGAAAGAAGTGCCGAATTAAGCCATCTTTGGAAACTCCTGCGTGCATCATATGTATATGAGGATAACAACATTAATTGACGATTCACATTATATGTTAAAATTAAGAAAAGAATATTTGTATATCTGTGTTTTTTGTATGTATGTATATGTATATATATGTATGCATACATGAACATGGAGTATTTTCTTGACTTTTGTAGCTGACATATTAGGGTTAGCTGGGGTTTCCTTTGTTGGCAAACGGTGATTTAATTAGTTCATCGGGTGTTAACGGGCAATGGGGTTACACAATTATCTTTGAATTAAGAAACTATAGTGGTTGGATTAAAATGACATACTACTATTAAGTATTAACCAACTCTTAACATTAATAGAAAACCTAATGATATGAACCACAGTGGTTGGATTAAAATGAACCATCACTCTGCTTTTTGCTTCACCAAGAGTTCATAGTACTGACGAATTAATTAATGCATGTATGATACGTGTAATTGAACTTAATATATCCACCACTTGCATTGTGGTTTTTCAAAATAAATACACATGTCTCTGCATCATTTACTTATTGTATGGTTGACATGGTACTTTTAATGTGTTTTAGAATTTCTCCAGCAATACAATGGATCTATAAACAACCAACTAATAAAATATTGTCATATCATATATATGAAAAAATAAAATAAATAATCCACATACACGTGATATTAAAGAAAATTTACACATTTCGCTCATCAGAATTAAACTCAATTTAATTACCAGGTAATTTTTCAGGATGTGTGTAGCAAATTCCATTCTCTCCTTCAAGCGTAGGAATAAACTCATCGATGAGAGGGTGAAGTTTACGAGCATCAGCCCTCACCTTGGCTTCCAGATGCTCAAGAAGTTCTTGATCCGTCGGATCGAACTTCACCCCAGCCGGTAGTCCCGGCAAATCATGAATCCTTGCCTTAAAAAACGGCCAACGAATCATAATAACCATATATTAATGTGCAAAAATGATTACAGAATATATATAATGTGCAATAGTAAAGCAATTAACTATATATATAACTACACGTACCTGCTCGTTACATTTGATCTGATGACCACATGAAGGACAAGATCTAACCAAACAATTTTTGGCTTTTGCACTACTACTACTATTAGAAGTATTGTTATTATTATTATTATTATTATTATTATTATTATTGGTGGAGGATGATGGCGGTGAGCTTATTCTCTCAATCGTTTGCACATCACTGCAGTCATTGCACCAAGTCATGATGATGATTCTTTCTTTGGTTTCCTCTTATGCCCATTACACAATAATAGATCTTTTGTTTTGTCTGATTCCTCTCCACTACTGCTCACTCCAAAATAAAATATATCTATAAGAAGAAAGGTATACAAAGAGGGAGGAAGAGAGAGATGGGACAATTAAAAGTGATCAAAGGTTAAAAGCAACTTGTCTCTTCTAAAGCTTTGTTCCCCTCATGGCCAGTGCTTGTTCTTCTTCTTCTTCTTCTTCTTCTTCTTCTTCACTACATTGCACTCAAGAGAAAGAGAAAAAGAGAGCAAGCTAACTTAAAAATCAACATAGATACTATAATTTTGAGAAATAAGGGTAAAACTAAAAGAAGCAGACAAAAAGAAATTGAAAAAAAAATAATGAAAAAAATAAAAGGGTATTTGTTTGCTTGGATCTTACGTTTGGATTTTGCTTATATTGTGTATGACAACTTGTAGGAGAATAAATGTAGTTTTTGTGTCTTTTTTACTCCGTCAAAAAGGCAAACTTTGATTTGTTAAGGCTGGAATTAGATAATTAAAATATAGAAAATAAATAAAATATAAATATAAAATAATAATCAGGATTGAGTGAAGTAGGGGCAAGCTGTAGCTAGCTTGCTGATTTAGCACCAAGAAAGACAGGTTTCTTGCTTTACATGATAAGTCTACGTGAAGAAATAGAAATAGATTTTTGGTTGGCTGTTAATATTAAGGCGTTTCTTCTTTATCTTTCCATAGTTTTTTTTGTTTCCATTTTTTAGCTTTGTTCACACTCTAGGGCGACATTGGACCTGCATCCCTCTTCTCTCGTAAAATTTAATTGACAGCGATTTGCTAGTCTTTTATCATTTTTGTTTCCACGTGGCGAACTGGGAAATTTCCCATTTGGCAATAAAATGTTTTATCTTTGTGTAAATCATCTGCAAATAGATAAGAAATGAAATGAAAAGTGATGAAATAATGCCAAGGACTTGAACCCAATGCCAGCTTTTCAATCTGTCCTTCTTTAGTCTCGGTCACCCGAGTTCTTCGAATCATGAGGGAGATAGAGGCCTTGGTTTAGACTTTACCCACTAAGCAGCTGTTTGCTTTCATGGTTATTCTTTTGGACTTTTCCAGGTTCAATTGTAGTACAACGTATTGTCTACGGCGCTGATGCCCCACAATGTTTCAATTAATGCACTCATATTTACCGAGAAGGGAATTCTGTGACTGATAAATTGGGGAACATCGGATTGCCATGCGATGCTTATAGCTGGGGGGGATAGTCCACCTAGTAGTGTTATTCAGAGTTTGCTTGAGGATTCATGCATGGGGCTTGCCAAAGTATAGATTTTCTTAACCCGAGTTGCAGCCTCATTTCTTTGTAATTTTTTTTTTATTTTAAACAAATTTATGCGTTTATCCCAAAAAAAAAAAAATTGTATGAGTCCCCATTTTTTGGGTGGGCTATTAAATTTATTTTTATTTTTTTATAAGTATTAATAAAGAAAAATTTATAAATTATAATCAACTATTTTTTTTTTCAAAAAGCTTACCCAGGCTGCGGCCCGGGTTAGCCAACTCTTAGCTTCGCAGCAAGTAGTATCCAAATTTTATTTATTTAATATTAGGTGCATTTGGGATTGAAGTTGAGCAGTTGTAGTTTAGAAGCTAAGCACTAAAGTATTTGGTAAATACTAACTGTTGTAGTTTGGAAGATATGTTGAAATAATTTTTTACTTGTAACATAGAAAATTTATTATATCTCTAATAATTTTGTCAAAATTATTATTTAAAATTTATATTTACTATAAATTATTAACTTTTATTTTATAGTTACAATTTTTTTTAACAGTTGTTGTAGCTTAAAAAACTACACACCTTAATTCCATACAGGATCATTGTTTGTTGAATTTATACTTATTTAAGACTAAGAAATGAGATGATGTGAATAAAGTTTGAACTCTAAATCTTTCATATCAATTGAACGAACTAACATACACTGGCATGTAAGAGAAAAGGAGAGATTGATAATTAATAGAGTAATGATACAGCCACAAACTCTTGTACAAATTTATTTTGTACAAACTGATGTGTACAAAGGAGAGATTGATAACTTTTATTTTATAGTTGAATTAAATATCACTTGGCCCACATGATTTGTTTTTATTAATTTATATTTTCATTCAACCAATGAATTAATGCCACGTCAGTTTGTACAAAATAAGTTTGTACAAGAGTTTGTGGCTGTATCATTACTCTAATTAATATGATAAGAATAAATTAACTTCATCTTGCACACTCCATCAGTTCCAACGTGTATCACGACTCAAGTCCGACGTGGGAGTTTAAGACACACACTTTCCAGTTGTGGAATTTCTTTCTCTTTAGCATTTTGTTACTCCACGGAATCCATTCAAAGCAACTGGGTTAAAATATAGTGAAGCATTCAGAATTTCTTCCTTTTTTTTTGGTGGGGGGTAGCTGCTGCTTTTTAAACATTCCTTGAATCTGTTGAATTTTTATTTATTTATTTGAAAAACCCGATTTATCTTATTATAATTTATATCATCGAGGATCAGGTTGGGTTGTTGATGTATATTATAGAATAATCCACTTTTGTTTTGTTAATGAAAAATTCAATTAGAACAAGGTTCATGAGTTTAATAAATTACGTTTATGTGAACTATAAAAATAGAACATATGTATTTGATAAATTTTATTATTAAACTGTTGTTTTATCTAATGACCATAAGTATTTATTTAATCCTATAAGCTCTTTCTAAATTTTCTATTGTTATATGGTTGTTTTTTAACCAGAGATTTTAAAAATTAAATAAGTTATTTTGTTTCTACTAATAAAAATTTAAATTTTGGACTCTTGAAAGTAGAAGTTGAAAAGCTTTTTTTTTAAATATTAAAGTATCTAAAATATCACTTACTTATTTGACAATATGATTCCCTTCCTTTCATAACATAACTTTAAAAAAATTAATCTATTAAAGTAATTTAATTTTATAGTTTTAATAAAAACTCTCATCGACAACCGAACAGCTAAAAGTTTTATTTACAAAGCTAAATCAAATATAGCAAAATAACTTAAGTCAAAAAATTAATTGAGAAATATTTAATTGATTATTTGTCTAAACTACTTGCTTATTTATTTTTTTAACAACAATGTGAATTTTATATAATTATTTTTTTTAAAGGTGGACTGTATTCAGGAAATATAACCACCCTTCAAGATTTTGCAGGCTATCTTAAGTAAGAATCGCGTCTTCAAACATATATTGGGGCGTATCTAGAGACAATATATATATAACAATAAAGTTGGGCTAAGGTTATGGGCTCTAGACTATAACAGTGATAGAAACTGAGGGTCAGCTGCAAATATGTCATCAGTCATCGCTCTTTCTTATTCATTTCACAACGGGATTTAATAAATTATCCCCAGATAGAGCGACAATCTTTAGCTTATCCCATAAAAATGTGAAAATTTTAATTTATTTCTTATTTTTGTTCAAAAAATAGTTTTATCCCAAAAAATAGGGTCAGGCTACAGTGCAATTGTGGTACCGTGCCACAGTTGCACCAGCCGTTGGATCCATTCAAATGAGTAGGGTCCACTTGAATAAGTAGAAATCCAACAGTTGGGTGCAACTGTGACACGGTACCACAGTTGCACCTCAGTTTTATCCCAAAAAATAATGACAAATGGGTGATTTTTCTTTCCTATCTTTTCAATAATAAATGAAGGGTCAATCGAAGTTTTTACATTTTTATAGATAAATTAAAAAAGTGTCATTATAATTAAAGGTAAATAAAAGTTATTCACAATTATAGGACGGTGTATTTCTATTTCTTCAAAGCATGTGCACAGCTGTAAATATTTGTCAGTTATACACCATACGGTGTATGACGGTGCTCGCCTAACAAATACTGTATACGGGGATCAAACAAGATTTGTCTGTTGATGTTAGGCCCCAATAAAATTAATGCCCATTTAGTCAAGACTTTGAAAGAGAGAGCAGCCTGTCATTCTCACGAGCTGCACATAAAATGTGCCAAGAGAGAAGGACGCATGAGAGGGTCCAATTGAGTAAATTTTGGACGGCCGTGGAGGCCAATGGCAGCCACATGCTCACAATTATCTCTCGTTAAATTAACAGAACTGTCTTTTTACTTGGGACCAAAAACAACGCATCACGATGATAGACACAAATGGAGGGAAACATTCAAAACGAGACAAATTCCATTAAAAGCCTTTGAAATTTCATCGACTATTTCTGTACAATGACGCGATCCTTCCATCCAATCAGCTGAAAAAAGATGCCTTTTCAATGTTTGACGAGTCTCACATTTGCACGTTACAAGGATTGTACAATGACACGATCCTCTCAATTACCTAATAATCAAAGCGAATACAATGAAGCATCGACTAAAATTACAAGACAAACTCACAGTTGCAATCTTTATAAAATGTCCATTGTCCTGTCATTGTGGACTAACTTACTGTAGATACACGTTTTCGATTTAACTTCTTAAACTAAAATTTGATTATCAGATGGATCTTCATAGTAGTAAGGCGAGAGCTTGCCGTCTTTCTTGATGGTCTTAGACTTGTTCTCTGCGGTGGCTTCTTGCAACAGTTTAACCACCTTTCGCATGGAGGGGCGATTAAGGGGGAGTGCATTGGTGCAAAGGAGACTGATCTCGAGGACCCTGCAAATTTGATCCTTGTAGCTTGAATCGAGGTTGGAATCAATTATATTGTCCAGGCCTTTCTGGTCCAAGGTGGTGCAGACCCATTTTACCAAGTCTTTCTCCCCAAACTCTGGATCAATTGGAGGTCTACCAGTAATCAATTCCAGAAGGACCACTCCGAAACTGTAAATGTCACTCTTTTCATTCACTCGAAGAGTATATGCATATTCTGCATCAAATTTAGGATGAAACAGAACAAATGTTAAAAGTATACTCAAAGATAATGATCTTCACGTCAATGACATTAAATCCCTTACTAATCTCATCTTAAATCAATCAACTTGTTTAAGGCAATAAACTCAAGAATACAACTCCAGCAATTTAAATCATATAGCAATTTTAATCAAGAAGTCGGCAAATATACCTGGTGCAATGTAACCGCAAGAACCTGCAATTACGGACATGGATTCGGGCCCCTTGCCAACTCCATCAACAACCTTAGCAACTCCAAAATCTGCAACTCTAGCACTAAACTCTGCATCCAACAATATGTTGTTGGATTTCACATCGCGATGAACAATTGGAGGAACACAATCATGATGCAAATAAGATAACCCCTCAGCCGCATCCAAAGCTATCTTATACCTTGTTGGCCAATCCAACAAACTTGCTTTGCCGCTATGCAACACATCTCCCAAGCTCCCATTTGGCATGTACTCGTAAACCAGAAGCTTGCAATCTCTGGAGTTGCAACAGCACCACAATCTCACAATATTTTTGTGCCTTATCTTTCCCAATGTTTCAACTTCTACTTCAAATTCATCTCTCTGTGACTCATTACTTGAATCATCCTTCTTGGCTCTTCCCCACAGTTTCTTCACTGCCACTACATCACCATTGCTTAGCAAAACTTTGTAAACTTTCCCCGAAGCTCCACTTCCAATCAAATTTTCTTCTTTCAGACAGTCAGCAATCTCAAACTCACTAAAACCAATTTTGTGGAATGACTTCCACTTCGACAAAGCCATTCCCTTCTTTGTCTTCTTAAGTTTCCGATACTTCACATAGAACCAAATAACCCCAACAACAAAGACGACACCAGCAAGAAGAAAGATCAATCCAAAAATCCACAGAGAACCTTCATTCTTAGATCTACCAGTCTTTGGACAGAGACCAGCCAAGTCCCCGCACAAACCTGGATTCCCCAAGAAGCTACCCCTATACATTTCCTTGGCATATAAAGGAGGTAGCTCGCCAGAAAGCCTATTATTTGACAAATTAAGTACATTGAGCTTCAAATTCTGCAATTCAAGTGGGATTTTCCCAGAAAATAAATTCCCGGAAAGATCAAGATAATTCAGCACCGGCAAATTCCCAATTTCACTTGGTATTTCACCAGAGAGCCTATTGTTAGCCAAATTGAGCTCATTGATATTCTTCCAACTTTCAATTCCTTCTGGAATCCCACCAGATAGTTCATTTTCACTAAGATCAAGATTTCCCAACTGACTCAATTTCGCTAAACTCCCTGGAATTTGTCCTGCAAACTTGTTACCATCACCCGAAAATTCAACCAAGTTACTCAACAACCCAACTTCATCTGGAATTGACCCCGAAAAGTTATTTCTGGAAACCAAAAGACTTGAAAGATTGTTTGCACCAGAAATAGATTTTGAAATCTTCCCAGTAAATGAATTATCAGCAAGTTCAAACAAATAAATATGAGGCAAGCCCCAGAACATCTCAGGAACTGAACCTGATAACAAGTTATGCCTCAAACGGACCCTCCTCAAGCTCCGACATTTTCCTAGACTTTGTGGGATTTTCCCAGAAAATGAATTGTATATCAGTACCAAATCCTCTAAAGACCCTTTCTCACACAAACCCTCTGGAATTTCACCAGAAAATTGATTGTACGAGAGGTCTAATGTTGTTAAAGGAGAGTACTTCCCAAGTTCGCTCGGCAGCCCACCTCTGAGTTTGTTGTTAAACAATTTGAGTTCAGACAAGTTCTTAGACCGAGCTATACTCTCTGGCAAAGTGCCCTCGAGTCTGTTCTCATACAAGTTGAGTGACTCGAGCTGTAGCTCACACAACTCGTTCGGAATCGTCCCAGTCAGCTGATTCATCGAAGCGTCAAACCTCAAAAGCGTCGTCATATTAACCCACTTCACCGGTAATTCGCCAGACAACGAGTTCTTAAACAACTCAATTTGCTCTATGCTTTTCATTTCGGTGATCGAACTCGGAATCGACCCAGTGAGCCCGTTGAACGACAAGTCTAAATTTTTAAGCTTCGTCAACCGAGTCAAGCTCTCAGGAATTTCACCCAGGAGGTTACATCCACTGAGCCAGAGATACTCGAGGTTCGTCAAGTTGCTGAGCTGACTCGGCAGCTGACCCGGTTGAAACGGGTTGTAAGCGAGACGAAGCTCCTTGAGAGTGGAAATGTTGCCGAGCGAACTGGATATGGTTCCATTCAAAAGGTTATTAAAGAGTGAGAGTGACTCGAGTTGAGTGAACTCACCAAAACTCGCAGGGATGTCACCAGTGAAGTTATTTTCTTGCAGTTCTAAGGACTTGAGGTTTTTCAGCTGCGAAAGGGTTGCAGGGATGGCGCCAACGAGCAAATTGGATCCCAAGTTCAAGTCAGTCAGATTCCGACACGTGGAGATGTCAAGCGGGAGCGATGAGTTGATGTAGTTGTTGTAAAGAGAGAGCTGGGCGAGATAAGGGAGGCGGCAAAAGAAAATGGGGAAAGGGCCGGAGAGCTGCGACTGGGATAAATTGACGGAGGTGACTCGCTGAGTGAGTGGGTCGCAGGAGACGCCCCGCCAGTGACACGGGGTGTCGACCCGGGTGTCGTCCCACGAAGCGAGGGAGTCAGTTGGATCGGAGAGGCCGAGTTTGACTCGCCGGAGGTAGAGGCCGTCTTGGTTCAGTGATTGAGTGAGCAAGGGCGGGGAGAGTGTGAGACATAACAGGAAGAAAAACAGAAGCATTTTTATTAACTTTTTCCAGTTGTGTTTTTGTTTTTCTGTTTTCAGTTTTTGTTGCAGCTCTGCTCTGGCTTTGCGTTGTGTTTGCGGGGGGGATTTCATCATTTTTTTTTTCTATTTGAAGGGTGGGGGGGTGGTGGGTTTCATTTCAAAATGGGAAGTGGGGCCTACAGTCCACTTACCTGCAACTGTGAGGCCAACTGGGTTAAGGGGAATTGCGGAAAGTGTTTTCTGCCAACATGTGAAGCCGCTATAAAGTTGTTCAAAGATGGAAGTATGCAGTCAAATGGAGTCAGTATAAACAGAACAGAATAAAAACGCGGAATCGGTTTATATTTTTATTTTTATTTGTATTTTTATTTTGAATTATTACCATTTTACTACTTCAAGAATTATAAAACATTAAATCAATAAATAAAGGAGTGTTATTTCTTTTTCATTTTACCATCATAATTTTACAAAATTTTTTGATTTATTACTGTTCTTTTAGAATTATTAGTTGACTAAGTTACTTGACTAATGAAATATTAATTTTACCCTTTATAATAAAATACACAAAGATAGATATCAAATAGTAAACATAAAATTATTGTAACGCCCTTAAATTGTTAAATAATAGTACAAAAAGTATTATTAATATTATTATTTTACTACTGTAATCTTACAAAATAAAGTATCTCTTATTTTACTATTTACTATTTTTTTTATTAGAATCGTCAGTTGACTAATCAAATATCACTTTTACCCTTTATAATAAAGTACATAAATATAAATATTAAATAGTAAACATAACCTTATTGGTATGCCGTTAAATTGTTAAATAATAGTTTTTAAATAGTAATCTCGAATTTATTACAACTATAAAAATAGTAAATTAACAAAAATACCCTTAGATATTTTTGTTTTAAAAAAAAAGCACAATCTATTCTAGAAAGAATTTTAAATATAGAAGTGTCGATTCTATATATAAGTTTTAAGTTTTTTTTAAATAGGCTGTGTTTTTTCAAGGGTATTTTTGTCAAGTTGCTACTCTTATAGTTGTAATAAGTTCAGGATTATTCATAAATGAATGGTTAAAACTATTATTCAACAGTTTAAGAGCATACCAATATTTTTTTTTTGTTTGCTATTTGATACCTCTATTTTACTAGTCAATTAATGGTTCTAACAAAAAAAAAAAGTAGTAACATAAAATATTTTGTAAAATTATGGTAGTAAAATAATAGGGAAAACTAATTCTTGTACTCATTTGATATTTTACAATTCTTGAAATAGCGATGACAATTGTTTTATTTTTTGAACTTGTTATGATTGTAGTGTAGAGCGTGAATATTTTAAGGGAAAATGACAAATACACCCCTAACATTTAGGTAAAGGGACAAAAACCCGCCTAATATTTTAAAAAAAATATTTACACCCCCAATTTATTATAAGTTTATCATTATACCCTTCTAGCATATAAAAAAAATTATTAGATTATCTAATTTGTCTATATATTATTAATAAAATTATAAATATATCCTCATTACCTCATTCCTCTATTTAAATTTTTATTAATAACCAATTTTTAAAAAAGACATCTACACACCTAAAAAAAATTGTAAATAAAATTGGTTATTAATACCATAATAAATAACATAGAAAATTGGTTATAAATGTACAAGTTTAAATGATTGACATGTGGAGAATTGTTAAATATACAAGTTTAAAGTTTAAATAAAATTGGTTATTAATAACTAATTTTATTTTTAAAATTATAATTTATTTACAATTTTTAGGTCTATAGATGTCTTTTTTGAAAATTGGTTATTGATAAAAATTTAAATAGAGAAATTGGACAATGAGAGTATATTTATAATTTTTTTTATAATATCCAATTTGTCTATTTATAATTTTATTAACAATATATAGATAAATTGGATAATCTAATATATTTTTTACATGCTAGAAGGGTATAATGATAAAATTATAATAAATTAGGATGTAAATATTTTTTTTTAAATATTAGAGGGTTTTTGTCCCTTTACCTAAACGTCGGGAGTGTGTTTGTCCTTTTCCCATATTTTAATTTAAACTTAGACATTAAAATCTAGTCATTGATTTGGCTCAATTTAAGGGCTAAGATAATTGTTTATATGGTATTAAAACTCGATTAGATTTATGACTCAAAATATAAGAGAGAGAGAGAGAGAAAAAAAATCCTGACTCTTCTTCTTCAAACGCATTCTTTTCAAATGTTTCTAACCGAAATTGAAAAAAAAATTCAAAAATTGAATCATGCGTACCGTTCGTCTTCATTTTGGTTCAACCTTGTCATCAAATCTCTTCTGTTCCTCCACTACTTTGCCCTCTCACTCAGTTTTGGCTTATCTGATCGACAAACAATCCAAGAGTCTGATCCCAAAACCTGTGGGTTTAATTGATTATACTTGTTGACTTTAATTTCAACAATGAGGTGAATTCTTTTAACATGAAAATATATGCTATGGACAAAAGTAAAATTATCTTGTTGACAAAAAATAATAATAATAATTTTGATTACTTTTTCTCAAAGTTTTTTAATTAATTCCTTGACACGAAAATAACAAAGCCAAATCCATTGAAGATGTTTAAGTTCGTCTACTCCATCTACTCTATATTTTCTTTCTTTTCTTGCCCTCACGTAGAGCGTACAGATTGCTTTCTGGTAACCTCATCAACATGACATGAGAACGAGTTTTATTCGACCATAATCTGTGTAACATTCTTTTGCTTTATAAGACGAATTAAAAGTCATCCCCATATGCGACACATTAATACCTTCATTCTTCTTATCTCTTTTTAGAGTGTGTTCGGAATTGAGGTCGGACAGTTGTAACTTTTAAGTTACAGTATTAAAGTATTTGATAAACACTAGCTGTTGTACTTTAGAAGTTAAGTTGAAATAGTTTTTCACGTGTATCATAACAAATATATTATATCTTTAATAGTTTTGTTAAAACTATTATTTAAATTTTATATTTACTACAAATTATTAACTTTTGTTTTATACATACAACTTTTTTTTCACAGTAACTATAACTTAAAAGTTACAACATTTCAATTCCAAACATGTCCTTAGTTTCTGATAAAACTTTTGTACTCATTCTAATAAGAAATATAATTTTTGCTTATCCATAAAATGAAGAAGACAGTAAATCAAAGTACAAACGGTAAAAACTTACCTATTAACTTGCTCAAGTTTTTTATTGTTTTTTTTTTATTTTCTTCTTCATGCAAATAATAATTCTAATTTCTGAGTAAGTGTATTTTGTATAATCTCGTTGAGAGAGTTGCATAAAGAAAAATTTTTACTTGTATAATCTCATTGAGGAAGTATATCAAGAGTCAGGATTCTCCCTATTTCTCTTTTTCAATTTTAGTATGCCACCTCAATTTTTAAAAAAAAATTTTTGAGTCATGTACTTATTAGAATTTTAATGTCACATAAGCAATTATCTCATCACTTGGATTGAACCAAGTGAATGAATAAATTTTGATGTCTAGATTTAAGTCAAAATATCTCGTCCCTTCTAGTATCTATTATAACTTAAAATCTATTAGAATTCTAAATATTTATACTTGTAGTGCAGCCTAATGCTTTGTTTAGTATTAGCTCAAAAACCTATTCCCTCATATATTTAAAAAAAGAAAAGAAAAATACCTTTTATGATGTGTTTACTAATCAGTAATCAGAATGGATTGTATCGAAATGAAGTGGAATCAAAATGGACTGGAATCGGAATGAGGTACGGAATCAAAATAAATTGTTTACTTTAGCCGTGGGAATCGAAATTGAAATAAATTGTATTGACATTGATGTGTTTATTTTATTTTGGAATCGAAATAGATAGTTATAAGTTATTAAACTAACATTAGTTTATTATTGTCATAATAAAGAAAGATAAAATAAGAATTTCAAGATTTAAGTGTGGGTAATATGGTCACTTTAAAGAATGAGAATCACATTCTTACCTTCCTCATGTTAACGAGAACTCTGGTAATTATTTTTAATTTTCAGGTGGGATCCACCATTTTGATTCACTTTCAATTTTTTATTTAAGCAAGTAAACATATCATTCATTCCTATTTCTTGATTATCATTTTCAATAAGTAAACACACCATTAATCAACATCTTTTGAGATAAGAGAATGAAGCCCGCATCCAACTTATTAATATTTCTAAAAAATATTTTTCATAAAAGCATTTTTTTTTAAGTATACGAACATATTCTTAATAAGTGTAGTTAATTATAAGAGTATCATAAACATATCAAGTGTAGTTATTTTAGTAGACAAAATGTGTGATCAAAATCAAAGTTGAATAAATTCTGAGAATGTTTCTAGAACATTAAATATTCGGAATAAAAACTCTCATCATGTTCCTACCCATTTGCTAGTCATATCATGGTTTCTCCAATAAGAAAAGAGTAGTGCTACACGTATCCAATTTTTTTATCTTAAAAGATGTGGCATTCGTAAATTGATTGATTTTTATTAGAAAACTGGTGTATAACATAAAATAAAATGCACCCAGTATTCGCAATTAGAAAATGTGTAATTTTTTTAATGGATAATAACAAAAATCTCACTCTCACTTTATGAAAGAGAAAGAAAATGTTACTTTAGTCTCTCCATCCAGTTGTCATAAGTCAATGTGAAAGGGATTAATGGTGGGACCTGTCTTGATCATGTCTATTGGACTTGAAAACTCGGTACTTTTGAAATTGAAGGATGGATGGTGAATCCTATATTATCAAAGTATTAATTTAATATGTATAATTAGTGAGTTTAATGATTTTAAGCACATGAATGCGCAATTGCCTGCGTGCTAAGATGGATTTTGGTCAAGTGCGTGCACGGCTGTGCTCATTAAGATCTGAGAGAGAAAAAAATTATTGTGAAATTTACAATTTTCTCACTCAGATGATCTTGACGTGCATGCAATAATACACCGGATTGTTCTTCTTATTTTTATATCACAATTTTAAAAATTTGGCAAAAATAATTAATTGTGTTTTTGTTGTTCATTCAATGTAGGGAAAAGAACAAAGAAATTCCTAGCTTCGTCCAGTCATATTCTTAGTTAGACCTCAATACTTTTAAAAAAAGACACTCAATAACAAAAAAAAAAAAAATCCCTTTATATTACAATAAAAAGTAAATATTGACTTTAAAATTTAATTAATATCTTAAAAATTTAGGACACATTGCACTGTTGGGACAACTTAATATATAATGAATAACACGATACAAATAAAATTAAAATTAGTTATAATCACTAGGGAAATTATTATCTCTTAATTATCTTTGTGTTTGTCATATGTATATCTAATCACTACAAAATTTTAATATGTTCTTTGCACTATCTTTATTTCTAAACTTGTATCAATAAATCATTTTGACATTAACAAATGATCATCTTAACCCTAAATGAATCAAAAAACCATTCTTTTCTACAAAATTATAAAAAAAAAGATCATAATTACAAGAATACCTATGAAATATTTAATAAAATAGATAAATCTCAAAATCCAATATGTAAATTTTTATAATTACAATTTTATTTAAAAATTATCATGTTGATTTTTTGAAACTATAATTTCATTTAATTTTTATAATTAAATTTAGTATAGGGAAGTTTATTAATTTTAAATTATAGGGAAGTTTACAATAATTATAGGGAACTTTTCTCTTCATGTTAATTTTTTTAAACTTTCCTGTACTTAATTTAATTGTAAAAATTGAATGAAATTATAATTGCAAAAAATTAATATGATAATTTTAAACGAATTATGATTATAAAAAATTAACATTATGGATTTTGAAGTTTATTTGTTTTATTAAATATTTCATGAGAAATCTTTTGATTATAGTATTTTTATTTTTCAAAATCTTGTAGAATAAAATGGTATCTTAATTCATTTAGGGGTAAAATGACCATTTGTTAGTGTTAAAGTAGTTGATTAATACAAGTTTAAAAATAAAGTTGGTATAGAGAATATGTCAAAATTTTGCGGTAGTTAAATTTACATATAAAAAAGCAGAGGTGATAAAGAGAAAATTGTTCTTAATTATTAATATGAAATACCTTAACAGTAGTATAATACAATATTTCATAAATGTAACTTAAAATGATTAAACTTTGTCCTTAGCAAATGTTGCAATTGGCTCAATGCCATTTCGATGAGTCAAATGGGTCGTGACATGATCTACCCCAAATGAAGGAAATATGACACCTTAACTCATTAGCGACAATGATATCTACTTGTGACACTATTAATGACATGTGTCATCATATCATAAGTTGAGAAATATAATTTCATATGAGTAGCTATATTTTAAACTTGTTAAAAATAAAAGTTTGAATTTAATTAATTAAAACAATCAATTTTAGGTAGGAATGTTATATCTACCATCTAATAAATAAGTAGGAATGTTATATCTACCATCTAATAAATAAATAAATGATTAGTAACGTAGAGATTCAAGTTGAATGGAAATATTAAAATTCCAAATATTATTCTTTTAAATATGCACCAATCTAATTAAATTGTTGAAATGTTCAGAATCTAACTGTACACCGTCATTTTCTTGTTTCTTTTCCTTCCACAATCATACAAGTATTGGATAAATATAGGGCATAAGTATTGGGCATAATCATGAACAAAGATAATGCTAAATATTTCCTCACCACCAAAATTCTCCAATCACAAGTTAACAAAAAAATTTGAGCCCTTATTCAACACTTGTTATCCTAAATGGCAATCAATTGATTAGATGGTGATTGGATTTGAGTCATTTGACTTGAGATTCCTCACCTAATTTTTTTTAATGGCACATGATTTAATAGTTTCAATGTTTTGATTACCAGCGTCACATGCGTTTTGAAAAATCCGACCAAAGCAAGGCTTTAAGCAACAGAGTTGTTGAAATTAGGGTAATTGATTTTTTGTTCCTACAACAAAACAAAACAAAAAAAAAAAAAAAGATTGATTCAATTACAAAAAGTTTACATCCATTTTTCAAAATTGTTGTTGAAAAAAAGATTCCATTTCCATCGTCAATCGATCAATCATTATTAACTTACAAAGTGGTTGATCTTTCTTTGACTGATGATTAAAGTTTTTTAAAACCACGAGCGCAATTAAAAATTCATATGTATTGTCCTTTCAAAACAAAAAAAAAAAAAAATCCACATATTATGAGCCGAGTAAATTAACGGTCTACCAGTCACAAAGACACCGTAAAAAATTAAAAATAAAATGCAATGTCGATAAATTTTTACTTGTTTAGCTTAACCCTTTCTCTGCATCATGAATTATTTGCCAAAGCAACCGGAGGCTTTTTCATTTTTAAGTTATAAAGCATCATGATAGCTCAATTTCATTTTTTTCACGGATGTAATCGAAGTTTAGATCTCATGTCTTTTTTTAAAAAAAAAAAAATTTACTAATTAAACTAATTAGTATTTACGACTAAATACTAATTTTCGTTTCTCTCTCTCTCTTTTTTCGAATGGAGTTATGATTATACTAATCTTACTCTTAATTAAAACATAATATTTTGTTATCGTGTGATGTATTGATAACTTGCAGTCATTTGATCAGCTTGAAATTTGAAATGTTTTTATGCTTATAATAGAAGGTTGGGGATCAACATTGAAAGCTGCGAAAAGATTATCAAAATTCGGATCAATTAAATGTGTGGGTATTTTGTAAAATTTTCTACTCGATTTCGAATTTGATTCAGCCAATAAAATTAGATAACACCAGAGAGCCAATCACAATCAGTCAAATTAGATTGAACTAATCGACCTAACATATTAAATGGGATTTTGAATACCAATTACACTAATATTTCAATTGAAATTCTGCGTATCATATTTATGTTTGTCCCCCGTTATGGTTGTGGTGTTCACTTTAATGCCAATGACATTCTAGAAAGGAAAATGAATAAATAAGAAAAATTGAAAGCCATGATCAATGCATTAATAAAATGGGTTAAATTAACAGTCTTTTCAAGTAATCAAAGTGTGTTTTGTTTGGGCGGCTCGCCTAAAAAATTGAATGCTGCCATGCCGGCTAAGAAAAGTCCCTTGATTCTCGGTACAAGGCAATCAATTAGATGAACTGTGAAGTAATTATTATGTAGAGATTAGTGCTACGTTTTGATTCAAGGTGTCTCTCATGAGAAAAAAAAAAAAAAAACCCAAATGGGTAAACTTATTTTTAAAAAAAAATTACATGACATTGTAATTTTGTATTTATCAACAATTATTATTGTAAGTCCAAAACCAAACCTTCAGCAAAAACCAAAATCCGATTTTATTTCCATTTTTTTAATAATTACACAGGAGAGATTAGAAACCAGAGTGATAAGAATAATAGGTTACCCGATTATTGTAAACAAATTTGACAATTAATTAACTCGTAGGATCTTACGTTTATCTCAATTTTCTTAAAATAGAATCGGGATTCTAATAACAAAAATTATATATGCTCTTGATACATCACAGAGGTGAACAAAGAAGCTGTGATTTTAATATATAGAGAAATAAACAACAGCAATTAATTATGCAATAAAAGCAGGGGCAGAACATATATTAAAAAAAGAAAGAAAGAGACTTTTTTGAGTCAACAGTTTCACACCAACTGAAAAAGAAAGAAAATGTCTGAATCAGGTGAACCGGGAGATTGCATCTTATCTACAATTGTTCACTCAAATTCTGTCTCTTAATTTTACAATACATAAGCTCTAGCAAATTGGGCCTTAATGGATTTACTTTAGACCCAGTACCCATTTTATATATACCAAGATTTATTAGTGCTCTGCCACCCCTCTAAAAAGTCCTTTTCAAACCCCTCTTCTAACTAAATCCCCCGTCCAATAATATTAATGGTACATTTACTCAAACAGAAATCAAAATAGACTGCAATCGAAATGAGAAATTATAATTATATAGCGGAACCTCCAGATAAAAATATTTTATATAGAAATAACCTCTTCATAGTAATAAAAAATTATGGTTCCAACTCGGGATCAGTTATAATTATGAATAAACTCCACATTGTAATAAGTTATATTTTTTGTAAGTGTTGTCTTAATAAACTTATCTCCAGATAGTAATAATATTTCAAAAATATATGTCATATTATATTAAATAATTAAGATGGAATAAAATATTTTTCTAAAGTTGCTTGTGACAATGATTTGTTCTTCAAAGTTGCAACCACATCTCTCAACTTGTGGGTATGTATTAATTGGTTGGCATATGCATATTCTTCTTGAAAACAAAATATTTCTAACTTCTCAAGTATGTTTGTACCTTCCTGATATGAAACTTTTTATATTAGTTTTTTTAAACTATATATCTTTTTTTATTAATATCTATCCATTAAATTTGACTCACTTACTTATTAATTTATTAATACATGACATAATTTACCTTTATATCACTTGCATTAGAGATAATTAAGCAGAGACAATAATTTTTGTACTATACCTCTATTGAGTTATAACATTTTTATAAGAATAAATTTCTCCAATCGCAACAATATGACTATACAGAAGTTTTACTGTAATACGTTGTTTACTTAAGCTATAAGAATCAGAATCAAAATGAGCTGTGTTGCCATTAATGTGTTTACTTTATCTTGGAATCAAATTAGAATGACTCAAATTGTTACAAATTATTGAAAAGTCATTAATTAACTATTGTCATAATTATGATTTTGTACTTTTATGATTTCGATTATTATCATTAAAAAATTATTATTATTAATTATTCTTAATAGTAATTAATAACAACAATAATATTATTATTATGAACATTAATATTAATTAATTATTATACTTTTTATCATTAAAATAATAACAACAACAGCAACAATAATGATGACGATAATAATTATTGTCAACGTAAGCTTCATCATTATCATCGGTGTCATCATCGTCACTAGATCGTAACCGACATCATCGTCATCGTTGGTATCATCATATCCCAATGCGACGGTCGTTATTGCTGGTGGTTTCACTTCAGCGATATGAAAATTGCTGCTCGTGACAGCTACTGCCTATGACGCAACGACCGACAACAATGAGGGAGCTTGCAGTCACGAGTTTCCTTCTCTCTCTTACAGTGATGAGGGCATTTTAGGAATATAATAATATAAATTTAGGTAAAATTGTCAATTTTGAGAATAAAAAATTGATTCACAACCCCTTTGGAAATTAGTCTTTCATTTTTCATTCCCAAATAGGGGTGGGCTCACAATTTCGATTTCTAGTCTCACCTCTATTTAGTAAATATTAAAGTAAATGTTGTCAATGATTCTGACTCCGAATTTTAATTTGTCAATTCGGAAAGTAAATTCACTATAACAACTATATTATTTCTATTCATAATTTCATACCCACTTGAATTTCCATAAATAACCCTTTCCCTAATAAACCCAGGTGTTTCTTTTCAAATTCTCTGCATCTTTTAGTTCTCTCCATTTGCTAGGATGGGCAAAAAAGCTCGGGCCGGCCCAAGCCCATCCCGGCCCGCAGGCTTTGGCTCGGCCCTCATGCATGAGGGCGCCACATTTTTTAAAAAAAATAAATTTATAAATTAGAATAATATAATTAAAATTAAAAAGTAATTTAAAGAAAACTTAAATTCTTAACTTATAAATCAATGATGATTCAAAAAAACTAAATTTATGATACTAAACTCTCTCTTTTGTGTTAATTAAATAAAATAGCGTTTGAATTAGAGAATCCAGTATTAAACAAATTTAAAGTTATGAGCTTTTATTTGCTTTATTTATTATTTTACTTTGAAATATTCATTTTATTTAATTTATTTATGATTATAATAACTTGTTGATTATTAATTTACTTCAAATTTATAATAATTTAAAAATATTTTAAAAAATAAATAAAGCTCAAGTCTGGCGCAAGCCCGCAATGAGCCCGACCCGTCCCAAACCCTCACACTAAACTTGAAGTGGGCTCGGGCCTGGGCTTGAAAAAGTCCAGCCCAAGCCCAATGTTTGCCATCCTTTTGCCTCCACGAAAGCAATTTTTTCGCTCATAGTTGATTCAATGGGGGAGTGTTAATCAAATTTAAGTACTTGCCTCTTCCTTTTATACTTTTTAAATTGAATCTTTTGAATATTTAGAATCCAAGTTTATAATTTTGTTTCTCTCTTTTTTTGTAATCATTCTAAAAAACATAAAAAAATTCCAGTTGATCAATGAAAGTGAATCAAATTGTCTGCGGGAAGCAAAACACATTCAAAGACAATGTAAAACCCAAAAATTTGTGGAAAGTTTGAGAGAAACAAAAATCTTCGAGACTCCAGATACAAAACAAAATCTTTATTTTAGGGTGAAGCTGCGTTCCTCCGAGAGTTACAGCCGTTAGATTCGAAGCACTTTAATCTAACGGTTGAAGTTTTAGAAATGTGCATTTTGTATTGCCGTTAGATTTCAATCACTTTAATCTAATTGGCTGTAGTAATCAAGAAAAATAAAAAAAGAAAAATATAATTGGCTGGAGTTTAAAAAATTGTGCATCACGTAATGCGTATGCCTTGAGTACGGCCTTTACGCCTAACTCCCGTAGACTTTCAGTTATTTTTGTTTCCTTCAAAATTCCCATTTTTTTTTTTTTTTGAAAACCAAATTGATGAATAATTCAGAAAATTAGAACGCTTACACACGCTGAAATTTCATCTACCAAAATTACAAAGCTCGGATTGATTTAGCTTATCTGTGGGTTTTCTCTTCATAATTTCTCAATAACTGATTCAACAATTGGTAACAACTATTTAAATTTGATCATCCACATCCTAAAGTTCTTGAATCTCACTGTCCCTTTCAAAAGTAATGATGAAGCTGTACAAATTTATTTCATATAAATTGACATAAGCTTTTCTTTTCTTTCTCAAATTCTTCTTTTTTATTCAAGCTTATAACGAATTCAAAATGTCTTGCATGCATGTTAAAAATTCTTATTAGATTCTTAATAATAAGAATTTCTATGCTAGTTTCTAGTTTATTTTGGGTTTTAAACTGGTACTGTTCAGCTGAATTATGAACTTACATGGTTTGGCTGAATTTTCACATAATTTATTATTTTTTGGAACATGATTCGATTAAGTTTCTGCGCATTCACGGTATAATTTTGAAATCCTCTTTAGTCGGTAAGCACATTGATGGATTTTTCCAAGTAAATTTTCTTAATTTTCCTTGCTGCCGTTGAACAACTACGGTGCTTGCAACTTGCAGCAAGTTCGGGAGTGTGTTAATTTAGGATTCTTGAATTGTTGGTAGCATAGCTGGTTAGTTTTATCGTCATAATCTCCTATGGGAAGTGGTGATAGAGGAGTAGAGAAAGCTTCGAAGGATTGGGAGCTGCTAAGTTGGTTTAAGGTAAAGCAATTATAAGCATCGAGTGAATTGTGTTTTAAAACTAAGAAGCTGGGTTTTTTGTGCCTAAACTTACTGTTGTTGTAAACACTTTGTTTGAATTAAATTCATTTAGTAGCGTCTATTAAGTTTCCTTCCTTTGATTTTAGTATAAAATTCTCAAAACACCCCGTTAAAAGACGTGCTCTCCAGTCCTGCAACCATCGTCTCTCCCCTCCAGTTTTCTGATAATGCATTTGTGGCCGCATCAACATTTAACATGCCCCAATTCCCTGGTGGATGCTTCCAATTTAAAGCCCTCTGGTGGACTTATACTCTTCGCACTAGTTCAAGCATTCGAATCTATCATTTCAAAAAGTGTTGCATACAAAATCCTTCTCGGCTAGAAATTGCATCTAACACTTCCATTGCTTCGTCAAACAAAAATCTTATTACCCTAAGTCAAAGAACTTATTTATTGTCAGTATTAAAATCAATGCTGTAATACTTGAGTTCATTTTCACTTAATTGACATTGACGCAGCCCTTTATTTCATTGCAAAACTAATTAATCAAAGATCTGTATGATGGCACTATGGCAATAAAAGATAAAATAGTAAATGTAAGGGGGGGGGGGGGGGGAAAACAAAAAAAAAAGGTGTGTTGAGAATTTTAAAGGGGGGGGAAAAG
>NW_006262688.1:10454388-10487777 GCF_000493195.1 Citrus x clementina | reverse complement strand
GATCTCAAATGAGCTGCTAACCTTTTAACCAATAATAAAACATCACCGCTGAGAAGTAGGATTTAAGTTAAAAACAAAGCAATAATTTTGTCTCTCACTCACTCATTCAATGTCAGCAAACTCAAAACCTCCCAACAAATGAAACTTCCCCTAATTAAAGTAAATTAACCAAAATTAATACCACTCCACAGAAGTTGCTAAAATAAACTCCTCTCTCATTTATAAAAGGTAATCTTCACTAAATGCACTTGCCAACAAAATTAATAAATTAAATTAAAAACACCCCAATTATTTAAACTCTTGGCTAAGAGTTTTCAGTTTCTTTCTTGCATGAAAGTAGCTCCTTCACAATCACCAAGACTTAGAAAAAGAATCAGAGTGATGGATGTTAGAACAAATCTCCGGCAACAACAGCAGCTGCCTCTCTTGGAAAATGCACCAAAAGCACAAAAAACACCAGCACAAAAGGCAATAAGAAAAACATTCAAAGGCACAGCACATTTGGCCAGGCTTCTCCCCACAGGTTCTGTCCTCACGTTCCAAATTCTTTCTCCAATTTTAACTCATCAAGGCCGTTGTCCCACACACGCAAGCCGGGTCATCACTCTAGGCCTCTTGGCTCTCTGCGGCGTATCATGTTTCATTCTGCGTTTAACCGATAGCTTTAGAGATGAAAGGGGCAAGGTTAGGTATGGACTAGCTACATTCAGAGGCTTGTGGGTTATTGACACATCACTGAAACTTGCACCAGAGGAAAAAGCTCAATATCAGCTTAAGTTTATTGATCTTTTTCATGCATTTGCTTCCATATTGGTTTTTGCCACGATTGCTTTGTTTGATAAAAATGTTGTAAATTGCTTTTTTCCAACACCCTCAGAGGAAACCAAGGAACTCCTAATTCGAGTGCCTATTGGGATTGGCATCGCGTGCAGCATTTTGTTTGTGCTATTCCCTAGCAAGCGCCATGGCATTGGCTGCCCTCTCTCTAAGCATTAATATTTTTCATCTTGTGTTACAATATAGTGTTGGTACTGAGAAGCTCCATCTTGCAAGTTAAATTATTTCAAGGGTTGTATAATCAGAGCATTGTATAGCTAGTATTTTTGTCGAATATTAAATTGATGATCAGGGGTTGTTTCTCTGCAGTGCTTTGAAGCAAATTGTGAAACAAACCCAAAATTCAGTTCTGAATCAACATTTTTTCTGAAAACGAAAAGCACTACACATATGACGCCTAACTAGTGGTTTCCCAAAGAAAAGGTATCAGCATGCTATGGTCCTCAAATTTTCAGAATTGTTATGATGACTGATGAGGACCTCCACAATATGCAAACCATCTAAGAACTGATGTAACGACTCAAAAAATGAACACGAAATCTACGCCATTACAAAGTTTTGATGGGCTCTCTCAGTTTTCGGCACAGATTAGGAAAATTTGATCCATGCGTGCCAAAAGGAAAACATCAGGAATCTCATGATGGGGATCAAGAAAACGGACAATCCCTTACCGAAAACTCACAAAGACGAGCAAACAAAAGGCCGTGAACTAAAAAAAGAAAAAATAAATAACGCTAAGGAAAAAAAAAAAAAATTGACAAAGCTAGTACTCCCCTTCTGTTCTGTCCTCACATTCCAACTTGTGTCTCCAATTTTCACTTATCGAGGTCAATTTGACAAGGCTATTAACAAGTTTTTCACCCTAGGCCTTTAATTTGGTAATATGTGTTGTGATGTATTTTGTTCTGTGTTTCACTGATGGATTCAAAGCGCAAAGTTCTATAGTGATTTGGTACTTCCAAAAGATTGTGGGTCGTTGAAGCCTTGAAGGAGCTAAGATACTTTCAGCAGAGGGGCTGAGGCAGCTAAGTATCGGCTAAAGTGGATTTATTTTTTGCATGGATTCGCAAACACGTTTCTTTTTGCTGCTGTTGTCGCATACTTGCATTGTATGATCAAATCATCATCAAGTGCTTCATTTCAGAGCCTTCTGGCATCTGCAAAGGGGGACCTAAATGCAGAACCATTGGGAATTGGTTCTTCTCTCTCTAAAACTTAGTATTAATATTTTATCTGGGAAACGTTCCCATTCATGTTTCAGTTTCTTGCACATTCCTGAAAGGCCGTACTTCCCGAAACAGTGAAATCACAAATTAAATGACATTCATTTGAGAAGAATATTATATTCAAAGCTCGAATAATTTTCATATGTCAAGATTTGCTTTACATTCCACCGAGATATATATGTAGCTTGTAAGCTTTGCCGTTGACTGAGTCTAAATAGAAATTATGCATTTTTGCTTGTTCATTTAGCTTTTTAGACAAGACAAAAGGATCAACAGAAATGCAACTTATTTATTCCTATTTGTAACATTTTGAAATTAATGTCAAGAGTGGCGATTCTTGAAGCATATCAATTAACATTCTCCTTCGGAAAAATTTTCGCAGGAACCGACAGTCATTTTCCAACTTGCATATATGGAACAATTAATCTTTTCAATCTTTTCGGAAATAATGAAATACAGAAATCATAGAAATCTCAACGTTTAAGTCCTTATTTGAATGTCAATATTATATGTTACTAATCTTTTAAATGATAAATATAAATTACGTATTACTCAATTTTATCATTTAATTGATAAATGTCATACTAGATGAGACTTAAATATTGAGATCTCTAACATTATTTATCTTGTCGATTTTTTAAATCAATTTTGTGAGCAAGAAGTCTAATCTAGTGTGGAAATTATTCTTATCTTAATGATTAAAAAAATATTTAATACTTTTAGAGTCACTATTCAAGCATTTAACAAATATTCTAAGGTCAATCAAAAACCAAAAAACAATTAAAAAAAATCAAACCGTAATAAATTGAACTGAATCCAATTACCTAAAAAAAATTGAAAAAAAAACATTGGTCTGACCTTTAGGCTATTGGTAAATTAGGCCTAGAAAAATAAATTTTTTTATTTAATAAAATCAGCAGAAGACAAGATTTTTTTTTTAAAATTATGTATACATGTATAAGATTAGAACAATACTTTAGATTTTCGATGAAAATTGAAAGAATTATTGCAATCTTTCCACCATCATCGTTTGGATTTGCAAACTATGGTTCCAACCTTCTTTGTTATCCTTAATTGTCTCTCTCATATGTGTGGACGCATAGAGAATCTTAATTGCACGTAGGAGATGAAGATC
This sequence comes from Citrus x clementina, assembly GCF_000493195.1. Lineage (NCBI taxonomy): Eukaryota > Viridiplantae > Streptophyta > Magnoliopsida > Sapindales > Rutaceae > Citrus > Citrus x clementina. The sequence continues at coordinate 10,484,579 of NW_006262688.1, read as the reverse complement.
CTAAAACATTCTCTTTTCCTTTTGTAGAGAAAAATCTCTAGTCTAAAAAGAAAAAAGTCTACTATAATTTCTTCTCCTTTGCATAAGCACTTATTAGAGTCAGAATTTGATTAGGAATTAAGCTAGCAGAGGGACTGCAAACCATAACCTTCCTAACTCCAACTTCATAGTTAATGTCTAGTCATCTCATGACATATCAAAACTATTAAATTAACCCATGTTATTCCAATGAAAGCCCGATGTTGCACTCTAATGAACCATATAATAAATAAAAACTTAATTAATTAAAACTCCTTTTAATAAATATTAAGTCCAATCTTAGACCTTTGATGCTCGTAATTAAAGCTATGCCCATGATAAGTGTCATGTCTCTATCATTACATACTTATCCTAAGTTAGAATTTGTTCTAATGATCACTTTTTATAATATATAATTTCATTCAGTAAATAATTTATTAAATAAACTGCAATTAAGTACTACTCCAAGCTATCAAGTTTTTGACTGTTTATATGAATCTCAATTCATAATAATTCAAAAGACATAATACATGAATGCAGTGCTATGTTTGGAAGATATGATTTGATTATATTAAGTTTTTAGAATTAGACTGTATTAGATTAGATTGGATTAAACTAAATTAGGTATAGTGTTGTCTTTTGTTTGGTGCAATGTTAGACAGGACTATAACAATATTCTCCAATATTTAGAAGTTTACAAGTTTGGATAAGTAACAATAATAATAACTAGTACAGAAAGTGAAATGAATTGTGCTTAAATTTTACAATAACTTTCGAAAAAAGTTTTGCCTCATACAAATGACATTAATTTTTCTTTTGAAAAAAGCCAGTTATATAAGTTTTGCCTTATATAATATTTTATATCTCAATATTTAACCACTTGACATAAATATTATTTATGCTTTATAACATTACCAAAAAAAAATATAAACCCAATCAAACTATAGAGCAACAATTTGATCTAAATAAGATACAATTTATCATATAATATATTTATATGATAAACAATCAATTATAACGTATTTGATACATTATGCATGTTTATCATTAAGCCGCTATCTAACATGTGATTAAATACTTACAAAAAGATGGTGGGTACCATTTATAACCAATAGTTTACAGTCAACTACAGAAAAAAAGAAGAAGATATAATTCATATGATTGGTTACAAAAAAAAAAAAAAAATTGTCATCATCAGCTTTGTAGACTCACCAACACCACATATGATTAGTCTTTTGTGCAAAATGATCCCAAAATACTACCATTATTAATCATCATACCCACCTAGTGTAAGTTCTTCATAAACTCCTTTCTTTCTTCATCATTTTTGCAACGTCTTAAATATTTTGCTTGTTCTAATTGTTTCAATAACATCTTTTGCACCCTAACTCTTTGATGAAGAGAAGATCCATTCTTATCAACATAAGCAACGAGTTATGAATTGATACTTTCTTTTCATAACTTACCAATAAGATTATCCACACTTTCATTTGACTTTTCCAAATGTGTTGTAGTCGTCAAACTCTATTCAAAATAAAATTAAAGAATTTATTAAGCGTCTCTTCATAATACTTGAAGTAATTATTAATTATTTGATTTTTCTACAGAAACTACACTATCCATCTTTAACCTTCCATCACTATGAAATATTTCACATAATAACTCAAAAACTCTTCTATCCATCCTAAGTTGATTTGCACATTATGCATCTCCATTGCCAATTATATCATCTAGAGCTTAAAGATGAGTTTGAAGCCTAGCAAAAGTGTGATTCTTGAGCACATATTTTTCATGAAAGCTTGCTATTATATGGAGTAAGATAACAACATTCATAATACAAACATCCAATTTTTGCTTACGAAACTCATTTGCAAGTAAGAGTAACACATTTTGTCTTTCGTCCATATTTATTCATCAAAAGGTCTATAATTATATAATTAAATATGAAATAAAGAAAATAAAGCAGTAGATTGTACAAATTAAATAAATAAATAAGTTAGAAAAATGATATAAAAAAGTTCTAACATAATCAAACAAATTTATGGCCATGAGAAGAAAAAGATCCACCAATAGAACTAGACACAACATATATTGCTAATACAAAAATTAGAATAAGGTTACTCCCAAGTTGGAAAAGGCAAGCAAAATAAATGAGTTTTGGCGAAGCACATTCACTTATCATAGAAAAAAGCTGTGTTTTCAGTTCCTGCAACCAAAGCACCCAAAAAAAAAAGAAGAAAAATATAGTAATCTTAAGATCTAGAATAGAAGCGCCAATTTAATTAGAAGATGAAGAGCAAAGCAAAACATAAATCGAAACTTAAAATTTCTAACATGTTGCTTATGGGAGAGTTAAGTCAAAGCATATATGAATTTTTGAGTTAAGATTTGTTTTTGTTTTAGTGAGATAAGAGAGGACTGAGATTTCACTAGCTATTCTTATTACTTGTAAACCCATGTAAAAGAAAAGGATTGATAATCCCAAGATTTTCGGATTAAAAATTAGCTTATTTTCTTAATCCAAGCAACCAAAATGGCTCTAGATAAGATTAAAATTGTTAGTCTTGAAATTTTTTCTTATCCAGGTTTTATCCCAAACGTAATTCAAGTTCATTACCCACTCAATATTAAGGTTGATTAAACTTATTAAAACTTGTGTGATTTGATGATCAATGATATTTGTTAAATTAGATTCTAATTCATAATAATTTCATTCAATATGTATATCTCATATGCATATTAATTATTCAACTTGAGGTCTTTACTCTAATAATTAAGATAAAACTACTCCCAATAAAAAAAAAGAAAAGTTACAGTCTTACATAATGAAATGTCAATTTTATTAATAATTATGAACAATTTTTTATTTATAGAGAACCTATGATTTATATCTTGTAATATTGATATCAGATACCTAATACATAAATCACATACTATGTCAATGAGGATTAATAATGTATGCTCAATGAGGATTAATAATGTATGCTCAAGTAAATAATGAATAGATAATTTTTTTATTAAATTTAGTAATTGTTATTGTATCACATGCTTTTAGGGGCATAGAATAATAATAAGGTCAATAAGAAGTCTAATTTAGTGTGGAAATTATTCTTCTTTAAATGATTTTAAAAAAAAAGAGAGTGTTAGATGTTCTTAGAGTCACTTGTTAGGTATTTAACATATATTCTAAGGTCAATTACAAACCGAAAAGAAAATTAAAAAAAAATAAAAAATTGTAACAACCCTAATAAAACCAATAACCTAACAAATATTTGGAAAAAAAAAACCATTGATCTGACCTTTAGGATCAAACAAGAACACTGATTTTTAAGTAGTAGGAAGATAAAAATAACGTTATTGTTCATGCAACAATATTACTATATCATACCAGAACGATGCACTATTCGTAAATAGCGCCATCGTTTCTATTTTCATAGTGTCTTCTTCACGTTCGAATAGTGTCTTCTTCACGTTCGTTGCCATCAATGGTGGGTAGGAAAAGAACAAATTTTTTCAATGATGTGAAGCTTAAAGTCTTGAGCAAAATATCCAATTGGCAACACAAGTTTTTCTCAAGTGGTGGTAAGGAGACTCTCATTAAGGCCGTAGCCCAAGCAATCCCAGCTTATGCTATGAGCGTTTTCAAGATTCCTATAGGATTATGCAATGACATTCAGCGAGCGGTGGCAAGATTCTGGTGGGGGTCCAAAGGAGACAAGAGGGGAATTCATTGGGAAAAATGGGAGAAAATAAGCCATGCCAAGATGAGAGGGGGGCTGGGTTTTAGAGATTTCTCAAGTTTCAATCAGGCACTAGTTGCAAAGCAGGGCTGGAGGCTAATACAGAATCCTGACAGCTTGGTAGCCAAGGTGCTAAAAGCAAAATATTACAAGCAAACAGATTTCCTCAAGGCAAAAATAGGCTCGAACCCTTCCTACATCTGGAGGAGTATTGTGTGGGGGAGACATGTGCTGCAAAAAGGGATTAGGTGGAGGATAGGAAATGGAGAAAAAATTCAGATTCATTCAAGCAACTGGATTCCTAGGCCCTCAACTTTCAAACCAATCCTGGTACAGTCCTTACCTACTGAATCTAGAGTCTCAGAGCTTCTTGATCAAAATCACCAATGGAATGAAACAATGATCAATCAAAACTTTGCAAAGGAAGATGCTGAAATCATAAGGAATATCCCTTTACCGAGAACTCCTCAAGAAGATATGGTGATATGGCATTATGATAAGAAAGGTATATACTCAGTAAAGAGTGGATATCAACTAGCTCTCAAAATTAAGTTCTCTGAATCTCCAGCTGGATCTACAGGAGCTCCACAGGGCTGGCAACATATTTGGAGGCTAAACTTACCGGAGAAAATTAAGATCTTTGTGTGGAAAGCTGCAAAGAACCTGCTGCCAACGGCAGAAAATCTGTGGAGAAGGAAAGTGCTGAAGGAACCGATATGCCATTTATGCAAAGCAGGTTGTGAAGATGTTTTCCATGCCTTGATGGAATGCAGAGTGGCTCGGAAAATCTGGAAATGTACTCACTTGGAGAATGAGGTGAAGAGTGTCATCAGAGAAGACATGCTTAGTGTCATGCTTGGGGCCATGAATAATTGGGCTAAGTCTGAGGTAGATTACGTGGCCATGATTTGGTGGGTTGCTTGGCATGCTAGAAACAAACTCCTTTTTCAAGGAAAAAAGTTAGATCCAATAGGGTCAGTGGCTACGGGCAAAGCAGTCTTGGAAGTGTATCAGGCACAACAGGTTAAAAAACGGGAGAGCCATGGAAATACAGTAGAGGGAAAGATGCAGATATGGACTCCACCACCAAACAACAAAGTGAAAGTCAATGTTGATGCAGCAGTCAAAGAAGATAAGAAGAGTGCAGGCTTGGGCGTGGTCATCAGAAATCATCGAGGGCAAGTGTTAGCAGCAGCAGTGAAAAGCATGAATTTCCAGGGGAACATAGCTATAGCAGAAGCTCATGCCGTCAAGTGGGGTATGGAGGTAGCCAAGGATCTTAGTCTGTCAAGTGTGATTATGGAGACCGACTGCAAAAATGTAGCTGACTTAGCAAATAAGAAAGTTAGCAATAGGACAGAGATTTGGTGGACTATGTCAGACATCCACAAGAGCACACAAGATTTCCAATTGATATCTTTCCAACATATTCCAAGAAAGTGTAATGATTTTGCCCATTTTTTAGCTAAAAGAGCTTTGTGTAGCTCAGAATCTGTTATCTGGAGAAACAATTTCCCAGCTGATGTGTTATGTATGGCTGAAAGTTTAGTTTATTGAAAGGTTTACTTTCTTTTCAAAAAAAAAAAAGAATAGCATTTTCTTTTAATCAAATCTCAGGCGACTGCTAAGATTTAGTTATGTGGAGTAAAGATGACCCCATTAATGAACAAAAATTTAGGTGTCGAAACTTAGAGAACATGGACAATTGGCCGACCTCGAAGGGCACTCGAATCCAAAATGATAACTTCGCTGCCCAACCAGCTGCCTTAGGCTGCTCTGCTCCACAAATTCAGATTATATTAGTAGAAAAATGAAACCAAACAAGACTTCCCTTTCCACTTCCAATTTTTTTTTTTAAAAACAAAACAAGACTCCTTTTCATATTTTTATTATTAAACTCAAAGTGGGCCCTTCTGGAAGAAACAGAAGTTACAGAACACCTCAGGTGCACACAATTCACATTCCCCACGAGAGCGCGTTTTAAACTATTGACTGGGATTTTCTTTTGAAAATAATTAATTAAAAAAAAATTTCCAATTCTATATTTATTTCTTAGAGTAAAGTTGTCAAAACCCAAAAAAAAAAAAATTGAAAATCAATAATACTGACGTATATGTCATAATCCCAAGTCAAAACAAAAATATTATTAATATTGACTGCTTTGAAATGGATATGCCACGACATTGTGAGAATATTTCTAATACAATTTTTTGAAATGTATAATCTAACAATTTTTTTAAGGAGAAACTTGTGATGCAACTGTACCGTACCATAATTATATTCAGCAGTTGAATGTATTAGTCCACTGACATCCAACGACTGGATGCAATTGTGGCACGGTACCACAGTTACACCGTAGCTGAACCCTTTTTTTTAAATGTATGATTATTTTTCTTTTTCATTATGTTTTCTTGCATTTTCCTATTGTACATATTATCACATGATCTCATGTAGGATCATAGATATAATCAAACTAGAGAATTGATTCTTAAAAAAAATTTCTCATATAATAAATCATCTAACTTTTATAATTGTTTTTTTTTTTAATTTAAAACAAGTCTTCATTTATAGTAATAAAATTAGATTGATAATTACTAAGACTGAGCCAAATATAAGATATCTCTCTTATATGATCATTAAATTGTTTAAAGTCATTCTACCTTTTAGTTAAGAGAGTTATTTAGTGAACAAACTTCATGCTAACAGTCAGTGCTCACTGTGTTAATTATTTAACCTTCTCATAAGGAGTCTTACATAAAATTATATTTTGTGATCAGTTTTACTTGTTTTGTTTATTCTTTTTCTAGATGGGATATTATTAAATAATCATTTTTTTTTATATATCGTTTTATCATTTAAAAATTCTGACAATTATTTTTTCCACTTAATATTTTAGTTTTTATCATTTCACCACAAAATTGTTAAAAGTAATAGAATATTTAACAGAATTTATGCTAAAAGATTATTTTACCCCTTGGACTATTTAAGTATGCAATAATGATTCTGCCCTCTAAAATGTAAAAGAAAAAAATTCTAAAACCAAAGATTTTGAAAATTAAAATTTTGAAAATAATATTATATTAAGAAACTAACATTGTCTTAATTGTTATTTAAAATATTTATGTCAATTTGATTAGTTACATGTCATTCACAATTATAAATTTAATAAACATAAAAAATAATTTAAGAATCTAATTTTATCTTAATTGCTTATTCTTTTAACATCTATACTTATATCAATTTGATAAATACATGCCAATTAGAGTATTTGATTTATTAATAGTAAATAATTGTACTTTTTATTGTAAAATTATCAATTTACCACTTACCTTATTGGGAAATTATCCATTTATTACATGACTTTTTTTTGTTTTGTATCAAATCGCCACTACTGCTTAAAATTATAAAATTAAAATACTTAAATATCTCTATGATGTCATTATTTTTAAATTGACTTAATGATTTGGTGGTCTAATTAAAAAATTTAAACATGAAGTAGAAAGAAGTAAGGGAAATTATTAGGCATACACTTTGAGGAGTGGGAATCCTAAGAGTGTGAGTGGGAGTATGTCGTTTACTTATTGGATTGAAAGTATGGAATGAAGATCAGAATCCAATTTATGTGTTTATTTTATCTTGCATTGGGAGTAAATAGTTTCAAATTATAATTTTACCCTTATTTAAAGAATTGTAGTTTTTAATTACAAAGTTCATAAAGAATATATTTGATGAATAAACATTTATTTTATAGTTAATAAAAAATATATTTGGTGAATAAATTTTCTTTTATAATATTTGTAAATTTATGATAATTATTAATATTCTTAATTATGTACATCACATTTTTTTATTAATTTTAATTACGCAAATTAAAAATTATTGATAAGGGTAACATAAATAAAACATTTCTACTATTAACATTGTACAAAATTAATATTTCCTTAGAATAAACTATTTATTATTATTAATTATTAATATTAAATAAATATAATACTATTATTTTAAAATAAATATAATAATATTATATTTTCAAATAAAGATAGTATATAGTAATATTATTAATTATCCATTAATATAATAATATTATTTTAAAGTAATTTTAACTTAGAATCAATGCAAATTATTATTTAGTTAAATATAAAATAATATTTAAATAAATATAATAATATTTATTTTATTAAATTTAATTAATTATTATTTAATAAAATGAGAGTAAAAAAGAAAGAGGTGGGAGTGGATTCCCACTCCCACTCCCCACTCCAAAAATGGGTGGGGGCCTATGGAGTGGGAATCTCAATTCTTTTTAGGGATGACAACCAAACCCGGACCCGGACTGAACCCGAAAAATCCGGTCCGGGTTCAACCTGCACCGGAATAATTTTTATCCGGAATCCAAATCAGTTTTTGAGAACCCGCATATTTTCGGGTCCGGATCCGATTTTAGGTGAACCCGCAAATCCGGAACCTGGACTCGGATATTATTTATTTTAATATTAATTTTTATTCGCAAATCCGTAAATATAAATAGAAAAATTTAAAAAAAACAAAAGTGAACCCTAGATCTCTCAATCTCTCTCGTTCCTCTCTCAAAATCTCGATTACTCGATCTCTCACTCTCTTCAACTGAACTCTACTGTAAATCTGTAATTTCTCCTCTCAAACTCTCAAGTCTCATCCGTTCCTCTCTCACCCATGAGCCGTGACTCGTTCCTCAGTCCTCAGTCCTCACTTAATCTCTCTCACTCTCTCTTCAACTCTCCTGTAATCTCTTCTTCAGATCAGATCAGATCCTTCGCGGTGTGGCCTGTCATCACCTTCACGGTGAGGCTTTGTTCGTTTCACCACTCATTAGCATCACTTGTCTCATCTCTCACTCTGTCGCGGCCAGCAAAAGGGGTTGAAATCCACCTTAATCGGGGCTGTGTTCTGTGTTCATCAGCATATACTTCAGCTGCCGCTGTGAATATTTGTGAGTCTCGGCTTTTCTCTTTACAATTTATGCTCTATTACACTTTGATTTTCCCTCTTTGCAATTTTCGTGCTGTTATGCTTAAAAGGGTATAAAAGGGCAGCATGATTGAACTCGTGATCTCTGATTTTCTTTTCAATATGCACATGGTCAGGATTTTTTATTTATATATATTATTATTATTATTATTATTTGCTTCTATATTTTGAGGAGGATTCCTGCTTCTTTGAAGTTAAACTATCTTTTATTATTTAAACAAATAAAAGGAAAAAAAACTAGTAATAATATCAGTGAAAAGTTTGGCAGTAGCTTTTTTGGCTTCACTTTCACGTGATTTTAAACAAGACTGTAAAAATGCCGAAGGGTCAAGGTCAATAGTCAAAACTCAGAAAGTACTCCGGCATCCCAGTGCAAGTTAGTTGCAGCTGGTAGTGCAGAAGGAGATTTGATATCTCCTTTGCCGTCGCCATTACTTTGCTTATGATATATATTTTTTTTATAAAATCATTATCACTTCCTTTTTTATTATAATTATTAGTTGTTGGGTTAATTCCGTCCTGCCCCCAAATGTCTCAACATATTTCACTGCACACCCAAATGTTTTAACAATGCTCAATCCACACCCAAATCCGTTAATTTGACCATTTATCCTAACTGTCAAAGGGTAAATTTGGAAGTTCATGCTCTAAATATTATTTGATAATGATAAATTAAATTTATTTGATAAATTAATTGATGGGATTATTATTAATTACTTTTAATTAAGAATTTTTAATGTAAATATTAATTATTGGATTAACATTTTATCTCATTTAATTCTTTTCTAATTCAAGATAAGGGGTATTTCAGACATTTCATTAACTTTCAAATAGTTCCGTTAAAAATAACGGTCAAAGTAACGGAATTGGGTGCGCGGTGGACAATGTCGAAACTTTTGGGTGCTTAGTGGAAAATGTTGAAAGATTTGGGGGTTCGGTGGAAATAACCCTTAGTTGTTCGAATTTAATGCTTGTAACTTGCAATCATATTGGCGCACTGTGCTTTTCTGGTTCTTGATTGATTTTCGTCTCCTTTCTGCTGGAATCTTTTGCTTGTTTCTCTAAAAGCTCTTTTTCTTTTGCTAATATATTTTCAGGGAGTGAGATATATATATGCACATAGAAGGGTAGTTGTCTAATGAACCCAATTTGAAGTGGATGATTCAGAGTTGGACGAAAGTTGATGAGTAAGCAACAGTCAAATGAAGTGGATGATTCAGAGTTTAGTCTTTAGCCTAGTGGCTGGAAATTTGAGCTTTAAATTGTAGAATTATGTTATAGATTTGTATTTGTGGATGTTTATTACTTTAAAACTTTGAATTTTAGATTCTATATTGTGTTGTATTTGTTTTAGAACCTGGATGTGTTAGATGTTCTATTTTTTTGCCCTTTGTCCAGTAAATTTTGTTGAACCAAAGTTAAACAATTTGGTTCTGGTAGTCTAGTTCTGGATGTGTTATATGTTCTGTTTTTTTGCCCTTTATCCAGCAAATTTTGTTGAACCAATTCTAGGAAGAATACTGTAATGTATTTTTTCATGTAATACATCAAAACATCAAAACATCCCCTGTTAAATTCAGCAATCCAGTCTCTCAAAAAAAAAAAAAAAAAGCAATCCGGGTTCAAAACCTGGATTTTTCTGGGTTGAACCCGGACCGGACGCGGATTAAAAAAATTCGGGTTCAATGAGGGTCCGGTTATGAGAATTTTTTGTCCAGGTCCGGATCCGGAACAGCTAAATCCGGACCTAGACCTGGAAATTGCCATCCCTGATCCTTTCTTAAAATGTGCAAGTAAACATTAGAGTGAGAGGAATCCACACTCATCACTCCCACTCCAGAAAATAAACACAACAAAATTTATCCTGTATTTAAAAATATTATAAAAGTTATATTTTGTTCGATTTTTCATTTCAATAATTGTCGTTGATAATTTAATAGAATTACAATAAATTGACCGTTTTACTTAAAAAAAGAAAAAAAAAAAGAAACCAATTTAACCTTAGTATTCCATGCATTAAGTTGCTTAGTAGTTAGAAAAAAAAACTCATAAGATATATATATTCAATATCAAGAGATATATTAAGAAATAAAACCTATGAAATAAAATAGTTTATTATTCATTTGATATGTCATAATTCCTCAAACAATTAAACAATAATAATCTAATCATAAAATTAAAATACCTTAAATATTTTTATGATATTAATATTTTTAAATTGAGTAAATGATAAAATTAAAACATTAAATAGGGATAAATAATTGTCAGAAAAAGAAGAAGTTTGGTGAGCTTCATATGTTATTTTACAGGGGAAACCTTAGGTGCAACTGTGGCACTGTGCCACAGTTGCATTTAGCCGTTGGATATCAGTGGATTCCACTAATCTAACTGCATCCAACGGTTAGATGCAACTGTGGCACGGTGCCACAGTTGCACCGTAGCCTGATTCTATTTTACAATAAGAAATAACGCGTGAGAAACACGCGCTGTGGTAGCTTGTGGGTAATGTTTGTAACACCGAGCGAACAAAACCGGGGAAAGAGAAGGAACGGTAGGATGAAACTGTGAAAGTGAAAGAAATAAAAAGAACCCAAGCCCCGAGAAAAACAGCAAACCAAACCGAACTCCCACTATAAAAAATTAACTCCTCAATAAAAAAAAAAAAAAAAAAATTTAAAGAGATAGCGAGGGGGTGAGAGACAGAATTAAACTCAATAAAAACTCACCGCGGCACAAAGCCACGAAACCCAACCCCCCCAATTTATGAATCAAAAATCCCCCCCATTTTGCTAATGCTTTGTAGCTTACTCTCGTTTCTAAAATAGAATCACCTGACAATTCCAACAACTCCTATTTTCCCCCCCCGAAAAAAAACACAACGTTATACGCCAATTTAAAATACCGAAAGAAAGAAAGGAGAAAAACAAAAAAGGGGGGGAATTATGAAAACGAGTAGAGAGAGAAAGGAGGATTCAGAAACTGTTCGTTCTTTGTTCGTTCGTTCTTCTTTTAAATCAAATATCACAATCTATTATTTCTTTTCATTTATTTATTTTTCAACACCACCAACAATTAATTATAAACTTATCGTCATTAATTATAGTTTTACTTTTGTTATTGTTCCCCAAATCTCACCGCACATCTCAATCAATCACGCACGCCAAAAACCAAAACAGCATGATCATCATCGAAACTCTTGGAGTTTTTATCATTTCTCGAGCACGAGACCTAATCGTGGAGCAAGCGCCAAAACTGCGCGGCGAGTTCAGTTGAGCTGTCTTGCTTGCTGGAGATCTTGGAAGTTAGTCGAGTTTACAATTTTTATTTTTAGGGTTTATGGAGGCCGCTTCCGAAGCGGAGGAGAAGAAGAAGAAGAAGCCACTGGAAGGTGAAGTTAAGACTAAGCGCAAGATGAAAACTGCTTCTCAGCTTGAGATTCTCGAAAAAACTTACGCAGGTTTTTTTTTTTGTGTGTGTGTGTTCTTTTGTTCGTTTTATTTCTGTAGTTTTCTTCTTTTTTTTTTCCTGGTTTTTGTTTAATTGTGAGTTCGATGTTTGTTACAGTTGAATCTTATCCGTCGGAAGCTTTGAGGGCGGAGTTATCGGCGCAGTTAGGGTTGTCGGATCGGCAGCTACAGATGTGGTTCTGTCACCGGCGTTTGAAGGACCGGAAGGCTCCTACGGCGAAGCGGCAGCCAAAAGATTTTCAGTCACTTGTGCCAGCTGGGGAAAAAGAATTGGCGGGAAGTGAGTTGGTGCGAGGAGGTATGGCGGTTCAGAGGTTCTACGAGGTGCCTATGGCGCCAATGCTGCCGTTTCCACTCCCTCAGCGGAATATAGCGGAGATGAGGGCTATTGCTTTTGTGGAGTCTCAGTTGGGAGAGCCGTTGAGAGAGGATGGGCCCATTCTCGGCGTGGAGTTTGATTCCTTGCCACCTGATGCTTTTGGTAGACCTATAGGTAAATTTCTTTTCCTTTCTTTTCCTTTCTTTTCCTTTCTTTTCCTTTCTTTTTTATTTAATAAAAGCACTACACAACGAGGACAATGCATGTTAATAGGTGTTTCTGTCATGGTTTAATGTAAGGGTTTAAAAATTAGTTGTAGATGAACAGATAAACCTTCCCAATTGGAGGGGTTAGAATTAGTTGTGTTTACATCTTGTGTTGTTTGCTTTTGGTCTTCATTCATGCAGTTTGCATGTCTTGGGTCCGTCAGTTTCTTGTAAGCCTACATCGGCAACTGAACTATGCTACTATCTCAGGGTAGTGTCTTGACTTGATCATTGCTTCTATTGTTTATGAAAAATTGAGGTTAGAAGGATTATCAGTATGCAGATTTTTTGTTGCTTAGTTGTGATTTTGGTTGAAAGGGTTTAAACAGAGAAAAGATTAATAGTATTTGCTTGTAATATTCCTTGATATTCATTGTTATTACTACCTAAGTTTGGTCCTTATTGGGAGCTGATGAGTTCAAATTGCTGAGTAATTGGGCTTGAAGCTCTCGCCTTACCAACGAGCCGACTGCTGATGACCGTTGGTCACGACTACTGCCAAAAAGCTCCAATGAAGATGAATATTTCACATGGAGGAGTGTGCATCTTTATGTTGGGTGTTCTTCTGTCGTGATCTTCCTTGTCACATGGTCATTTAACATGTTAGTCTGCATTTTCATTACATCTCTGTTGGTTTATTTTTGAATTCTGTTTCTTCTTATAGTACATTGACTAATTGACTCTGTGTAGAACAACATATGACAGCTTTGGTTTTGCTTGCTTCAGTTTTTGTGGTTTTATTTGCTGAAGGTACTCAACAGTGGTTTGCCTAATAACTTCTTATACTACGCTAGGACCAGCAGCAATGGGGCATCAAAAGCACTCTGTACGCCCTCTTGAGGCCAAAGAATACGAACGGCTTGATGTGAAACCATTCAAGGTTGGACTGTTCTCATATATATGGCCTGGCTACAGATGATAATAGTAATTCTTTGCCAGCAATCTTTTTTATTCTGTTACGGGTTCATTTTTCCCCCCTAAGAGTATCTTTTGCATTTTAATACTGTAGTAGAATATTTTGCTTAGATTTATCTGGGATCAGACTGAGCCTGTAAACTTGAAAATGATGATGCGGAACGCCGAGATTGGTAAACATTGCACACTAAATTTGTGAGATGATTAATAGTGCACACGGAATGCTGGCTAGAAAATTTGAAAAGAAGTGGTAACATGGAATGTCAAGATTGTTAACATGGTGTGTTAAACTGGTGACAAATAGTTAGTATCAAAAACAACAAATTCTAAACTGGAAAAATTAGACAACAAATGGTGTAACAGAATATAGGACTGATAGCATGTTCAATCCATTCTGTTACCCATTTAACATGCTATGTTACTGGTTATTTTCCGTGTTACTACAACTTGTTATGTTACCATTTTGATGTTCCATGTTGCTATTCATCATGTTATTGGTTGAACTTGATATGTTACTAGTCTTGATGTGCATTATCTCTTTCACTTTCATTCTTACTAATTGAATTTTCTCACCAAAATCAACACCGTGATTCTATGTGGATTGATTAATTTTTGTCTTTCTGGAAATTACTTTCATTCCTTATAGTCATTCCAAATATTGGATTTGTTTATTTTCCTTTTTCTTTGATACCGATTAACTTTTTCTGCATAATATATCTTTTGGTCAATATGGAGTACTCCATTTTATTTTTTCCTCAGCAAAATAATTTGATGGAAAGTTGAAATAAAAATGATGGCAGGATATGTTCACCATTCACCCTCAGGGCGCAACAAGGACTGTCCATGAATACAAGTTTCTTCCGGAGCAACCAACTGTTAGGTCCGAGACACATGAGAAAGCTGCCTCATCTTACCCCTATGGTTCACCTGCTGATGGTTCAACTGCTAGGAATTCATCATTACGTGCTGGACATCCATTCATGCATGGAAGTGAACAAATATCTTCTGGATATGGTTTTCCAGGTCAGCTGCCTAACCTAAATCTTTTGTCTCATCAAGGTAGGCATAGCCACCTGTTGCCATCTGTTTCGGGAGAGTATGAAAATATTCTGCAAAAGAACTCCTTTATTAGTGCTGGTATGGATGCTCATGTTGGTGGCCAACCAATTACAGCAATGGACAATGCTTTTATTTCATATGATAGGAGAGTCAGTCACGACGAGGATGTTTCACGGACGGAAAAGAAACGCAAGGTATTTTGTGCTTTATGAAGTACTGCATGTCAATAGACCATTGACCTGCAACTCATGTACGTTTATTTTCTTTTCGCAGAGTGAGGAGGCAAGAATAGCCCGTGAAGTTGAAGCACATGAAAAAAGGATTCGAAAAGAGCTAGAAAAACAGGATATTCTAAGGCGAAAGGTTTGACTTGCCATCCTTACTTCTATTCTGTAAAATCCTTATATTGTATACTGATATTATTATTGTGGATGTTAAGAGAGAAGAACAAATAAGGAAAGAAATGGAGAGACAAGACCGTGAAAGGCGAAAGGAAGAAGAAAGGTTATTGCGGGAAAAGCTGCGGGAGGAGGAGAGATACCTGAGGGAACAGAGGCGTGAACTTGAGCGGAGGGAGAAGTTTTTGCAGAAGGAATCAATCAGAGTAAGCTTGGAAGCCTATTACTTTTAAGTTCTCTTTTAACTTGGCATATGAGGATGAGCAATAGTTATAGTCTTGGTGTACTTAGGCAGAGAAAAGGAGGCAAAAAGAGGAACTGCGCAGAGTGAAGGAGGCAGAACGACTTAAAGTTGCTAATGAGAGAGCAGTTGCTCGCAGAATTGCTAAAGAATCAATGGCACTCGTTGAGGATGAGCGCTTGGAACTCATGGAGTTAGCTGCATCAAGCAAGGGACTACCTACAATAGTGTCTCTTGATTTTGAAACTTTGCAAAATCTTGACTTATTCAGAGGTAGAGATTCTTTGAATGCTTTTGTTATTTTCTGTCTGACGATCGGGCAAATTGGAATTAAGATTATAAATTCAATAATACTGAATCAAATTCTTTGTACTTTTGTGTGGGTATCTATGTGCGTACAAAATATATCTAGTATGATCTGGAAGCTTTAAACTTTATATGCTAGATTAATTCTGCAGTCCTGGAAGATTTTAATTTTCAGCAGAAATATTTTGAATTGATGTTTCCAATCTTGTCTCTAGGGTTTAGCATGTGGTCTGCAATTCAATTTGAATCATTTCCTGTACAAATTCATTATGTAGTTTTAACCATATATCAAAGTCATTGGTAATGCGTATTGGTTTCTTATTTTGTGTTGAAAATTATGGCCTTTTCTTTTGAAACTTAAGTTTTATGGTTGACTTTCATCTTATGAGCATCTAACAGATGAGTCCTGTTTCAGATAGGCTCTGCACTTTCCCGCCCAAATCTGTGCAGTTGAAAAGACCATTTGCAGTTCAGCCGTGGAATGATTCTGAGGACAATATAGGGAATCTTCTTATGGTGAGTTAGAGTAGTTGGCTTTCTGATGTTCTTTTCATGCTCTTCCTCATAAAGATATGATATTTTATTGAAACTGAAGTGTTAGATAGGAGTTTCTGATAATTGCCATGTTCCAGATTTTCTGCGTACACGGTAAATGGTGCATATACCAAAACAGGAAAAAGAATGTTGATTCTATATTTTCTCAATTTTCAAAGTCCATTATGGCACCTCAAACCATTGGCCATCTCAGAACACTCCATTTCCTCAGTTAATTTCCTTAGTTAACACACTTAATGTATATTTATCTTTTTCCTTGGCCTAGCTTTCTGTTATTACATGGAAAATTGAACAAACCTGCTGATATCTTTTATATTGCCATTACTATCATCCTTTTGCATGAAATGATTCTGGTACTTTAATGAATTTGTTTTTCTCACCATATCTACATATATGTGGGGAATGCTCGACTGTTTAAAGAAGTAATTCTTCTGCTCAAAATCAAACAATTTGATTGGACTTTTTCAGCCAATTCACTTGTGAGCTGTGCCGCAGTTTAGTTGTTATTAATTTTTGGGTTCTTATAAGGACATTGAAATGTAATTTATCCTTTTTAGGTTTGGAGGTTCTTGATTACATTTGCAGACGTTCTTGGGCTTTGGCCTTTTACTTTGGATGAGTTTGTCCAGGCTTTTCATGATTATGTAAGTGCCTTTTCTATTCGCTGTCTAAGGAGATCTTTGTTTTGAAGTCTGTTTGTAGCTGGCATTGTCTTGTTTCTGATCTTCATACCATTTGTAACTCTCTGATCTTAAGGATCCAAGGTTGTTGGGTGAAATACATGTTGCTCTTCTAAGATCTGTAATCAAAGATATTGAAGATGCTGCAAAGACACCCTTCACCGGGCTGGGAGCAAACCAAAATAGTGCAGTAAATCCTGGGGGTGCACATCCACAGATTGTTGAAGGGGTAAGCTGTTGTTTTATTTGTTGTCACTGCTGCTATTTCCTTCATTCTGGGGTAGGTTCCTCATTCCTGCTCATTCTTTTTTTTTTTTTTTTGTATTTTCATTTATTGTTTAAACATTCATGTCCGGTCAGGCATATGCTTGGGGCTTTGATATACGCAGTTGGCAGCTTCACTTAAATGCATTAACATGGCCTGAGATATTGCGGCAATTTGCTTTATCTGCTGGATTTGGGCCGCAATTGAATAAGAGGAATATTGAGAAAATGTATCCTCACGATAATAACGAGGTTTGTTTTTCCTTTTTGATGGACAACTTTCACTAAGCTGCTAGTTACGACCTAGTTCTTTTCTATACTATAGATGCTCGTTTCTTTCATCATCTGTTTTAAGCTTGTCTTATAAAAGTCTAAATGCAAGAGAAAGATGATTTGATGCTAATTTTTGTGCATCTTGTTGAAATCAAAATGAAGCTGTATACAGCTCTGGAACAAATTGATCCACATGACTGGCTGGTTTAATTGCTATCCATTTCAAAGCTTTAGTGCCAAATCTTGTATATTTAATGCTATTATATTCAAACTTCTTTACATATTTCTCCTTAGACGTGTTTAACTTTTGAACTTGCAAGTTATTGCAAGATTTGGCCCACAATTGGATTTGAACCTTGGGTGGTTCTTGCTCTTGATTGGCAGGAGCTGACTTGCCCATAGTTCCTTGTTCTGAGACTCTATACACCCTTTTAACAATTGAGGCTGAAGCTCCACAACACTTGCATCTAAAGTTTATTCCTGTGGTCCACTAATTGTGTGGCTTCGGTGTAATTGTTATATTGTTGAGATAAATTCAGAACTTCTTTACTTCTGGGGATAGGTTGTAGGTGGTTAGATGCCTGCCTGTGACACATTGCTTGTAGTTCCTTGTGTCTATTATTTGTTGCTTCCATCCTATTCTTATTTATTTTGTCATTTTGGTCAGATGTAAGTTTGTTGCTGGTGTCTTTAATATTCAGTGGTGCTTGTCCTGAGATGTTTCTTCATGATATGTATGTAGTATTAAAGCACTTATCCGGTTAACTGTGGCGCACAGTGTGTTCGTATGATCTTTGTTTTCACATGTTTGTAGACACTATGTTTTCTTGAATGAATTATGGGAAATTGTTTCAAAAGAACCTCCAGGGAACTTTTCCATCTATTAATGAAAATATGAGAGATAAGAGCACATAAATCCTCACCAATTGAGAATGCTCAAGAGTATATAAATTTATTTTCTTCAACCCGAAAACAATCCGATGCATCTAATCTTAACATTCCAGAGTATTTAATTAATATTTTTCATAATTTATCTGCTATAATTTTTCTCTGTAATTTACTAATTTATTTTAAAATTACTTTGCTCTGTGTGTGCAGGGTAATGATGGAGAAAATATAATTTCTAATTTACGTAATGGGTCTGCAGTTGGAAATGCTGTTGCTATAATGCATGAAATGGGTCTATCAAATCTACGCCGATCTAGGCATCGGTTGACGCCTGGAACTGTTAAATTTGCTGCATTTCATGTTCTTTCTCTAGAGGGAAGTGAAGGCCTCACTATATTAGAAGTTGCAGACAAGATTCAGGTAACCCTGGAATTGTGACTTAGACATTTCTGTTGCTGATGGAACTCATTCTCCTTACTCTTTTTTCTTTTGATATTAGAAATCTGGACTAAGGGATCTGACAACGAGCAAGACACCAGAAGCTTCTATTGCTGCTGCCTTGTCTAGGGATACAAAACTTTTTGAGAGAACAGCTCCTTCAACTTATTGTGTACGTGCTGCCTATAGGAAAGACCCGGGGGATGCTGATGCAATTCTTTCTGCAGCCAGGGAGAGAATCAGAGTATTTAAAAGGGGATTTGTAGATGGAGAAGAGGCCGATGATGCTGAAAGAGATGAAGAAAGGGATGAAGATTCAGATAGTGATGTACCAGAGGTTCCTGATGTTTATGACATGGATACTGACCTGAATTCAAAGGAGGAGACTCATGAATATCTAGAAGCAAACAGTTGTGGTGCAAAAACTCCGTTGGGCAACAGAGAAGCGAATATTAAAGGTATAGAAAGCCCACAAGGTGACCTTGGCAATTCTGGTAGGGGTTTGTCTTCTAAGAATTCAGAAGACTTTGATGAGATAAAAGGAACTGGGGCTTTGACTGATCACTGTGAAGATGCTACTGGAATTAGCAATGCTGCAACTCCTGATCAAACACACACAGATATTAATGAAAGCCATCCTGGTGAACCATGGGTTCAAGGACTAACGGAGGGAGAATATTCTGATCTCAGTGTTGATGAGCGGCTCAGTGCACTTGTTGCTTTAATTGGTGTGGCAATTGAAGGAAACTCAGTTCGCATTGCGCTTGAGGTATCTTCTTTTTTCTTTTCTTTTTTCCTTGATGAGAGCTTCCGAAAATTTTGCTTTGCATTTTTTTCTATTTCATTAATCTGAAATATGGGCATTTCCAGGAACGCTTAGAAGCTGCAAATGCTTTGAAGAAGCAAATGTGGGCAGAGACACAGCTTGATAAACGACGAATTAAAGAAGATTGTATGTTGAAAATGCAATATTCATCATACATGGGGAACAAGGCAGAACCTAGTCTTGCAATTTCTTCTGCAGACGGTAGGCAAAGCCCTTTGGTTACTGTTGATGACAAAAGTAATGGGATGTTGGTGGACCTTAATCTCCAACAAGGACAGTTTGGTGAACCTCAGAAGGACCAAAATTGCAATACTAGCATGCCACCTGAAGGGAACCAAGATTACCCTGTCGGTCCAGATAATCTTGTAAATCAGCAATCAGCTTATGCTGCTGAGAAGTCACGCATGCAGTTGAAATCTTACATTGGTCAGAAGGCAGAGGAAACGTATGTGTGTAGATCATTGCCTCTTGGTCAGGATCGTAGACGTAATCGATATTGGCGTTTTATCACATCCATGTCTGAAAATGATCCTGGATGTGGCAGGATCTTTGTTGAGTTATGTGATGGTCGTTGGAGACTCATTGATTCTGAAGAGGTAGCATTTTCTCCTATTGACTCTATTTGCTGGCTATGCCATATCTGAATGTATAGTCTGTTTAACTTGCATACACAATCAATATGGATATCTTTTTTGCTTTATTTGGCATGTATAGCTGCTATTCACTTTTTACCTTGCCTCTTCTTATGATAGCAAACCCGAGGAAAGATTGCTGCATGAAATCTTTCTATAGCAAAACCATGATTTAACAGGCTGTCCATACTTTCTCATCCTGAAATTTTGTTTACCATAAAACATTTCTCAATTGACATATTTGATAAAATTTTCATGTTTATACTTTATCATCTGTTGTGTCCATGTTTTCCTTATTTTTTCGTACAAATCTTTTGATATTCTTCAAGCAGAGTTTTGATGCTCTTTTGGCATCTTTGGATGTCCGTGGGCTTAGAGAATCCCATTTGCATTCGGTGTTGCAAATGATTGAGATGTCCTTTAAGGAAACTGTTAGGAGGAACTTGCAGCATGTTACCACAGAAGTGCAAAATCACGAGACTGTCAAAGCAGAAGTTATTGAAAGGGCTTCTTGCCCTGATTACACTGGCACTGATAACCCCAGCAGTATTGTGTGTGATTCTGATTCTGAAATATCAGACACATCAACATCTTTCTCAATTGAGCTTGGAAGAGATGACGTTCTGAGAAATGACGCCTTGAAGCGATATCAAGATTACGAGAGGTGGATGTGGAAGGAATGTGTCAATTCTTCAATATTATGTGCCATGGAGTATGGGAAGAAAAGGTGCAAGCAAGTTCTGGGTGTATGTGATTACTGCCATGATTTATATTTTTTCGAGGACAGCCACTGTCCCTCTTGCCACAAGACCTTTGATACTTCTAAGAGGTACCTAAATTTTTCTGAGCATGTTGCTCAATGTCAAGGAAAGCTGAAGATGAACCCTGCCTGGTCTTCGTGTACTTCATTCTCTTCTCCTTTGAGAATCAGATTGCTCAAAGTGCTATTAGCTTTGTTTGAGGTATGTCTCTGACTTTTTTGGTTGGATTATATAATTGATAATTTCTTATGTCACTACTGTTTTACCTCCTAGTTTCTCTCTAAAGTACCCTTTTTTTGTTAGAACTTTTGTCATTGCCATACAATTTATGGTGTTTATTTTTTGTGCCTGAATTTCTGAATGTCCGCCACCGACCCTCCTAGGGTTCTGTCCCATCAGAAGCTCTTCAATCTATTTGGAATGACAGCTATAGAAACTCCTGGGGAATGAAACTTAACTCCTCATTATCAGCTGATAGCCTTGTTCAGGTATAAGGTTTCACCTTTTTTCTTCTCAGTACTTGTATCTGGTCAGAATTTATAACATTTTCTTTTTCTCTTTCTGCTTTATTTTTGTCCATTCTCCCATTTAATGCTTTAATGTCCAACATAGTGAGAATAGTTCCATTGCTTGACATGTCAGATGAAACTCATTTCCTGTTGATGCATCATGTTTTGATTCTCCAGTAGTTGGAGGTCAGTGCCGCCAGATTTCTCCTGTGGACTTGCTTCATTTTGGGTGACTTCTTGAAAGACGAGAAGTAACTAAAAGTTCAGCAAAACTGGAAGCACAAATAATTTAAAAATGATTTTGTGAACTGAATCCAGATATGATGTCTTAATCTACTATGTCCAAGTTTACCCCGTCTCTTTCATTCCTTATCTTGATATCTATTGTTAGATTTTTCTTCTGAACTTCTTTTAGAATTTTGATCTAAATAGTTTCTGGTGGTTATAATCGGTGTCACTTCACAGTAATCAATTTAGCGCAAAGTTTGAGTCACTTCCTAAAAGTATATCTGAATTGGAGGATCAAATCTGTTAAAATCAAATGGGTTTGTTAGCTTTTTTCATTTTCTCTTTACCTGTTCCTTTAAATTTCTTTTTATCTCTGTAGTTAATAGAATTGTGTGAAAACATGTAACCCCCTGATGAAGCTGGGATATTCTTTTATTCGCTATTGTTTGTCATTTCTTTCTTTAAATGTTTCTGGATTTACATTTACTTTTGAAGAACTCAGAAAGTTGGAAAATGCATTTATTTTTCAGATTCTTACGCAGCTGGAGAATGCCATAAAGAGGGACTATTTGTCCTCAAACTTTGAAACAACTAGTGAGTTCTTGGACTCATCTAACTCATCGGCATGTACTTCTAACAGTTCTTCCAGTCCAGAAATAGTTTCTGTACTACCATGGGTACCAAAAACGACAGCTGCTGTAGGTTTAAGGCTCATGGAGCTTGATAGATCCATAGCTTATTTACCACATCAGAGAGTGGAGTTTCAGAAGGAAAAAAGAGAAGGCAACTTAATGGTGAGTAGCCTTTTCTGTTCTCAAATTTGCAGCTTTAATATAATTCTTTTAAGGGAAAATATCCACCGTCCATCTGTTTGTTTTGCCTTTTTAAAAAATACACAATTTTTTTTTTCAGCGTGCCACCTGAAGTTTGCCTTTTATTGCACTCGTCCACTTCCGTCTAACCGTTGTTAGAAAGTTGCTGACATCAGAGGGGTAAAATGGGCATTTCATTGGAATATATAAAATTATTCTATATTATGCTAATTTTTTTTAAAAAAAGAGTAAAACGTCATTTAACACGATTTGAAAATTAAAAAAAAAGGAAAGAAAATTGATGTTTAACTCAATTGAAAGAGAAGAAATAAATACAAATTTTCTAAATCTAACAAGCAGCAAACACTATATTCCTCCAAAAAAATAAATACAAATTTTTTAAATTTTGCAAGCAACAAGCACTATATTCCTCTAATTTCTAGCATTCACCTTTGTGTTTAACTCTTTTGCTTGAAAAAACTTATATCCAATCGATTTATCTTCAATTTCCCTTTATTTTGGGTTAAATTGTAATTTTGAGGGGTAAAAGGGTCATTTTATTAACATTCCGTTAAATCCACTAACGGAGATTAGACGGAAGTGGACGAATGCAACAAAAGGCAAACTTCAGGTGGCGCGCTGAAAAAAAAAAGTGTATTTTTAAAAAAGACAAAATAAACAGGTGGACAGTGGATAATTTTCCTTTTTTTAAATACAAAGTAATATAATTTTTTACGCACTCTGAGATGCTTATATCAATATTGTTTTAGTTAACAATAATTATCAGACTAGGTAGGCCTAAACTCTGATTTTCTTTTAATGAGATATGACATGAAGGAAAGAGTTTATGACTAATGATTCTGGTTCATTAGAAAAGAAAATTGAGGATCAGAGATGTTGGTTAGCAAGGGCTAGAAAATTAGTTCCCTTTCTTGATAATTGTCACATAAAGTTTGATTACTACTACCAGTAGTGAAGGCAAGTTGAGAATCTGTGGTTGTTCTTGAAAACTGTGTGCAAACTTCAAAATCACGCTTACATCTTGGGTGATAGATTTTATGCTTTAAAACCTAATGAAAGTTATGTCTCTGTCGATTTAGTAAGGCAAAGCTGTATGCGAAACCTATTTAGGGTAGCTACCTCAGCACAGCTGCCCCAAATGGACCCTTCGAGAATTGGGGTAACCTATGGGTATCATTGTCCTGGTCTTCCTTGATTCATATACTGCAGCAGTAATTATCTGACTTTAGTTTGAGTTTTACTACTCCAGGGAATTGTTTTCTTGACCGTTTTCTCTCCTTTAAATTCCTTAGAAGCTTCCATCAAAATATGCTGCTGTGAAAAACACCAGAGATGGTGAAGACCAAGTAAATTATCTTCAAGTTGAAGAAGCTAATAGGGTTGGTGTGGGGATTGGATTTGCTGCCCCTAGTCATGGACGAGGGATCTGTGGAAGGGCCCGTGGATGCTTGAATACTGGAAGATCTCAGAAAAGAGTAGCTGGTTCCAGAAGGGATTCTGGTAAAAGAAGCACAAACACCAAGAGTGGGAGACTAGTACTGGTATTGAAAGGTCAATCTCATGGGCAAGGAAGTCGTAAGCGTGGTCGTCGCAGTGCTAGAAGTAGGCGGAAATCAACAAAGAGGGTGGTTGTGGAGAAAGATGCTCCAAAGCAAAGCATCTTTGATAAACCAAGAGACTTAGCAGGGGATGGGTGGAATAGAGATGAAATTCCTAGATTGCAAGTAGACGATGCTGAAAATGCTAGCATCTCAGGAAGATCGGGGTACGGTGAAGAAAATGGTCAAGCAACAGGAGATGAATACAATGATATGATAGATGAATATGCAGGTGGTTTTAATAGTAGGTCAAATGACTTGCAGGAGGGAAGTGATGATATTGTAGACGGTGATGAAGAAGATGATGAGGATGAAATGGGAGACGGCGGTGCAGAAGATGAACAAGGTTATTTGGGCGTTGAAGAGTATGTAAATGAGGAGTCTGATGAAGAGGGAATCAGGGATGGAGATGGAGGCTAGATTGGAGACCCTGACGAAGGTACAGGGGCATCATCTTCAGATCTCAGTGACTAACAAAAGCAACTTAACTGTGAAGAGTTACTGACTTGGTAGAAGTGTCTTCATGACAAGTTGGATTCTGCAGCGTTCTCTCTGTAGCTAAAAAGAAAAAGAAAAAAATCTTTTAACAGTTGGCGTTTTATTGCCATGTCCGCTGTATTAAAATTATATTGACGGATCATGGACGGCCCTCAATTGGCCTGTAGCCAATAGATTAAGGGCCCCTGAGCCATTTTATTGTCAAATGTCAACCCAACCGTCTTTGCACACACGGGAGCGGATTTTATTGGCAGTACTTTGATTCCAATTAATCAGATGTAGATAATAATCCCCGTATACGGAGAGACTTGTGAACAGCTTGTCAGGCCGATGTAAAACCAGCTGAAGTTGGTAGAATAACACTTAGCAAAGAATAAAATTAGAATAATATCGAAAGTTCTCTTCTGCAAGTAGCACTACAGTTAGCCATTGCGTACGCATCGATATAAAGAACCATAATAGAACATCAGGAGTAAAGGACAAAAGTCAAAATCTTTATTTATACACAACTGACGCACATTTTGAAGAAAAAAAAAAAAGCCCAAAGCAAATAGCACACGTGTCCTGACTTACAGAGAAAAAGCAACGCAAAGCAAGGTTGGTTGCTGGGCTGAAGCAGCATCTGTAACTTACAGATGCTGTAACTTTAGCCAGCTCCAAAAAAACATTAATTAGGACACCGCCGCTCTGAAACAACCCAAACCAAGGTAACCATCGATTTAAAAGCTGTTAAAACTTAAAAGTTGATCCCGGCCTTCTGCTCTGCAGTCAAACTTGTTGGGAACTTGATGTTGAACTTGATTGTCAACTTGCCTCTCTTTGATGGCTCGTTCTGAATTGGCATCCCCTCTCTCGGGACAGTCATCTCATAGTTGGGATGAATCACATTGTCGATTGGGATGTTCAAAATCCTTCCATCCAGGGTGGTGAGACGAACCGTATAACCTTTCAAGGCCTCACCGAGAGTTATCGTCCTTGTGACGATCAAATCATTCCCATCTCGAGTAAACACACTGTGAGGCTTCTCGTCGACGATGAAGACGACGTCTGCAGGTTTAACATTTTGCTGCACATTTCCCTTCTCTTCGAAGGTGATCCTTGTACCCTTCTTCCATCCAGGCTTCACATTAATAGTTAGAATTTCTTCCACCTTGATTGTATTACTGCATAACCAAAAAACACACATACAGTGGGAAATCTTACCAATGTCGAAGAAATTATGCCTCTTGTCACAACTATATAACAAGCCAATAAAATCATGCAAACACTGGTTCAGTTAGTCAGCTATATTAAAATAACAACCACTTACCCATTGATGTCAACAATTTTCCTATAGATCTTTATCTTCTTAGTAGTCCCCTTGTAGAGTTCCTCAAGGGTACAAGGCAGCCTATTCTCAATCGGAGGTGCTTTCTTAGGTCCACCCACTACAAATACTCTATTAAAGGAATGAAAAACATCATCCTCACCAAATGCCTCATTTGAGAAACTGGAACTTGACCCTCTCCTCCCTCCACCTCCATGGGGGATTGTGAAATCAAAATATTCCGAAAAAATGTCATCAGCACTTCGGGGACTGCTTTGTGGCATACCGTAAGTATCAAACATTGCTCTTTTTTGAGGATCACTTAGAACCTACTCAAACGATGTGTTTCCGATCAATAACCAAGAGAAGCAACACAGCATTTGGAATCAGTGACATTAACCGACAGTAAAACTATTAAAGACAAGTGGGAAAATTTGTTTTTTTTCCTTTTATGGGTAAATTGAAATTCTGCGGGAATTGCTTTACAGGAATACAACAAATATTAAAAAAACGAAAAATATCACCCTTGCGAGAAGTGAAGAATTTTATTCTAAAAAATAGAACTTTGTCAGCAGCTTTGACACTTGAGCAATACTTATTCAAGAGTTAAATTGGTTAGCAATCTTCAAGTACCTTTGTTTAATTGGGCATTCAAGTTTGAATTTTGGGGAAGACAGTCAGTAGGTTTAGGCTTTTGCAAATTCAGATCCTCTTTTAGTTATTTTCTCTCGCTTCTCCTAGTTTTTTAAATCTAGTGAAAAAAGTGGATTTAATTATAAAAATAAAATAAAAATTGTCAATATCAATATCAATTTTCAAAATTTAATCTTAACTACTTATTAAATAAAAAGAGATTAGGGGACAAAAAAAGAAAAGATAAGATAATTGTCCGAACTTTGTGCCCATTACTTTTTTTTTAAAAAAAATTATGAATTAAAAAAAAAAGTTAAATGGGTAGAAAATAGGATGTTAATCAAAGGTAAAATATTCAAGAAAATGAATTTTATCACATAAATACCTTTTAGTTTTTTCCCCCTATCATCGCTCTAGCCAAAATCCCATTAAGTCCTTGGATGCCCCCGTACGGGTTTAGCCGAGGACCTTTTTGCAATTTACATCTTACTTGATCGGACACAAGCTTTAAATACAACCTAGTGAAGATTTTTAAATTTTAAGCGTAATCAATTAGAGAGAGCAAACGGTAGTAAAAGATTTTTTTCCCCCCTAGTGATAAATTAATGGTCTCAAATTAGAGAATAACAATTCCAAGAAAATAATTAAAAAAAAAATCCCACAAAAGTAATATCATTTTGTAACCATCATCACATAACCCAACATACTACGATTAAAAAATAGTGTTTTGGAAAATAAAGTTTGATAATAGAAAGCAGAAAGTAAAAAGATATTAGACCTCATAAGCTTCACAAACTCGGTTCAACTTAGCTTCAGCTTCTTTCTTGTTATCAGGATATTTATCAGGATTCCACTTCGCGGCCATCTTTTCGTAAGCCTTCTTCAGGTCATCGCTACTTGCATTCCGATCAACTCCCAGTATCTTGTAATAATCAGCTCCCATCTTCTCTTCTTCACTTTCACTAACTGCTGCTTCTGCTTCTCACCACAAGCTTGGATTGCTTTTATAGCCTTTTGCTTTCTGAGCAAAGCAAAAGCAATCAAATAATTTCTACTAGCTTTTGCTTCTACTTCTCGCGCAAGCTGATGGAGTGATGGCCCTTGGGGCATGTGCTTGGAAACTACCGAAGAGGACGTTCTCATCGGGATTCTAATATTCTGTTGACGAAGAAGTAAACGGGCAGTTTTGGAATTTCGGTAAGTTCAGAATCTTTTTCCTTGTTTCTTTATTTTTCTACTTTTTAGGTACAATGTGAATGCGTCTCCTTTTCCATTCCTCTTTACTTTGGGTTTTAGTTATCTTACATGGTCATATAATATACGTAATTCTTCTACAGTTGTTGAATTTTTA
This sequence comes from Citrus x clementina, assembly GCF_000493195.1. Taxonomy (NCBI): domain Eukaryota; kingdom Viridiplantae; phylum Streptophyta; class Magnoliopsida; order Sapindales; family Rutaceae; genus Citrus; species Citrus x clementina. The sequence continues at coordinate 10,456,570 of NW_006262688.1, read as the reverse complement.
TTTAATGATTGTAAAAATAATATTATTTTATTATTTTATATTTACATAATCGTTGAATTTTCATTAAATAATTGTGAAAGAAAAATACATATGTAAGATAACAATCTCTTTATTTTAAACTTAAATCAATGGTATTATATCTTAAAACCTATAACTATTGTTTAAAAAAATGTAACTATAAAATAAGTTTAATAGTATATAATAAATATAATTTTTATATAATAATTTAAAAAAAAGTTAATAAAAATATAATATTTTTTCATCGCACAAGTGTAAAATCAAATTAATTTAACTTCTAAATTATAATAATTAGTATTTATCAAACACTTTAATATTGTAACTTTCAAGTTACAGTTATCCAATCTCAATCTCGAACAAAACCTTCTTATGTAAATATGAACGAAATTTAGGGTTGACTCTAATCTCGCATCATCCACATAAGAGTAAATCAGAATTTAGATATTTTAATAAATACTCTTTAATATTAAAATAATAATTAAATTATTATAAAAAAATTATCCTAGTGGAGTTAAACATTTTTCTATAATTACCGATATAAAGCCCACGATGTATGTGGAAAAACTAATAATTCACACAAAACGGACACAAGGTCGAACCTTTGAAAATGAAGTGATGACCTTGCAAAATATAGCGTGAGACTTGTTCTGTCCAATTGCACAAACTCAGCTGTCTCTCACGTAATTAATAAACTCTTATTAATAATATTGATATATGTATTGATGATGACATTAAATTTAATGAAATAATGTAAAAAATAATATGCTATTTTTATATTATTTTTATGCACATATCATTATTACAATTATTAATAAAAGAGCTTTTTGGAGTTGCTAACTGGGTTTCTTTTAGGTTTCTTAAGGGTGCATTTACTGTATTGTATTACACTAACTTCATTACATATGTGTATTAAATTATAATACAATATTCTATTAAGTGCAACATAATATGTAGTTTATGCAATAATATTTTATATCATTGTTTATATTACTATTAATTTTAAATTAATGTTATTCAAATTTATTAATATTTATTATTACTTATATTTAAATTACTAAAAATAATTTATTTTTATATATTAATTTAATAATGTAATGTTATATTATATTTTTATTTTTATATATTATTTTAAGTATTTATTATTGGCAATATTTGAATAATAAATTATATATTTATTAATTTATATTAATAATTATAATAAAAAAAAATCAATAATATAAAATATAATTTATTTATTTATTATTATAATAAAGTTTAAAAAAAGAAAAAAACTAATGCAGCACTTGCCGTATTAAGCTAAACTAGATTAGTATTTCTGTTAACAGCAATTGGCTACATTACTATAATGTTACGAGGAGTGACATAACACCCCATGTCATGAAATAATCTAGAAACGTTGTAGTTGGAGATGCCAATGGCCCGTGGTGTGCTGGCCTACCCCATCAAAAGAAGACTGATATGTATTCATGCTCGTGCAGAGCATAATATATATATATATATATATATAGGGACTTGAGGAGATGATGTGGTATCACCCTTTCTCGTCTTTGTATATTATCTAGGGATATTATTATTTTCCCACCAAAGGTATTCTGACACATCATGTCAGTACCATGGTTTGGTAAAACTATCAATTTATCACCAAACGTTTAAACTGTTAGCATTTTCCCACCATTCCGTTAAAACTCAGTTAATATGTAACAGAAAATTCATAAAAGGTCAATTTTACCCCTGGAGCGTAAAAGACTATGTAATTAACATTTTATGAATTTTGTAATTAAATCATCATTTGTTGTTCTTCCTTCTTAAAGGACAAAAATTACCCTTTATAAATTTTATAAAATTGACCGTGTGGTGTTAGGTACTTCATAAATTGATTTAATTTATTTAATTTTTAAAGGACAAATTTATTTATTAAATTGACGAGCTAAAGACAATTTATTCTACTACTAAAACTCAATTTATGAAAGGGCAAAAAAAAAAAAAAAAAAGAATGTGCAAAAGAAGCAATTTAATCTTTGAAATGATGATAATAATTTTACACAAAAAATTAAATAAATAAATTTGCCTTTTAAAAATTAAATAAATTAAATCAATTTATGAATTACCTAATACCACAAGGTCAATTTTACAAAATTCATAAAGGGTAATTTTTGTCCTTTAA
>NW_006262688.1:10356308-10454223 GCF_000493195.1 Citrus x clementina | reverse complement strand
GGTAAATTGCTAGTTTTACCAAACCGCGGTACTGACATGATGTGTCCGAATACCTTTGGTGGGGAAAATGATAATATCCCTATTATCTATTATCTAATAAACAGAGAAAATTTCTTTTAGATTTGACTTTTCATATTCTAATAATTAATTTGATTGTTATTACACAATAACAATTATGTAAAGATTTTAATGAGGTATATTCTTTGTAATGAACATTTAAGGGGGAGTGTTATGAATTTATTAAAATAAATATAGATGTTCATAACATATATCCCTTAGTCTTCCTACTATATCTCATTAGCAACCTTTAGCTTCCCTATAACTCTCACTATCTCACAAGGAATTATGATCCATAATTTTTCATTAATTTCATGGAGTGATTATGTAACTATAAAAAGAGAGCTCATCTTTTTGTTTTGTACACACACAATTGGAATGAATAAAATCACTCTATAATATATTCTCTCATTTTATTCTTTATCTTGCGTTGTTTCTTTATTTGTATTGCTGGCTAATAGTTTTTTTTTTATAAGGCTGCCTCATCTTAAAAAAAATCAATTCATATTTTTTTATCAGTTTCATCAAGAAAAAAAGATAATATTAAATTCTTTTTTCAAAGCCGCGTGAAGCGCGATTCTATTTTCTAGTATATATATATATATTTTTTGTTTAGGCCCAACTCGACACATTTGTCATGCCCACTCATGTCACCGTGCCATCCCGCCTAAGAAAAAAAAATGCATGATAAGCGTTTTTAAAAATTTTTTTAAGAGAACATGCTAAGTTATTGACCTATTTTTTTAAGCCTACATACTTTTAGATCCATGTGCCTTTAGTCAAGTTCAATAGAATCAAAAATTTTAAAATTAAATCTATATTCAATAATAATAAACTAATAACAATAAGAAATACAAAATACTAATTACTAAGTTAAACCCTACGATGTCAAAATTATTTTTTAATATTTAACAATAATGATAATAATAATATTTTCTTAGGAGTTAATTTAATTATTAACTTGGACTTACATAAATCATAAATCATAGTTTATAATAACATTAGTACATATTTATAAAATCATAATATTTATAATTTTATTTATTGAAATCATAATGTCAATTATTCATTTAATAAATCATAAACATAAGTCATTTTAAATATATTTTTAAAAAAATTAAGAATTAAATGAATATAAAAAATTACACTAATAAAATGTATTAAAAGATTTAATTTCAAATTATTTGTAAAATTATAAAATTTTAAACTTACTTTCAATAAAAAATAAAATTTACTTATTACAAGTTTTTTTACATGCCCAACTCCCATATCTCATTTTGCATACCTTTTAAACCCACATGCTTCAATTCTAAGCCCAACTCAACCTACGTGCATATCATATCGTGCCGCACACCCCATCAAAACTTGCTCGTGCCATATTCATATACTATCACGTGCCGCCCAGCCCATTCACCATCTCTAATTGCAGTGGGAGTGAGTTTCAATATTTGGTTAAAAAATTCTCTTCACAAACATAGCTGATTCCAATTATTCTTTTAAACTCAGTACACCGACAACCGTGATTATGAAATATATTATAAAAATATTTAAAACAATCCATTGAGTAAAATGCAAGTTGCCTAAAAAAATTATAGCTTCCTCAAAACAGTTTTACTTAATTGACTGAATTCCACTTTTAAGAGAAATAAAAGCCACAGAAAATTATTTTGAACTTTATCTAACTGGATTTGTGGAACTCCCCGTTACATTCCCCATTCAGCCCAATGCAAGAAACTTGTATCAAAGCAAATCTAGTAAATCAAAGACAAATTTTACCACCACATATCAACCCAAAGAATGTAAACAGTAGATACGACACCATACAAAAGGAATTTTTAGCCACCTAAAACACCCCTATCTCAGATTCCTAATATCATAAGAAACCAACACAAGGAATGATGCAGAAATCAATCATGTTTTTATTGTAAAAGCAGATGTTGGTTCACAGTTGATAACCCCTGAATGTTAAATAAGATGACAACGCAACTCTCCCATGCATTAAGCAGCAACTCTCAAACAAGCCTAAGAAAGTAACTATCAATTTAAACTAGTAGAATTGTAATCACAATGTAACCAAAGAACCAACCGGGACAGCCGGCCATGTTTCATGATATACTCGATGATCTGACGCGCGGATATTCACAACAAAGAGCTCTGTTTCTGAAAAATATCATTTGCCGATGTATCTATTTCAGGGACCAAGGAGTTTCTTGATTCCCGCCTTCTGCTCGGTGGTCAACCTAGTAGGGAACCTGATGTTGAATTTGATTCTCAAGTTGCCTCTCTTTGATGGGTCTTTTTGAAGGGGCATTCCTTCTCTTGGGACAATTTCCTCGTAGGTGGGATGAATCACATTGTTGATTGGGATGTTTAAACTTCTCCCATCTAGGGCGGTGAGATGAACTGTATAACCTGTCAATGCTTCTGCAAGAGATATCTTCTGTGTGACAATCAAATCATTTCCATCCCGAGTAAATACACTGTGAGGCTTCTCGTCAATAACGAATACAAGATCAGAAGGTATAACATTTGGCTGCTCATTTCCTTTCTTAGGGAAGGTGATCTTTGTACCCTTCTTCCATCCGGGCTTCACATCAATAGTTAGAATTTCCTCTACCTGCATAGTCTTGCTGCACCCGACAAAAACAAGTTAAACCAAAATTGGAAACGCTCAAGAATGTCAAAGAGAGTATTCCTCCTCTCCAGAGATTACTATAAAACACACCCACTGGTACAATTCACAGTGAAAATTTGTTTTTGGAAAGGAAAAACAGAAAGGGGCAATGCAATGAGATTCTAAAATTATTAACTGATAGCACCACATCTAAGACATTCATCATGTCTGCAAGGTTAGGAACCCAAAGTAAAAAGCTCAAACATAAAACCAGTAGATCAGAACTCATCAACTATTCTAGAGGAAGGATCTCTTGATACCATACATCCATACAAGTACAAATTCTGACTGCAAAATTAACTCACACCGAACAGCTGCTTTCGGACAGGAGCACAACAAAAGGAAGACCATAAATGAAGAGATGGTATCTAATATTAAATAGAGAGGAGACAGAAAATTATCTAAGCGCTTATACTTCATCTAGTTAAGTTACTGCCTGGCTGAGAACCTTTCGAATCGCCGCACTGCTTGATTCAAAAGGTTCTTACAAATGCCTTTGGCGGTTCGTCACAGTTTAATTACAAAAGAAGAACCCAAACATGTAAGCAGATATGATCACGATTAAACATTTGGCTTTTACACAATCCAGCACCGAAAAAGTTCTGATAATTTCAACTTAGTTAGATTAGGCAAAAGCCCCATATTTCCTTATCCCAAGCCAAAATAATTAGTTCAGCTTGAACAATCATCAGAGCTTAGATTAAGCAACGGCCTCCGATTTCCTTCTCATAAACCAACACATCCAGCATTTAATTAGTTCAGTTCGAAGAATCAGCAATCAAGACTGCAGTCAGGATGTTAATTCTGCATTTTAACCAATAAAATATTCCACTATGTAAAATCCAATAAGCCTAGTAGAAGCAATTATGTTAAGATGAATCAAAAAGACAAGTATACCTTTTAGCAAAGCAAACCCTTTTTTTTTTTTTCCCCTTTTTTCTGTTTTGGGGGAGCTTCTAGACACAATAGCTTTTGTTCTTGAAATTAAGCCATCAATAAACCATACTTTGATGAGCAGCAGAACGGCTAAATAAATGCTCAATTTAAATACCCAAAAAGTAAAAGTAACACAACCATAGAATAACTACTGAAAATAAGGTAACACCACCAATACAAAAACAGACCAACTATTAAAGCAATAACCACTTACCCACTTATATCAGCTATCTCTCTAGAGATCTTCATCTTCTTAGTGGTCCCCTTATAGAGATCCTCAAGGCTACAAGGCAACTTATTCTCAATCGGAGGTGCTTTTCTTGCCCCACCACCACCCATTGATCCTCCGCCTCCTTCACCAAATGGCCCAAACATATCATCCCCAAATAACCCACCTGGAAACCTTGAACCTCTCATCCCTCCACCGCCACCACCCATGCCACCAAATGGGTGTGAAAAACTGAAGAACTCAGCAAAAATGTCATCAGCACTCCGGGGATTGAACCGAAATGTTGTAGGCCCTTCTCCAGTAGAGAAGAAGGACGCTCCACCTGGTCCGGCATCTGACCCTTTAAGCCCTCTTCTCCGTACTGATCATATATCGCTCTTTGCTGAGGATCACTCAGCACCTACACAAACAAGGAGTTTAAATCAATGACCAAAACAAGTATACATCCAAGCCACGTTAATCTCAAAATACAACAAACAGAATCTATTCCACAACAAGCAATGAAACAATTAACCAAAGTCAATGTATAATGGCAAAATAATGAAAATAATAACCTCTGTTTAAAACTTATTGTGTACGTGCTGCCTATAGGAAAGAGCCGGGGGATGCTGATGCAATTCTTTCTGCAGCCAGGGAGAGAATCAGAGTATTTAAAAGTGGATTTGTAGATGGAGAAGAGGCCGATGTTGCTGAAAGAGATGAAGAAAGGGATGAAGATTCAGATAGTGATGTACCAGAGGTTCCTGATGTTTATGACATGGATACTGACCTGAATTCAAAGGAGGAGACTCATGAATCTCTGGAAGCAAACAGTTGTGGTGCAAAAACTCCCTTGGGCAACAGAGAAGCGGATATTAAAGGTATAGAAAGCCCACAAGGTGACCTTGGCAATTCTGGTAGGGGTTTGTCTTCTAAGAATTCAGAAGACTTTGATGAGATAAAAGGAACTAGGGCTTTGACTGATTACTGTGAAGATGCTGCTGGAATTAGCAATGCTGCAACTCCTGATCAAACACACACAGATATTAATGAAAGCCATCCTGGTAAACCATGGGTTCAAGGACTAACGGAGGGAGAATATTCTGATCTCAGTGTTGATGAGCGGCTTGTTGCTTTAATTGGTGTGGCAATTGAAGGAAACTGCGTTTGTTTTTTTAACTTAAATAAATGATTTAATTTAATTAATTAATTAAGTAAATTAAAGATGTTTATTTTTATAATTTAATGTGATTTTTTAAATAATTTTAATTTAATAAAATAAAATAAATTTTTTATTTTTTATTTAATAGAGACATCTGAATTAAGTTAATTATTTTTTAATATTAAAAATATTTTTATTAAATAATTTAATTTTTATGTCTATCTTAAAATTCATTTATAGATATTTATCTCATATAATAATCTTATCATTATTTTTTTAACCAACGAAGAATCCCTCTTTACTTTGGTATAAACTCCTCAAGTAATGAAGATTAAAATTACATGCGATAATTGTAAAATAAAATGATAAATCAATTATTTCAAACATCTTATTAATTTTTTTTCTTATATTACATATGATAAAATTTAAAATTTATGATATTTTATATATTAAAATTTTAAAATCATTATATATTTATTTAAATATAATTTTATTTATAAATATTAAAATATTATGATATTTAATATATTATTAGTTGACCTTAAAATTTAATATAAATACAAATATAAAATTATATATTTTTAATTTTTAAATTAAAAAAAATTAATAATTATTTTCTAATATTCAGATAAAAAAATAAACACTATCTATTCAAAATTTAAACTAATTCAACTCTATTTAAATTAAAAAAAAAAAAAAAAACGCCAGTTCGCATTGCGCATTTGCGCTTGAGGTATCTTCTTTTTTCTTTTTCTTTTTCCTTGATGAGAGCTTCCGAAAATTTTGCTTTGCATTTTTTTCTTTTTCGTTAATCTGAAATATGGGCATTTCCAGGAACGCTCAGAAGCTGCAAATGCTTTGATGAAGCAAATGTGGGCAGAGGCACAGCTGATAAACGACGAATTAAAGGAGATTATATGTGAAAATGCAATATCCATCATACATGGGGAACAAGGCAGAACCTAGTTTTGCAATTTCTTCTGCAGACGGTAGGCAAAGCCCTTTGGTTACTGTTGATGACAAAAGTAATGGGACGTTGGTGGACCTTAATCTCCAACAAGGACAGTTTGGTGAACCTCAGAAGGACCAAAATTGCAATACTAGCATGCCACCTGAAGGGAACCAAGATTACCCTGTCGGTCCAGATAATCTTGTAAATCAGCAATCAGCTTATGCTGCTGAGAATTCACGCATGCAGTTGAAATCTTACATTGGTCAGAAGGCAGAGGAAACGCATGTGTATAGATCATTGCCTCTTGGTCAGGATCGTAGACGTAATCGATATTGGCGTTTTATCACATCCATGTCTCAAAATGATCCTGGATGTGGCAGGATCTTTGTTGAGTTATGTGATGGTCGTTGGAGACTCATTGATTCTGAAGAGGTAGCATTTTCTCCTATTGACTCTTATTTGCTGGCTATGTCATATCTGAATGTATAGTCTGTTTAATTTGCGTAAACAATCAATATGGATATCTTTTTTTTCTTTATTTGGCATGTATAGCTGCTATTCACTCTTTACCTTGCGTCTTCTTATGATAGCAAACCCAAGGAAAGATTGCTGCATGAAATCTTTCTATAGCAAAACCATGATTTAACAGGCTGTCCATACTTTCTCATCCTGAAATTTTGTTTACCATAAAACATTTCTCAATTGACATATTTGATAAAATTTTCATGTTTATACTTTACCATCTGTTGTGTCCATGTTTTCCTTATTTTTTCATACAAATCTTTTGATATTCTTCAAGCAGAGTTTTGATGCTCTTTTGACATCTTTGGATGTCCATGGGCTTAGAGAATCCCATTTGCATTCGGTGTTGCAAATGATTGAGATGTCCTTTAAGGAAACTGTTAGGAGGAACTTGCAGTATGTTACCACAGAAGTGCAAAATCAAGAGACTGTCAAAGCAGAAGTTATTGAAAGGGCTTCTTGCCCTGATTACACTGGCATTGATAACCCCAGCAGTATTTTGTGTGATTCTGATTCTGAAATATCAGACACATCAACATCTTTCTCAATTGAGCTTGGAAGAGATGACGTTCGGAGAAATGGCGCCTTGAAGCGATATCAAGATTACGAGAGGTGGATGTGGAAGGAATGTGTCAATTCTTCAATATTATGTGCCATGGAGTATGGGAAGAAAAGGTGCAAGCAAGTTCTGGGTGTATGTGATTACTGCCATGATTTATATTTTTTCGAAGACAGCCACTGCCGCTCTTGCCACAAGACCTTTGATACTTCTAAGAGGTACTTAAATTTTTCTGAGCATGTTGCTCAATGTCAAGGAAAGCCGAAGATGAACCCTGCCTGGTCTTCGTGTACTACATAATTGATAATTTCTTATGTCACTACTGTTTTGCCTCCTAGTTTCTCTCTGAATTACCCTTTTTTTAGAACTTTTGTCATTGCCATACAACTTATGGTGTTTATTTTTTTGGGCCTGAATTTCTGAATGCCCGCCACCGACCCTCCTAGGTTTCTGTCCCATCAGAAGCTCTTCAATCTATTTGGAATGACAGCTATAGAAACTCCTGAGGAATGAAACTTAACTCCTCATTATCAGCTGATAGCCTTGTTCAGGTATAATGTTTCACCTTTTTTCTTCTCAATACTTGTATCTGGTCAGAATTTATAACATTTTCTTTTTCTCTTTCTGCTTTATAAAGTTTTGTCCATTCTCCCATTTAATGCTTTAATGTCCAACATAGTGAGAATAGTTCCATTGCTTGACATGTCAGATGAAACTCATTTCCTGTTGATGCATCATGTTTTGATTCTCCAGTAGTTGGAGGTCAGTGCGGCCAGATTTCTCCTGTGTACTTGCTTCATTTTGGGTGACTTCTTGAAAGAAGAGAAGTAACTAAAAGTTCGGCAAAACTGGAAGCACAAATAATTTAAAAATGATTTTGTGAATTGAATCCAGATATGATGTCTTAATCTACTGTGTCCAAGTTTACCCTGTCTCTTTCATTCCTTATCTTGATATCTAATCAATTTAGCGTAAAGTTTGAGTCACTTCCTAAAAGTATATCTGAATTGGCGGGTCAAATCTTGTAAAATCAAATGGGTTTTTTAGCTTTTTTCATTGTCTCTTTACCTATTCTTTTAAATTTCTTTTTATCTCTGTAGTTAATAGAATTGTGTGAAAACATGTAACCCCCTGATGAAGCTGGGATATTCTTTTATTCGCTATTGTTTGTCATTTCTTTCTTTAAATGTTTCTGGATTTACATTTACTTTTGAAGAACTCAGAAAGTTGGAAAATGCGTTTATTTTTCTGATTCTTACACAGCTGGAGAATGCCATAAAGAGGGACTTTTTGTCCTCAAACTTTGAAACAACTAGTGAGTTCTTGGACTCATTTAACTCATCGGCATGTACTTCTAACAGTTCTTCCAGTCCAGAAATAGTTTCTGTACTACCATGGGTACCAAAAACGAAGCTGCTGTAGGTTTAAGGCTCATGGAGCTTGATAGATCCATAGCTTATTTGCCACATCAGAGAGTGGAGTTTCAGAAGGAAAAAAGAGAAGGCAACTTAATGGTGAGTAGCCTTTTCCGTTCTCAAATGTGCAGCTTTAATATAATTCATTTAAATACAAAGTAATATAATTTTTTATGCACTCTCAGTTGCTTATATCAATTTTGTTTTAGTTAACACTAGTTATCAGACTAGGTAGGCCTAAACTCTGATTTTCTTTTAATGAGATATGACATGAAGGAAAGAGTTTATGACTAATGATTCTGGTTCATTAGAAAAGAAAATTGAGGATCAGAAATGTTGGTTAGCAAGGTCTAGAAAATTAGTTCCTTTTCTTGAGAATTGTCACATAAAGTTTGATTATTACTACTAGTAGTGAAGGCAAGTGGAGAATCTTTGGTTGTTCTTGAAAACTGTGTGCAAACATCAAAATCACGCTTACATCTTGGGTGGTAGATTTTATGCTTTAAGACCTAATGAAAGTTATGTCTCTATTTAGGGTAAGGCAAAGCTGTATGCGAAACCTATTTAGGGTAGCTACCACAGCACAGCTGCCCCAAATGGACCCTTAGAGAATTAGGGTAACATCTATGGGTATCATTGTCCTGCTCTCCCTGGATTCATATACTGCAGCAGTAATTATCTGACTTTAGTTTGAGATTTACTACTCCAGCAAATTGTTTTCTTCACCGTTTTCTCTCCTTTAAATTCCTTAGAAGCTTCCATCAAAATATGCTGCTGTGAAAAACACCAGAGATGGTGAAGACCAAGTAAAATATCTTCAAGTTGAAGAAGCTAACAGGGTTGATGTGGGGATTGGATTTGCTGCCCCTAGTCATGGACGAGGGATCCGTGGAAGGGCCCGTGGATTCCCGAATACTGGAAGATCTAAGAAAAGAGTAGCTGGTTCCAGAAGGGATTCTGGTAAAAGAAGCACAAACACCAAGAGTGGGAGACTAGTACTGGTATTGAAAGGTCAATCTCATGCGCAAGGAAGTCGTAAGCGTGGTCGTCGCAGTGCTAGAAGTAGGCGGAAATCAACAAAGAGGGTGGTTGTGGAGAAAGATGCTCCAAAGCAAAGCATCTTTGATAAACCAAGAGACTTAGCGAGGGATGGGTGGAATAGAGATGAAATTCCTAAATTGCAAGTAGACGATGCTGAAAATGCTAGCTTCTAAGGAAGATCAGGGTATGGTGAAGAAAATGGTCAAGCAACAGGAGATGAATACAATGATATGATAGATGAATATGCAGGTGGTTTTAATAGTATGTCAAATGACTTGCAGGAGAGAAGTTATGATATTGTAGACGGTGATGAAGAAGATGATGAGGATGAAATGGGAGACGGCGGTGCAGAAGATGAACAAGGTTATTTGGACGTTGAAGAGTATGTAAATGAGGAGCCTGATGAAGAGGGAATCAGGGATGGAGATGGAGGCCAGATTGGAGACCCTGACGAAGGTACAGGGGCATCATCTTCAGATCTCAGTGACTAACAAAAGCAACTTAACTGTGAAGAGTTACTGACTTGGTAGAAGTGTCTTCATGACAAGTTGGATTCTGCAGCGTTCTCTCTGTAGCTAAAAAGACAAAATAAAAAAATATTTTAACAGTTGGCGTTTTATTGCCGTGTCCGCTGTATTAAAATTATATTGATGGATCATAGACGGTCCTTAATTGGCCTGCAGTCAGTAGATTAAGGGCCCCTGAGCTATTTAATCGTCACATGTTAACCCAATCGTCTTTGCACACATGGGAGCGGATTTTATTGGCAGTACTTGATTCCAATTAATTAGGTGTATATAATAATCCCCGTATATAGAGACTTGTGGACAGCGTGTCAGTCCGATTTAAAACCAGCCAAAGTTGGCAGAATGACACTTTGCAAAGAATGAAATTAGATTTACTGAACTTTTCATTTCATGCCCCGGAGAAAATCAATCAGAAGTTATCTTCTGCAAATGGCACAACAGTTACGCATCGAAATATAGAACCATAATAGAACACCTCTTATAGGGAACAACGACAAAATCAAAATCTTTATTTATATACAAGCAAATAAAGAAAAGAAAACAGCACGCGATTTTGGGGAGAGAAAAAAAAAAAGGAAAGAAAAGAAAAGATGACGACATTAATTAGGACTCCAACTCCGAAACAACCCAAAACAAGGTAAGCATCGATTTAAAAGCTGTAAAAACTTGATCCCGGCCTTCTGCTCTGCAGTCAAACTTGGTGGGAACTTGATGTTGAACTTGATTTTCAAGTTGCCTCTCTTTGATGGCTCGTTCTGAATTGGCATCCCCTCTCTCGGGACAGTCTCCTCATAGTTGGGATGAATCACATTGTCGATTGGGATGTTTAAACTCCTTCCATCCAGGGTAGTGAGAAGAACCGGATAACCTTCCAAGGCCTCACCGAGAGTTATCGTCCGTGTGACGATCAAATCATTCCCATCTCGAGTAAACACACTGTGAGGCTTCTCGTCGACGATGAAGACGACGTCTGCAGGCTTAACATTTTGCTGCACATTTCCCTTCTCTTCGAAGGTGATCCTTGTACCCTTCTTCCATCCAGGCTTCACATCAACAGTTAGAATTTCTTCCACCTTGATGGTATTACTGCATAACCAAAAAACACACATACAGTGGGAAATCTTGCCAATGTCGAAGAAATTATGCCTCTTGTCACAACTATATAACAAGCCAATAAAATCATGACATGTATGCAAAAACTGGTTCAGTTAGTCAGCTATATTAAAAATAACAACCACTTACCCATTGATGTCAACAATTTCCCTAGAGATCTTTATCTTCTTAGTAGTCCCCTTGTAGAGTTCCTCAAGGGTACAAGGCAGCCTATTCTCAATCGGAGGTGCTTTCTTAGGTCCACCCATTACAAATACTCTATTAAAGGAATGAAAAACATCATCATCACCAAATGTCTCATTTGAGGAACTGGAACTTGACCCTCTCCTCCCCCCACCTCCATGGAGGATTGTGAAATCAAAATATTCCGAAAAAATGTCATCAGCACTTCGGGGACTGCCTTGTGGCGTACCCTTCAAGCCTTCTTCACGGTAACTATCAAACATTGCTCTTTTTTGAGGATCACTTAGAACCTACTCAAACGATGTGTTTCCGATCAATAACCAAGATAAGCAACACAGCATTTGGAATCAGTGACATTAACCAACTGTAAAACTATTAAAGACAAGTGGGATTTTTTTTTTCTTTTATGGGTAAATTGAAATTCTGTGGGAATTGCTTTACAGTAATATAACAAAAATGAAAAAAAAAATCACTCTTGCGAGAAGTCAAGAATTTTATTCTAAAAAATAGAACTTTGTCAGCAGCTTTTGACACTTGAGCAATACTTATTCAAGAGTTAAATTGGTTAGCAATCTTCAAGTACCTTTGTTTAATTGGGCATTCAAGTTTGAATTTTGGGGAAGATAGTCAGTAGGTTTAGGGTTTTGTAAATTGAGATCCTCTTTTAATTATTTTCTCTCACTTCTCCTAGTTTATAAAATCTAGTGAAAAAAATAGATTTAATTATAAAAAATAAAAAATTAACTTGATTGTCAATATTAATTTTCAAAACTCAATCTTAACTACTTATTAAATTAAAAGAGATTAAGGGGAAACAAAATTAAGAAAAGATCATTGTCCGAACTTTGTGCCCATTACTTTTTTTTAAAATTATAAATTAAAAAAATGTTAAATGGTTAGAAAATAGGATGTTAATCAAAAAAAAATATTCGAGAAAATGAATTTTATCACATAAATACCTTCTAGTTTTTTCCCCCTATCATGGCTCTAGCCAAAATCCCATTAAGTCCTTAGATGGGTTTAGCCGAGGACCTTTTTGCAATTTACATCTTACTTGATCAGACACAAGCACGAGTGTGTATGTGAAATTTACAGACAACCTAGTGAATATTTTTAAATTTTAAGCGTAATCAATTAGAGAGAGTAAACGGTAGTAAAAGAGTTTTTCCCCCTAGTGATAAATTAATGGTCTCAAATTAGAGAATAACAATTTCAAGAAAATTAAAAAAAAAAAAATTCCCACAAAAGTAATATCATTTTGTAACCATCATCACATAACAACATACTGTGATTAAAAAATAGTGTTTTGGAAAATAAAGTTTGATAATAGAAAGCAGAAAGTAAAAAGATATTAGACCTCATAAGCTTCACAAACTCGGTTCAACTTAGCTTCAGCTTCTTTCCTGTTATCAGGATATTTATCAGGATTCCACTTCGCGGCCATCTTTTCGTAAGCCTTCTTCAGGTCATCGCTACTTGCATTCCTATCAACTCCCAGTATCTTGTAATAATCAGCTCCCATCTTCTCTTCTTCACTTTCACTAACTGCTGCTTCTGCTTCTGCCCAAAAGCTTGGATGGCTTTTTATAAGCCTTTTGCTTTCGGAGCAAAGCAAAAGCAATCAAATAATTTCTACTAGCTTTTGCTTCTACTTCTCGCGCAAGCTGATGGAGTTACTTCTCGCGGAGTTACTTCTCGCGGAAGCTGATGGAGTGATGGCCATGGGGCATGTGCTTGGAAACTACCAAAGTGGACGTTCTCTTCAGGATTCTAGTGTTCCGTTGACGAAGAAGTAAACGGGCAGTTTTGGAATTTCGGTAAGCTCCGAATCTTTTTCCTCGTTTCTTTATTTTTCTACTTTTGAGGTACAATGTGAACGCGTCTCTTTTTCCATTCCTCCTCTTACTTTGTGCTTGACTGATATTGAGCTATTATATCTTAAAAACCTCTAACTATTGTTAAAAAAATATAACTATAAAATAAATTTAATAGGATGTAATAAATATAATTTTTAAATAATAATTTTGAAAATTTAATAAAAATATAATTATTTTTTCATCGCTCAAGTGTAAAATCAAATTAATTTAACTTCTGAGTTACAGTAGTTAATGTTTAATAGTTATATCTTAAAATTTATAACTATTATTCAAAAAAATGTAACTATAAAATAAATTTAGTAGGATGTAATAAATATAATTTTTAAATAATAAATTTAAAAAATTTAATAAAAATATAATAATTTTTTCATCACACGAGTGTAAAATCAAATCAATTTATCTTTTAAATTACAGCAATTAGTGTTTATCAAACACTTTAATAGTATACTTTTTAAGTTACAACAGTTCAACCTCAATCTCGAACAAGACTTTCTTATGTAAATATGAACAAAATTTAGGGTCGACTCCATCTCACATCATCCACATAAGAGTAAATAAGAGTTTAGATATTTTAATTAATACTCTTTAATAGTAAAATAATAATTAAATTATCCTAGTGGAGTTAAAACATTTTTCTATATAAAGCCCATGATATATGTGGAAAAAATAATAATTCACACAAAACAGACACAAGGTTGAACCTTTGAAATTAAAGTGATGACCTTGCAAAATATAGTGTGAGACTTGTTCTGTCCAATTGCACAAACTCATCTGTCTCTCACGTAATTAATCAACTCTTATTAATAATATTGATATATGTATTGACGATGACATAAAATTTAATGAAATAATGTAAAAAATAATATGCTATTTTTATATTATTTTTTATGCACATTTCATTATTACAATCTCTCTCTCTCTCTCTCTTTCTATATATATATATATATATATATATATATATATATATATAAAGTTGGGACTACAAGAAGTGATGTGGCATCACTATTTCTCATTTTTGTATATTTTCTATTATCTAATAAATAGAGAAATTTTCTTTTAGATTTGGCTTTACGTCTTCTCATAATTAATTTGATTGTTATTACACAATAACAATTATGTAAAGGTTTTAATGAGGCATATTCTTTATAATGAACATCCAACGGGGAGTGTTATAAATTTATTAAAATAAATGTGGATGTTCATAATATATATCTCTTAATCTCCCCACTATCTCCTATTAGCAACATTTAGCTTCTCTATAACTCCCACTATCTCACAAGGAATTATGATTCATAATTTTTCATTAATTTCATGGAGTGATTATGTAATTATAAAAGGAGAACTCATCTTTTTGTTTTATACACACACAATTGGAATGAATAAAATCATTCTATATAATATTATCTCATTTTATTCTTTATTTTGCGTTGCTTCTTTATTTATGTTGATGCTAATAGCTTTTTTTTGTTTTTATTTTGGTTTAAACCACCCGGTTTTCGACGACTGCATTGGATACTTCTACTGCATTCAACATTTCTAACTTTTATTAGTTAATATACGTGTGAATGATAACACAATCCTCTGAGATATTTTTTTTAATTTTTAATGTTTGTTAATCTTTAAGTGTATATTAGAAATTATTGATCCTTATGTTTTAGCAAGTTTATGTTATTTTTCCATAATATTACAGATGTTGTCGGAAGTTTATGTGGTGTGGGTGATATTGAGATTGTTGGAGCTAGTTGGAAAAAAAGAGATATAAAAGTTCTAATAGATTAGCAAGTTGAATATAATTTGGAACTTATCAACAACTACAAAAGGTATAATGTCCGTACACTTAACTATACACACACACACACACACACACACACACACATATTTAAAGTTAATAAACAAATAATTAACTTTTATAAATAACATTAATTTTATAAGGCTGCCTCATCTTAAAAAAAAATCAATTCATATTTTTTCATCAATTTCATCAAGTATAAAGTAAGAAATAACATGAAAACGGCGATCCGACAATCTTGATAAACGGCTCGCCGATATTGAACAGAACTGAAGATTAACCTCTGGACATAAACGGCGATCCGACATCTAGATAACGGCGATCTGACAATTTAAAAATTCAGCCCAACAGTCATATTGACCAGTTAAACGGCGATCCGACAGTGAGCAAATAGTCAATAACGGCTAGTTTTTAGCTCCAACTATAAATAAGCTCATTCAAATCCAAACATGCAGAATTCTAACGATCATCATTGAGCAAAATATTGAGAATACAACTTTCATTGAGCTTTAAATCTTTGTATTCATCTCATTCATTCACACATTGAGCTTTCATTTGTAATCCCTTTTGTAAAATCAAGTTAAAAGATTATAAGTGTTGCGATACACTTGGGTTAAGAGATTAAGGATAATCTCTTGTTGTGAAGGTCCATTGACACTTTGGAAGTCAATTGTAAGCATTTGAAGCCTTGGAGGCTTGCTTAGTAAAATCCTCAAGCCCGGTGAGCTTAGAGGTGTGGACGTAGGCGGGGATTGTCGAACCACGTAAAAATCATTGTGTTTGCTCTCTCTTCCCTCACTCTTTTATTATTGTGCTTTATTAAATTTATTATTATTTATTTCATTAAGGCATTAGATTAAATTGTTGTGTGATTTGCTTAGTTTAATTTTTAAAATCTCAATTCGCCCCCCCTCTTGGGTTGCATAACTAGAATTTCATTTGGTATCAGAGTAAGGTGCTCTTGTGTAGACTTAACCGTCTAGAGTTAAATATCCATGGCAACCTATAATGACTTAACCTTTAGGGAAGGACAATCCACAATTAGACCACTGTTCTTTGATGGTAATGACTACCCATATTAGAAAACTAAGATGAGAATTTATTTACAAGCTTTAGATTATGAAATTTGGGAAATTGTTTGTGATGGTCCATTTATGCCTTTGACTACAAATGAAGTCGGGGAAGATATTCCAAAACTTTCACGGGAATGGAATGAATTGGAAAAGAGAAAAGCTTCTCTAAATTCCAAAGCTAAGAATGCCTTGTTTTGTGCACTAGATAAGAAAGAGTTTCATAGAGCATTTAGTTGTGAAAGTACTAATGAAATTTGGCACAAACTTGAAGTTGTTTATGAAGGTAAGAATCAAGTGAAAGAGTGTAAAATTTGTAGGTACACTCGACAATATAAATTGTTCCAAATGGAACAAAATGAGCGTGTGTATTCTATGTATACTAGATTTACGGACATAGTGAACACTTTGGGAGCCCTAGGAAAGACATTTTCAAATAGCGAGAAAGTTAAGAAAATCATTAGGTCACTACCTAAGGAATGGAGACAAAAAATGACTGCCATTGAGGAAGCCAAAGATTTAAAATCTTACATATTGATGATTTAATTGGTTCTCTTATTTCTTATGAGGAAGACTTGGCAGCCGAAAAAGGCAATGGGGAGAAGAAGAAAAGCATTGCTCTCAAAGTCTCGAAACATGAGAGTGACAAGGAAAGCGAGCTGGATGAGGAGGAGATGGATATGCTGGCTAGGAGGTTTAGAAAAGTTTTTAAGAAATTAGTGAGCGAAGAAAATTTAGAGACCTCAAGAGCCGAAAGGAGAAGAAGGAAATAATCAAATGTTATGAGTGCAAAAAGCTTGGTCATATAAGAACAGAATGTCCTCTTCTCAATAAGCTCAAGAAGAAAGCAATGGTAGCCACATGGGATGATAGCGATGAGGAAACAAGTGATGATGAAGAGCATCAAGAAATGACAAATCTAGCTCTTATGGCAATTGAAGATGAATCGGATGATGAACTTGATGAGGTAAATGATCTTCCTACTTATGATGAATTACATGATGCGTTTAAAGAATTGTATGATGAGTGGATGAAAATTAGTAAAAAGAATGCATATCTTAAAAAGAAAATGGTAGAGCTCACAAATGAAAATGAATCTCTAAGTGTAAAGATTATATGCCTAGAATTAGAGAATAAAACATTGCATGATAGAGTTGCATTATCAAATGAGAAACCTAGCACTTCACATGAGCATCTAGAATCATATGTAGATGACTTGAAAAATGAAAATGATACTTTACAAAAATGAAATGATTTATTAAATGAAAAGATTAAAGGACTAGAGTTAGATAATAAAATCTTGCATGATAAAATTACATCATTTAAATGCAAACAAAGTACTTCATATAAGCATGAGAAATCATAGATTGATGAATTAATAAAAGAAAATGAAGTGCTTAAGAAGAAAAGCAATGAGCTAAATCAAATTGTGTTAAAATTCACAAATGGGCAAAAGATGTTGGATAACTTGCTTAATTCGCAAAAGTGTGTGTTTGATAAAGGAGGTATTGATTATAAGTCAAATTTGAAGCAAAAATATTATAAGAGTTATTTTGTTAAAACTACCTCCATTAATGATCAAATTGTAAGTCATTATTGCAATCAAAATGGTCACATGAAGCTTAGATGTCCGGTCAAAAGAAATGCATATTATGGAGTAACATGTATTTGGGTTCCAAAAGGAACCATTGTTAACACTCAAGGACCCAAGAATATTTGGGTACCAAAATACACAACTTGAATATTTTTTTGTAGGCACTACAATCAAGGAATGACGGAGAGTTCCTTGATAAAAGCTTATGAGAATAATCATTTGATCATGGTGTAAGCAAAAATAATGAGGCAAGATTATTTAATTGTTTTGGTAACAATTATTGCCTTATTGATTATAAGTGACGATTTTTTAATCTTAGTAAGTATTTCATATTTCATCATAACATTAAGTGCATTAGCATGATATGGATAAAATTATCTTGGCTATTTTTTTTAATGGATCATGATAAATGGATAGTAGCTTAAATTTGCAAAAGTATGATAATACGTTTACATAATTGAATTATCATTGTGTATAACATTGAGTAATTTATCATGATGCCTTTGTTTGATTTTGATGATTGTATGGTCTTTGATTTCATCTTCTTAATTGTCTATCATCATTGTCTATCTCTTATGTATATGTGAATTCATATGCCATTAATTGTGTTATATTATTTATCAAATTCGCACTAATGACTTATTGCGCTTATGAATTTGATCACTTGTTCTTTACTCATAATGATGGCTTATCTTAATAGTTATGTTGATTTTGATGATCTTATATTGCAATTATACACTTATGTTTGCTGAAGATTTGAGATAAAGAATATGCTTTGATGATTACATGTATTTGAGGAAGTTTGATCTTATGGGAACTATAATTGGTGAATGGATGCATTTTTTTTGTACTTTATTGATGTATTGTCGAATATGCATTATTTGCTTTAAATAATATCGAAAATGGGAGAAATACATATACTTTGAGAATTTTAAGCATATGAGATTTTTTAAGTTATATTAAAATGTCACATTAGATCTTTGATGAGTTTAATTGTCTTGATTTTTAAAATGTGTTTACTTATTATGGAGTTTGGATAGTTGATAATATGTTCTTATAACTTTTGCATGCCAACTTGGTAAACAAATCAAAACTTTTTTGTGAAGAACAATTTTCAAAAATTCGGCATGAACTTAGGATGATGAAATTTATTAATATCTCTAATGATGTTATTAATACTATTAAAATTGATTTCTTGATGACTTTGATGATTGATGATTATATATGTGTTGCTTGATGAATTGATGGAGTTGTTGGTTTGTTATAATTGTTTCAGTTTATATGGAAGAATTTTTAACCATGTTGTGTATTTGGGAATTTGTTCATTTTTAAGGAGAGATTTTGACGAAATTTTTGCTCGCACAAAATGGGTAATATCTTCATCGAATTATTTTTTATGATCTTGTTTCGATTGCATCTATCTATCTTTTCTTTTTTATGATGAAGGGGGAAATAAATATGATATGTTTTTGATCAAATCATTTTAGTTAAAATTTTAAATTGGCCATATATTTAGGGGGAACATATAATATGATTTTGGATAATATGCATTTTGAACTTTTTTGTTGTCCAAAGGAGGAGACAAAGTAATATATCATTTTGATGTTATCAAAAAGAGGAGAATAATATGGACTTTTGAATATTGTTTTGATGATTAATATGTGATTATGGTGATGATTTTGAGATATGATGATGATTTGATTACATGGTGTGTATCATGATTTATAATAACTTCGGAGTAATATTACTAAATTTGCATTTGAGGCGATGCTTGTTGTTAGGGGAAGTATCTATCCCAATTTCTACTCGGACAACATGGGTAACAAATTTACTACTTTTTTTCTTTTTCATTAAGTTTTCTTTTTGATGATGAGGGGGAAAGAATTCATGTATTTAAATTTGTTAATTTACCTAAATTGTAAGAGAAGCTTACATTTAAGGGGAGTAATTTGTGGAATCATTCTTTAAATACATGAAAAGTTTGTCATCATAAAAAAGGGGGAGATTGTTAACATTTATGTATTCATAATGTTGATTTTGATGATAACAAACAAAATTAAGAATGATTCAGTTTTTAAAAGCTCAAATTATTTTTATACAGTTTAAATAAATCATTATTTTCACATTTTAAAGGTTTTATATTTAATAGAAAAATGATTTTATGAAATTATTTATTTTTCAAGTTTATGGTTTAATTGAAAGAGTTTTGAAAACTTTGAAATCAACAAGTATTGCTTAAAATTTTGAAGAATCTATTTGAAAAGTATTCATAGCATTTTGGGCTATATCATAATTTCAAAAAGTATTGGGAATAGTAAGTATTATTTAGAAATTCTGAAATTGGACTTATTTGCTAAATGTATAATGTTTTGGGCCATAGTACAGTTATATAAAGTTTTACGGTCAAACTGTTATTTTATAAAATAGTTCACTGTAGCAGTCACTGTAGTAGTTACTGTAGAAAACGGCGATCCGACATATTGATAACGGCTCGTCGACATCTAACAAAATTGAAGATTAGCCTCTGGACCTAAATGGCGATCCGACAATTTTAATAAATGACTCGCCGATATCGAACAGAACTGAAGATTAACCTCTGGACCTAAACGGCGATCCGACATCTAGATAACGACGATCCGACAATTTAAAAATTCAGCCCAACGGTCATATTGACCAGTCAAACGGTGATCCGACATCTAGTTAACGGCGATCCAATAGTGAGCAGATAGTCAATAACGGCTAGTTTTTAGCTCCAAATATAAATAAGCTCATTCAAATCCAAATATGCAGAATTCTAACGATCATCATTGAGCAAAATATTGAGAATACAACTTTCATTGAGCTTTAAATCCTTGTATTCATCTCATCATTCACACATTGAGCTTTCATTTGTGATCAAATACATTGTGTGGGAGAAATTCATTTGTAATCCTTTTTGTAAAATCAAGTTAAAAGATTATAAGTGTTGCAATACACTTGGGTTAAGAAATTCATTTGTAATCCTTTTTGTAAAATCAAGTTAAAAGATTATAAGAATGACAAGATTGATCGTAACATTTATGAACTTAAGTTGGAATTTAAAGATTTTAAAGAAATTGTGGTGGGATTTATCTATTCACTGTCTAAGCTTCCAAACAAGGATTCTGCGATTGGACGCTCGTATGGGTGAGCAAATTTAAATTTGACAATTATGTTCGTTTAACTTTTAATTTGATAATTGTTTAATATGTCCATCTTGCTGAATAGACATGCCCCAGATGACTATGGAGTGTATACTGATGTGAGCAATCAAAATTTTTCTACTCCCACGTCATTGTATAATTTCTACGGGGATGTTAGTAGGAAGAGTATGCAGGTCTTCGCTGAGGTGTCTCCGGACATTAGCAAGTTCGGCCGAGCGTACAGACCATCGTATGTTTTTAACAGTCCCTATATGATTCCTCTATTCGAGCGAGGAAAAAACGTCCAACCTTTACCTCCACCCTAAATCATGGACTATGCGATTGACATGAGTACGAGTGTGGATATAAATCTACTTAGAGGATTGGAGGATCCAAGTCTGTATGATGAGTTTGACCGATGGTTCACTGGCGATATGACAATGGATCAGAGAGTCCAATACCCGCATTCGTTCTTTCAAGTGATTTTGGGCCATGTTTCAATAGGATGACTTGGGGACGATGTAATTATTTTCCTAATTTCTTTCCGTGTTGTGGATTTGTGTATATTTTTTTTTAAATCGACATATTTTTGTTCCTCTGCAGCATATTCACGAGTATTTTTGCTTGATTAGCGAGAAACAACGGCAGTATACGAATACCTTAATTCAACGTATCACACATACTAATATATTTTTGTGGGTAACGTGCCGAGCTAACTTATAATTACCCTTTCTATTTGTTTATTATCACCTTGAAGTTTTGTTAATCTATGTATTTCTTGGTTATCTATGTAATATGTGTTCTTGAATCAGTTATGGAACAACGGAGATTATGTGGTCGATTCATTAGTATATAGCTACAACTTAAATAACTATATTGGTGGGTGATAACACATCATGTCCAAACCAATGACGGATGTCGATATGGTATGTATTTTATTGCATTGCACGGCCATAATCAAATGTGGATGTGGCTTTTTGTTGTTTGTTTTTCAATTTCATATATAACAAACATTATTAATTAACGATAATTTTTTATATACAGTTACTCATCCCTGTTAACCTAGACTGCGAGCATTGGGTACTATCTCGAGTAGACTTTCGTAAGAACAAAGTCTGAATTTATAACTCATTACTGACATTTCGAGACTACAAAAAGTACAAGTTGAAATTCAAGTCGCTTGAAGTTATCTTCCCTCGATGGTTGGAATATATTGGCTTTTACAACATCCGACCTAAGTTGCAGAGTACTAACCCCTGGAAAGTTATCACAATTAAGAGTGTGCTACAACAAGAGCTCAGAACTAGCGATTGCGGTGTTTTTTTTATTAATGTTTATGATGTATTTAATGTTCGGGCTTAAATTAGAGTTTAACAGCAGTCGTGGGGAATACTTTAGAAAGAAGATTGCAGTTGACATATTTAATGACGATATTGTATTATAAGCCGTTATAGTAATTCGAATGTTGAAATATTAAATTTTATTCTAATTTGCGCACTTAAGTTTATATAATTTTAATGCTCACATTTTAATATAAAAAATAAAATAAAATTTCATGACATATAAGTGTACAATACACAAAAAAACAACAACTGTTTTAACTAAGGAATCGTTGAAACAATACAACTAATTTCGACTCAACGCAATGGGATTCCTACATCGCTTATTGTTATGTCCCAGCTCATTACTCCACTCGCATCTAATAGTCTGCCAGTTAACATCCCTGCCAGTCGAGGTTATTCTGAGCTCTTTACGACGACCAGATGGTGTTGCCTCAACTAGTGGATATACTTGCATATATTAAATTTCATCTGAAACTTCTCAATCAGCCACGTCACCAACCAGCTCCACTGGTTGTCCATAAGTCATCGCCAACGATTCTGTGGTGTAAAAGTCCAAATAAAGGTTAATGAAATCCACTCGGACAGTTAGACACGCCGCAATTGCATAAGCACATACAAGGTGATCAAGCTAAAATACTTTGAAGGAGTAAGTTTTCTTTTGTAGGTCAACTAAACCTTCCTTAATCCCACCACCTACAACTTGAAATTGATACGGAGACACCGGCCGAACGATCATTTTTTCAGCTATAGTTTTCCTCCCAGTGACTATTTCAAATGTCCATATTGTTAACCGAGTACTCATTGATTCAGCCACAATTTTTCTATCATAAAACCATTGCTGCAATGTTTCCTAAAGTAATCAACAAGATGAGTAACAAGAAATTTTCGCGGTTCCTTCATAAAAGAATTAACACTCTCTGCGATGTTGGTGGTAAGTATATTGTACCTCCTACCTTCAAATTAAGGCCTTGTCCAATTACATGTATCCATATTATTTTCTAAGTAATCAGCCGCACCCGAGTGGATCATCCACAACCCTTCAAGTTGTTTTTTAAATTTCTCGTATCCATATGATTTTACTGCATTAATAAAGGCAGGCTCAAATTCATCCCAAAGAGCTTTGGACATCCTAAACTTTGCCTTAATGTTACCTTTCACATGGTAAAAACAAACGCCACGAGTTGCATTGTAAAATACTTTCAGAACGGCTCTCTTTATGGCAGTGCATCGATCAAAGATAATTACCAACTCCAGCCTATCACTAATCACCCTGTGTAACTTTATCATAAATCATTCTCAAGCATCATTATTTTCTGAATCTATGACCCTAATGGCTAACGGATACAATTGATTGTTACCATCCAGACATGTTGCTGCGAACATGCTTCCACGATATAGTCCCTTTAGATGAGTACCATCTACAACAATAACATGCCGAATACACTGCATAAATCCCTTGATGGAAGATCCAAGTGCTGCAAAGTAGTACAAGAAATTACCATCTCCATCCCACTCGAGGTGAGTGATTGTCCCTTCATTCGCTTTAGTCAGTACATGAGAGTATTTTAGGGAGCAAGTTGTATGACTCTAACTATTTCAAGACCAACTTCTCTGGCCCGATATGTCTGTTGGTATGTTAACTGAACACCGTATTTTTATTGCATATCTGCTCTGATGTCATTCGAAGTATAAATTCTCTTTTCTTAAATATATTTATCTGTGATAATATGACCGATAACTCGGCTTCTTACTTGACGACAATCATTAACCAATACATCATTATGACAAGTGTGTACATGGTCAATTCTCCTCACCACCCAAAGAACATTATGCTCTTTCGAACTTCTAATTGCTCGAATACGCCACTTACATGATTCCGAACAACAATGAGCTTCGAAACGTATCGTTGTAGACCGTGTAATTTTGAAATTAAACTTATTCCTAAAGGCAACCTTGTGCAATTGTAATATTAACTCATTCTTCTCAGCAAATAGCTTACCCACACTAATATCATCTAAGTCACAACTGCTAAGAAAGCTTGGAGCAACCATGTTCGAAGAC
This sequence comes from Citrus x clementina, assembly GCF_000493195.1. Lineage (NCBI taxonomy): Eukaryota > Viridiplantae > Streptophyta > Magnoliopsida > Sapindales > Rutaceae > Citrus > Citrus x clementina. The sequence goes on along the minus strand of NW_006262688.1, from coordinate 10,429,979 downwards.
AAAATTGGAGTAAGACTTGTGAAGGTGTCAATCCTCCTTCTCGATCGAACTATTGAAGGAATAGATTCATTGACTTGTGAATCCTCCTTCTTCTCTGTTATTCACATGAATATCGTTTTCACACCCATCCTCGTGCTAAAACGACAGAATATTGGAAGGACCGGCTCCTCTATCATCACCTGCATTATTGAAATGAGTGCCCATCATACTATTAAAAGATTCTGCACAAATATTATCCCTCTCTGTCTCATCGTGAAGATCATCATTGTCCTGGAAACCATTGTTGTGATACGGAGAATACCGTTACTTCAACAACGTCATTAGTAGTAACACCTCTTCTCCAACATCTTCTAACGTAATACCGTTGTCATCAATGTTGTCATAATTATCATAGATTGGAGAGTAATATTGCTGCAACGACATTGTCCTTGGCAACACCTCTTATTCATTATCGGGGCCAAAAATATTTGCTCTAAAGGAAGTTTCTGTTCCAACATGTGGCTCAACATCTTCGCTCAGAACTCGAGGTGATGTGGTAACGAATATAGGAATGCATCTATAGTTGGCCACATTGGATGCCATATGCAACACAACCCTCACCATTTCACCATCAAATATATCAATGTGCAGTGCACATATACGATATAATGTGTTACTAGATCTCAAAATTGTCTTCATTGTGATACTATGTTCATTAAGATTTATTTGTAACACCTCGTATACTCTTGTCAAAAACTGATCAAACAGACAATTTTTCTCAATAAAAAAAACTCTATTTTTACCATTCACATACTTCATACGACTATCCTCTAACGTCTCCCACCAACCATCATAATATAATTTAAGCACAACTGAATCTATTAAGCCTGAAATTATAAAAAAATAATAATAATTGTGCACTATCAAATTAATAAAGAGTCAGTTGCAATAAATTTACCTCTTGGTGCAACAGGTTGCCTGTCGCACGGTTTTGGGGTGACAGACTGCCCATCGCACTAAAAAGCAAAGTCGGTGAATCTACCTCTTAGTGCGACATGCATCCTGTCGCACCAAAGGGCAGATTGTCCTACGAAAATTTTGTGCGACAAGCTGCCTGTCGCACTAAATTTGTGCAACAGGTGCATGTTACACCAAGCAATCGCACTGAAACTCTCGCAAGTTCATAAAATAATTCATACCACTCAATGATGCGGATTGGTATTGGATCCAAATGGATTATGTTCGAATTTCACATTTATTGTTCGCTATCGCCGTTTGCTGTTGTCTTATGCTGCCATTGGTAATGATTCAAGAATGCAAAACTGCGTTTGATTTGATAAAAGATAAAAAATATTTTTGATTTGTAAATAAGGATAATTTAGAGAAAAAAAATGGTGCTTAATTAATGTTAATTAAAAAAAATTTAAAGAATTAATTGTAAAACTAATAAAAATTTTATGATTACTTTTGTAAATTTCCCAAATTCTCTTAACATAGCTGATTCGAATTATTCTTTTAAACTTAGTACACCGGCAACCGTGATTATGAAATAGGACCTGTCTACCTTACAGGTTCTGTAACATACGCACCCAATGCATGCACCACACCTGTCCTGCATATGGAGAAAAAGCATGCAATTGTTTTTGTTTGGTAGCTAGCTAACCATTCAGGAGCTGGCTAAGTTGGATCTGTATGTTACAGAATCTGTAAATTAGCCAGCTCCTTATGAAATATATTATAAAAATATTTAAAACAATCCATTGAGTAAAATGCAAGTTGACTAAAAAATTGATAGCTTCCTCCAACAGTTTTACTTAATTGACTGAATTCCGCTTTTAAGAGAAATAAAAGCCACAGAAAATTATTTTGAACTTTATCTAACTGGATTTGTAGAACTCCCAGTTACATTCCCCATTCAGCCCAATGCAAGAAACTCGAATCACAGCAAATCTAGTAAATCAAAGACAAATTTTACCACCACATATCAACCCAAAGAACATAAACAGTAGATACGACACCATCCAAAAGGAAATTTTTAGCCACCTAAAACACCCCTATATCAGATTCCTAATATCATCAGAAACCAACACAGGCAATGATGCAGAAATCAATCATATTTTTATTATGAAAGCAGATGTTGGTTTACAGTTGATAACCCCTGAATCTTAAATAAGATGACGACGCAACTCTCCCATGCATTAAGCAGCAACTCTCAAACAAGCCTAAGAAAGTAACTATCAATTTAAGCTAGTAGAATTGTAATCACAATGTAACCAAAGAACCAACCAGGACAGCCGGCCATGTTTCATAATATACTCGATGATCTGACGCGCGGATATTCACAACAAAAAACTCTGTTTCTGAAAAATATCATTTGCCGATGTATCTATTTCAGGGACCAAGGAGTTTCTTGATTCCCGCTTTATGCTCGGCGGTCAACCTAGTAGGGAACCTGATGTTGAATTTGATTCTCAAGTTGCCTCTCTTTGATGGGTCTTTTTGAAGGGGCATTCCTTCTCTTGGGACAATTTCCTCGTAGGTGGGATGAATCACATTGTTGATTGGGATGTTTAAACTTCTCCCATCTAGGGTGGTGAGATGAACAGTATGACCTGTCAATGCTTCTGCAAGAGATATCTTCTGTGTGACAATCAAATCATTTCCATCCCGAGTAAATACACTGTGAGGCTTCTCATCAATAACGAATACAAGATCAGCGGGTATAACATTTGGCTGCTCATTTCCTTTCTCAGGGAAGGTGATCTTTGTACCCTTCTTCCATCCGGGCTTCACATCAATAGTTAGAATTTCCTCTACCTGCATAGTCTTGCTGCACCCGACAAAAACAAGTTAAACCAAAATTGGAAACGCTCAAGAATGTCAGAGAGAGTATTCCTCCTCTCCAGAGATTCCTATAAAACACACCCACTAGTACAATTCACAGTGAAAATTTGTTTTTGGAAAGGAAAAACAGAAAGGGGCAATGCAATGAGATTCTAAAATTATTAACTGATAGCACCACATCTAAGACATTCATCATGTCTGCAAGGTTAGGAACCCAAAGTAAAAAGCTCAAACATAAAACCAGTAGATCAGAACTCATCAACTATTCTAGAGGAAGGATCTCTTGATACCATATATCCATACAAGTACAAATTCTGACTGCAAAATTAACTCGCACCGAACAGCTGCTTTCGGACAGGAGCACAACAAAAGGAAGACCATAAATGAAGAGATGGTATCTAATATTAAATAGAGAGGAGACAGAAAATCATCTAAGCGCTTATACTTCATCTAGTTAAGTTACTACCTGGCTGAGAACCTTTCGAATCGCCGCACTGCTTGATTCAAAAGGTTCTTACAAATGCCTTTGGCGGTTCGTCACAGTTTAATTACAAAAGAAGAACCCAAACATGTAAGCAGATATGATCACAATTAAACATTTGGCTTGTGCACAATCCAGCACTGGAAAAGTTCTGATAATTTCAACTTAGTTAGATTAGGAAAAAACCCCATATTTCCTTCTCCCAAGCCAAAATAATTAGTTCAGCTTGAACAATCATCAGAACTTAGATAAAGCAACGGCCTCAGATTTCCTTCTCATAAATCAACACATCCAGCATTTAATTAGTTCAGTTCAAAGAATCAGCAATCAAGACTGCAGTCAGGATGTTAATTCTGCACTTTAACCAATAAATTATTCCACTATGTAAACTCCAATAAGCCTAGTAGAAGCAATTAAGTTAAGATGAATCAAAAAGACGAGTATACCTTTTAGCAAAGCAAACCCTTTTTTTCCCCCTTTTTGTTGTTTGGGGGCAACTTCTAGACACTATAGCTTTTGTTCTTGAAATTAAGCCATCAATAAGCCATACTTTGATGAGCAGCAGAATGGCTAAATCAATGCTCAATTAAAATTCCCAAAAAGTAAAAGTAACACAACCATAGAATAACTACTAAAAGTAAGATAACACCACCAATACAAAAACAGACCAACTATTAAAACAATAACCACTCACCCACTTATATCAGCTATCTCTCTAGAGATCTTCATCTTCTTAGTGGTCCCCTTATAGAGATCCTCAAGGCTACAAGGCAACTTATTCTCAATCGGAGGCGCTTTTCTTGCCCCACCACCACCCATTGATCCTCCTCCTCCTTCACCGAATGGCCCAAACATATCATCCCCAAATAACCCGCCTGCAAACCTTGAACCTCTCATCCCTCCACCGCCACCACCCATGCCACCAAATGGGTGTGAAAAACCGAAGAACTCAGCAAAAATATCATCAGCACTCCGGGGATTGAACCGAAATGACGTAGGCCCTTCTCCAGTGGAGAAGAAGGACGCTCCACCTGGACCACCAGCATCCGGTGGTGGCATCTGACCCTTTAAGCCCTCTTCTCCATACTGATCATATACCGCTCTTTTCTGAGGATCACTCAGCACCTACACAAACAAAGAGTTTCAATCAATGACCAAAACAAGTATACATCCAAGCCACGTTAATCTCAAAATACAACAAACAGAATCTATTTCACAACCAGCAATGAAACAATTAACCAAGGTCAATGTATAATGGCAAAATAATGAAAATTATAATCTCTATTTAAAACTTCTCCTAAAAATGATTGTGCTATTAATTATCTTGTAGCTTTGCTACAAGTACAGAACCTATCTGATGAGATACCAGAGACGCGTAATAAATTAACTATAATGATTATTATTTTTTTGAAGATTAACATTCACAAAAATTGAACTTTGGACTAAAGAAGCCACAATTACATAGCAATAACGTCAACATAAAGATACTAAAAAAAAAAAAAGTAATTGATGATATGAAGCAGATAAAGGGAGCATTGGAAAGATACCTCATAGGCTTCAGAGATTTGCTTGAACTTAGTTTCGGCATCTTTCTTGTTGTTGGGGTTCTTATCAGGATGCCACTTCATGGCCAGCTTCCTATAAGCCTTCTTCAAGTCATCATCTTTAGCATTCCTATCAACACCCAGTATCTTATAATAATCAACTCCCATCTTCTTCTTCTCCTATCTTTCTCTTCTTTACTTTCACTATCTCTTCTTCTTATTCTGCTTACAAAAATGCTTCAGACTTTCTGTCAATTGTGTGTGGGTAATCAGCTTTTGCTCTAATGGGTTATAAATTTATAATTATAACAATAAGATGGGGATGTGGTTGCAATTTTTGGAAAGTGTTTTTTAGATGAATTTAGAATCCTGTCGAAGGTTCCAGAAATCACAATGGCTTTAAAAATATATATATATTTTCTTCTTGTCTAAAATTACACCTCTGTCACCAATGTTTTCGTCACAGTCATTTGCTACGTCTTTGCTGTCGTTCGTTCTATGATATAATTTAAAGCGTCGTTATTTCAGGTTATATCTTATTTGTATTACTTTTAATAATTTCTTTTAAACATTTGCACAACTGACGACGACGACGATAATTACATTTTTTTATTCGACATATTAATTTTAAATGTAGATAATGTTCATGTAAATTTACATTATTTATCTTGCAATGAATAGATTTTTTATAAAAAAAATTATTAAATAAACACACTCGTATTCTACATAAAATTCAAATAGAAAATAGATTGATTATTGAAAGGTTTAGGTAATTTTCAATACATAACACCATTTTGGTGTAATACCAACACAAAAAAAATCTTTTTCACACTAAATTACTATTTCATCTCCAACCCATTTACACCAAATTTTACACCAAAAAAAAATATTCTTCTTTTTATTCCTTTAATTCTCAAGAATTAATTCAATTAACACAATAAATATTACTATTAATATAGATAATTAAATAATAAGTAATTTTATATCGATTAACAAAAAAATATAGAAAATTAGTACATTATGAAAATTAAACATTACATTAATATAGAAAAATACAATACAATAACAATAATACTCTAGTTATTCGAATTACTAAATTTATCCCATAAATGATCAATTAGTGCATTTCGGAGTACAATGTGAGCTTGTTTATCCTTAATTTGTTTGTGTCGAGCAATAAATTCTTGAAATCTAGTATTCTCATCTACGCTCATATCAACGGTTGGTATTGGGGCTTGCATCCAATCATTAATTGTTGCATTAACATGGCGTTCATCTTCGATTATCATATTGTGCATAATAATGCAAGTAAATTAAGATTTAAGATTATCATATTGGAGTGGTCACATATCATGAAGAAAACAAAATTTTACTTAAAGATTTAAATTCGATAAATGATCCGAGCTTACATCAATATTTTCAAAATGAACAAATTAAGATTTTGCAGAGAAGATTTCAGCAAGGCCAAGCATCTCAAAATACTTTCAATAATATTGGCCAATATTTTGATGATATTGGAGGATCTAATAATGATCTCCCACATTACTAAATAATTGTTCTAATTTATGCTAGTAATAGTAGCTTTTTTAATTTGTGTTAATTTAATTTTGTATTTTTAATTTTGTAATAAGTAATCTAGTAATTAATGTTATTGGCATTTTATTTTTATTATTAATTTTTGTGTTCAATATTTTTATTTAAAATATTAGTATAATATTCAAAAATTAAAAATGAAATTAAAAAAATAACAAAAATAATAATAATAACTTAAAATATTATATAAAATAGGACAAATATGTAAATAAGATAAAGTAATAAGGATATTTGAGACTTTTTGTTTTTAGCACCAAATATGGTGTAATGAATAGTATTGCACCATATTTGGTGCAAGACTATTCATTACACCATTTTGGTGTTACATTGGAGAAGTATTTTACACTAAAAATAGTGTAAAAAGTGATTTGGTGTTAGGTTTAGTGCTACATTGGAGATGCCCTTGATATTAAGTGATTTTAAAAATTGTAATAATTTATTATCTAATTGATGAATGTTGCATCACTTTCGATGTTAGTGAGAGTAAAATTTTGAAATAATTATTTGCTTTCATGTTTATTAAAGTACGGTACTAACTAGTAATAAGAATACATTATTAGTAATTAAGATTGTTTTAAATCTTTTTTAACAAAAATTTTAGACTGACCATATCAAAGCTCAAATGAGATTTGGAAGAGAAATCTCTCTTCCTGTCTCTCTTTTTAACTTGCAGAATTACTTGTAAAATCAATTATATTTATTTAATCTTCACATATTTGATGTCTTTTTCTTGATTTTATCTAAATTTTCCGCTCACATTCCTCTAAGACAAATATTGAATTGATTATCAAAGTGAATTTTGCATTTACCTATACAATGTGGTCAAGCCAGTAACATGTCAATTGAATTTAAAAGCTTGATTCATTTTTCATTAAGAAAAAAAAAATCTAAATTTCTGTTAAAAAAAGGAAGAAAAAGAAAAGAAAAAACAAATAAACTCATCCAAACACATGTAAATGCTGCGATTTCAGGCTTCCAGCCTTCAGGATACTTAAGCCGTTTTGGGCCCATATACTTTGTGGTTGCGCTAAATATATAATTGGCTATCTTTTTTTACAATTTGAAGTTTATTGAGCGTATTCATGACGCAACACAAAGTGACAAAGATTTACTTGAAAATTTTGTACCAACCAAAAATTCGAGCCATACCCAATTTAAAAGAAAGAGGATTTGATTCAACGCAGATTGACGCACATATTCTAGTGCACGATATTGCACGACAAGCTATGATTAATGGGCTGTGAGGCGATCAAATCACTTAAAGAGATAAATAATCGGACTTATATACCAATATTCGAAGAGATAAAAGAGATTTAAATTAAAAAGTCCATGATGATTGACGCTCCGTAATTAAAATTAAACAAAAAATTCTCAGCCTTTCCATGATGATTGACGCTCCGTAATTAATGCGGTTAACCAAAATCTCCAATTTAATTATTAATAGCAAATGTGATTAGTTTTGAAAATTTAGTGGTAAAATGATAACACAATCTAGTGAAGATCGGTATAGAATTCGTGTTGATCTAAGTCTCTGATTTTACGCTTCTTAGGATTCAAAGAAGTTCACAAGATCAGGAACGCAACTCTTTAACGATAAGATAAAAAGTTACAACAGCTAAAAATTACAAACTTCTAAACTTTGATGGATTATGACCATATACAGCAAACTGAAACCTTCTTTGAACAAAGAGTCAAAAGAAGATCAAACGAATGAAATATGAGCAACGTTACATGAAAAAAAAAATGATAATAATAAAAGATAATCAACAAGGAATCTGATCAATAAACCATCTAAGTATAGTAATCGGAAGCTTAACAAGATCCATTGCGATATTTGCAAGTCCGGCGCAGCAAATGCAGCACGGGCACAGGCAGCTCAACACGCTCCTGCATGCCAAATGCCATATATATAATTTATTTTTGAAAAAAAAAAAAAGATTGAACCAAGTTAACTTAGAAAGAAATTAATTGATTACGAGAAGAGAAGAGGAAGAAATGAACGTACCCTAGAAGCCAGATGACAGCGCCAACGAGAGATAAAAGCAAAGCAATGAAAGCAAATGGAAGCCCTATCAAGAAACCAAATGGCCTGCAGTCTCCCATTTTTTCTTTTTCTTTTTTTCTTCGGCTTCCTGTTTCTTTGACGTGTTTTATGGTTTTGAATTTAAAGAGAGAATGCTTTTTTGCTTTTGCTTTTGCTTCTGTTTTTGTTTTTGTTTTTGTTTTTATTTTCAAAATTCAAACAAAGAAAGACGCGGTGCATAACCACCACGTACGCTCCCCTATTTCTGTATATTGACGGGGAGCAGCGTTTTGAAACTACCAAATTTGGACGTGGTCACGACGAATCTTTAATATTTTTTGCAGCCAAGTCAATGGGTATTACCTGAGCTTTTTCTTTTTTGAATCTTCTTGCGCGTTTCTTAAATTTTGCAATTTCGAGGAATGCTCGTGACGACTCAAATGTGTTTCATCCTGTGGAATTTGTACCTTTTTAGGTCAATGAATTGGGTACGACGTCTAGTTTTGGGCTCAGTAAGGCCTAGTAGCACAATAACACGCTATTGATTTTAAGCCCAAATCAGTAAAGCCTAAATGAAGTGCAAATAAATCCACTGGGCTTGAACAGCCTTCCTGTCACTCGATCGATCTTATGGGACTGTGGGTAGTGGTAGCACATACCCACATATTGAGAAGCCTTTTGTTTCTCGATTCTCCTACGGTTTGCAGATGAATTTTCAAAGCCAATTGAAGCCAAATGGAAAAAGAAAACTGTAATAGCAAGTTTTGCTTTACGCATCTCAAGTTTGGGCATAAATTCGAAAATGTAATGAAAATTTTGTGAGGGTTATAAATATAAATTGACGTAGTATCGTGACTTTCTTCTCCAATAATCAATCACACGACAATTATCTCGATAAATTGCTTGAATGTTCCCATCTAAATAGTTGTCGAAGAAGCTTGTTTTAATCTTCAGGAAAGGGATGATAAACATTTGCTCTAAGAATGCACAATATATGTTTCCCATTCATGGAGCTCTATCCATAGCTACTTTATTTGTGGACACTAATAATTAATTAGGCTCATTGCGCACAATTTATATAGGTACTTTTTTGTTCTTTTTTTTTTTAAGGAGTATAAAGATATTGCAATCGGAAGTTTATGGGGGAGTTTAAATCCATACACTTGAACCACAATTTAAAAAGACTATTAAGTACATATATAGATAAAAAAATCTACTCCTAATAGAGGTGAGATCTCCATCCCCATACTCGAGATATAATTGTTGTATTTATTTCTTATATTTTGTAGACTAGTATAAATCATTCTAATTATTTTATATTTTAATCATATTAGTATGTGACCAATGTCAAATATTAAGGAGTAATTTTAATTAGACTCTTATTATGTGATCAAATATTATGTTAATGAGTCTAATTTCATTACACCCTACATAGTAGCATATTATGGACAAGTGTAATATTTAAATTGTGTTATTGTAGCTCATAATGAAATAAGCAATTTTGTACCAATACATGAGGGGTCTATACACTGAACCATAGTATTTAAGTATCTCCAACCCATTAGGAGTCATTGTTCACTCATTTTGATACTTGATCAAGAGTGTAGAAAGCCCTCTTCTCTCTTTCGATCTTGCTTGTGTGCTTGTAGATTGTTGAAGACATACAACTATAACTTGTAGTAGATCAAAAGAAGGTAGGAGCTATAGCTGAGCTTGAGAGCAAACTCGTTGAACACGATGAATCAATGTGTTGATCTTTATAATTCTAGTAAAACAACCCAAGAAGAAGGGTGAATTGAGATTTTTAAAAATTTCTTCAATAATAGTCGCAATCCAACAACTTGAACTACCGAAATCTGATAATGATAACTACAACGATTAATGTAAAGAGATAAGGGCAAAGAAAATGAACACAATGAGTTTTATGTAGTTCGAATACCCCACCTATTGACCTACGTCCATCCCATGCGTACAAGTGATTCAAATTTGAAGATTTTACTAACCAAACTTGACATCCCAAGGCTTCAAAATGAGTACAATTGACTTTAAATATGTCAATGAACCTTTTACAATCTTGAGACGATCCCACACTCTTTACCCAAGTGTTCCCTACAATTTACAAATTCTCAATTTTAAAGATAGAAATGATTCTTACAAGATCAAATTCCTCACAATCATATATAAATAAGTTGTAGCTCAATAAGCAAATAAAAGCTCAAATATGATTAAAATGATCAAGTTTTTAGCTCAATAAAAATTATGAAATTAAGTTAGAGTTGGCTTTTCTATAAATGGATTAAGAAACTAATTGTTGCTCTCTTAAAATAAGACATTCTGTGTGCAAACATGTTAAGATAATTATGAAGTGGATAACCATTTGCTAATGTATGTTACCATTGAGATAATTTGGAATTTTAAATCTAAAATGGATTACTGCTAAAAATAAGTGAATTATCATTTCAAAACAGAATGTTAGTGGATGATCGCTTGGCTAACTTTTTAATTTTGTAATTTTGTATTTTGGCCTCAAAACGTTTTAAAATTATTAAACCAAAATGTTATAAATCTTTTCATATAGGTACTTCTTCAATCTTCATATTTTCAATAATACTGACTTCAAAATATTCAAATTATCTACTTAATCTACATGCTTGAAAACAATCATTTTGATAAAAAGAACTCAATTTCCATTTTTCTTCAAATATAAAAACTTTACAGTATGAAAATAAAGATATATTTAAAATCATGATAATGATTTGAACTTTTAAATACTTAGAGGTTGTTTGTTAAATGTCTGAAATATGAAATTTTATTAATTTCATACATTTTCTAAAATATATATATATATTTTTGGAATCTTATGTCTGATTTTCAGACATTTATATATGAATAGAAAAAGTAAACTTTTGTGATTTTTATTTGAATGGAAAAAGGTTTGAATGACAAGTAAATATTATATTCCAAAAATATTTCTATAAAATAACTTATTTCTTAAACTTTAAAATCTAATCCTCTTTTTTGTTTTAATTTACAAGGACATAAATGTCAAATAACCAAGTTTAAGATATTTTTTATTGTAAAAATAAATAAGATACCACTTATATTCATATATTTAAAAAAGAAAAATAAATATGTCATTCAGATTTTCGTATTCAAACCCATTCAGATTTTAGAAAAATTCAGACCCATTTAAATTTCAAACAAAAAAACAAACGCTACCTTAATTAAGCACTCATTTAATTATACTAGCTTTATAAGAGATATTTGACAAAAAATCACGTAAGCTTGTTCTTGATTTGATGAGCTTTATACATGAATGCTTTGAACTTTGATCTTGATCTTACACGGATGATATTTGCCCTTCAAGAGTTAGTGAGATTGAAACAATATATTTTCTATTTTATTCATAATATGTAGTTTGTTATAATTGAAGTCAAGATTTACATAATCCTTTGGTCAATCCCGAACTTGCATCGATCTCTCTCTCTTGAGCATGTGTTTGAATAAAAGTGTAAGATTATATGTCATTGTCTAGGCTTTTTTTCAGCAATAACTACTCTCACAGATATATTTATCACTATCGATAGGGGATTTGAAATAGAGTTCCATGGAGCCCAAACTAGTACCCTGATCACCATTATGAAGACGATAATCTAGGCTACAGGTCCCGTGACAACAAATTCAAGGTGGGTCAATTATTAAATTTTGGTCAACTTTTCCTCTTCCCACGTAATTAATTAAGCAGCAATTTTTTTTTTTTCTAAGCACCACAAGATTTACTGCTGCTGATCACTGCGTGTGATATATTCATCTCCTCTCCTCTGTAATTAACTTCATTGTCGTCTATAAAGAATGAGAATAAAACTGTGAAGTAGTTAACCGTAAGTACTTCACATGGAAAGGGAATAAAAGATTCTCTCTCCGAATAAGTACTACTACTATATTATATGAAATGCATGCCCATAGTCAAACAAAAAAATGCTCACCACAAATCTATATATTCACAAAATAGTCATCAACGACAAAAATGGCTTCTCTACTCCACATATATCAGTTGTTGCATTTAGAATATCATTTTTCATACCAGACAAAATAATAATTCATCTCGATCTGTTGTATATAATGTGTAATTAATTACAGCATAAAATTCAATGTTGTGGGTGGTCCAATTAATGATTCCTTCGTCTGATCACACGGTCTGTGTTAAATTTTACGTAGTATAAATCTTGCAATTGATGTTACCCATCGAACTGGTAGCATTAATGTGTAGAAAGCACTTTCCTTTATAGGTAAGCTCATTGAAGATTCGATTTCCATTTTCATGCATTTGTGGGGAATGAATTTCTGCCAAACATTTGAAACGAGTACTGATGCTCAAATATATTCAAAAATAGGGACAAAAATGACGTGTTAATTAATGAACAATTTTTTTTATTAAATAGTTTTTTTTCCTTAATTTGTACATGTACCAGTCCTTTTTTATTTTATTTTTTCCTTTTTAACAGATACAATCTTTATGGGCTGTACCATGGCAAAATTGATCTCAAATCTCAGTAGATTTTTTAATAGTAAATATCAATACATAATTTTTAATATAATATTGAAAAGAAGAGTGACATTACCGTTTCAAAAATTTCTTTTTGAAAAAAATAAAGAGTTTTAGACCGGATGAATTATTGAAGGTGGTGGGACTGGGTCTGGGACAGAGCTAAGGTTTTGGATTTTATAGGGTGTGGACAGGGGGACCAGTTTGTGAGAAAATGACCACTTGATAGAGAAAGTCAGATTTTATTTACAACAAAATCACCAGCAGCAACAATTATTGCTATTTCTCAGGACCCACACTAATTCTACATATTCATCATATACAGCAACACTTGCACTATCAACAATGACATCTCTTTTTATGTACTAACAAAATGAAAATCTATCAATTTTCTTGTTAACTTGATATGTTCTCTCATTGTCCCTCATTCCATTATCCCTATACTGGCCCAAAATTACTACATATATATATATATATATATTTTTTTTTGAAAGGAAGAAATTTCATTAAACGGCCAAGGAATTACATAACCAGGGAGGAGGAATAAAACTCCACTCTCCCGAACCTGACATAGAACTCCCCACCCGAGCAACAGTGTGGGCAGCGGAGTTCGCAGATCTACGAATAAAAGAGAACACCACTTCTCCTAAGGACTGAGCCAAGGCTCTACAGTCAGCAATAATAGAGCCAAAACCATTTGGATAATCCAACTTATCATGTAAAGCATTAAAAACAAGCAAGCTATCTATTTCTAACACAACAGACTTAAAAGGGAATTCCTTAAGCAGCTGAGAGCCTCTTTAACACCTATACTACATATATATAAAAGCACACACTTGTATTTTGTTTTGGATATTTATCTTCCATTTTAATTGTGTGTTGTTGTGGATTTTTTTTTTTTTGGGTTTCAACATTATGCATTATATGAAAGGTAATCTACCTAATTAGGTGAGTCATTCTTTTCTTTTTTTGGTTTGAACCACGAGGTGGTCCTAAGTGGGCCTCAACTATTTGAGGCACCTTTAAGCTCGTACCACAATCCAGACTAATCCCCGCTCGCACTGGGTCGGCCCGTAAGGGGTAAAGTGCTGGCCAAAGTGGTGACTCCATACGAGAGCGGAGCTTTAATCTCTGACATCTCTTAAGGAATGAGAGTGCCGAACCACTCACACCAACCAACTTTGGTTAGGTGAGTCATTCTTCTTTTAATTAATAAAGCTTCTTTTATACCGCAGAAGTATCTATTAAACTTTTATATACATAGCCTACACGTTTTAAAATGGTTATTGCTCTTTTTTTTTCTCACCCTTTTTTGAGTTATTGATGGCATTACTAGTATGTCTACCGGTAGCAGATGTTTAATGTGGCTGGCATGATAACTATGCAGGGTTAAAGCCTAATAATAATAATAAAAAGAAAGGCTACTTAAATGTAAAAATTTGTGAAATATATAAAGGCCATTTTGTAGTGAATGACAACTAGCATGAGGCCAAAACACAAATAAGTCTAAATTTAACGTCACATTTATTACAAAAATGATTTTCTTATACTATCATTTAAACTTTCTTGCGACCTGGGTTATTTTTTTCTTTAATGGATCGCCACAATCTATTATGACCTTACTAGAATTAGTAGTAGCACATTTGGGATGATATTTGATAAATTTGAATGACCTGTATACTTATTTAAGGAAGAAGCAAAATGATTCTTATTATACATAAGAGGTAATACAATCAGCTACTGCATGTATGACATGTGTAATTGAATTTAATTTAACCATTATTTGCATGGTAACTTTTTAAAACAAATACATACATATCATAATATCATTTACTTATTATATAATTGACATGATACTTTTGATATATTTTAAAATTTTTCAAGAGGTGCCAACGAGTACTCGAATTCTCTAGATCTTATATGAAAAAACTATAGATATTTGATTCGTAGTGGAAAAAGTCAGATTTGGAAACTAATGATGAATTCATTTTTGGAAATAAAGACAATCTTTAAAAAAAATAAGAAAAAAAATAGCAATAGAGTCCTCGTGATTGTGTTCTTCTCTAGTGCTGTGCATATAAAAGTGGACGGGGTGCTGCCGATAGGGTAAAAGCCTATTTAGTCCATGTATTTTAATATTAGTATCCATTTAGTCTCCGTATTTTTAAAAATACCTCGAAACATCCATGTCGTTAAAGTATTGATACCCCTACCATTACTTTTTATTTCTTTTGGCTTATTTTTACAATATTACCCTTTTATAATAATTTTTTTGTTTGGATATTAATAAAAATAAAATAATTAAATTACCAATTTAACCCTAAAAAATAAAAAATATATATATTAATTTTTTTTTGGCAAGCACCATTTGCACACTTGATAGTTTGCATACAATTTTTGACAATTAAAAATTAATATAATTTTTTTAATTTTTAGGATTAAATTGATAATTTAATTATTTTATTTTTATTAATATCCAAACAAAAAAATTATTATAAAAGGGTAATATTGTAAAAGTAAATCAAAAGAAATAAAAAGTAACGGTAGGGATATCAATACTTTAACGGCATGGATGTTTCAGAGTATTTTTAAAAATATAGGGACTAAATGAACACTAATATTAAATACATGGACTAAATGAATTTTTACCCTGCCGATAATAACATTTCAGAAAAAGAAAGAGGAACTACTAGTTATGTAGACAAAATAGCAAGAAATAAATATCTTAAGAATGGGGACAGTAATTAATTAACAAGATGGGCAATTGGACATGCTGGATTAAACTGACTCTACCAGTTCTTCGATCATGAGGATGAAATTTCTGAAATTGTCACAATCACCTTTTCTGATATCCTGTTTTTGTGGCTTTCAAAGTTCTCAACAAAATTAGTTATCATGGCAACTGTTTACTTGTTTGCATTTTCATTACCTGTCTAGCTAGAGGGTGCTTTACTGATTAACTCAGAATATTAGGGCAACCAGTGTGTTGTTGTTTATTGGTGATCTGGACTTAGGAATACTCTTTTCTTTTTTTGTATCCAATCAGTCTTGATTTACTCGAGTAATTTGATTTCCAATTCTCAAATGGATTTGGAAATAGCATTAATGCACTATAGACATTTTTTTCCTCATATTTAGTGTCATGCATGGCTCATAATATTGATTACATAAAAGAGTATTGTTGTATCCACTAATTACCATGCATGCGCTACTTTAGTGAATAAAATTTCTCAAATTATTACAAAAAGTGGAGTCACAATCTTACTCATATAACTACGTATTAAGAGTATTAACAAAAAAACTCATTTAATTTTATTTCTTTAAATGTTTATTTATTTGTTTATGTGATAAATAGAATAATAAAAAAAGGCCTCTCTCTTAAAAGATTATTCAAATATAAATAATTAGTTTACATAATTTTAATGAAATTCTTCTTTCTCTAAATTTAACTACCTCTAAATTTTTAATAATGTAGTTATAATATTTGTCTCTCTTTAATAATTATAGTATAAAAAATATGTTTATATTATTCGATGAAAGAGAAATCGTTCTTTAATATTATAAAGGTAGAAGAATAATTTTATTCGAGAAATTTTAATATTTTTATTAATAGTGTAATTTTTTAAATAAATAATAAAATCCTCATTTAAAGAGTATTTTAATGATATCTTAAGAGACTTTAATACACAGTCATGTTATCTTTTTAACAAAATTAATAAACCATTAAGACATTCTCAGACAATGATGATTGCCACTAGTTAGTCTCCATCACCATTGGAGTTCCTTGGAGTTGGAAACTTTTCAGAAATTAATGAGAGAGCTTCTTGAAAAGGAATAAGTAGCAGGCTTTATTTATTTATTTATTTTTTAGTTAAGGGAATAAATAACAGTTGAAAACTTGAAACGCATATAATCAAATAAAAAGAAAACTAAAAACTTCAAATTTTTGGTTGAACCTTCAAAAGCGGGATTTTTTTTCCTCTAATTTTGACCAATATGAGAGGTTTTCTCTCTTCCTATTATTTGTCAATAAATATATATAGCTCAACTTTCGACCTTCTATTTTTTTCTTTTACTTTTTAACATAATTCAATAAAATTGAATTCTCACCCATGCATAAATAGCCAGCATCATCATATGCTAGGGCTTTTAATATGCAACGATTAATGATGAATATTCATGATCTTGTATCTTGTAGTTAATATACGGTAATTTCATACACAGAGAATGGGGATTTGAATAATTTGGTGGTCGTTTGAAATTAATGTCAAGTAAATGGGTGATTGCAAAGGGCATTGATTATAAGGCTGACATTGAATCTGCCTCAGGGTCTTCAGTAAACTTCACGTATATAATATGAATATGACCCCCTAAGGAGCAACCCATTTGCTTTCCTCATCAAGTGGAGGATCAAGAAAGTGACTTTCAAGAGACCACTAAATATTGCAAGATGATCCATTTATATATTTAATAATCATAAGCTATTAATTAATTACGAAATTCTCTTAATTGCGTAGGAGAACTAAATTCTTTAAAAAAAATGATAATAATATAGATGATCGTGCATGGTAAGAAAAGAACTAATGATAATGATAATATTGGTTACATCAATTATTAACCTCAACTTAGTCGCATATGTTAGCCCCAAAAAAAAAAAAAACTCAACAAGCTAGTGAATAAAATAAAAGAATAAACGGGATTACAACCTGGGGGACATCAAGGCCTTACCCATTTAGAAAATGAGAATAAATAAATAAATTATTACACGACTAGTGAAACTAATAGTTATGTATAGTTTCGCATGTCAAAATAGGTACATAAGCCTAATAGTGGTACACCGTACTTCTGAAGCTGTAAATGTTCGTCGAATTTCATCTAATTTTTTCATTTTTTATACAAAAATTCATGTTTGAATTTTTCCTATCATTTTTTAAGAAACACTAGATATTTTTATTTATTGGTTAAATCTCTAGTATTCCATTTTTCCTATCATTTTAAAGAAACACTAGATAACTTTTAGGTTTGTTATTCTCTTTTAAGTTCAATAAATTAAAAATTTTCACTTTTAGAAAATGGAAAAACTTGATTACTTCCTTTATATTTACCTAATCAAGGATTAGAATTCTCTTCTAAACTGAGCGCTCCCGAGTTTTTAACAATCTTATACCATATGTTATATAGTAATAGTGTATTGATATATTTAACTTTTTTATATTTTAAATTTATTAATCATATGAATTTTTCTCAAAAAAGTTCATATCAAGATAAGATTTTAATCCTTACCTTAGAATATAATATTAATATAATATATTAATGGGCATGCAAAGACATCAAGATATATTTTTTTAATTCTTACATCTACAAATACATTACGATCTAAAATCTACAGAGAGTTCTTCTGCATACTTTTAACACTTTAAAAATCTATCAAGCAACAGTTTGAAAATCTACTCTCATAATTATTGAGAAAATATCTAATTGAAAATCTACTCTCATAATTATTGAGAAAATATCTACGATATACAAGGAAAATTGCCCCCGTAAGGGCTTGACCTGAACTAATGCCCGCAATTTTGAGCTCAATGACATCAAGATAAACTTGATTCCTGTGAAGTTGTTAATTAGCTCATGCTTCTGGCGTGTATATGGAAAGTTCTGGACATTAGTATAAATACAGATTGTAAATTCAGATTCAGTATGAAAAAGTAAGAAATCAAAGCATTTATCAATTTTCTCGTTTCTTTTCTCAAGAACCAAACAAATAAGTAAACTCTGATTTAAATAACACGCTCTTCTCTTATAAGAAAATTATGCTTTGGTGGATCAACTTAAATCACATGGCAGTCAGAGTTCTAGCTTCACGAGAAGTGATTCGAATCACATAATCACTAGGTTCTGGCAGCCAAACGTTAAATAGAATTGACTTGTCTTTGGCTAAGAAGTGGAAAATTGTCAAGTCAAAACAAGCAAACTTTATACTTATCCAATCATGGACGTAAACATCGGACAACCCGTGATTCAATTGATTCATGATAATCACTATTACACCTCAGAAAATAGTAATAATAATAATGGCAATAACAACAACTGCAACAACAACAATAATAATTGTACTCTGCCTTGACATAATCGTGGCTAAATTCTACACGTTAAATTATGTAATTATTAATTGTTTTTAATGGGAATTATGTAATTAATTTGTGCAAAACGGATGAGATTTGTGAGTCACAATGACATGAAAGATATGCGAACTAGAAAAAGGAAAAACTGGGTGACTCAGGAGACGATTAGATGGTGATGAATGAATTATGAATTAATGCACAAATTAATCACGAAGAAGACTTTCAGTGAAAGTGATGGAACTTGCTGTTTTATTAAAGGACCTGATACCAGACCCCGATGCTAGTGACCCGCTCTGCCCTAAACACGTATAGGCTTTATAGTTTCCATCAATGCAGACCATTTGAAAAACATTAGGTTTAGGGTTTTCATGCCCGTATTAGAGAATAGTTTCAGAATTAGACTTCCAGTGATATGTTTTTTTTAACACAAGGTTCACACATTTGGGAAATTTATAAAAATAACCATAAAAGTTTTACTGTTTTCACAATTAATCCTTTAAATTTTTTTCTATCAACATCAGTCAAACACACGCTTTTCTCCCTAAATTACCCTTGTTTACAAATCAAAAGCAACTTTCTTTCTCCCCTTTCGTTAAACCAAAGGCAGCTTTTCACTCTTGAATCATCACCGGTGACGGCAAAAGACAACGATAAACGCCGACGGTGAACAATAAAAGTGAAATCCGATCATAATCTATCTGGATCCAACACTAATCGACATTACTTAGTGGTATGAGTTATTTTCTGAAATTGCTCGAGAGTTTCAGGGAACTGCAGTCGTGGGTGAGTTGGTGCGACAGGCGCCTGTCGCACCAAGAGAGATTGTAAACTGATTATGGATTATCGGATTTTGGTTTTATGAAGTGCCCACAAGCTTAAAGAAAAAAAAAAGAAGCGCGAAGTTGCTTGTAACTTTCAACATGATTAACAAATTTCAACAGATCGATCCATCTCTTTCTTGTTAGCCTAAAGGGCTGTACATAATGTAATTTTGATGATAACAAACATATGTATTGAGTGATTTAATAAATATTGTATTTCACATTTTCACTAGTTTTTGAAGGATAATATTTATGCAAGTGAATCAAGTGAAGTCAAGATTGAAGACACTCAACGGACAACGGCGACATCAAGAATAGTCTAGAGCTCAACGAACAAATTAGTGCGATAAATTCTTGTAAAGCCGGTATGATTTAATTGATGCATGATTTAGCATTTGAGAAGTTCAAGAAATTAATTTAATTAAATATTTTTCATAAACTAAAAGTCTTTGTTTTTATAAAGAAAAGTATTTTGTGAATTTAAGTAATTTGGACTTAAATGCTAAGATTTGAAATCTTTGATTTTAAATAAGTATTAAATTTCGGAGTTGGACGTATTTACAAATATTTTAAATGTTTGGGCCATACTATAATTTATGAATATTTTGGACTAAAGTGAAAGGTTTTGAGAACTTTGAAAAAATGGGTATTATGTTGAAAAGGACCTTTGTGCGAAACAATAAAATCTTTGGGGCCATATCATAATTTTAGGAAGTTTGGGAAAGAAAATTATTTTGGGAAGTTCTGAAATTGGACCTATTTATAAAGTTTTCTGACGTTTTGGGCCATTGTATAATTATAGAAAGTTGTGGGCTAAAGTGTAATTTCAATGAACAGTGTTACTGTAGCAATTCAAAAATAACGGTAATATTACTGTTCCTGAGCGGCTAGCCAGATAAATCAAGCGGCTAACCGCTTGAGCGCTGGAATTTGCCTATAACGGCTAGTTTTTGGGCTTTCACTATAAAAACTCAACTCAAACTTCATTTTAAGTACCAACACAAGCAAATATAAGATCATATAACATATATTGAGCTTCCATTTCGTAAATCATCATTTGTTGAATCATCATTGAGCTATAATTTGTTATTCACTCTTAAAGAGAGTTTTATTGTTGTGAATTTCATTTCTCATCAATTTGTGAGTGTACAAGTGTGGGAAACACTTGGGGTGAAGAGATTGGGGATATAATCTCTTGTTGTAAAGGTTCATTGACACCTTGGAAGTCAATTGTAAACATTTGAAGCCTTGGGAGGCTTGGATAGTGAAATCCTCAAGCCGGGTGAGCTTGGAGGCGTGGACGTAGGCGGGGATAGCCGAACCACGTAAAAATCCTTGTGTTCGTTTTCTCTTCCCTTACTCTTTTAATATTGTACTTGATTGAATTTATTGTTTTTGATTTGATTAAGGCGGTAGATTAAATTGTTGTGCGAATTGTATTGCATAAAATTTAAAATCCCAATTCACCCCCCCTCTTGGGTTGCATAACTTGCATTTCATTTCTTTCTCCCCTCTCTCAAATGGCTACTGCAGTAAATAATATTATACAGGGCTAAATAACCAAATGATTTGAATAAATCTCGTTGAAGAGAATAGAAGATAAAAAAAGCTAACCGTTTCTGCACAGAAAGTAAAAATGTTTCCCTATTTCTTATCGGATTCTGTGTAGAAAGCCTTGCACCGTTCCACCTTCTTTCTTTTTCTTAAAAAAAAAATTATTTGTTTCTATATCTTTCTTAGTTTCTTTCACCTTCGTTCAATCTTTTTCTGGGTTTGCCTTCAAACTCCTGTTCTGCAACTTTCTACGCTAGCTCTCCTCAGTAGCCTGTTCTTACGCAGGGATTGACTTCAAAGGATGAAGAATCCTATTTATCTATCCAAATTCGTTTAAATTTCGCAGAATTCAACTCTTGGATATGCAAACTTCAGTTACGGGTAATTCAAGATGATAAATTATAACCATCATATCATCAATAGACCAAAAGCACATTGAAATACTAGATATCTACAGAAATTGGAATTTTTTTTTAAAAAAAATTATAATGCTTTAATGTATTTACAAAAATAAATTTCTTATTTTAGTGGAATCGCTTGTGAATTAACATATCATTTGCTTGAGAAAAAGACCATTAGTGCCGCCGATGATGGGAGTTTCTTCGGTTTGGGAGAGATGGGTGAAAGAGAGATTGTTGGGGGAGAGAAGAGAGAGAGGGGTATTTTGGTCTCAAAGGTTTTTTTATGGCTAATGTTGATAGAAGTTTGTTTGGGAGGTTAAGATGGAAAAAGCCAAAACTTTTATGGTTATTGGTGTAAAGTTCCCCACACATTTTGGTTTGTTGGATAATTACCTAATACAGTCACAATAGTTGAGATCAAGTTTGGCCTGTGTAATTACAAGGTAATTAATTTGTGCAATTGTTTTTTTAAAATTTTCAACTTAGTCCTCTAATGGCATGTTGGCAACGAAATCACATTCCCACTCACAACAATCGAGTTTGAACTCAAACCTTTTATTTTCCACGAAAATATTTTTTCAACTGAAATAGTTGTCACTCACCAATATGTCATTTAATATATGTTAGGGATGGCAATGGAGTAGATATGGATTGGATCTACATTGCTCCAGATCCAGATCCGTAACAAAAATTAAGATCTGTATCTGCTCCAGATCCGTCATGGATCTATATTTTTCGCTCCATATCTAGATCCGAAACAAAAAATAAAGATCTATATCTGCTCCAAATCCAAAAAGAAAAATTAAAATCCAAATTTGCTCTAGATCCATCATGAATTTTAAATCTCAATAATAAGAGATCAATATTTTTTTAGAAAGAAAATTTAAGACTAAAATGCATTGGTAACAATTAAATTATATAATTTGTATAAAAAATCTAATAAGTATTGTAGCTTCTACTTTTACACAAAAATAAACAAATAAGAAAGATAATAAAATATCGATCAAAAGTAATTGCAGGAATAAGATCATTATAATATTATAATGTCTCCTTTACCATCTTGATATCCATTGCACACTATCATCATTCCTATATAATTAAATAATAACATATAAGTTAAAAATGATTTATTATATTCAGTGCTTTATTATTTTTATTATGATAATATTTAACTAAATATATGATTAACATAATTATTTCATAGTTGATAGCCACCATTGATTAGTGATTATACAAAATAAATAAGATTATGAGAAAATGATAGAAAAACAAACTCAAGTCTATGGATTTTCGTAACAATTAAAGAATTGATCCAAGCATTCAAATGAAGTGGAGAAGCGAGAGTAGACTAAAGAGGAATAAAGAGACTAAATTGTAGAGTGAAAAACTTAAAAAAATTAGTCAGGCTATCTTAATTTTATTTTACACTTGATAAATTTTTGTCTTATTATCAATTAAGTACCTTTAAGTTTTAAGATTCTTAAATACATGTTAATGAATAAATTTTATCATCATTATAAATTTTATCATCATTTATAATTAGATAATTGTTAAGAATTTTTTAAAATAAAATTACATTAAATGGTGAGTGGATATGGATTTGGATCTAGATATTAAGATAAATCCGAATTTGCTCCAGATCCGCCTTAGATCCACACATCGATATCCAAATCCGATCCAAATCTATTTTAATCCGACCAAAATCCGATCCAATTGGATTTGGATCACATGGATCTTGGGTCAGATCCGATCCATTGCCATCCTTAATATATGTTGATTCAGCAATCCTAAAATTGTGTATAAAAAGTGAAAAATTAAGGTTCTTCATATTCTATCCGTGTGCATAATGAGCGTGATGCTCATATATTTATACAAAGTTTTAGATCATCAATGCACTTTCTATCATACTCCACAATTGAGACTATTTAGGACTCTGTTTAGAATTGCTTTTGTGAGGTTAAAAGTGATTTTGAAAAGTTAAAAGTTAATTTAGTATTTGATATATTTTTTAAATTACCTCACCGTATAGCGGATTTTGAAAAACGGGAAAGCAGCAACTTTTTAAAATTTAATTTTGAAAATCAAATTTATATTTAATACAATTTTATGAATAACCTCTCATATATTATAAAAATATAAAATTATCCTTATTCAATTAGAAAATAAAATTAGCAAAATTTAAAAAGATTATTATTAATGATTTTAATGAGATAAAAATAAAATAAATAAAATAGAAATATTTATTTTAATTATTAATTATAAAAACATTTGAAAATATAAGAAGGAAATGATACAATTAAAGTAATTTTGGGAATAATGATTAATTACTAAACATGGAGTGAATCAATCTTTTCATTGATTAACAATCAATTTTTCATAATTAATAATTAAGATGAAGTCAAAAAAAATTTTAATTAATTATTTTTTTTTTCATTAATATTATATGAGTCGCAAAACCTAAATAAAATATTTTTAATTCTCTATCACTTTTTAGATTCCAACTCTCATGATAAACAAATAAAATATCTTGAAAATCACTTTAATAAGTTCTCAAGAGCAAAGGTGACGCTGACAAGATGTGCGAAAACTCAACAGACAAGGGGGTTATCGTAGATGATAATTCGATAAATTTGTACTTGGATGTGGAGAATTGAAAGTTTTAGTCCTCGCCTTTTTCTAGGCAACAATTATTGATGCTCACAGTTTTAATGTTTATGGAACTACGTGTGGGTCTAGAGGCCTTGAACGCAGTCAGAAAAAAAATAAAAAAATAAAAAAAATAAGGGAGTGAGTTAAAATTTTATCAATTTCTTGGAGAAAAATAACCAAGAGTTCTATTGTTCTAATAGTGATACAATAACAACAACAATAATTGTAAAACCGTATAGTGTTAGTTAAAAAAATAATGTTAATTTTTTATTTAAATAATATTATATAATTTTACAATTATTTTATGACTATTGTGTGAGATTCTTCTATTCAAATACCAATATTCTTGAATCCTCATATTTAAAGATGTTATAGCCTATACTCAAATTTGTGGTTACTCCACTATAGTCCTTGTTGTAATGTTATTGGTCCTCTCTGTTTTATTAGTATTATATTTTGTCCTACTAAGTTTATAATTTCTATATGATGGTCGAACAAAAATCCATGTTCCTTTAAAGCTCGTAAAAACATCCCTCAAGTGTCCAATTAAAATGTGGTATAAAGGCACGTCTTTCTGTCACTTTTAGGCCAAAAGTTTAATCTTCATTCTTTCAATCGATTCGGAAAATAATGATACGAGCTCAATTGTTTTTATAGGATTTCAGATAATTTTTAGAGCTCTAAGATATAACTTATGAAGCATATATATCACCCGCCAATGTTAATATAATTAGTACATGCATTATGTTTTTATATTTTTTAAAAGTGAGGGTCTGGGGTGGGCAAAGTTCAAATCAATTTTTTTAAGCTTCTACCTACTTCAAAATTTAAATTCAAGTAACTAATTAAATAAAATTACTTGAAAACCACTCGATCAACCATGACAACATAATATATATACAAAAGTTCTTCAATCTGATATTAAGGTCTAGAATAAGTTTAACAATGTTGTAAAATAGTGAAAAAAAAACCGTTTATATTGTTGTAAACTCATCTCAAATTTAGGACAATTTCAGACCATTATCGTCCATCTTGATCCTAACTTTTCTTTACAATTAACTTAACCTAGGGGTAAATTTAAACATTAAATTCGAGCGGTAACAGAACAGTATAAAAATTGATCCCTAATTCGATACTGGCCTCCTATTTATTCGAAATTCTCCTATTTTTTTTATATTCCAAAATTTACTAAAACCATTACCAAATCACAGTGAAAAGCAGTTGTGCATATTGTGTAATATGCAAGAGGGCCCCCCAAAAAAATGACAAAAACAATTAATTGACTTTTAAAATTTTGGGAACAGAATGGTATTTTATATCATATGTCATTTAAGATGATAATACGAAGGCCAATTGGGACTTACCCACAGGCAATATGCACACTTTCGATCTATTTTTTTCACTGTACACCAGATATACATGATTGCTGAATTGCTGCTGATTGCTGAATTGCTGGTGATACATGTCACCATTCCAATTAATGCAAGCCATATTATGCTACTCATCGTCGACATTCTCTCTCCTTCTTGCGTTAAAACCTCTTGGAAATTCAATAAATATATCAGAAGCTCAGAGGCACTTTTCAGATTTTCAAAACTTCAAAAAATAGCCATCCACAAACATAAAAAACAAAAAAAAAAAAAAAAAAGAGAAAAAGCCATGCCCTAACAAACAAAAACATGGAAACAAACAAAACCCCAGAGATTTCAACACAAGTTGTGGTTCAGATCCAGTTTCTTCCACACTCCACTTTCAATTAAATTTGCATACAAACAAAAGCACAGCCAAGCCATTAACACCGACTGTCCCCTCTCTCTTCATCTCCGTTCAATATCATCACCGGAAACCAAAAAAAAAAAAGAGTAACCCCACTTCGCGCTATTATCGTTTGATCAGTATTTAGCCTATTTTTTCATGCATAGGTATTAGTATTGCACCACGTAACTAAACCCTATAGAATATTTGTATAGCAGGTGCGTCTATACAGCGTGCAGGTTTTAAGTTTTACGTTTCAAGGTAATTAATTTTTAGGTGAAACAACTTTAAATTAATGCTAGCTGTGTCACCTTTGCCGAACACGAGCAAAGATGAGAACCAAGGAGAGATGGCGAGTACTTTTGCCATCGACACACACGAGTTTCCTGATTTTTCAGATACAAATCTGCTTGATAGTATCGATTTCGATGATCTTTTTGCGGGAATCAATGATAGTGATGTGTTGCCGGATTTGGAGATGGACCCTGAAATCCTTGCGGAGTTCTCCGCAGGAGGTGGCGATCAGGAATCGGAGATGAAAGCATCGGCTTCCGTTGAAAAAGTTGAAGAAAATAATTTTAAGAAAGAGGAAGAAGACAAGGTGTCTAGCTGTGGCTCTGGCGCAGCTTCAGGTTCAGCTTCAGGTTCAAACTTTAGTAAAGAAGAAGAGATTGTGAGTAAGAGAGAAGAGCCTGTAAGTGCAAGCTTGAAAACGTTGGCTAAAGATGGAGATAAGGGAAGATCAAAATCATCAACTCAAACGAAGAATAATAACAACAATAATAATCAAGGAAAGCGAAAGATGAAGGTAATTAACCTTTCTTTCTCCCTCTCAACCATGGAGAGATCAGATAATCAACAAGAGAGTCCTGGGGAGTTTTGGTTTTATTGTTAAATTATTGTTTTTATAGGACGAGCTAACGAAGAAGAGATAAGTTTTAATTTCTTGAAGTGTGTGTTTGTGTTTGTATAAAGGTGGATTGGACGCCAGAACTGCACAGGAGATTCGTGCAAGCAGTGGAGCAGCTGGGAGTGGATAAGGCAGTGCCTTCGAGGATTTTAGAGCTCATGGGAATTGATTGTCTCACTCGCCATAATATCGCTAGCCATCTTCAAGTACTAATTCTCTCTTTAATTTCCTGCTTAATTACTATTAATTAATTAATTTCCTCTACTTCTCCGTTTCTCAACTGCGTACGTTCAATACCTAGCTAATTAGGTATTAGTTCTACCTTCTTGATTATTATTTATCATTCATGAGTAAGCATTTTAATCCTTGCTTTCTTATTCATGAAAAGTATTAAACTTCTTTCACTTAATTGGATGATAATGCAGTAATAAAAATTCAAAATCTTCACATTACAACTAGGAATAGAGAATAAAATGTAATGTTCCAACCTTTAAGAAGTATTATTTCTGCTCACATTTTTGTCTAATGCGCCTATCCAAGTTCTTAGTAGGTACACATATGTGAAATCTCTTTGTTCAGACAAAATTGCCAAATAATTTTGATTTTCTAAGTTCAGTGTGATATATACATGAGACACACAAGTACTAAAGAAGGAGAATTATTGCGTGCAGAAATATCGATCACATCGGAAGCATCTGCTTGCTAGAGAAGCGGAAGCGGCAAGCTGGAGTCACAGACGGCAAATGTACGGAGGTGCCACTGTACCCAGTGGCGGAAAGAGAGACATGAACCCTTGGATAGCACCCACCATGGGTTTCCCTCCAATGACACCGCCCATGCATCCTCCTCACTTTAGACCTCTACATGTATGGGGTCACCCCTCCATGGACCAGT
This sequence comes from Citrus x clementina, assembly GCF_000493195.1. Lineage (NCBI taxonomy): Eukaryota > Viridiplantae > Streptophyta > Magnoliopsida > Sapindales > Rutaceae > Citrus > Citrus x clementina. Next base: position 10,401,863 of record NW_006262688.1, on the reverse strand, counting down.
CTCTAATGCACATGTGGCCTAAACCCGTAGCCCACTCGCCACCGCCGCTGCCGCAGACAGCCACAGTACCGCCTTCGTGGGCTCAACCACGGCCTCCTCACTGGCACCACCAACAGGTGAACCCTCTTTAATTATTTTCTCTTGCATTCACGTGTACAGCTCTAGAGATATGTTATATCTGTCTTTTAGTTGCATTTGGTGAATAATTAAAGTGTCTTATGGCTTATTCCTTTGTTGGTGTAGGTTCCAAATGGGCTGACTCCAGGGACTCCATGCCTCCTACAGCCACTAGCAACGACGGTAACTTGTCAATCCTTACATTTTTGGAGGCTTTTATGGTGTCTGTATCTTAGTGTTTTTGGAGCCATCTGCTCTTCACTCCTGACTCCTCCTCCGTATATGTATTGTATTATTTATTATGTGACTTAAAAGATGCTTTTGTGAAAAGAGGCTTTTGCGAAACGTATTTTTTATGCTTAATGATTGAATGAATGCATGCATGCAGAGATTTCCTGCACCGCCAGTCCCGGGAATCCCTTCCCATCATCATGCTATGTACAAAGTAGAACCACCCGGCATTGGTGTTCCGACAGGACAGTCTGGTCCACATCCTCTCATTGACTTTCATCCGGTAAGCACCTCTCTCACTCCCTTTTCTCTTTATTCCTTTCAATAATTTCATGCTTTTATATAGCAAGTTCAATTGTATGCTGATGTGGCATGTGAGATGTATGGCATGATTATTATAGGATTAAGGTCCTTCCTTCATTTGAATTTCTTTTGACTGAAAATTTACGTGTTAATTAAAATATAAAGAAGTTAAATTCTATCTCTAAACTATTATTACATGACACATGATATAAAATTGTTAAAAATTGAGAAGTAGTTAGATCGAGAGAGGATCCTAATTCAATTATTAAAATTGATGTGTGGCAAATAGAACAACATTATGGTAAATTTAATGTATTACTAGGCTATTTATTTGAATTTTGGAAGAAATGGGAGTTAAAAAATTAATTCAGATTTATCTATCCCTCTATCTTTTTCAAATAAATAAAACAAAAATATAATACTCTCTTTTTTGTTGTCCCTTCAATTAGAAAGAAGAAAAGTGATTATTACCAACTTTAAGCTTCTGAAATATGTTGAAATTTTTTGAATTAGGGTTAAAGTTCTCCATTGATAGCGCAAAACACTAATAACTACCTAAAATAAAAGATACTCTCGGTGCATAGATCCTCATCCACTGAATTTGTCACATGTACCTCTTAAACAATCATCTAAGATTAATATGAATAAATTATAATAGAGATTTGCATTGCTTGTTAATCTAATGAAGCAGTACAGATAAAATATTTTGATTATATATCTTAGTCAGTTAGTTTGTTATACCAGACGGTTTAAGTACTACTTTCACGTAGATGTAATCAACTATTGATCATGGGAAAGTATTAATGGTATATGTATGTGCTGTAAACATATGTATGTAACAGTCGATAGAGAGCATAGACGCAGCTATCGGAGATGTTTTATCAAAGCCATGGCAGCCGCTCCCTCTAGGCCTGAAACCTCCATCTCTTGATAGTGTGATGGGGGAGTTGCAAAGACAAGGTGTCCCAAACATACCGCCGTCTTGTGCTTGATGAGCTACATAGCCCAATCGGATCATCCTCATAAGAAAGAAGATTGTTCTTCAATATCGGCGATTTTGATCGACCCCCCCCCCCCCCCCCTCAAAAAGAAAAAATTCGACGACATGTCCTGCAGCTGATGTACATTACACATCTAATCTGCTAGTTCTAATTTTAATTTCTTCTGTTTATTTAGCTCTTTGATCATTGCTAAATGCTAGTGCTGCTTCGATTAATTGGTGATCTTGCTTGCTGTAGCAAAGCTTACCCGATGTGCCATAAGAATGTATGATGCTAGCTAACAGTTTAATTTTATAACGGTATGTTATGAATCCATAACTAACAACAACCTGAGGACTTAATTTCATGCATATTTTTCCTTCTATTTTCTTGTCAACGTGATCGTTGCCATTGAGAATTTCTTATTCATAATTATGATCACTCTCTTTTCAAGTGCACAAAGAAACACATCTTTTATTACTTTATGTGAAAACTGTATGTCGTCCACTTTGAGCGAGTCTACAATTCTTTATTGCTTGTGGATGTTATATGTGATGTGGTCTTTTTGTCGATTTAAATTAAAAAAACAAAAAACAAAAAACTAATTGCTTTATATACAAGTAATCAATCGTAAGAGCTAACCAAAAATTAAAGGAATATCTTAAATGAAGCACTAGGTGTATACTGTTGGTCGAGATATTCTCTCTAAGTCTTTTTTTTCTTATACATCAATCGAGGTTTTTTCTCTAATTATCAATAAGATTATTTATTAAATGGACCATTTGAATGTGGATCTTGATAAGCATACTATAGGCGCTCTAATTTGTTGAATTCATAGTTTCCACTGTTTCTTATGTTGATAAGATATAAAAAGATTTAAACTCAATAGGGAAAAAATGAATTTTCATGTGTTTATGAGATTTTATATCACGAGTAAAACTAACAAGAACCATTGGGACATCTTTTACATAATGAATGTCCCACGGTTTCATAAAAATGAAAAACAGATGGGACATTCATTGGAATTTCTCCATTTGGAAGAGTGACGACGGTCCCCTCGGAGTATCCCGTATGGCGACAAAGAGAGTCTACGACACGAATCTGAAGCATCCACGTGTGGACCAGATACACGTTTTGTGTCAGCACTTAGATGCCCGATTTGGATTGGGTGCGTGCAGGCCAACGTTATTAAAATAGAAGGTCAATAATATCACGAGTCATGAGGATTTTTTCTTCTCCATTCGGAAAGATTTTCGGAAACTCAAAACCACAGCTAAAAAAGAGAAAATTTTAGAATAAATTGAAGGCACTATATAAACCATGCAATAAGTGATTGGGGTTATGATATATGTGTATTTATTTTAATGAGTTGGAATGTAATTATAGATTATATAAAATTTAATATATGTCATACCGGTATTAATTAATTACATTATCTCTAATATATTATATTAATTATTGTATGGGTGGTGAAGGGTTTAGTGGTGCATGGATGCAGAATAAAATCTAATGATTGAGGTCATTAATGTAGTCATAGATGATTTGGTTGACCCATTCATTTGATTTATGGGGAAAGTTCTACCAACTCAGCATCCAATGGCGCTCTGCCATGTGGTCAAACAATGAATCCTGTTAGGGAATCTACTGATGTTTTAATGTTCAATTTAGTGGGTCTCATTACTAATCACACAACGAAACCCACTACTCTACCATATGGTAGAACAACATTGGATTGTCCTACCAGCTCGGCACAAATCCTTATCGAGAAGTTGGAAAAAGTCTCGAGTACTCACACTGTAAATATATATACATAGTAGTAAGAGCTAAATAAACCATGCATCACAAAATTCTGCTCCTAAATTAGCATCAAAAGTCCATAATTCATGCCCCGCTGCAAATCTGCTTAATTTTCGGGAAAATTTTATATGCCAGGATTATTATTGACTTTTCGGTGAATTGTGTTTTAAAGTTCCAATGAGTCATCCACTCTGAAGTATATGGCAGATCAATATGCAAAAGCATCAGTTCCTAAAGATTCAGATTTGTTGATAGACACTCAAAATTTAAAGGGTCAATAAAAAGCAAGCTCAGCACATTACTGAATTTAAAAATTCTTGCTTTTGTGTGAGTGGTGGTTGACTTTATTATCTGCATTATTAATTTGTTAATTTTATAGTATAAAGAATCACTCGTTAACTTGGCCTTCTAGGCTCTATTTCAATTTAACTCATAAAAAAAAGGGACAGAATTTCTTAGACGAGCTAAAATTAGGAGAGTCCTCATTTTCGGGGAAAAAGAAAATTAGATATTAGTTAGGTTTGCCATAAATTAAGATTCTCTTACTATCTACTAAGCTTTTCAAAAATTTTAAATATTTCATGTTACGTGCCCATTAAAAATATTATATAATTATTTATTTTTATATGTTTATTTAATAACAACAAAAATTAATCACATGAAACATTATTATACTTAGGAGCTTATGCCACACTGACGACGAGAAATCCGTGCCCCCTAGTCCTGCTAGATGACACGATGGTCCATAACCTAACCTTCAAAATTTTTATAAAACCACCTTTTAATTAAAATTTCACTTAAAATTTACTATAGACAAATAATTTATTATATTTTGAATTTGAAATTAATCAAATAATTAAAAAATAATTTAAAAAAACTTTTTACACCAATCCCTTTTCATCTTTTATATTTATATTTTAATTTTAATAAGAAATCATTTTTTTCAAAGAATTATAAGAGTTTAGATTTATGGGGTTAGAAACTAAACATAAGAAAACAATTTAAGAGTTTAGGATTTTTATGTATTTTATAAATAAAATTTTTAAGGTGAAATCTCATGGAAAGATGTTAATTTAAGGAAATTTACAAAATTGACCACAAAAATTTTGTATTTTTCACAATTAGCCTCTAGAGTTTATTTCTGTCAACATTAGCCAAAAAACACATCAAGTGACGAAAATATTCCTCTCATTCTCACCAAGCTTCCTCTCTCTAACCGAACGACTTTTCTCAGCCTCTCACCCAAAACGACCAATCATCGTCAGCGGCTTCCCACAGTACGTCGGAGTCCATTCTCAACGGCCAACATCACCAAAATCACGGCCAAGATCTAAAATCAATGGTTAGTTAAAAAACCATAGGTTTTATTGCATGTTCTATTGTGTGTTCTTGTTTTATGTTGTTTTATTGTGTTTGTGTTGGTGATAGTGATGGAGGATTGAAGTATTTGTGATGTTGGTGGTGTGTGGGAGAGTTTGTTGGTGTGGGTGACAAGACGCCCATCGCACGAATTTGGTGCGATCTTTACAAAATCCGTGCGATGGGCTGCTGACCATGGCACCCATCGCATGCAAATCAGATGCGACGGGCACCATGTCACACAAATTTGCTTGTCGCACCAAGACATTATGGTACTGAAACTGTCTTAACACCAAATCGACCATAAACACCCCCCCCTCCAACTCACAACAAACACCTCTTAACAATTGGTTATACAAAAACAAAAGATAAACAATTTAAGAAACATTTCATCAAATACCTAATGTGCAATAGTTCTATAAAATCAAATTCCTTTCAATTAGCTTACAAAGGTTTTGGGCACTATTTCAATTTGTTAGAATCGTGTTGGATTGGTGCTGAATATGGGCTCGGGTGTATTCGGTCGGAATTCACTTTTTCTGTCACTATCGCCGTTTGCTGTCACTGCCGATGATGATTCAAGAGAGAAAAACTGCTTACAGTTTAATGAAGAGAGAGAAGAGTTTGGATTGAAATAAGGAGAGTAATTTGAAAAAAAAAAACTTATGTTTGGCTACTTACGATAGAAAAATTAAATTTGAGAAATTAAAATTTTTTTAGGTCAGTTTGTAAATTTCCCTTTAATTTAATACACGAATTTGTATTTTATAAATTTAACTGAAATAAAATTCAAAGTGAGTGTTTCACTGTTTTGAGGATTTTAAAGGGGGTGTTAAGAGCCCCACACCTTCTCTAATGGTCTGTAGCCCAAAGTCTTGGGCCCGTTTCTGCTTACACTTTGAGTTCATACTCAGATTTAGGCCAGCCCAATGGTTTTTAGTGAATTGAGAACCCAGCCCATAACGATGATTCAAAACGTGCACGGGCCACATTCTTTCCCGCTTGGTTGCTTTCAACGTTTTCTTCGTATGCGTTATTTTTTACAGTTCTGCTACTGTGCTACATGTACAAACTACTAAAATTAACATATTTTATTAAAATTAATTTATAATGGGTGATGGATTATCACCCTTTAAAGGTTGTTTGTTTTTTGTTTGAGTTTTGAATTTTAATTATTCTCAGACATTTTAAGTTTTTAAAACAAATAAAATATCATAATAGCAAAACATTTGATTATAATTTTAATATTTTTTTCCATTAATACATGCTAAATACATTTGTTTTCTATTATATAAATTATCCTTTTATTATTATTTTTTATTTATCCATTTTGTTTGTTCTAAACCCATGTTTGGTTGAAAGAAATGGTGGGAGGAGAGGAATGGAAAAGAAAGATGGGGAGATAAAATGAATAAAAAAAGAGGTTAATATCATTTTCATTGTTTGGTTAGACAAAGAGGTGGCAAAATTCAGATTCGGATTCAAATCCGGATGTAGGTGCATCCGGATATGGATTCAAATTGATCCGTAAAAAAATATACAAATTCATATGTGGGTCATATTTGCATGGATTGCGGGCTAATATTCGGACCTGTATAAATTAAAATTTAATAATTTAAAATATAATCTCAAAATTAACAATTTACCTAATAATTTTAAATAAAATCCAATAATAGTTTAACAATTAACAATTCAATACCTAGAATAACATACATCATAAAGTTACAAATAAAAATACCACAACATAAATCAAACATTAAGAGTAATATAAATCCAAGTCTAATACCATCACAAATCCACATAAAATAATCCGGATCCCGATATATTTCTTAATTTAATTTAACTTATATATTTTTAATTAATCATATTATGTTTTTTCATTTAACTATATTTTTAATTTATTTTTAATTTAATTAAAAAATAATGTGAATTCAAATATACAGTTTTTCGGATGCATTTGCATCCAAATCCAGATTCAAATATTTACGGATTTTAAGTTTTAGGATTTGGATTAATATTTCTCCGAATCCAGATCTTCCGAATCTTTGCAGATCCGGCCTAGATTCAAATATTTTTGCCATCTCTAGTTAGACAAGGAATTCATTTTTCTCCCCTTATTTTTTTTCCTCCCCTCTCCTCTCCTCTTTTTATATTTCTTCAAACCAAATATGGCAGATATGGTTTAGACATAATAGGACTATAGGAGAGTGTGTTTTATAATAGGTCTATCTCTTTGTAGCTATTTTTTTTAATAGATTTTGAATTTTATTTAATAAATTATTTTCAATTCAAATGATTTAACAATTCTTGGTTGGCTGATAGACTTTTTGCTAGTAAAACTTTTACCAAAAAAATTTTAGTTGTTTGATTGTCAATGAGAGTTTTTGTTAAAAATTATAAAATTATTTTAATAAGAATTTTTTTTAAAGCCATGTTATGAAAATAATAAAATAAGAATATTAAATAACTAGAGGATACTTCAAATATTTTAACATTAAAAAAAATCTTAATTTCTAATTCCAAAAGCTCAAAATTTGAGGTTTTGCTAGTAGAGGCAAAATAACTTATTTAATTTTTAAAGGCTCTACTAAAAAAAACCTAATAATTAAAAAAAAATTGATAAGAACTTATGAGATTAAATAAGCACTTATGACGATTAGATAAGATATACCGAATAGGCACTTACGTTGTTAACAAGAAATATCAATATGATATACTACAAATAATATTATGAGTATCAAAGTATCATAGATTAATGTAAAAAAATAATATTTTAAATATATATCTTATTTTTCATGATTTATTAAGGTACACATTGTCATATTTTGTTTAATAATCAAATAATTTATCATAACTTGTCACTTGTTTAATAAATAAAGAAAAATTTAATATTTATGAGGTTATATATGCCAAAAATATCATATTTCAGATATTTTCTTTTTGAAAATCAAATAACTTAACACTTATATTCACATATTAAAAAAAGTATGTCACCAAAATATATGCATTTAAATTTATTCATAATTCAGTCAAATTCAAATTCTTAAATTTCAAACAAAAAAATAAAATAAAATAAACGCTATCCAAATTTACAACTTGTCCCCTGATTGTAATAAGTGCGGGCGACAATCTATCATTTTTTTTAATTAAAAGAAGTAAAAGATTAAAAAAAAAGGGTTATAATTGATATTTTCAGAAAGGACGTTTTGTTATGATTTTCCGGAGAAGAGGGGATTAGCAATCCGAAGTCAAATGAGTTTACCCACCCTAACAAAAGTTATGTTCATATCTTCTATTAACATATTGCTTGCCGATCATCACGCTCACTGACACCAAAAATTCCTTCAACATTACTTAAAGAAATCCAAGATTGCATCAATCAATAGCCATGCCTGCTGCCTGCTGGTTTAATTATTCATCATGGTACCTGATTCCTCATTATGTCCGTTAAATCACTATCTAAACTAAAAGCTTCTGTACGTTTGTTTGATGGAAGATGATTCAGTGGGTCACTGGGTATTGGTGTCGACTATATGCTGTGGTATATAACAGAATTTTGTGACTTAAAACCCGTAGATTATCAGTATAAGATGAGCACTATCGCTATTTGATTATTACTTTTATTTAATAATAAAAAATTTTAATTTTAACCATCTTTTTTTCTTAGAGAAAATTCGAACCTCTTAATCTGGAGTTTGACAGCTCTGTATTGTCCTATTGAACCATTAATAATCTAAAGAAAGAGAAAGGGAACGTGACTGTGATCCAAGAAACTAAAACGACTAACATGTGGGTTGTCTTTTTTGTTCAAATAAATAAAAATTTAAGCGACTATTTATCTTTTCATCTTAAATGGGTCGGGTGGTGAAGATTGAGGCATTGTTCATTTTTTCACAGTAAATTCCAGGCATTGTTCATTCCTGATGAAGTTTCCTTGTGTATTGATGAATTTAAAGAGACATGCTTCTTGTTAAATCCTCTCTTCACTTAAGGATTCTTTCAGTGCTTCGAGGAAAGTAAAATTGGATTCTGCAAAAAAGCCATAATTAACTGGTACTGGTAAAGATCATTTGGTGAAGTGAAGGCAGCAAAGTAAAGCGATAATGGAGGGTGGCCAGTGGGCCGGCCTCCTACTTTTCTCTATTTCACCTTTTGCATAACTAACTCAACTGCTGAGGAGTCCCAATTTAATTGCACATTGCCCTTTCTGAAAGCAAAAGTCTAAAAGAGATGCATGTCTCCCCCTCCTGTTTTCAATTGCTATAAAATAAAATGGAACCTTTTTGACCGAGAGACTGACTATCTAGGCTTGTTCTAAATTTAGACTAAAAGAAATAAAGATTATTAGGTGCCTCCTTATTAGACATTCTCAAAGACAGCACATGGAGCATGCAACACATTTTCATTATTTGCTACCCCACATCACTCTCCCTTTCCTTAATCTGCGGCACAATTTGCCCTGCCATCAAAAGAATGCGAGTGATAGTAGTGCTCTCTTTATAAGAACAACTTGAGAACAATAACATTTCAGCGCACACTGACACACAGCACCACTTCACACAAATTTTAATTCTTAATGGCTTTCTCGGCAAAAACCCTCTCTTTTTTCTTCCTCACTGCGCTCATTTCTTCTCTCCAAGTCCAAATTCAAGCTAGAGAGAGCAAGTTCTTTTACAAGTTCACCCACATTAGCACCAAGAATAAGGTCATTCCTGAGTCCACAATTTCTCTAGCACCGACACCTGCCCTAGCACCCGCGCCAACGCCAGAGGCAGTGCCAACAATAGCAGCAGAGCCAGCACCTGCACCTGCACCCGCAGAGGCGCCGGCGTCATTTTATGCCGAGAGTGGAAGTGGATATGGTCTTTATGGTCGTGGCTCTGACCAATTTCCTCCTACAAAGGAGTCTGTGACCGCTGCGGCTGATGAAAATGTTCTCTTTAATGAAGAACTCAGCTCAGAAAATTATGAGACAGGCTACCAAAACAACAACCACAACAACTATGGCTACACTAGCAAGCACAATAACAATGGCTACACCAGCGGTTACAAAAGCAATGGCTACGTGACCGAGAAGCAAGGGATGAGTGACACAAGATTTATGCAGAACTATCAAAATACCAACAACAACAACAACTACAACAACTACAACAACTACAACAACGCTTATGCCAGCAATTACAAGAACAATGCCTATACAAGCAGCAGAGGCTACACAGGCAACAACTACTACAATACCAATGGCTATGAGAATGAGAAGCAAGGGATGAGTGACACAAGATTTTTGGAGAATGGTAAGTACTACTATGATGTCCAGAATGAGAACAATAATTTTCCTGCCGGGTTTGAATCTGAGAAGGGAACTACTACAAGTAGAGGTTACTATGGAAATACACAGAATGTAAATGAGTTCAGCACCATGGAACAATTTGAGAACCAGCAGGAGTACCAAGGGAGCCCAGAGGAGTACGTGCCTTGAACATTAGTCATGATTGTAAAACAGAGAAAATAGAATGAAAGTGGAAAAATTTGGGAGTGTCACTAGAAAGAAGATTAAATTATGTGAATGTTTATTCACATCATAGTTTTTTTTTTTTCCTTTTCTTGTATTTGCACCTCTTCTTTATCCTCTGCAAATCAGAAGGGATTTTACTTTTGCATTTTGGCCGAAAACTCATTTGTTGCCTAGCACTTGATCACCAAATTGCTTGTAATTTTCAGAGCCATAGTCATGGAAGTCTTGAATCAGAGGTACTGATTATATAATTAAAGTAATGTCAATTGGGAATATATAAAATCATTGGTCAAGTTAAATAATCAGTATTCTAGCTTCAAGTGAAATTTAAAATTCAAACAAGTTTAATTGAAGAATGTAATTGATCATTTGATTTCAAGCTCTCAATCCTTCAGTGAGGAATGCAATACTTATTTCCATTGTGACGACCGGATAATCTTTCAAATGCTAGGGATCACTGTAAGAGTATAATTGGATTTCAGTTTATATCCCATTTATATATGTTACTTATCTACATAATTTCATAACTAATAAAATTACTATTAATCATCTAATAGATAAATATTACATCAATCGGAATCCAAATGACGCAATCCTAGAATTATTTGAAATCTTTTGAATGACAATTAATTAATCAAGGGTATTATGTTTTATAACAGGGGATAAGATTTGATTGTAAAAACTTTTTTTTTCCCAATAACCATCAGTCCCAAACAACACATAATTCAAATAATTTTTTACGATATTGTAAATGTAATAACAAGAAAAACACCAAAGAAAAAATTAATTAATATCACAAACATCAAATAACTTAATAATTTTTCTGTTAAGATGGATCGTTTATATATATAAATAATGCAATTAATTTTGATTGGATCTAGATTTTTACTAAAAGCAGTGTACAAATTGCTAACGGAAGCCCAAAAAGATGTCAAAAAGAATAAATAATTTGGGCCAATTTTACATTCCCAAATGGGCCTCAGGCCCATATCAATTTTCGGGTTTTCTTGACGGAGGGGTCAACACTTGTATTCTGAAAAAACCGACCACAACAAAACCTTTTCACTGCTATCAGCAGCTCAATTAGAACCTTGCTTCTTCTGGAGGAAATTGGAAAATCGGAAATCGAGCTTACTTATTGTTCATTATTTCAAAACAAACTCCTCGGCCGTTAATTCCAATCTCTCTACCTCCAATTCCGCTATTCGACAATCCTATCCCTGCCCCCAAGCTAGGGTTTTTGTCACTTGACATTTTTGTTCCGCCCTAGGGTTTTCTCTTATTCACTGCTAAGCATGGCTCCGGATCCAAACAGCGCCAGTGGCAGCGGAACCAAAGATGAGGCCTCCGTCAAGGTTCCGGCCAAGGATCCCAAGAAGAAGGACGATAAGAAGGATGAGGATCTGGTGGGCTTCTTCTTGTTTTGCTCCTTGTTTGGTCACGTAGAATGTAGAAGAAAGTAATTTTTTTGTGTTATGTTAATGTTATGTTTGGTTGCTGAGAAAATAGATGGACAGTATTTAAGAAAAGGATGAATTCCATAATCTAGTTGAAACACTTTATTTGTATAGATATTTTTTATTTCTATTTTTTAATATCAGAGTTTGGGTTGGTTCTAAATTTAATATTGGATTGTTTTAGTGTTGATTTATCGTAGGAGAAATATTTTGCTAATGATATTGGACAAAATTTTACTTGCAGTCAGAGGAGGATTTGGCGTTGAAGCAGCAATTGGAGCTGTATGTGGAAAGGGTGCAGGATCCTGATCCCGGATTGCAGAAGGTTGCTCTTGAGAGTATGAGGTAATTTAGTAACTTCTGAGTTCATTATTTGTTGTGGTGAATTAAGTAGGCCATGAACTCCAAATAAGATATAGATGTTTTTAACTCGAAATTTACTTATATGTTTTCTTTTCTTCCTTTCACTCTTAAAATTTGACACTTTGTTTTAAAATTTTGCTAATTATGGTTCTTATAAGTAGCATCATTGATTGGTCAGAAGTTGAATTTGCTTCTAGTGTGGTCTGACATTACTCGAAATGTTTTCTAATAGGACGGAAATTCGAACCTCAACAAGCTCCATGACTTCAGTTCCAAAGCCATTAAAGTTTCTTCGACCTCATTATGGAACTTTAAAAGCATATTATGAAACAATGCTAGATTCAGATTTGAAGGTATTACCTGCCTGTTAATTGAGTGTCTTCTTTTATGATTCCCATCTGTCATGGTTAATGTGAGTTATTTCCTTTTAAATGCAGAAATACATGGCAGATATCCTTTCTGTTTTGGCACTGACCATGTCAGCTGAGGGAGAACGGGTAAGGCTCCTTAGGTTAATATTTAAGAAATATTTTGTCTTTTAAATCATTTGTATTTTGTTCGGGACGTTCATTAAAGTATCATCTTCACTATAATCCCACTGTTTGGTGGTATTTAACGTATGTGGTGGGTGCTTATATACTCCACATGCATATTGTTGGAGTAGGATGTTCACTAGGCGTGCCATTGCATTTGTTTTGCTGTAACTCTTGCATGTGAATATTCTCTCTTCACACAGGAGTTAACAATATATCAATCTCATTTGATAACTTTTTCAGGAGAGCTTGAAGTACAGATTGTTGGGCTCGGAAGGTGATATTGGTTCATGGGGTCATGAATATGTCAGGTGAGTATCATCCAATTAAGATGTATTCAGTGTCGACTGTTGTTCTAGAGTAGCATGCTGGTATCAGTTTTTCATGTTATATCTGGTCAAGCTTAGTTGATGTTTTACAATCTGACCATTGTCATCATGATTAGGGACTTGCATTAATTGTGTATCCACCTGAGATTTTTTATCTTTTGGGAGTTTCAATATGGTGATTTTCGTATTGGAAACTAATAAGATATAGTTCTATAACAAGGATATCTAGTTTTACTCTTTGGACTGATAGTCGATGGATGACAGGAGTTATTTTAGGGAAAAGTTGTGTTTTAGGGTACATTCATTGATTCTTGTCATATAGAATTTATCTTTGGTAAGCAATGTATGTTATTGAGACGTTATGTAATTATCTTTTGCAATACTTGTTTGTTTTACCCTTATGTGTTTGGACTTTGTCAGGCAGCGCACTGTACTCTTGTCATGGTTAAATGATCTAGTGTGATGCATAAAGAATGCTGGTTTTGCACGTGTCCTCATTCTTTATCCATCATCTTATGTGTCATTTCTTCTTCTTGTGTCTCTTACCAGTGTCTCTTAGGGTTAGGGCCTAGTTTGTTGTTAGTACATACCAAACAGCATTTAGAAGATACATATGAATCATTCCTACACTCACTTCTGTTTTATTTGTTTGAATTAGGAATTTGGCTGGAGAAATTGCACAAGAGTATGCAAAGCGACAGGTTGGAACTCTACTTCTCTTTTGGTATAATATTTAGTGTCTTCAGGTTCAGGCATCTGATACTTTGTTTCAAGTTTGTTGTATTCTGAATGTCATTATGTTATCCAGTAAGTATGTTAACTTAATTTTGTTCATGTTTAATCAGTATGAAGTAATTGGCTGTTAATAGTTAATCAATTAATATATGCATTCTCTCTCTCTGATTTTAAATATTTTCATTGGGTGATGTGCTTACTATGCTGGACTATTCGTTCAAGAGTTTGTTCGCTTAGATTGTAGTAACTTCTAATTATATGGTTCTTTCACTTGGAGTTGTAGTAACTTCTAATTATATTAAATTCTGATGTCTAATCGTGTCTATCTTTTTTCCCCATGTGCCATTGCAGACTGATGAGGCCTCAATTGACGACTTAATGGAACTTGTTCAAGAAATTGTTGCTTTCCACATGAAGGTTTGATTGAATTCAAGATTTTGTTGGGTCTAACATTGATATACCAAAAGTAGAAATTTTATTTTATTCTGTTACCTTGGTGAGAGCCACTGGAAACCATATTGCAAAAATAGAAAAACATGCTACAATATAGGAATTAGCGACATCTATGAAAGAAGCTGGTTGATCGATTCTAATTGTCTTGTATTGCACTGCAGCACAATGCTGAACCTGAAGCTGTTGATTTGTTGATGGAGGTACCGTGCTGTTTTTAGTTATCTTTATTCCCCCTTGCAGTGAATTTAATCATTTATGATGTATCAGAACATGTGATGTTTTGCTAATACCAGGTCGAAGACCTTGATCTGTTGGTTGAACATGTGGATGCTACAAATTTTAAGAGGACTTGTCTATACCTCACCAGTGCAGCAAAGTAAGATTTTGGGTGTATATATTCTCAGTGTATCATCACCTATAACAGACGTGAAATCAGTTTCAGAAAGTTATCCAAAATAGCTTCTCTTTTCGTGGATTTAATTCTTTTTTTATGTTAAATTTTTTTTCATGAATATTCTTATAATATTTTATCATCCCCATTAGAGACCTCAAATCTGTAAAATTGTGATCCAATCAAATTTTAAAAAAGAGTTTCAGAAGTGTCATGCTGACATTCACGTTTCAATCTATTGCAGATACCTGCCTGGGCCAGACGACATGTTAGTTCTTGATATTGCATACATGATCTATCTCAAATTTGAAGAATTTCCAAATGCACTTCAGATTGCATTATTCCTTGATAACATGCAGGTTTGTACTTTACGAACTTGGAGAAACTTATTTTTTCTGAAATTATCTTTTTATATTTGAACTTTGAAAAATTCTTTTGACCTGGATGTGGTGATAGGTGTTTCAGCATTCATCTCTACTTGATGAAATAGGTTAAAGGTGTGGTTTTTCTAACTTTCTTTTGATTTTGTATGCAGTATGTGAAGCAAATCTTTACATCTTGCGATGATCTGTTGCGGAAGAAGCAATTCTGTTACATACTTGCTCGACATGTAAGTCTTATAATCATGCCTGTGCATCACAGGCACATACTCTATCTTCTATCGCACATTCCCCCCCGTCCCCCAACACTGTTGTTTCCCCTGGGAATGAGTGAAGTACTTGCAGTTGAATTACTTTCAGTATGGAAATAGATTGCTGAGCTTGAAAATTCATTCGCTTAAGGAAAATTGAGTGAGGCCCGTGGCAATTTAGACTAGGAAGTTGATGATCCTTTGTTCTAATTTGCTTTCTGCCACTTTTTCCATACAGGGTATAACGCTGGAGCTTGATGATGATATGGTTCCTGATGATGATGACAGATATGCGCTGCAGGATATCGTCAACAACGTGAAACTAAGTGAAGGTTACCTTACCCTTGCTCGTGATATAGAGGTCATGGAACCAAAATCTCCTGAAGATATTTACAAGGTTTGTCAGAGTTGGATGTGATATATATATATATATATATTTCCTTTTGTTGCTAAAGTTATAACTTAAAAGCATCTGATATGTTTCTTACTGTGGGCGGATCTATGTCTCGATATTAAGTTTTCATTTATGATACTTTGGTTTCTAGCAATATGGTGGTTTTCCATAGCATGAGAGGGTCATTATTGCTGGTTCGTTTGGTACTTGTTGTCATCATTGTGTTTGTTGACAAAGTGTTCATGCTAACTTGTTGGCATTTTCTTCTAAAATGCTAAATAGTGGCGTAGTTCTGTGCATGCAGCAGAGTTATAAGCTAGCTCCTGCTATGTGCAATTTGTGATTAAATTAATGTGTTTCGTTTTGTCTGATTTTCCTGTCTGATTTCATCATTCGCTTGTTTGGATTTTGTTAGGCGCACTTGTTAGATGGGCGGGCTAGTGCTGGTGCAAGTGTTGATTCAGCCAGGCAGAACTTGGCTGCTACATTTGTGAATGCATTTGTAAATGCTGGTTTTGGTCAGGTAATATTTTTTCAAGTTTAATAATTGGGCATGCTGTGAGGATGTGGCTTATGTTGATAACTGTTGTTATTCCTTTGGCAGGATAAGTTAATGACTGTTCCATCAGATGCTTCAAGCGGTGGTTCTTCAGGGAACTGGCTTTTTAAGAATAAAGAACACGGGAAGATGAGTGCAGCAGCAAGTCTGGTATGCAGACCTTTTAATACTGTGTTTGTTTGTTATGATATCAACTACCATGTCAGATTCTCATTGACATTCATTGTGCCAGGGTATGATTTTACTATGGGATGTTGATTCTGGGCTTGCCCAAATTGACAAGTATTTCCATAGCACTGATAATCACGTGATTGCTGGAGCGCTATTAGGAGTTGGGATCGTCAACTGTGGGATTAGGAATGATTGTGATCCAGTGAGTGAACTTTTCTCTTCTTTTGGTTTACGTTTTGTTGATGTAGTGCAGACGTGGGTTTTGAATTGTTTATCTTACTCAATTTCTTGCCTCAGGCATTGGCACTTCTAAGTGAGTATGTCGGCAGAGAAGATGCATGTATCCGAATTGGTGCTATAATGGGCCTGGGAATTTCATACGCCGGTACTCAGAATGACCAGGTGAGACATCTTGCATTCTGTTTCTAATAAATCTGAGAGTCTGCGGCTTCTATTTTCTTCATGAGAACATGGACTCCCCCTTTTACAATGCTTGACTGAACGATGATGGTTTAAATTTTAACATCAGTCCTCATTTTTCACTTGTCTCTGAAATTTGATTTACTTAAATCATTTGGGGTTTTGATGGCAGTGCAGTTTGATGCGTGATATATTTCCAGCTAGTACAATTATTTGACAAATACATTGTAAACTGTTTTGCAGTTCTGAAGTGTGATATATGGTACTTCCCGAAAACTAACTTACCTACTATGATTTGACAGATACGACATAAATTGTCTACCATACTTAATGATGCAAAAAGCCCCCTTGACGTGATTGCTTTCAGTGCTATCTCATTGGGTTTGATATATGTGGGTTCCTGCAACGAAGAGGTCGCACAGGCGATCATATTTGCTTTGATGGACCGAAGTGAGTCAGAATTGGGGGAGCCGCTCACCCGACTTATACCTCTTGGTCTTGGTCTTCTTTACCTTGGAAAGCAGGTAAACCTAAACCACCGGTGCTGGTTTGCTTTTGAGGTATCCATTACAATGTTCTTGCTTTACCCCGAATCACACTCCCTACACTATTCTGTATGAAAATGTTTGTTATAGTCTTGGGTAAGGATATGGTCCACTGTATGAGTATGAGGCTCTTATATTTCTTTAATTGTGAATGTTTTTGCAATCTTGTTTTTGGTGGCCAACAGGAAAGCGTGGAGGCCACAGCAGAAGTCTCGAAGACATTCAATGAAAAGATCAGGAAATATTGTGATATGACACTGCTTTCCTGTGCATATGCTGGAACTGGGAATGTCCTCAAGGTTCTAATTAAGGCAATTTAATTGATTTTTGATGTATCTGTTAGAAATTAGTAACTGACTCTTTGTCCTTGCAGGTTCAAAACCTTTTGGGTCATTGTGCACAACATCATGAGAAAGGTGAAGCCTACCAAGGACCTGCTGTGCTTGGAATTGCTATGGTAGCTATGGCTGAAGAATTGGGTCTTGAGATGGCAATTCGATCATTAGAGCACCTTTTGCAGTATGGAGAGCAGAACATTCGTCGTGCAGTTCCGTTGGCTCTTGGTCTCCTATGTATATCAAACCCAAAGGTAACAAAATTTCATTAGTAGTAAGGAGCTGCCTGGTTGAGTTGGTTGGTTGGTTGGTTGTATTATAATCCTCTAGTACATGCTTCTCTTTGCCAAGAGATGAAATTTGCAAATCTAAACGGACTTGATATAATAGTTGTGGAATGCATGCATTGGGGTTGGATTAGGAGCTCAGTTACTCATGCAATCGACTTATGTTTGAGAGAACTCTTCAAAACATAACAGAATTAAAGTGCCTCTTGAATTTTGATGTTAATTGCCGTCCCGCTTTAGTTGCACCCCTGAAATGTCAGGAAACCATTTCAGAATTGACAGAGCACTTTGTGAAGATTTGAAGTGAGAGTTCTTTAGCCTATTGGATTTTCTTTTTCTACGTTTCCCGTCTCACTGATTTGTTTGTTGGGTACCTTTTCCAGGTTAATGTTATGGACACATTAAGCCGGCTAAGCCATGATACTGATTCAGAAGTAGCTATGGTAGGATGTCAAAATCAATTTTATACATTAAAATTTGTAGTTATTTCATCTGCTAAAATATATGTGCTTAATTAATTGTTTAAATGTGCCAGGCTGCAGTTATATCATTGGGTTTGATAGGGTCGGGAACCAACAATGCTAGAATAGCTGGCATGCTTCGCAATCTCTCAAGCTACTACTACAAAGATGCCAATCTTCTGTTTTGTGTAATCTTCAGTTGATTTTTGTCTTAATCTTATTTTCCTTGGGTATTTGTTGGAGATTGATTAATGACTATCTGGCGTTTTCCAGGTCCGAATTGCTCAAGGATTAGTGCACATGGGAAAGGGTCTCTTGACCCTTAACCCATACCATTCTGATCGCTTCTTGCTATCACCGTGAGTATATCTTCTTCCTGTTAAAATTTATACCATCCGAAATAGTTGCCATTTTAACTGAATGAGTGGTTAAGATGCCACTAATGCGTATTCCCTGTTTTTTGTTTTCTGTCAGTGAAAGTAATATGATTATTTTCTTTCCAATACAGGACTGCTCTTGCTGGTGTAGTTACCACTCTCTTTGCATGTCTAGACATGAAGGCAGTCATCGTGGGGAAATATCATTATGTTCTATACTTCCTTGTCTTGGCAATGCAGGTTAGTTTGTCATAAGTCTCTATACCATGTTGCATGTTTAATTGTACTGGCTATCTATTCTTTTTGGGGTTCTCATTTTTATTTATTTTCCTCTATGGCAGCCAAGAATGTTACTGACTGTAGATGAGAATCTCAAACCCCTGTCTGTTCCTGTTCGGGTGGGTCAGGCAGTTGATGTTGTTGGCCAGGCAGGTCGGCCCAAGACCATCACTGGTTTCCAGACACACTCAACCCCAGTTCTTCTGGCTGCTGGTGATAGAGCAGAGTTGGCTACTGAGAAGTCAGATATTCTACTTTAAACTTTCTTAATATTTAACCAATGTTCTACTAGTCTCTAAGTCTTTTTTGTTTCCTTGCAGATATATCCCTCTTTCGCCGATTCTTGAAGGCTTTGTCATCTTGAAAGAGAACCCAGACTATAGAGAGGATCACTAGTTTTGTCACCCCACCCCAGGGCAAAGGGAGTTCATTTATTGAAGTGTTTGTCATCATCATACCAGCTTTATTATGGGTTTCAAGTTTAATGAGAGCAACTTAGGACCCATAACAAATATTTAGTTTGTCTGCGAAGCTGGCAGGTTGAGATCAACTTAGGCGATCACAGTAAATTGAGAATGATTAAAGGCCACTTCTGGACTACACGAAGAGAGCAAATTTGCCAAGACTACTGTTCTACATGCTTTCTTGAGTTGTTTTTTGGGTATGCACTTGGAAATATTCATCTTAATTTCAATGTGTAAATTAGATATGCTCAACTTTATTCCTCTTTGGTTTTAATAGAAAATAGTGAGATCGTCAGATTACATTGAGTGTTCTTGTAGCTTCCCCCATCTTAAAAGCCATGCTTGACGAAGATTTTTCACTTACCGGTTGCCACCCTAATTTCAACTTGCATTGCTGTATAAATTTTCTTTTGGGATATGTCAATGTTCGCCCTGGGCGAACAGCATTATCAAATTTTTACACAGCCGGTAATGTTTTGTTTTATGGCGTGATAAGTTTTGATAAAAGTAGTGTTTAGTAAATTATTTAAAAATTAGTTATTTCATTTTTTTTTTCATTTCGATAGTCACTTTTACCCAAAAACATATTACTTTCAATATGTAGCTTATTAAATAAGTTATTGTATATATATATATATTTGTAATTACTATTATAGTCTTAAAATTTTTGTTAAAAGATAATTATTTTTTCATAAATTTTAATATTTAAGTGAGAGATTATTTAGGCTTATGTCTTTATTGGTCATTATAGAATGAAACGTCATTGGTTAGTGTTCTAATTGAATTTTTGCTAAGATGTGATTCGAACCAATAAGCGATGCTTTTTATCGGATCCAGGTCAAATCTAATCAAAATAAATAAATTTATTATTTTTAGGGGGAGATTAGGCTAGCAAAGATTAGGGTTTATGTGTCTATTTTTTATGATTAGGGTAAGAGGAATAGTTGAGGTGATCTGAGAGGTGAATTGAGGTGATTTGGGAGGTGAGCTGAAGTAATTTGAAGGTGAACTGATGTGTCTTGGGAGGTGAATTGAGGTGTTCTAAGTTTAAAATAATATGGAGAGGTCTGTGGGATTAATTTATGGAGATGATATGGGGAGCTCAAAAGAGCTCCGTGCATAGCTTTGGTGATCTTGAGGATGACTTCAGAGAGCTTATTTGAGGCTCGTGGTGTAACTCAAGCAAACTCTTAAAGGAAATGCAATTTTGGGCAACAAAACCATTATAGTAAGGAGAAAATAAGCTTAACCATAAAGAACACATAAGATTTTACGTGTTTCGATCTTTTGACCTACATTTACGGGAGCAATTCATCTTCACTCCACTATATAAATGAAGTATTACATAATTTACTTTACAATATCAACAAAATCTTATTAAAGGTTGTTTATAGTGGATAATAACACAAGAAATATGTAGTCTTATGGATATTTGAGAGTTTTCTAAGAGAATAATAATGGAAGAGCTTATTTGAGAGATGAGGTAGTTAAGATCTTCTATAGAGGTGTAGAAATAAAGAAAGAAACCCTAAAAATGAAGGAAAAAGTAGATGAAGAAGCCTCTTAAAAAATCAAATCTAGAAAAGAAGGCCTGGACTTGGATAGAGCAAAGGAGAGAGTTATCCTCCTCTCAAGTAAGATTTTGAACAATAAAATAATAGTCTCAAGGTTAAACGAGCTTTGAAGGTTTAACAATGGCGTTTTTGCTTTAGGAAGAAGAAGATGAGGCTCCTTTTTTTGAGTGAGGAAGAAATTTTTATTTTTGAAGGAAATCTTGAGATTTATTAGAGTGTGCTTGAACGTATTTTGGTAATATCGGACACGCGGCTATTGTTGATTGGCTGCCCTTCTTTATGTGGGGCATTTTGGAGATTATATTTGTGGTCCCAAGATTGGTGATATGTATATGCAAAGGAGGCAACAAAACCATCATTCCCCCTTTGCCCCTTGCCTCTTACACGTGGCATTTTCTCCAGCTAGTGGTTCTGTTGATTTTAGACCACTGCAGGAATCTTTTCTTTTATTGGTCGCTTGTATTGAGCAAAAGTAAGATAATTTTTTTATTTCTCCTATGGTGGCATGCTCATTTCACGTGTGGCCTCAATCACAAGAAATGTGGGTTCCATTTTTGCCCCTACATTTCATACTTTTTGGACAAAACAACCCTTTCCTCCAGGAGTTCATCTCTCGACTTGTCTGAGCTATTCTGCCACTCTCCGTCGAGCAATCCTGGCTTCAAGTTTGACTCTTTTGCCACTTGTCATCATACCATTAGACCATATTTGCACTATAACTTCTCCCCAAATAGTCAATATAAAATAAAATAGTACTTCTATAATAATATTTATTAGATTTATATACTCTGCTTTCAGACTTAGCGATTGTAAAAATAAAGTTTGTCAAACACTAAAATTATTATTTTTAATTATATCTATCCAGTAAAATTAAATTATTTGATCAACTATTACAATCCTAAATTCGCCCCAAGTCAAGTTGAAGAGCAAGAGCCATATATCAAATTTGTTTTCTCATTTTGTGCTTTATGAGATTGCATGCCTCAAAATCCATGTATTATTGGATTAAGATATTCAATATAAGGATGTAAAGGTTGCACAAGAATTTTAATGCACATTACTCTTGACTCTCTATGATAAACAATCTAAAAATACTATAAAAGACTTAAAATAATACAGTAGAAATATTGTAAGAAACCTAAAATAATATTATATTCTCTTAATTTGAGCTCTCTTGTATTTTTAAAAATTTTGTACTATCAGTAAGTTATTATTAATGTGTGATTAAGATTTAACTTCTAAGAATAATATTAAAGTATCTCCAAAAAGTTCTGTTAATTTTACTCTTCTAATATCTATTTGCTTACTTATGTGATAAAAAAGAAAGTGAAAAAATATGTATTCTCCAAAAGGCTATTCAAATAGAAATAAATTAATATTATTTTAATCAAATAAATATTTTTTTCAAAGGAAAAATAAATGATAATTAAAACATTTATCTCTCTCTTCAATAAAAAGTAATAAAATATAAATTGAAGAGGGAGAAAGCAACTCTGCAAATTTGAAAAGAGAGAATCATTTTTTATTTGAAGAATCTTAATTGAAGTGTCTTTTAAAGTCTTAAATAATGACGTGGCTCTTCAAATAAATAATAAAATATTCTTTAAAGAGCTTTTGGAGATGTTCTTAATGATCCCAATATTTGAGTTCCAACTAATGTGATATCATCTATTGGTTGATAGAATAACAATTTATAAAATATAAAAATTACTGACAAATAAATTAGTGACACTTTAAATTGAGACTCAAATGTTGGTAACTCAGCATTACTCTTATTCCAATGAGGATGTGATATTTTACATAGCTGTGCACAAATGGACACAGTTTCCCCTCTTCTTGTAAATCACAACTAAGAAACAATCTCACCGGCCAGCTTCGAGAGCTTTATCTCAACATGTCTAGTTGCACAAGGGAATAGAGATTCTGCCCGGTTTAATTTTTCTTAGTTTGTGATCCAATCATTTTGATAGAAGTGTGCCTATTCAACTTTGCATTATGGCAGATGTTCAACTTTCGGACTTCTCTCAGAAAAAAACATCCCAGGGGCTGTGCGCAATTGTTTCAACAAGTCCAATGCAACCATCACATATTATTTCGTTTTGCTATAATTAGTGAGTTTAGTGCCGGTACAGCATATTATCAAGACCGTGCATTGTTGGTTCGGAAAGGAATTGATTCTCAGTACGAAAGTACCTTGGGGCTTGTAAAGACCGATTATTTAGGAATATTTAGGTGAGTTTAGTAAGCCTACTTTTTTTTTTTTAATTTTTTAATTTTATACTTTTATTTTAATAATAATGAAATAAATAGGGAAGAGGCCGATTCCTTCAGCACAAAGTGGAAATGGCATGCACTTATGGCGGGGTGGTTAACCAACTTGACTCTCTATCTCTCTCACAAGGGATGCAAAAAAATTGGGAGGACTTCTCCATGATGAAGATTAGTCATTCTTGGAATGAGGGGGAACTAAAAAAGAAAAAGAAAAAAACCTTTTCCTAATCCATATTCTGATCACGGGCACAAAAGGGGAAAAATTTCATCCTCTGTAAAAATCTCTAGGGAAATTAATAAAGAGGGAGGTTCAAATCTCCTTCTCAATTTTTCTTTTTTTATTACCTCTTCCTGAGATTATTTCTTCAAAAGAAACTAAAAGTTATTTATTTTATTTTTCCTGTAAACCCATAAACTAACTTGAGCATTAGAGGGTTAACGTCGGAAAAACTTTCGACGTCTCTTACCATCTTTTGTGATTTCAGGTATTTGCAGGTTATCTACTAGTGGTTGTCCTTAATGATTGGTAAGCCACTTCCCCTACAAATAAATTTAATGTTGACACAAAAGTCTAATATTTAGCCACTAACCAATTTGACCAAATTTCAACATCAACATTTGGCACCTGTTTGGTGCAAGAAGCCAACTCGTTGTCTCTATCAATCTTTCATCTGGCCGAAGCAATTAAAGACGAAATATTACCATGTATCAATGCATAAACTCGCTCAAACAAAGAGGCCAGTCAAGACCAGATGGAATGCCGCCCGTGAAGGTTTTGACTTATTTATCTCTCTAGTCTTTTAAGTAAATTTTCATTAAAACTTAAGTTGCTATTGCCATGATGATTAGTTTATTGAAAGTGAGATGCTTGGAAATTCTTCAGTAACATGCATGATATCCTTGATGAAAGAATTGAATGTTATCTTTTGGAATTCGTTGAAAATATTTTCTTATGAAATCAGCTTGCCAGAATGGGCTTCATTCATAATTGTTTGAGTAAGATAGCATTCTATTGCACTTACAAATGAATTTATTTTATATTTGCCCACAACATGCTTCGCATAATGTCTTAAACAAGTAACAGTAAGCTTTGTTTTGGCTACTTAGATTTGTAATGCTGTTACCATCATTTTTTTTTGTTGGTGACATATTTACGTTCCTTGATTGTTTATTCTCGTTTCATTGGACTCTAGACCTAAAGTCTGTTCAAAAGAATAATTGATTTGCGGCATTATCAATGTTCAAGTTCTTAAATACAGGTTACTCATACATCTAAACCTATTTGGGGATAAGAATAAAAAATCCATAAATCTTTGGTTTCTTCAAGATATTTTTTGCTGGTCTTACACCTTATAACTCAACCATGTAGCTCGTTTTCGTGTATAGAATATGCAGGGAAAGCATTCAGAAAAATTCTAGTATGAAATTCAGTTCACTACAGAATTCTTAAAATTCAGATTAGGTGCACTTCTTCTTTAACCTCAATTTTATATTTACCCTTTATATCTGTTTATTGACTTAAGATAGATATCTACTAGATCGGGTTTTGACTCGTCATCGTTAGCCATTTTCTAGTACAACAATTATATGTTATAGCATATATAGTTTAGCTCTATATTATCACAGCACCATATACCTTTGATATAATGATATGATTTTGTTTAATGGTTTAAACTACCATCTCTTTTCTGATTTCGTATTCTAAAATGCTATGCTTTATTTTATAGTTAAATTTCGATATTCATAGCAACAATAAATGATACTATGGATCTTTAGCAGAGGACCTTTATCATACTGATAAATCAATATATTATTGATAATAATGGAGTACAAGCAATATGCTTATCCATCAAATGGCCCATGGATATATATAAATGGCTAACACACCAGATATAAATGCTGAGCTATTTTTTGGACAATTTATAAGTTACAGGTCAAAAAACAAATTTTTGATGATCAATTACAGCTAGTTAGTTGCAGGACAAATCCATATTTAAGATTTAAAGCAAAACCCGCAAATGAGAGCATACTGAAAGCACACATTTGCAGGAATCAGAATATGTCAAAAATTATATTTTAATTTACATATATGTAATTTTCCATGAAAATTTAAAATATTTCTCTAATTCCTACCACGCAAAATGAGGATAACTTATTAAATGATTGAGCTCTTATAAGGGCTAATGATATAACTTAATCAACTTGATTATTTAAAACTTGCCCAATGTGAGAACGGTTTATGAAAGGAGAGCTAGGGTAACATTGAGATGCCAAGTAAAATTTTCAAATGAAATTTATTAATATTTTATAAGACACGGGAAAAAGCAAAGAAGTCAGTAAAAAAGTTAAAAGTCTTAAAACCTGTTCCAGGAAAGGCATAAAACCTAAAATTGATAAGAGTTGTTTAAGATTGCTTAAGTCAATAAGAGGTTAAAAGCCTTAGGCCATGTTTGGATGTTAGGATTACGTATGGGAGTAGGCTAATTTTGTAATTAAATATTTATCCCATGTTTGACGAGCTTAGTTGGGTTGGATTAAAGGGGACTAAATTTGAATTTAATCCTAAAATCATGGGATTAATAATTCTAATTTACACATGGGTTTAGTTAGGATAAAAAAGTTTTCCATTTTTGAGATTTTTATTTATACCTAGTATTAATTAATTAATTAATTTATTATTGTGATTTACTTAAAACTTAATTTTATGTATTATCTATGTTCTAATTTAATTGATACTTTTACTTTTGCTAACTTTTGAGATTAAATTTTCGTTACTTGTATATTTAATAATTTATTGATAAAATTAAATGTTTAATTATTTATTGCATTAATTTAATAATCACTAATATAATATTGAAAATAATCATCAAAATTAATAATACCGTTAATTAATTGATTTTATATAATATTTTTAAGTATTTGATAAAAATTAGTTAAACATTTAATTTGTTTTATCTATTTTTATTTGTTTATTATATTATGACTACCCAATAATTATTTACAATATATTTAATTTTCCTAGTAATTTTTATATAAAATTTTTAAGTATTTGATAAAAATTATAAATATTTAATTTTTATTTGTTTATTATATTATGACTACCCAATAATTATTTACAATATATTTAATTTTCCTAGTAATCGCTTTTTAAATTTATTTTAATTATGATTATAAAATTTCATAAATAATTGATATTTATATTAAAATATCAACTTAAATGCTATTTAATATTATTTAAATATAATTTAACATAGTCTCATCTAGTATTGTACCAAACATAAGACTATATAATATAATCCAACTTAATCCAATCCAATATAATTCAGTCCAATCCAATCATGTGTGTCAAACGTAACCTTAAAGCCTATTCGAGATAAGGTATAAAATCTTAAACTGACAAGAGTTGCTTAAATTTGCTTAAGTCAGTAAAAGATTAAAAGTCTTAAAACTTGCTCCAGGCAAGACATAAAAATCTTAAATTAACAAAAGTTGCTTAAAATTGCTCAAGTTAGCAAAATGTTATAAGCTTAAAAACTTTGGAAGGTAAGGTATAAACTTGAAACTTGCTCAAATTTCTCGCCCATAGTGAGGTTAATTTCAACAACCCTCAACCAACTCATGAAAGTCACCTCGATATTTCTTTAAACTTTATAATTTCCAGTATTAATTCGTTCACTCTTAAAACTAGAAATTAGGGGAGTGGTCTTTGGGTGAGCTTAGTAAGCCCACTTTCTTTTTATTTAGTCCTTTGGAGTTTGGGTGAGTTTAGTAAGCCCACTTTCTTTTTGTTTTATCCTTTTATTTTAATAATAATAAAATAAATTGGAAAGAGACAAAAGAAGTGGAACGGGTCAGCCTAGGCCGATTTGTTTGGTACAAAGTGGAGAAGACATGCACTTACGGCGGGGTGGTCAACCAACCTAGCTCTCTATCTCTGTCTTAGGGATGGAAAAAAAGAGGACTTTTCCATGATGAAGATCAGTCTTTCTTTGGATAAAAAAAGAAAAAAGAAAAACCCTTCCAATAATTCCATCTTTTGATCACAAACACATTGGGGGCAAAATTTCACCATTTGTAAAAATTCCTAGGGGAATTAATAAAGACAGAGGTTCAACTCTATTACATATTTTTGAGATTATTTCTTCATAAAAAACCAAAAGTTATTTATATTATTTTTCTTATAAATTGTTGTAAACTCATAAACTTACTTGAGCATCAGAGGGTTAATGCTAGAAAAACTTCCGTGCCTCTAATCGTTCTCTGCGATTTCAAGTGTTTACGAGTTATCCGCTAGTGGTCGCAGGGCATCCTTGATGATTGGTAAGCTGCTTTCCCAACAAATATATTTAATACCGACTCAGAAGTCCGATATTTAACTGCTAACCGACTTAACCGGATTTCAACGTCAATAAGGAAGATCTTAATCTCCTTGAACTTATTCAAAAACGGTTTAATTGGACTAATCCCTCCAAGATTTTATCAATTAACTTTGTTGAACTCACTTGACTTATCATAGAACATACCTACATGTGAAATTTTTAAAAAGTTTTTCTTAGTTGCACCTCCTTGGGGTTTTGAACTTAGTCCAGTAATAACTTGTTTGGAAAAGTTCCCTTTGTCATTCAACTACAGAGTTTCGATGCCTCATCATTTATGAGAAATCTGAGGCTTTGCAGTTCACCTCTTTCAAACAAATGCCCAAAGAAGGCACACTTAAAGATCCAGGCATTCTTGCACCTGATAATAGTGAAGATGGATTCATAACTCAAGACTTTTACATCAGTGTAGTACTTGGATTCGTCATAGCCTTCTGGGGAGTTTATGGTATCTTACTATTGAAGAGGTCATAGAGATTCACATATTTTCGGTATTTAAACAATATGAAAGATAAGCTCTACGTCTTCATAGCGGTAAATATGACTAAGTTGAATCGGCAACGCAGAAGCTAATGGTAAGATAACTCTCTTAATTTTTCAATTTGCTGTCATGTTAGGAAATTGATGGGTGAAGCAGGGCCACAACTAAAATGAAATTGGAAGAAAAATAAAGAACAAGCACAAAGAGGACATCAAGAAATTACGTGGTTTGGCTTTTAGCCTACGTCCACAGGTGAAGACAGTAGGAAAATATTTTACTAGTGAAAAGGAATTACAAGTATTGTGGTATTTTAGCTCACTACCCAAAATCTCAATACACCCAAACTCTCAAATCACTAATCACTCAAGAGTTTGTTAAAAATCTTAAAATACTCTCACTTTCTCTGTAAAGAAGAAGAAATAAAACTGAAAAATTGGATGCACTAAGCCGACGGGGAACTCCCCTTTTTATAGCCAAAATTAGCTATTAAAATAATAATTTTTTTCTTTGGGCGGCACCCTTTCTTCTTCTTCTATCTTCTTCTTTTTTCTTTTTCTTCATTCCAAATTTACTATTGCCAAATTCTTCTTTTTTTCTTCAATAATTTCGGCATTCAAAATGGGCTGCATCTAGAACGGTTGGCTTCTAGATTTGCAATATCCATTTTTGACATTCTCCCACTTGGAGATTTGATTGAGAATCGATCAATCTCCACACCATCATTTCTGCTTCGCCATTGTTATACTGCTTACGTCTCTGCTAGGCCACAATAGGACCTACTCCATACAAACTTGTCAGTATTAATTGACTTGATCATAATATCTGCTAGGTTCTCTTTGGTATGAATTTTCTGAAAATATACATTTCTATCTTCCACTACTTCTCGAACGAAGTGATACTCAACTCCTATGTGCTTTGTCCTAGAATGAAAGACTGGATTCCTTACAATGTGCAAGGCACTCTGACTGTCACAAAATACATGAATTTTCTCTTGTTTGTGTTCGAGCTCCTCTAATAACCTTTGTATCCAAATAACTTCCTTGCAAGCTTGTGTAACCTTCTGTTGTAGATAAAGCCACAACAGTTTGCAGTTTCGAAACCCAACTTACAACTCCTCCCGCAAATGTAAATACATAGCCATTTGTGGATTTCTTTTTATTAAGGTCTCTTGCAAAATCTGAATCCACATAGCCCCTGACAGTAAATTCTGATTCTCCATAACATAATGCAACATCAGAGGTTCCTCTAATGTATCTCAGAATCCTCTTCACAACTTTCCAATGCTCTCCACTAGGATTCATCATGTATCGATTGACTACTCTCTCTGCTTGTGCAATGTTTGGTCTTGTACAAATCATAGCGAATATCAAATTTCCCATTGCTGATGCATACGGTACTCGAGACATCTCCTTCCTCTCTGCTTCGTTGGTAGGACACATACTTGAGGATAACTTGAAATTAACAGGAAGTGGGGTAGAAATTGGCTTACAATCTTGCATATTGAAGCGCCGCAAGATTTTCTTCAAGTAGTTCTTCTGAGAAAGCCAAATCCTCTTATTATTTCTGTCTCGGTGAATTTGCATCCCTAGAATCTTATTTGCTGGTCCCAAGTCCTTCATTTCAAACTCCCTATCCAACCGTGCCTTTAATTCTTTGACTCGATCTTTGTTGGGGTCTGCAACCAACATGTCATCCACATACAATAGCAAAATGATAATCATTATTTTCAAACCTCTTATAATATGTACAATGGTCTGAACTGAGTCTGTTGTATCCAAAGCTCATGATGAAGGAATCAAATCTCTTATACCCACACCTCGGCGCCTATTTGAGACCGTATAAATATTTGTTCAACTTACAAACCAAGTTCTCCTTTTACTTTCAGCGAAACCTTCTGGTTGGAGTATATAAATTTCTTCTTTAAATTCTTCATGAAGAAATGCAGTTTTTATATATAACTGCTCTAGATGTAGGTCAAATATAGCACACATTGCCTAGACTATTTTGACTGTTGTAAGTCGAACCACTGGAGAAAATATCTCGTTAAAGTCAATACTTTCTTTCTGAGCATATCTTTTCACCACCAATCTTGCACGATACCGCTCCACTTGGTCATTGCCATTACGTTTGATCTTGTAGACCCATTTATTTCCAATGGCTTTTTTTTTCCCGTGTGGTAGTGGTACAAGTTCCCATGTCTTATTCTTATGTAGAGCTTCAATTTATTCCAGCATTGCTATCTTCCACAAAACAACATCTAAGCTGTTTAAAGCTTCATGAAAAGTTGATGACTCTCTATCCTCTGTTATAAGACAGTATGCAATATTGATCTCTGTGACATACTCCGAGTGCCACGCTGGCGGTCGTCTTTTATGAGTTGACCGATGAACTTCTGGAGCCTCGGACTCGACTGGTTCTTATTCCTCGTGATCTGTTGCTGCTTCAGAAGAATCTAAATATTTTTTTTTTCCAGATTATTTTTCAAATATACTGGTACAGTCTCTGACTTTTCTTTTACAATGCTATCATCCTCATCTCTCCTTTACAGTTGATCTTCTACAAAGATAACATCTTTGCTGATGATAATCTTGTGGGCAGTGGGGTCCCACAGACAATACCCCTTTACTCCATCAGTATACCCTAAAAAGATACACCTCCTAGATTTTGGATCTAACTTTGTTCTTTCTTGGGCATTTTACATCACGTATACATGACATCTAAATTCATGTAGGTAGGAGTAATCAGCTGGCTTTCCAGTCCATATCTCTATCGCTGTCTTCAACCCAATTACTGTGGATGGCGACCGATTTACTATATAACATGCAGTTTTGGCTGCTTCTGCCCAGAATGAATTGGGTAGACCAACAGTCCTCAATATAGCTCTTATTCATTCTGTAAGAGTCCTGTTCATCCGCTCTGCCACTCTATTTTGTTGAGAAGTATATGCCACTGTGAACTGACTCTGAATACCTTTTTGCTTATAGAAAGTAAGAAACTCGTCGTCTATATACTCTCTATTGTTATCTGTCCTCAAGCACTTGATCATTTTTTCGAATTCAAGTTCTACCCGCGCTTTGTATTCTTTAAACACTAGAAATATATCTGACTTTTTCTTAATTGGATACACCTAACATATCATGGAATAATCATCAATGAAAGTCACCATGTACTTTGCACCTTTCATGGATATGTCTAATGATTCCCAAACATCAGAATGAACCAAATCTAGAATGCATTTAATTCTAGTAATAGATCTACTGAACTTTAATCTATACTGCTTACTTGTAACACAATACTCGCCAAATGGTAAGCTTACTTGTAACACAAGCTTATCGAAACTCGTCGTCT
The DNA here is from genome assembly GCF_000493195.1 of Citrus x clementina. Classification (NCBI taxonomy): domain Eukaryota; kingdom Viridiplantae; phylum Streptophyta; class Magnoliopsida; order Sapindales; family Rutaceae; genus Citrus; species Citrus x clementina. The sequence goes on along the minus strand of NW_006262688.1, from coordinate 10,370,327 downwards.
GTATACTCTCCACCGTTATCTGTCCTCAAGCACTTGATCATTTTGCTGGATTCAAGTTCTACCCGCGCTTTGTATTCTTTAAACACTAAAAATATATCTGACTTTTTCTTAATTGGATACACCCAACATATCATGGAATAATCATCAATGAAAGTCATCATGTACTTTGCACCTCCCATGGATATGTCTGGTGATTCCCAAATATCAGAATGAACCAAATCTAGAATGCATTTACTTCTAGTAATAGATCTACTGAATTTTAATCTATGCTGCTTACTTGTAACACAATGCTCGTAAAATGGTAAGCTTACCGATTTGAGCCCTGGAAGCAATTTTCGCTCAGACAGAATCTTCAAACTTTATTCCGACATGTGGCCGAGTTTGAGATGCCATATCATCGTTGACTCTTCTCTCTTTGATGCGACACACGCATCAGCCTCATGTAGTGTTTCTCCTTTAAGTATGAATAGATTAGCACCGATCTTTTCTGCCTTCATCAATACAAGCGTACCTTTAACAATCTTAATAATTTCATTCTCCACATGAGTTTTGCATCTATGACTATCTATTTGTCCCAGAGACAATAAATTATTCTTCAAGCCTTTTACATGCCGTACTTCCTCAATTGTGCGAATTGTACAATCAAATATTTTAATTTTGATAGTACCAATGCTAGCGATTTCCAAGGCATGATCATCACCCATATATGCAGATCCTCTTGAGATAGGTTCATATGTGTGGAACCATTCTCTCCAAGAGGTCATGTGCCAGGTCGCTCCTGAATCTATAAGCCAGACGTCAGATAACTGTTTTCTGCCTTCTGAAACAGTTGTTGCTTCGCTGTAGATAATTTCGCCATCATCCAAGGTACTTGCTATACACCCATGAGTATTTGATGACTCAGGTTCTTTACCCTCTTTTCTCTTCTGGTTACTCCAACACTCTTTCTTGACGTGCCATTTCTTGCCACAATTGTAGCATTTGACATTCTTTTTACTTCTTGATTTTGACCTACAATGATTGAGACTCCCACTGGGGCCACGTTCCGTTGATCTCTCTCTCGTCACCAATAATGTTTCTGCTTGCTGTGAACTTGCTTGTCTATCTTCCTTATTTTTCCGCCTGCTCTCCTCATTTAATACGGAGGCCGCAACATCATCGAAAACTAGATTATCTGCTTGGTTGTTGTTCGTTAAATTGATGATGAGTTGATCATACGAATCTGGTAGACTTTGAAGTAGAAGCTCCGCACGTTTATTTTCCTCTATATTATGACCCAATGTTGTGAGTTGTGAGTTGTGAAAATAGAGTCTTCAAGGTGTTGATATGGTCAGTCACCGTTGTAGATTCCGCCATTCAAAGAGTATAAAGTTTCCTCTTCAAGAAAATTTTGTTGTGTAATGACTTGGCCTCGTACAATTTTGTGAGAGTATCCCATATTTCCTTTGCTGTCTTTTTCTCTGCCACACTGGATAACACTCCATCCGTAAGTGCCAAGTGTAGATCAGAAATGGCGTTGCCGTCTATCTCATTCCACTTGTCATCAGTTATCTCCATGAGCCTTTCTCCAATTGCTGCCAAGCAATTATTTTTCCTCAATACAGCTTTCATCTTCATTTTTCACAATAAAAAATTATTTCCGTTGAACTTCTCAATTTTGTATTTTGCCGCCATCGCTTTTCACCACGAACTAACTTTGCTAGGATCGGCTTCCACCGTTTCACGTGAACAGTAACCGTATATGTGAATAGTACCATATATGTGAATAATACTTTTACGTGAATAGTACCCTCGACTCCAAAAAATACAACCATTAGCTCTGATACCACTGTTAGGAAATTGATGGGTGAAGCAGGGCCACAACTAAAATGAAATTGGAAGAAAAATAAAGAACAAGCACAAAGAGGACATCAAGAAATTACGTGGTTTGACTTTTAGCCTACGTCCACGGGTGAAGACAGTAGGAAAATATTTTACTAGTGAAAAGGAATTACAAGTATTGTGGTATTTTAGCTCACTACCCAAAATCTCAATACACCCAAACTCTCAAATCACTAATCACTCAAGAGTTTGTTAAAAATCTTAAAATACTCTCACTTTCTCGGTAAAGAAGAAGAAATAAAACTGAAAAATTGGATGCACTAAGCCGATGGGGAACTTCCCTTTTTATAGCCAAAATTGGCTATTAAAATAATAATTTTTTTCCTTGGACGGCACCCTTTCTTCTTCTTCCATCTTCTTCTTTCTACTTTTTCTTCATTCCAAATTTACTATTGCCAAATTCTTCTTTTTTTCGTCAACAATTTCGGCATTTAAAATGGGCTGCATCTAGAACGGTTGGCTTCTAGATTTGTAATAACCATTTTTGACATTCTCCCACTTGGAGATTTGATTGAGAATCGATCAATCTTCACACCATCATTTCTGCTTCGCCATTGTTATACTGCTTACGTCTCTGCTAGGCCACAAGAGGAACTACTCCATATAAACTTGTCAGTATTAATTGACTTGATCATAACATCTGCTAGGTTCTCTTTGGTATGAATTTTCTGCAAATCTACATTTCCATCTTCCACTACTTCTCGAATGAAGTGGTACTGAACTCCTATGTGCTTTGTCCTAGAATGAAAGGCTGGATGTGTGTTGTTTTTAACTTATTGTACACAGTGGCATCTGTTTTTAACTTATTGTACACAGTGGCATCTGCAACGCATCCTATGTATCATCTGTCTTCAAATTATGGACACCGTTGGTAGCTTCGTAAAGAATATGCCTGTGTGCCAGAAAGCATCCGGAATTCTCTCCAGTGACAAATTTTGTAATAAAATTTGTTTCGAAAATGCACTGCTTGTAGCATAAGTTAGCCCTGTGAGCCAGAGTAGAACATTGCAATTTCAATTAAGTAGTTTCTATGCAATTTCTTCGATATTGACTTGTAAGTATAATAGTCACACCTGTATTGACACGCAAATATACAATGCTGTGTTTGATCCGTTGATTCTTTTTTAACATTCCTATCATCTCTTGATCGGTTTGGCACTCAAATGGTCTTAATAAATATATATTTCTCAGCTGGGAAATATCTCCGTATTTTATTCAGTTTAATGAACTTGAGTTCAAACGTAGTATGTAAATTTAGATATGTTCTCTTATCTGTCAATGTCATCTGTATCAAATTTTCAAAACAGGAAATATTTTTTTTACCTCCTCAGATGGGCGACTTCCAAGTGTCAAAATTCAAATAAGTATAACGAAACCTAAAACTGATAAGCCTGTTGAAACTTGCATCTTTTTATTTATCAATTTTTTTTCGTAAAATAGATGAAGGTACCTAAATGCCATTATCTTTATCTATATAAATTAGTCCGTCAATAACCTTTTGGCCCTAAGGCCTGAATAAAGAAGATTATGCAATTTACACTCTTCACAATTTTTATTTTGATGGTCATTATGGTAATCGGTGGTGGCAGATGCAGGTCTCTTCAACTGCTCTTCGTCTTCATTTTGCTTTCGCTGTGCATGAAACCTGCGGTTGGATTAAGCACAGGAGAAGGAGATGCTGACATAAAGTGCATAGAAAGGGAAAGGCAAGCTCTTCTAATGTTCAAACAAGGCCTTATTGATGAATATGGTCATCTCTCTTCATGGGGAAACGAAGATGACAAAAAAGATTGCTGCAAATGGAGAGGTGTCAGCTGTAGCAATCAAACTGGGCACGTTACCATGCTCAATCTTCAGTTCAGATCTTACATGCCCTTGAGAGGTAACATCAGTTCTTCCTTGATTGGACTGCAGCACTTGAATTATTTGAACATGAAATACAATGATTTTGGAGGAAAGCAAATCCCAGCATTCATTGGCTCCCTTAAAAATATAAGGCATCTTGATCTCTCCAATGCCGGTTTCACTGGGAGAGTTCCGTATCAACTTGGGAATCTAACAAGCTTGCAGTATCTTGATCTCAGCTTTAACTTTGACATGCTTTCTAAGAAGCTTGAGTGGCTTTCTCAGCTCTCCTTCTTGGAACACGTTCGTCTAAATCAAGTTAATCTTGGAGAAGCAACAGATTGGCTGCAAGTAGTTAGCCAACTTCCTTCTTTAACGGAGTTGCAATTAAGAGGGTGCAATCTTCCATCAGTCATAGCTTCTTCTTCTGTTTCCTTCAGTAATTCTTCCAGATCTCTTGCTCATCTTGATCTCTCTCTGAATGATGTGTCTAATTCAGTGTACTACTGGCTGTCCAACTCTAGTAGCAGTCTTGTTTATCTTGATCTCTCTTCTAACAAGTTACAAGGCTCCATTCCTGATTCTGCTTTTCCGAACCCAACTTCTCTGTCATATCTTGATCTTAGTAATAACCAACTAGTCAGTGTTCCAAAATCCTTTAGGAACTTGTGCAGATTGAGGGCTTTATATCAAGATAGCAACAATCTCACTGATCTCTTACCCAATCTATTTCTCAAACTGTCCAATTGTAGCAGAGACACATTAGAGATTTTGCAATTAAACAGCAACATGCTACGTGGTTCATTACCTGATATTACTTTGTTTTCATCTTTGAAAGAATTGCATCTTTATGACAATATGCTTGATGGTTCTTTTCCAAGAAGTTTTGGACAACAATCAAATCTTAGCATACTGGAGCTCGATAGCAATCAACTTGGGGGCTCATTACCTGATTTCAGTGTCTTTTTGTCCATGAAAGTACTATATCTTAACAACAACAGGTTCACTGGAACCTTGACCAAGAGTATAGGACAGCTGTCCCAGCTCGAGCTCTTGGATGTTGCTTCAAATTCTTTGGAAGGTATGGTCACCGAAGCCCATCTATCAAATCTCTCGAGATTAACATATTTGGACTTATCTCATAATTCACTGATTTTAAACTTCGGCTCTGGTTGGGTTCCTTCCTTTGAGCTCAATATCATTAGATTGGGTGCTTGCAAACAGGGGCTTCAGTTTCCAAAATGGCTCCAAACTCAAAATAAGTTTTCAGAGCTTGATGTCTCTGCTGCTGAAATTTCAGACACTGTCCCCAATTGGTTCTGGGATCTCTCTCCAAATCTTTATTATTTAAATCTCTCACATAACCACTTCACAGGCATGTTACCAGATTTATCACAGAAGTTTACAGCATATCCTCCTGAAATCGATCTCAGTGCAAATAGTTTCGAGGGTAAAATACCACCAATTCCTCTTACTGTAACATCTTTAATTCTCTTCAAAAATATGTTTTCTGGATCACTTTCTTTCTTATGTCAGATTAGTGATGAGCATTTTAGGTATTTAGACCTCTCAGATAACCTATTATCTGGAGAGCTTCCTAATTGTTCAAAGAATTTTCAAAAACTAACAGTTTTGAATTTGGCAAACAATAAGTTTTCTGGCAAAATTCCAGACTCAATGGACTTCAATTGTATGATGCTATCATTGCATTTACGCAACAACAGTTTCATTGGAGAGTTACCTTCATCTGTGAAGAGTTGCACACAGTTGACAGTTCTTGATCTAGGACACAACAAAATTTCTGGAATAATACCAGCATGGATTGGTGATAGTCTACCAGATTTGGTTGTTCTCAGTTTGCGATCCAATAACTTCCATGGAAGAGTGCCTGTACAAGTTTGTCATTTGCAAAGGATTCAAGTTTTGGACTTATCTCAAAACAATATCTCAGGAACTGTACCACAATGCCTCAACAATTTAACAGCAATGACAGCAAACAAGAGTTCAAATGCAATGATTAGATATCCTCTTCGTACAGACTATTACAATGACCATGCATTTCTGGTGTGGAAATGAAAAGATTCGGAATATCGAAACACACTTGGACTAGTAAAAAGCATAGATCTTTCGAGCAACAGATTATACGGGGAAATTCCTGAAGTAACGAGCCTTGTGGGATTGATCTCCTTGAACCTATCCAAAAACAGTTTAACCGGACCAATTCCCTCAAAAATTGGTGGGCTGACTCTGTTGAATTCACTTGACTTGTCGAAGAACATGCTTATGCGTGCAACCTGAAGGCCTTTCTCAGTTGAGTCTTCTTGGTGTCTTGGATCTGTCGAATAACAACTTGACAGGAAAAATACCATCAAGTACTCAACTACAGAGTTTTGATGCCTCCACATATAGTGGAAATCCCGAGCTTTGTGGTCTCCCCCTTCCCAATAAATGTCCAGGAGAAGAACAAGCTCAAGATCCGGCCATTACCGAGCATGCTGACAGCGAGGACGGAATCATAACCACAGGATTTTATGTTAGCATAGTTCTTGGATTCATTGCAGGCTTCTGGGGAGTTTGTGGCACCATACTTCTGAACAGTTCATGGAGATATGAATATTTTCGGATATGAAGAACAAGTCTATTTCTTCACAGTAGTGAGTACGTTCAATTCGCTGCAGCAGATTGGAAGATAATTGGTAAGTAACTCTGTCAATGTTTAACTTGTTCTACGTCTAATTGATGTACCCTGTAGCTGCTAATGTTCTCTATCATATTCTTTTTCCTTAGTTGCTGCAATGCCAAAAGATGCCTAGCTATCTTCTGAAGACGAAGGCAGTGGGAAGCTTTGTGTATGAACATAATATAGGATTGTAAGCATAGCGTGTAATTGGTGCAGTGGAATTACAAGGACCCTGAATGCTCTGCAGCCACGGATTTGTATAGAGTTGTTTACACACAGCAGGGATTTTGCCTAAATAAACTGATAGTAGCATAAGTGGTTCTGTAGTCTGCTTGTAATGCCATTCAATTACTTTAGTATAGTTTTGTGGGTATCTGTCTCTGTACTGGCCATGCAAGCAATAATTTAAGGAAACAAAGGTAGCAAAATGCTTCTGATTTTCACGATACAGCTAAACATGGGTTAACCTTTTAGCAACGCTCCAAAGTTTCCAATTGTTAAAATTTAGATTCATCTGACATGCAAAAATAAGAGAATGACAGTATTTTTTTTTTTTTTAAATGGGATTTCTAACTCTCATTAGTCAGCGCACCGATGACATCTGCCTCTGTTGTGTCTTGGATTCGAAGTTTAGCAGTAGAAAGAAAAAAAATGAAATCGATCGAAACAATTACAAAGAGAGATTAGCAGGAGTTCTTATATTTCTGTAAGTGGCATCCAATTGGGAAAAAAGAAAAAGCAACGAAAAGCTATGTAAATTTTAAGGGCTCTTAGTCAGCCTTCAGAAAATCAACATTTCAAACACTTTGAGAACAAGAAGGCATGAAAAGATTAAAATTTACTACCTCAGGAAGGCCTTCAGTAATTAAGAACAAGTTACCATAACAAAGAGATACGGAGCGAGACAAAGAGTTACAATTCAGCCGTTGGCCTATTAGTTCATCTCTGTCGTTTAGCTGCATTGGGTACCGTGTTAGTGCAGAGCCTTTCCTTTGTATGGTCTAAAAACTGCCAGTAAGCACGTCTCCATGACCTGTTCAACAGTAGAGAGCTGACAAATCCCCAGAATCCTACAATGAAGCCTAGAGCCACACTGACATAAAAACCCGTACTTACGATCCCATCCTCACTGTGCTGCATAGTGATGGCCGGGGATTGAGCTGGTTCATCCTCCGGACACTTTACTGGAAGAGGAGAACCACAAAGTTCAAGATTTCCTGCATATGCAGAGGCATCAAATCCCTGTAGTTTGTTGCTTGAAGGAATTTTTCCTGACAAGTTGTTGTTTGATAAGTCCAATACACCGAGGTAGTTCAGCAGCGACAAGCTTTCAGGTATTTCACCAGTAAGCTGATTGTTTGACAAGTCAAGAGAATCTAGCAAATTTAACTGACCAATTTTTGATGCGATCGGTCCAGTTAAAGCATTTCTTGACAAGTTCAAGGATATTAATCCTCCAAGACTGGTGATTTCCTCAGGAATTTCTCCATGTAACTTGTTGCTTGAAAGATCAATGCTCTTTACAAGTCCCAGGGTCTTCTTGTACTGTTGATCAGTTCCTTTCCATACTATTACTGCTACGTCATCGTACTTGGATACAAAACCATCCAGGGTGGCACTGCGGTAATAAACATATATATGCGTAATGGTAGAATTGGAACTCGCTTTTTCAACCATTTCAGTTAGATTGTTGATGCACTTCGGTATGGCTCCTGAAATACTGTTCAAAGAGAAGTCCAGTAATTGGATCTTTGATAGCTGACAAAGGTTTCGAGGTATGCTTCCATGAAACTGATTCGACCGCAGGCTAAGAATTGCCAATTTTGGTAGGGTATCTCCTATCCACGCCGGTATTGTCCCAGAAAATTTGTTATCTCCAGCATCAATAATCTTCAGCTCGTTGCACTTCTTCAAGGAAGGAGGAATTTCTCCAACAAAGCTGTTATTGCGCACATTGAATGATTCCAATGGGCATGCAGAACCCACAAAGTTCAGAAAATTTCCAGAAAAATTATTGTTTGCCAAATTCAGAACAGCTAAAGCTTGCCACCGCAGCAAACAATCAGGGAGCTCTCCTGACAGCAGGTTATCCGAGACATCAAGATAGCTAAAATACTCTCCAGAAATTGAACACAAGGAAGAAATTGGCCCTGAAAACTTATTGTTAGAAAGATTTAATGATGTTACATTGCCAGGAACTGGTGGTACTGGACCTTCAAAATCATTGGAACTGAGATCAATACCGGGATACCCAGCATAATTCAATGATAAATCCAGCACTGTGCCTTCCAAGTGGTTATGAGAGAGATTTAAATAATATAGATTGGGAGAAAGGTCCCAAAACCAACTGGGAACAGCATCTGAGATTTCAGTATCTGAGATATCAAGAAAGTAGTAATTCTTTTGACTTTGGAGCCATTTTGGAAAATGAGGTCCCAATTTGCAATTCAGCAAACCGATGTACTCAAGCTGGAAAGGAGGAAACCAACCGAAACTGAAATTCAGAGCTAGAGAGTTGAAAGAAAAGTCCATATACTTCAATTTCGAGAGATTTGACACGTGAGATTCAGTGATCATACCTTCCAAGGAATTTCCAAAAAGATCCAAAAATTCCAGCTTGGAAAGCCGTCCAAGACCTTCACTTACTGTTCCATTTAATCGGCTGTCACTGACATCTAAACGTGTCAGGAACGGAAAGACTGAAAGATCAGGTAATGATCCCCAAAGCTGATTTCCATCCAAGTTCAATATGACGAGCGGTGAAGGTTTCCTAAATTTCTCTGGAAAAGAACCATCCAATTTGTTGTCGAAAAGATGCAATTCTTGCAAGGACGAAAACTCCGTGATATCAGGCAATGACCCTGTAAGCTTGTTCCCTCCCAACTTTAAAATCTCCAATGAATTTTTGGAGCAACCAGACAAGTTGAGAAATAGCTCTGGAAGTTGTCCAGTAAGGTTGTTGTAAAATAAATGTAATGTTTTCAAACCACACATATTTCCGAAGGACTTTGAAATTGCAGAAATTTGATTCAAAGAGAGGTTAAGGTGCTGAAGAGCAGTCATGTTTGAGAAAGCATAATCGGGAATGGGACCAGCCAACTGGTTGCTATTGAGATCAAGAGCAAGAAGGTTGCTGCTGATTTTGAACAGCCAATGGTAAGCTGAATTAGAGAGACCACAGGAAGAAAGATCAAGAAGGGCAAGAGATGTAGAAGAATTCATTGAGGAGAGAGATGGACGATTGATACTCGGAAGAGTAGACGATGCTAAGTACAAGTCCCTGAGTGACGCAAGACTAGTGATTACTTGCAACCAATCAGAGGCTTCGCTAAGGTCGACAAAATCCAGATCAAGTTGTGTCAGTTTATTGAGATGAGAAAGCCACCCAAATTTGCTGACATATAAACTATTGTATCCTAAGTTCAAAGATTGCAAGTTTGTGAGGTTTCCAAGCTGATAAGGGATTCTACCACTAAAATTTGCAAGGGAGAGATCAAGGAACCTTAATTTGGTAAAGGAGCCAATGAACTCTGGAATTGGATTTCCAAGAAAATCATTGACACTCAGGTCTAAATAATGCAAGTGTTGCAATTCAAGCAATGAAGAATTGATGTTACCTCTCAAGGGCCGGTTTGGACATACAGGGTCAACTTTGTATTTAAGATTGAGCATGATTACGTGACCGGTTCGATTGCTACATTGAACACCGCTCCACTTGCAGCAATCTTTTCTGCCCTCATCACTCCCCCAGGAAGAGAGATAACCGCAGTCATCTACAAGACCTTGTTTGAACATAAGCAGAGCTTGCCTTTCCTTCTCTATGCATTTCATGCCTGCTTCTGCAACTCCTGAATTGAATCCGAAGGCTAAAAGCAACATAAGGGCGTAGAAGAAAATCTGAACAGTACTTTCACTCATGATTGTGCTCATGTCTGTATCAATCAAGATGAATAGAAAAGCTTGCAAAATTGTTTTGATAGCCTTTTGACCTTTCTTAAGCTCAGCATAATCACTTCATACCTTTCAGTTCACTTAAAACATTCCTCCAGGGAAAAAAATAAAAAATTAAAATTTAAGTCACTGACAGAGGAAGTCTTCGTTTTCTCCATTTTAAAAACCCGGAATGCAAAATTTTCAACACGTCGCAGCAACTTCTGTTTAACTGAATAGAATAGTGTCATTACCTTGAAATTTCAATAAAGTTTCTCTTGAGTGAGATCAAATAATCCTGTTTCTTTTTGGATCGTTCGTGGAATCATTGACCACGAAGTGATAAAATGTGCTTCCTTTGTCAACACCTGAGCTTTTAAAACACATATTCTATTACTTTCACATGAAGCTAAAGATAATCATCTGCTGGAGAAATTTCCTTGCAGAGATTATATATTATTTCTTTGAATAGAATAAGTCTGAAATCAGAATAGAATCATTCAACCCTATAACTATGGAATTAATTACTTTTCCTTAGGGTTTACACTTTACAAGATTAACCGACATTTAATTCAACTAAACGGATTGGGGGTTAGATTTCAGATTATTACAGAATATGGGTAAGAGAAATGACGAATAATAGAATCATGCAACGTATCAAATCTGGAGAAAGTTCAATCACTTTGAAATTAATTGCATAAGACTACAAAATGGCTAGAAACAGCCAATTCTATTACGATCACATTGTTAAACGAAAATGTTTAGGTTCTTGAACAATTTTATCACAAACTCTTGCTAAAGATTATTCCTGGTGCATTCCACTGAAATTCATTATTAAAAAAAAAAAAAAAGGGTTTGTGGAACCAAGTAGACAATCAAATTTGTTTGTGGAACCAAGAAAACAGGGTTTCACATTGAAAAGAGAAACAGAAACTGTGAACTAGGAAATGATAAACTAAGGATCTTTCACTTTTAAATTTGAAAAAAAACATTGGAAAAAGCAAAAGAATGAAAGAAGTGAAATACCATCTATCTCTTACTTCAGGGCAAAGCTTATCTTACATCAACTGTACGTTACAGTTACAAAGTTTTGAATCCTTAGAAAAGTTAATAATTATGAAAAAGTCAATAAATTTTAAAGTTTTATTTTAAACCCCAAGCTACAACCAAGCTGCACTGCAATTGTACTTCAATTTTTTTTTTTAAGTTTTTCATTTATATTTATAGCAAATTCAGTACCAAGTTTTTATTCTATTGAATCTCTAACTTGTTTAATCTTATATTTATTGAGTTTTTATTCATTATATTAATGATTTCTTACTTTAATATATCATGATCTTCAATGTTGAAGTCTTTTATTAATTGTTTAACTTTATTAAATTTTTTACTCATTTGATCTCCTAACTTTTTAATTTGTTTTATATTTTCTTTATTAAAATTATTAATTTCTAACATTTCATTTGCTTTTTCTATATCATTTATAAATAAATTTGGGTTTCTTAATTTATTTAATAAATATAGCGAAATTCAATTTAATTGATTATTTTCCCGCATGTCTGAATCATTGATCGGATCAGAGGATTAAAATCTTTCGTAAGAAAATCCTCTTTGTATATAGCTAGAATGTGGTATCGTTTGCTTTTTCTATTTCATTTATAAATAAATTTGGGTTTCTTAATTTATTTATAAATATAGTGAAATTTAATTTAATTGATTATTTTCCCGCATGTCTGAATTATTGATTGGATCAAATGATTAAAAATTTTCATAAGAAAATCCTCTTTGTATATAGTTAGAATGTGGTAACTTATTAGTTTATATATTTGTAAACTTATTAGAGGTTCTAATGATTTATTCATTGTAACATCTTTCTAGTAATTTATTAGAGTCATAATATATTTATGACATTTAATATCTCTTATAATTCAAGATGCTAAATTTAGATTATATATATATATATATATATAAGAAAAAAAAATCTAGTTTATTCTCAGTAGAGATAAGAAATTATAAATTCATGTGCAAATATATATTCAAAATTTATAAACCTTTTATGAATATGATAATTATTTAGATCTTTATAAAAATATAGTAAAAACTTTTAAAAATTTTAAGAATAAATGTAGAAGAGATGGTTAACAAAATCATTTAGTTATACAAAATTAATGAGGACTTATTTGAAAAAATAAGTAAATATGTGATTCAAAACAATATTTTTTGTAAAAAGCTATTACACCCATACCTCGTTTTAGGTTAAAATTATTTTCATCCATTAGATTAAGAAATATCAAAATCTAACCACACATATGCATTGGCTGTTTGTTACATCTAATGTAACATAAGCTTTGCCTTACTTCAGATAAAGCTAAAGGCTAATTGAGAAAGAAATGTTACGACTTAGCTCCAAAACTACTGCTGTAATTTGGCCACATTCACAGCTGCCAAGATGTTGATCTCATCTCCTATATCGTTCAAGAAAAGGAAATAGGCATATCCCTTAAGCCTGTTACAACGCGAAGATAGCATAAAATTCCCCGAAGCATATAATGAATCCAAGAAGCATGCTCACGTAAAAACCTCGAGTAATGAATCCTTCCTCACTCAGTGTGCACAGTTGTGGTAGGAACCTGAACTGGTTCTTCTCCTGGACAAATTTTTGGCAAAGGGGATCAACAAATTTCTGGATTTCCCATGTATGAAGAGGCATCAAAACGCTGTAGTTCTGTGTTAGATGGCACTTTACCTGACAAGTTCTTATTCGTCAAGTCCAAGACGCCAAGAGAATTTAACTGAGAAAAACTTTCAGGAATTCCACCTGTAAGCAGGTTCTTCAACAAGTCGAGTGAATTCAGCAAACTTAACTTACCAATCTATGCAGGGATTGGTCCAGTCAGATAATTTCCTAATAAATTCAAGGAGGTCAATCCTATAACACTCATAAATTCTTCCGGAAGTTACCCAGATAATTTGTTGTTCGAAAGATCTATGCTCTTTACAAGTCCCAAGGCATTCTTGTACCTGGAATCTATTCCTTTCCATATCAATGATACTTCATCTTGATAGTTGGCCGCATCACCACCCATATCACTGGTTAAGGAAATAGGAAATGAATATGTGATGATAGCTTTTGAACACTTATTTTGAGTCATTGCAGATAAATTCTAGAAACACCTGGGTTTGGTGCCAGAGACATGGTTCTGAGATAAGTCGAGCACTTGAAGCTTTCGCAGATTAAAAAGTTGTCTGGGCATGCTTCCTTGGAAATGGTTGGATCGAACACTAAACTTTTAAATATGACAGGTTATCACCTATCTATACCAGAATTTTCCCAGAAAATTTATTATTTCGTAGACTAAGAACAAGCAATTGCTTGTAGTTCTTCAGAAATGAAAGCCACTCTCCAGAAAAATTGTCGTTGTATAAACACAGCGAACGAACTGTGCAGTCGGAGTCCATATTGTTAAGTAAATAAGAGCACCAGCTCAGTCATGCCATCATCCCCACCTTGGGGTGGACCACCTCAGCCGAATGGTACGAGCAGAACATTGATAATGAGCCTTCTACAAACGTGGGCCGACCAGAGACGAGCATCAGCCAGAGGAATATACCGACCAGAGACATATACCGAGCAGATACCCATTCCCCAAAGAGCGGAACACGATCTCACAAATCACGACAGTTGC
>NW_006262688.1:10291345-10356208 GCF_000493195.1 Citrus x clementina | reverse complement strand
CAAGGAGGGATCCTCTAGGTGGCGACAATGAAACTGGTGAAACAATCACTCTTCGAGAGATAGCAAATGAAGCTAGAGAGAGGATGATGCAAGATCGAATGGAACGGATGAAGAAACAAATGGAAACTCTCACGGCCATATTGCATGAGCTGAGGGATGAGCGGAGAAGGGACTATGAAACCCCCGTGGGGAGAGATGAAGTTGAGGCAGAACCCAGCTTCCGGAGGCGTAGAGTCGAGGAAATTCCTCCACCGGTAGACTAACCCTATGGGGTGCATTCCCATAGAAATACTGGTCGGGTTCTAGGGGAGCGCGTGGATGAAGGAAGAGACCAACCTCGCTCCAGACGAGTACTGAAAGTTGATGGCCGAGAAGCCAATGTTGATAAAGGAGAGCTCAGACAGCGGCTGCAGAATGCCTAGCAGGAGCGAGATCAAGTAGCTGCGCCCGATCCTGACCGTACTGTAGAATTGGAGGGGGAGGTGCGCAGATTGGCGCAGGTGATGGAGGAGATTCAGGGCAAGAGAAAACCCCCGAGTTGGAGGATAATGCTAGATAAAGAGTCTCTGTTATCAGCCGAGATCATGGGTACTGTAATCCCAAGAGATTTCCGCTTCCCCGACCTCAAATACTCCGGGCGAAATGACCCGCTGGTGCATATTGAACGCTTCAACGACATGACGGGTGTGCAGTGGCTAACACCAACTCAGAGGTGCAGGGTGTTCCCATTGACACTAGAGGGACGAGCCCGAGAATGGTACCGCAAGCTGCCACGAGGAAGCATAAAAGGATACGAGCAGATGTGCCAAGAGTTGGCCGAGCAGTTCCGAGGAGCAGTAGCCTCAGAGGATGATATGATGGAACTGATAGGGATGAAGCAAGAGGAACATGAATTCCTTCGGGAATTTGTAAAACGATACCACCGGGCCATGCTTGATCTAAGAGCTTTCAATCACCCGCAGGCGTTGAGGGGATTAAAAGAGGGCGTGAGGATAGGCCGATTGTGGTACAACTTGAGAAACCCCCTAGTGCAAAATTATTCGGCGGGGTATGAGCAGGCGAGGAGAGATATAGAAAACGAAGAGGAGAAATCGGCGAGGATAAAAAGTGAACAGCTGGAAGAGCTGAGACGAAAAGAAAGGAGAACCTCGAACGGGAGCAGGTAGGGAAAGCGAGCTGAGGAATCCTCAGTAATGGGCGAAATATCAGCTCGGTTCCGCCCTTACCCCATAGCTCAGAGACCACAACAGTTCCAACACAGCCGGGCTCAACCTCCTCGCCCTCCATTCCCGGAGCGGCAACAAGAATTCCGGCAGTTGGCTGCCCACCCTTATCACAAAGCTCTCAGGGCACTACATGCAATCAACTCCAGAGCTGGACGACCCAGTCAGCTACCTTCAATGCCAGCTCGGGACGATATCTAGGATAGCCGAGCAGTCCAACTGATTGACCAGAGCTCGACGTATAGACAATACACCCCATTAAAAGTCTCTATGGAGGAGTTATATGAGAGGATCGAGGGGTGAGGCCTGCTATACCCTCCTGCCCCCGTAACAAAACCTGCTCACAGACGTGATAAGAGCAGATTATGTAAATTCCATAATACTCATGGTCACACAATAAACCAGTGTCGTGACCTGAAAACTCAAGTGGAGGATTTGGTGAGGAACCGATACTTGGATGAATATATAAATGGAGTCTCACCCGTCATTGAATCACAGTATACGCAGGGATGAGGGAGTTGAGAGAAGCCTAGAGTGTGAACAGCCTACTATCTGTGTGATAGTAGGAGGGCCAACATTGGTTGGGGATTCGAACAGGGCACGGAAGAATTATGGGAGATATGTCATGACCAGCAAAGAGGTGCTTTTCAATTTGCCAGCAGCCAAGAGGGCGAAAATGAGGCGAGTTCCCATTATGTGGACAGAGGACGACAAAGAGGGTGTTTCATACCCTCATGAGGATGCACTGGTGATTAAAGCAATGGTGGCCGGTACAGAATTATAGCGAATACTGGTGGACACGGGTAGTTCTGTTGACATACTATTTAAGTCGGCCCTAGACAATATGAGAATTTCAGACTTAAAATTGGAGCAGACAAATACATCCTTGAAGGGATTTGGAGGAGGATGGTTAACTCCTATGGGGATCATCGAACTTCCAATTACTGTAGGGTCAAAGCCGTTTGAAAGAACAATGATGCTGGACTTTATTGTGGTAGAAGAAAGAAGCCCTTACCAGATGATATTGGGACGACCTTTCATGAGGATAAGCCAATGCGTTGTATCTACACATTACCTGGCACTGAAGTACAGAGTAAACGGAGTTGTTGGCGTAATAAAAGGTGACCAGAGAATGGCGAGGAGCTGTAACGCTACAGCAGCCAAGGAGACACTACAAGTTACCTCTCTAGATAACCGAGGAGGTTCAAAAAAAGTTCGCCAGGAACCCGTTGAGAAATTGAAGGAGGTTGTGGTGAGCAAGAATAACCCGAGCAGAGTAGTTAAGATCGGGTCAGGATTTACCGGGATAGTAAAAGACGAGCTGGTAAAGTGCCTACAGTCTCATGCAGATATATTTGCCTGGTCTCAAGAGGACATACCAGGAATTGATCGCGGGGTAGCTTGCCACAAGTTGGCAATCAAGAAGGGGGCAAGGCCGATGAGGCAGAAAATGAGGTGCTTTAACCAAGAAAGGTACGAGGCCATAAATGCCGAGGTGGAAAAGTTATTGAAAACAGGATTTATAAGGGAGGCCAAGTACCCGGAGTGGATTTCCAATGTAGTATTGGTAAAGAAGGCCAATGGGAAATGGAGAATGTGTATGGATTTCACAGACCTTAATAAGGCATGCCCAAAGAACGGTTTTCCTCTACTAAAAATAGATCAATTGGTGGACTCAACAGCGGGTCACAGTCTGCTCAGCTTCATGGATGCCTTTTCGGGATACAATCAGATACCCATGGACAAGCAGGATGAGGAAAGCATCACCTTTATAACTAACATGAGTTTGTTTTGCTACAGGATAATACCTTTTGGCCTGAAAAATGCAGGCGCTACTTATCAAAGATTGGTGAACAAGATCTTCAAGCCATTGATCGGTCACACTATGGAGGTATTTGTGGACGATATGATCACAAAGTCTAAATAACCGAGGGATCATGTGAAGCACTTGGAAGAGACTTTTAAATTGCTGAGGAAGTATGAAATGAAGCTGAACCCGGAGAAATGTGCATTTAGGGTCAGCTCGGCCAAATTTTTGGGATTCCTGGTAAGCCACCGAGGGATCGAGGCCAACCCGGAAAAGATACGGGCGGTAACAGAAATGAGGTCCCCACGAACAGTTAAGGAAGTGCAGAGCCTTACACGGAAATTGGCAGCATTGAATCGATTCATCTCGCGGGCCACAAATAAATGCCACCATTTCTTCCAAACCATAAAGAAAATGGAGAAAGATGGAGTGGACATCAGAATGTGAAGAGGCATTCGGGTAGCTGAAGGAATATCTGGCCCATGCCCTGTTACTATCAACTCCGAGAGAAGGTGACCGGCTGTTTTTGTACTTGGCAATCTCAAAATAGGCTACCAGCTCGGTATTAATTAGAGAAGAAGAAGGAAAGCAACACCCTATATACTACACTAGTAAGGCCCTGGTAGACGCAAACTCCGACCATATTTTCAGGCCAACCCGATAGTTGTGATGACTGACTAGCCTCTTCGACAAATGCTCCAAAAACCAGATGCATCAGGTCGGTTAGTAAAGTGGTCCGTGGAGCTGAGCGAATTCGACATATCCTATACGCCCCGAGGAGCAATCAAAGCCCAAGCTCTAGCTGATTTTATGGTTGACCGTGTCGAATAAAGGGAAGAAGTTCAGGAGGAGCAACTAGTGGAATAGGAGAATCCAAAGGGGGTGTGGATGGTAATGGTTGATGGGTCACGTAGTGAACAAGGATCCAGAGCAGGAATTGTAATACGAAGTCCAGAAGGGATCGAGATATCCTATACAGTGAAGTTTGAATTTCAGCTCACGAACAACTAAGCTGAGTACGAAGCCTTCATCACTGGGCTCGGGATCGCACATGCACTACGAGCAGAAAATGTGGAAATCCGAGCAGATTCCCAATTAGTAAGTAATCAGCTCAGTGATCAATTCCAAGCAAAGGAAGAAAAGATGGGGCTTTATTTGAAGAAGGCAAAGCAGATGATCGGGCTTTTCCAAGAAGTAGAGATAAAACAGATATCCCGGAACGAGAATTATCGACCAGACATGTTGGCCAGAATGGCCGCAGTTGCGGATCCAAAGTTACCCAAGTCAGTTCCACTGAAAGTGAGGACCTCGCCAAGCATAGGGGAGGAAGCAGAAGTAATGCGGGTGAGCATCGAGGATCCTGGATAGACCCTATTTTCTTCTACATCCGCGATGGTATTTTACCGGAGGGCAGGAAGAAAACAAGGAAGTTGAAATGCCGAGCAGCAAGGTATACGCTAATCGATGGGGTACTCTACCGCCGAAAATTCACCTTGCCCCTTTTGAGATGTTTGGAGGACGAGGAAGCAGATTATGTATTGAGGGAAATTCATGAAGGAATATGTGGCAACCACTCGGGGGCGAGAACTCTAGCCTTCAAGGCACTTCGACAAGGATACTTCTGGCCGATTATGCACCAGGATGCGAAAAGGATGGCAAAGAACTGTACAATCTGCCAGAGCTTCTCGAAGGTTCCTGCTCAGCCCCCAGAAACGCTAACCACTATGTCATCCCTATGGCCTTTTGCCCCGTGGGGAATTGACCTGATTGGCCCATTACCTAAGGGCCGAGGAGCGGCAACACATGCAATTGTGGCTATAGACTACTTCACCAAGTGGGTAGAAGTGGGAGTCCTCAGTCAAATCACTGAGAGAAAGACGACGGATTTTATTTGGAAGAATTTCATATGCAGATACGAGATCCCCTACACCATCATTACAGACAATGAGAGGCAGTTTGACAACAACAACTTCAGAGAATTTTGCCAAAACTTGGGGGTGGACCTGAAGTTCTGCACCCCAGCACACCCCCAGGCAAACGGACAGCTGGAAGCAGCCAACAAAGTAATAAAGAAACTCCTAAAAACTAAGCTGGGAGAGAATAAGGGAGCTTGGGTCGACGAGCTACCAGGAGTGTTATAGGCTTACTGGACAACCCACAAAACTGCCACGGGGGAAACCCCGTTTGCTTTAGCTTTTGGTCATGAGGCGGTAATCCCAGCAGAAATTGAGGTGGGGACACATCGGACAGAATTCTTCAATGAGGAGCAAAACGACGAGCAGATCTGCTTGACCCTGGACCTACTGGAGGAGAAAATGGAAGGGGCCTCGCAGAAAGTGGCCCAATGTCAGCAAAGAATCATGCGTTATTACAACAAGAACGTACGCGTGAGGCAGTTCCGAGCAGGAGATTGGGTACTTAGGAAGGTGAACCAAAATACTAGGGACCTTAACCATGGCGCTCTTGACCCGAAATGGGAAGGCCCGTAAGGGTAATACGAGCGATTGGACCAGGAGCTTACAAGCTAGCTTACCCAGATGGACGAGAAGTGAAGAGGTCATGGAATGCTGAACACTAGAAGAAGTACTTCCAGTAAAGCAAAGTGCTTTACCAAGTCTTTATTTCGATAAGTTATTTCTGTTAAATGCATGATGACTTGTGGCACATGCATATATTTCACATTTCTGTAACCCATGTAAGTTTCAATAAAGATGAATTCAGCATGAAATTCCCCTGCTAGCAGAATCCATTAAATTTTACTAAGGCAAGCAAGTGCCTATTCCTGCTCGGTCGGCTAAGGACCAGCAGGCATTTTCACGAAATTTTACTAAAGCAAGCAAGCAAGCGCCTATTCCTGCTCGGTCGCCTAAAGACCAACATGCAATTTCATGAAGTTCTACAAAGGCAAGCAAATGCATAATCCTGCTCGGTCGCCTAAAGGACCAGCATGTAGATCTACTAATTTTATTAAGGCAAGCAAGTACCTAATCCTGCTCGGTCGCCTAAAGGACCAGCAGGCAAATCTATAAATTTGGTTGTGGCAAACAAGTACCCATTCCTGCTCGGTCGATTAAAGGACCAGCAGGCAAAGCCAACTAAATATGTTAAGGTAATTTGCAGAAACGATCTATAAGCAAAACCACAATAAAAAAGGCAACAGAAAACATCCAAAATTTATACTCAAATGTTTACAAAACAGAAGAAAGTCTAAAATTTATACAAAGATAAGCCTAATGGTTATGAGGTTCAGCCGCCTCAGTGGTCGAAGGATCAGCAATCTCAGAAAGAAGAGGATCAGCAACATCGGGAGGAGTAGGCACTGACCTCTAACCTACTTCAATAGCACGATCCCCTGCTTCCCCCTCCTGCACCCCATCTAAAGGAGCCTCTACCTGATCCTGGTCACTCTGCTCCTTATCCCCCTAGTCGGCCTCGGTCATATACCTCTACACTCCAGCCTTAAGCTTGCTTATGTTAAGCTCCAGATATTCTTCCTTAAGCACAAATATGATGCACTTGTAGCAAAAAGCGAGACCAGAGTTATACTCTGCATCCAGCCGATCGTCTACATTGGCAGATTTACCTTTTTGCTCGGCCAACTGTTCATTCAGAAACTTGATTTCCTCCTCAAGGGCCGTTTTCAAGGTATCTCGCTCGCTTTGAGTAGTCTGAAGGTCATATTTCAAATCACCCAACTCGCCCTCAAGCTTGGTAGAGTTGGATTCAGCTAGGGCCACATTTTCTTCCAAATCCATGATCTTCTTGTGCAGATCAAGCAACTTCTCCTTTGAGCGGTCGGCAGACTTAGCTCTTTTCTTCAAGTCCTGATTATCAGCTTGAAGCTTCCTCTCATGGCGCATGGCCCTGTTCTTGTAACAAGAAACCAGAGTAGCCAGCTTGAAGGAGACCCTCTGGACAAAACCAGCCAATTCACTGAAATTCATGCTCTCAATATCCTTGACTATTTTCAGTCCCACTGACTTTCCATAGTCCCTCTGATACGGGGTCAGATAGTCACCCTGATCCCGAGGCGGAAGACAAGAGGATCGGTCCCCAGAGTGAATGCTGACCTCAGGACTCTTGTCGATAGTTTTTTCCCCACCATTCTTACGAGGTGAAGGAAGGGGCGGAGCAGGGACAGAAGTCTTAGAATGACCAACATTGGCTTTCTTCGGAGGAGGAGGAGGATTGCTGGAGCTGCTTGGAGCCCGACAACGCTTTCTGGTCATAGCACTGAGGATCTTGTTATCCATTCTGGCAGCTACGTCCACTAAACGCGAACCGACCAGGTTTGTTGATGACAAGAGATCTTGGCAGGTAGCGCGTTCACCAAAGCAGTCTCCACCTGGAGCAAGGGTCTGTCGTCAAGCTCCTTGATCAAACCCCACGACTCTAAAAGAGCAAATAAGGTTAAAGAACTCAATAAGTGACGATTGGAGAAAGAAAATAGGCAATAAATAAACGACATGGGGTGACAAAGTGCGTTGGAATGTGAATATCACCACCAAGCGAACGGGCTGCTGGACACTAATTTCCTCCAGCAAAGAAGAATTTGTTCTTCTAATTTTTACATGAGGAAGGAAATCCGGTGATCGGCTTCCTCTTTGCAGAGCTTGACATGAAGTAGTACTAGCCTGCTTCCTTTGGGCTACTCCACAGCTGGTACAAATGCTTTACCTTAACAAAGAAGGGTTCCTCTAATCTGCACCTCTCACATAGCACATACATAGCTGAGAGTACTCTCCACCCATTTGGATGTAGCTGACCTGAAACCAGGTGCATACCATCCAATATCTTGGTAAAATAACGCTGAAGGGGGCAACCGAGCTCCTAATTTGAAACTCTCCAGATGCATCGTCACATACCCCCTTGGAGGTCGGCTAGGAACGTCATCTTTCCCGAGATTACAAGGAGAACCTCTTCAGGTATGTTATAAAGGGTTCTAAGCTTGAGCAGGTCAGTTGGGGTGGTGGCACAAGCTATATAGTCGATAAGGTAAGAATCCGCCTCCACCCTATGGCCAAGGTTTCTCTTCTTAGGGGGTTTGCTCGGCTCAGAACTGCTCTCCTCACCATTACCCACTTCTTCAGGGACCTCAGCCCCACTAGAACTATGGTTCTTACCAGAGCCCGATGCGGGTCCACCTCGGTTTCCTACAAGCTCTAATTCAGGGGAAGAAGAAGTGGCCATAGGACGAGGGTATTCAGGGGCATCCTGTGATAGAAGGGACCTACACTGCGAGAAGAGTATAGAGGATCACTGGGTCCAAACAGATGGGGATACGAATCCTCTATCTCTTCATCACTCTCATCTACAATTATTTTTCCCTTCCGGTTTGACATATTGAAGTTTAAAAAGAGAAAGCACAAAACATCCAAATGTCTGGGTACAAAAAGGGACAAATACAGAACCCACAATACAAAACCCAATCAATAACAACCAGAGAGGGGGTTAAAGGCTATTCCTGGAATAAGCTGGCACGGATAGCGCTGCCGTGACAGAGAAAAAACCCAGCAAGTGGAAGCTCCAGACGCGGGAAGTGTGAGCAAAGTTTAAAGAAGGAGTTGGCTTACGGCAGAGAGACGAATAACAAAACGATGATAGGGATTTGAAACGAAAAAGAGGAAATAGAAGCGTTTAAGTGATGGGGATGCCAGCTCACTCACCGTATATCGAGGATGGATAGCCCGTCATTTTAAATTTCAAATACAAAGAGTCGGGAAGCGTAACGTCACTAACCGTTATAAGGGGCCTGACGAGACGTAAGCCCAAGTATATACTAGACATATTCATGAAGGCCCATACTCGGGCCAAAATCTCCTTAGACGAGAGATGGAACCTCAGATCCACCACAATAACGCAAGGACCAGATGGGTAGTTCCCAGGATCGGTAAGATTCAATTATCAGTTTCTACTCTCAACTCATTTCACTCGCAAGACCAGAAACTGAGGGACTGGTGTTAAGTAAATAAGAACACCAGCTCAACCATGCCATCATCCCCACCTCGGGGTGGATCACCTCAGCCGAATGGTACGAGCAGAACACTGATAATGAGCCTTCTACAAATGTAGGCTGACCAGAGACGAGCATCAGCCAGAGGAATACACCGACCAGAGACATATACCGAGCAGATACCCATTCCCCAAAGAGCGGGAACACGATCTCACAAAATCACGATAGTTGCGCTTTTCCCAAAACCGTTGAGGGAGACACGGTGTCCCACGTTTGCCCACAATGTAGCAGTTGGAGTCCCATGAGGGGCTGCCATTACCCGAAAAAGGGGGGATGAAGGGTGAACAGAAATGTGGGACAACGACTATAAAGATGGAGAACTTAATGAAGAAAGGGATAGAAAAACGGAGAGAAGAGAAAGCTCTGCCAAATTGAAACCAAATCATTTTCTATACGAACTTTTGAGCAGATTACAAACAATCACATAATCTAAATTGCACCGTTTTCCCAAAAACCTTGTGCTGACTTAGGCATCGGAGGGTTTACGCCGGTAAAACCACCGGCGTCTCTGATCCATCTTTTTGTGAACGCAGGTTTAGTAAGAGAAGGAATGGTGATTCCAACTCTAGTGGCTTAAGCAATAGTCAGAACAAGAAGAAGGTAACATCTTCTCTATTAACCACGTAAACGTTGGTGGAAATATTTGGTCGGGCAAAGGGCGAGCAGATTTCAGCATCAACATATATTGCTTGGTAATTTTACAGAAAAGTTATTGTTTACCAAATTTAAAATGATCAATTTTTGCTAGTACATTGTACAGTTAGGAAGCTGCCCTGATAACCGGTCATTAGACAGGTCCAGATAGCTAAGACATAGACCAATGATCTCACACACAAAAGGAATTGTCTCTGAAAACATGTTTTTGGAAAGAAGTAAAGAGGTCACATTGGGAGGAATTAATGGTATTGGACTGATAGGCCACTAATTAGGTACACATATGCGCGACGGAAGAAAGAAAGTACCTAGCTGTTACTTACCTTGATTTACAGGCAGTTTGGGAACAATGTTCGTGTAACAACCCAATCTGAAATCTAAGGGCAAATATGTCCACAACTCACATACGAATTTAAATAACTCTTTACAACCGATAAAATTCGAGCCTCAAATACAAAAGCCAGCGGAATAACTTAAAAACTTAACCAAACCATCTACTATCCTCAATTCAAATCCATCTTCTCACTCATCATGAATCAATCTTGACTTCTGGAAACTGAATCACAATAAACTACAATGAGTACAAAACTCAGTAAGCAAACTAGTTTTTATTATATGGAAAATACATACATACTTATACATAATGCAATGGTTGATATGCTATGATCTTTTGGAAATACTGTAAAATAAATTCATAAAAATCTCTTTCTGTCGCTTTCAAACTTTCTCATTTTCTTTCGATGAAATATGTATCCTGCAATGTGGCACTTTGTGCTGTGCGTGGCACTTTGCACCATGCGTGGCACTTTACGGCGCTCTGGCCCTCAAGAGGTGGCCCCCACACAACTTCAAGAGGTGACCCCCAATGCAAAATCTCATAAAACAAAAATCTTATTTGTTAAAATCCACTTTCTCATTTGTATAAAACTCAATGCATTTTCGTGCTCATACCAATGAACCATCACACATACATATGCCCATGTACATAATCATGCTCAACACATAACAACACATCACATAAACATATGGGCAAAGACATATAGATCCATATTCGTACATATCAAAATAGGCTTTTCACACAAGTCAAACATATATACTGTTTATTGTGATTTGTTTTGAAGTCTAGTTTACTTATCTCTTGGCATCCTCATATAACAAATGCGTACTGATACCATGAACCTAAAATCATCAATAACGCCTCATAAGATATAATCAAATCTCAATCATAAACTCTAATGTCCTCAAATATCTCAATTTAAACAACTCCTAAGCTCAACCTCAAATGTTCTCAATAATCGGCCCTCAAAACATAACAGTCCATATTTCTCCGATTTTTAATAAATTATTCTCTTATTGGAAGAATCTCAAATTTTACAAACCATATACTGACACATTGAAAGTTCATTGATAAAAATTTCATAACATCATTCCTTCAAAAACTATTGAAAATAATTCACGTTTCAGACATCATCAATACTGTCAAACAGTTTTCTGTTTTGAACACACTTGCTTTAAAAATACAAAACAATTTATTGCTTTATCATAAAATCATGACAATTTTCAGAATCATACTAGACATATATAAAAATCAATGGTCCAAATTGCATAATTTTTAAAGAAGTCTAACTATGGTAAAAATAATTTCGTAATTCACATTATTCACTAAAATCATAAATTTCCAGGTTTTCAGACTTGAATTTGAAAAATCATAATTAATTGAAATCTTATCCGATTAACTTGAAACAAGTTGCAAAACATTCTAGACGATGTCTAGTTTAACATACCCAAAAATCAGAATCAAAATCAATTTGTACAAATTACTATGATTTCCGTAATAATTCACTATCAGCATATTTCTACAAAATCTTAGATTTCTACTTCTATTGCAATCGTGCTTCTCCACAACAATTTAATAGAAACCAATAATTAAAACTTACCTCCAAAACTTCTCCCAACAATAAGAACTTGATCCCATGTGTTGCCTATGGCAGAACTAAGAAGAAGAAGCAGACTTTCTTCTTCTCTTTTTCTTTTCTTTTCTCTCTTGTCTCTCCATCTCTCTTTTTTTTTTCTACCATTTTTTTCTTTTTTTTTACAACCGATCTCTCTTTTCCTCTCTCTCTTATAATGAAAAAGACATCTTGTTCTATTTATACTAGGTTAAAAAGGATTATTAAAAACTAAAAAGACTTAAATACCCTTAGGAGATTTGGGATATTACAGTTCGGGTATGGATATGGTAACCAATAAATGTCATAATAGCCATGGAATCTGGGTAATTATGGGTAGGCGTTATTTATGATAATATGTAGGCAATAAAAGGGGCACAAGGGAAAGTGTATGGATATCGAGAATTATTTGTATTGAGCCTTGGCTCTAGGAGAGAACCAGGTCTCTCGAACTACCTGGCTGTTAGCTTGTTCCTTTTAATTTCAATAAAACACATATCCCTTTCCTGTCAAATTATCTACTTCTTTTATAACAAAATCGAGGGTCTATCATTTGGTATCAGAGCAAGCTCTGGGAATATGGTCACGAGGATGGAATCACGGGTGGAGTTCGTGGAAGAGGTGTGACGTTGGTATAAGCGGAGTTAAGTGCAATCAAACAAGAATTGCAGAAAATCCCTAACCTGGAGCAAGGAATCACTGCCTTAATAGAGAAGCTCGATCAGGTTGTTTAGACACAAGAGGAGGCGAAGCGAGAGAATGGCTGATTTCAAGCATCGACGGCGGGTAAGACTCCGAAGCAGATTGATGAAGCAATAGATGGGAACCTTGGCAGAGAGATGACGCTCAATGCTCGGTGGGATCTCCGGCTTAGGCGAATTGAACTTTCCTCCTTTGATGGAGAGAACCCCGACGGCTGGATATTAAAGGCAGAGAGATATTTTGCCTTGCATCGGATGACTAACACAGAGAAATTGGAGACAACCATTATCAGTTTTGAAAGGGAAACACTGATCTGATTTGGATGGGAGAACAAGAGGAGACCATTCCTGAGTTGGGAGGAACTCAAATCTCAACTCCTTTTGAGGTTTCGATCTCTACCCAATGGCTCCATGTGTGAGGAATTTTTGGCTCTTAGACAAAGTAGATTCGTGAGGGAGTATCGAAGATGATTTGAGCAAATGGCTTCTACGTTAGAAGATATCTCTGAACAAGTTTTGGAGTCTACCTTCATACGAGCTGAATTAAAGGTATTGGGTCCAAATGGGCTTGAAAATGCTATAGAATTAACAATGAAAATTGAAGCTAAAAATTAAGAGTCTAAAAGTTACACACGTGGGCTTGGTATTCTAATTACTTACCCACTAGAACCCAGATGGGGTGAGGCACTACAGTAATGGAGACTATAATTCCAACAAAAGCTCACGAAGGCGGAGGATTTCAAAAATTAACAGAGGCAGAACTGCAATCCAAGAGAGAACATGGCCTGTGTTATAAGTGTGACGAAAAATTTTCACCAGGACATCATTACAGGAAACGAGAACTACAAGTGGTACTACTTCAAGAATATGAAGCAGAGGCATATGCGATGGAAGATGTAGGTGGAGAAAGTGAATTGGAGTCCAAGCCGACAGAGGGGGCTGAAAATCAAGTGGTAGAGGTGTCATTAAATTTGGTGGTAGGGCTCACTTCACCTAAAATGCTAAAATTGGCGGGCGAGGTTAATAATCAGAAGGTGGTCGTACTTATCGACAGCAACGTATCACATAATTTTATCTCGAATGAGCTTGTGTCAGTCTTGAAGCTTCCCATCACTAATACGAAGCCTTAAGGAGTAGTTTTGGGAACTGGTTCAGCCACCAAAGCTCAAGGAATCTGCCCACGTATAGGGTTAATTTTACAAGAAGTGGAGATAGTCACAGATTTTTTACCTCTAGATCTGGGTAGTACTGGCATTATCCTTAGAATTCAGTGGTTGGAGATGTTGGGAGTGACTCACATTAATTGGAAGACTCACTTTATGAAGTTTAATGCGGGAAATACACCGGTGAATTTACAAGGGGATCCCTCATTACACAAAATATTGATATTACTTAAAGCCATGTGTCGTACAATTAGACATGAAGGATATGGGCATGTAATGGAGCTTAGTGCAGTAAGAGTTGCCACAGAAGAAACATTTGTTATTTCCCATGAGATTGAGACAATGTTAAACAATTCTAAGGAAGTGTTTGAGGTATCTATGGACTTACCACATTTTCGTGGAAAAGAGCATGCCATAATCTTAAAGGAAGGAACTTCACTTATCAGCGTCCGTCCTTATTGATATCCCTAAGTACAAAAAGATGAGATTGAGCGGTTAGTAAAGGAGATGTTGGCGGCCAAGATCATACAGCCTAGTGTGAGCCCTTTTTCAAGTCTAGTATTACTAATAAAAAAAAAAAGGAGTTGGAGATTATGTGTGGACTATCGTGCCTTGAACAGAGAGACGGTGGCAGATAAATTTCTCATCCCGATGATCGATAAGTTGCTGGATGAGTTACATGGAGCAACTGTATTCTCTAATCTTGACCTGAAGTCTGGATACCATCAGATTCGAGTACGGCCTGAAGATGTTCCCAAGACAGCTTTTCGAACCCATGAGGGTCATTACGAATTCTTAGTCATGCAGTTTGGGCTAACTAATGCACCGGCAACATTTTAAGCACTAATGAATCAGGTTTTTCAACCACACCTTTGTCATTTTGTGTTAGTATTTTTTTATGACATCTTAGTGTACAATCGCAGTATGACAAAACATGCACAACATCTGGCAGTGGTATTACAGCTTCTCATAAAGCATCGGTTATACGCAAGCCGCAAGAAGTGCTCTTTCGCTTGTACCCGTTTGGAATATTTGGGGCATATCATCTCCGGAGATGGCGTGGAAGTGGACCACTCTAAAATACAAGCCATGCTTGAATGGCCAGTACCACAATCAATTCGAGAATTGCGAGGCTTTCTAGGACTTACAGGGTATTATCGTAAGTTTGTCAAGAGATTGCATGGCCTCTTACAGAAAGATCGTTTCGGGCGGAATAATGAGGCTATAGAGGCATTTGAGGCTCTTAAAAAAGCTATGACCACGGTGCTTGTTTTAGCTCTTCTAGACTTCACCAAACCATTTGCATTGAAACCGATGCATCGGGATATGGCTTGGGTGTTGTCTTGATGCAAGAAGAACGACCCGTGGCTTATTACAGCCAATGGATAGGGCAACGAGCGAAGCTGCGTTTGATTTATGAAAAAGAATTGATGGCTATTGCTTTTTCCATTCAAAAATGGCGGCCATACCTATTTGGGAGGAAATTCCTAGTTCGAACTGATCAACAAAGCTTAAAACACTTATTGGAGCAGCGAATTGTGGCACCTGATTATCAAAAATAGATGGCCAAGTTAATTGGGTATGACTTTGAAATTCAATATAAACCAGGTGCAAGCAGTAAGGTGGCTAATGCATTATCGAGAGTACTACTTCCTGCAGAGTTACACCAGCTAGTGGGCATACAGTGGTTAGATTGGGAGGCTTTGCAGCGGGAAATTGATAACGATGAATTTTTAACAAAACTGAAGGTGGAGCTGCAGCAAGGAAGAACGCGAGCTACCAGATTTTCCTTGGAAAACGATCGAGTTTTCTATAAAGGGCGCTTGATGTTGCCCAAGCATTCCACCCTACTACCTTCTATTTTGAATGAGTACTACTCATCTCCTATGGGTGGACATTCTGGAGAGGAACGTACTGATAAAAGAATAGCTGTTGATTTTTTCTAGGTTGGCATGCGTGGGGCCATTTCCAAATGGGTGTAGCAGTGTGATGTATGTCATAAAAGCAAATCTATGTCCATGATGCCGGCAGGGTTGTTACAGCCCCTTGCTTTACCTAAACAAGTTCGGGAGGACTTAACAATGGATTTTATAGAAGGGCTGCCCAAATTAGAAGGTATGGATACGATACTAGTGGTGGTTGATCGGTTGGCCAAATATGCCCACTTCTTGCCTCTGAAACACCTATGTACAGCTCGAATAGAAGCGGAGTTATTCTTGCGAGAAATCGTTCGCTTGTATGGGGTACCTAGCACTATCATCTCTGCTCGCGACAAAATCTTTCTCAGTCACTTTTGGTGGGAATTGTTTCGCCTCAAAGGATCGGAGTTGCGTCGTAGTACAGTCTATCATCCTCAAATGGATGGGCAATCGGAAGTGGTGAATCATTGCTTAAAGACATATTTGCTATGCTACGTCTCGAAGAAACCGCAGGTTTGGTGCAAATGGTTAGCCTGGGCAGAATACTAGTATAATACCATATACCATAACACCATTAATTGTACTCCTTTCAAAGCACTCTATAGGCGGGATCCACCACCCCTCATCAGTTACAAATCAAGGAGTATTCTAGTCTCGTCAGTGGAGCAGCTCTTAGAGGAGCGAGGTGCACAGATTAATGAGATCAAACTACATCTCTTGCATGCTCAATAAAAGATGAAGTCCAGGGCTGATGCTAAGCGACAAGATGAAGAGTTTGAGGTGGGAGAAAAGGTTTCTGTAAAATTCAGACCTTATCGCCAGAAATCTTTGGCAAACCAACGCAATGAGAAACTCGCTCCACGTTTCTATAGCCCTTTTGAAATTGTGGCTCGTGTAGGTATAGTGGCATATAAGTTGTCCTTACCCCCTAGCTCATCTATTTACTCTGTCTATCATGTTTCCCAGCTTCCCCGAGCTCATGGGTGAAATTCTAGTTATGCAACCCAAGAGGGGGGTGAATTGAGATTTTAAAAATTAAACTAAGCAAATCACACAATAATTTAATCTAATGCTTTAATGGAATAAAAAATAATAAATTCAATAAAGCACAATAATAAAGGAGTAAGGGAAGAGAGAGCAAACACAATAATTTTTACGTAGTTCGGCAATCCCCGCCTATGTCCACGCCTCCAAGCTCACCAGGCTTGAGGATTTCACTAAGCAAGCCTCCAAGGCTTCAAATGCTTACAATTCACTTCCATAGTGTCAATGGACCTTCACAATAAGAGATTATTCACAATCTCTTAACCCAAGTGTATCACAACACATACAATTTTTTAACTGAATTTTACAAAAAAGATTACAAATGAATTTATCTCACACAATGTGTTTGATCACAAATGAAAGCTCAATGTATAAATGAATGAGATGAATACAAGGATTTAAAACTCAATGAAAGTTGTATTCTCAATATTTTGCTCAATGATGATCGTTGGAATTCTTTTTGTTTGAATTGGATTGAACTTATTTATAGTTGGAACTGAAAACTAGCCGTTATTGACTTTCTGCTCACTGTTGAATTACCGTTAACTAGATGTTGGATCGTTGTTTGACTGGTCAATATGACCGTTGGGCTGAATTATTAAATTGTCAGATCGTTGTTTTATATATGTCGGATCGCCGTTAGTGTCCAGAGGCTAATCTTCAATTCTGTTAGATGTCGGCGAGCCATTATCAAGATGTCGGATCACCGTTTTCTACAGTAACTGCTACAATGAACTATTTTATAAAATAACAGTTTGACCCTAAAACTTTATATAACTGGACTATGGCCCAAAACGTTATACATTTAGCAAATAAGTCCAATTTCAGAATTTCTAAATAATGCTTACTATTCCCAAAACTTTTTGAAATTATGATATAGCACAAAATGCTATGAATATTTTTCAAATAAATCCTTCTCCAAAATTTCAAAGTTTTCAAAACTCTTTCAATTAAACCATAGACTTGAAAAATAAATAATTTTATAAAATTATTTTTCCATTAAATATAAAACCTTTAAAATGTGAAAATAATGATTTATTTAAAATGTATAAAAATAATTTGAGCTTTTAAAAACTGAATCATTCTTAATTTTGTTTGTTATCATCAAAATCAACATTATGAATATATAAATGTTAACAATGGAGTGACTAACTCTTCTCCCCTCTTGCTGCCACAATTGTCACCTGACTTGGAATTGTTCGTAGAGCCTGCTGAAGTTCTTGGAGTGTGCTATCTTAACAATGTCCAACCTACTCTTGTTGAAGTTTTGATTCAATGGAAAGACTTACCTTCGTTTGAGGCCACTTGGGAGCAGTTCGACACCATTCAACACCAATTTTCTCTGTTTCCCCTTGAGGACAAGGTGAAAGCTTGGGCGGCGGGTAATGATAGGCCACCAATTATGTACACATATGCGCGACGCAAGAAATGAAGTAAAGAACATAAGTTGTCTGTTGTGTAAATTTTATTGTAATGATAGGGTTCCCTCTTTTGCTCCTTCGGATCATAGGGTTATGGGATTTGCAGATAAAACTCAATCCTTAAATTTTTAAATGAGGTGGAAAGATAGTTTTAACTATTTTGCTCCAGTTTCAATTGCCTTCTTGCCTACTCCGTTTCACCAGATTTCCTTTGGGCCGTTTTAAATGGCAAGGTGAGCAAAATCAAGCTTTAAGAAAAGCTTGACTCAGGTTACTTTATTTTAACACCCAAAACTCAAACACTATACATGTCAAGATGGTTCCATTTAACTAATTATTGCCTGTGTCAAGCCTTTTTTAAGACTTCAACTAAAACTAGCATGGAAGAGATCGAGATACTTGAATTTATGAAGGAAGCCAATGAATTTTGGTTCTGCTGGCATTCAAAATTACTATAACTCACGTCTAACCAAATAAGTCAACTACTCCAATTGAAGTAAGAAAGAACTAAGGTTACCTATCAAAGATATGTCTTGTTGAATATTGAGACTAACCACATGGCATGTCCAGTTGCTACAGTGGAGCCTCTCCACATGCAACAATCTCTCTTGTTGTTATGTTGATCATCCCCCCTTGAAAAGAGACGTGATCTATCTTTATCAATGAGGTTATGTTTGATCATTAGAAGAGTATGTCTTCCCCTTTCTATGCACTTCATTTTGGCATCTCCTCGTCCTGATTGGAATGCAAAAGCTGCTTTTATGCATAGTGAAACAAATATAAGCCTTAAAACGAGTTGAAAAGACACGATTGGTTATTAAAATAAGTCAAAGAGACATGATTGATTATTAGAATCAAACACTTTGATAATTGAGAATAAGAGAAACACCACACAAACACAAACACACACACACACACACACACACACACGCACGCACGCACGCACGCACTCACGCACTCATGCACGCACGCGCACGCGCACACACACACACACACACACACATATATATATACCAAATGCATGTATAGCATGCATATTTAATGAAAAAAGAAAATTTTTGCACCATTTTAACCAGTCTATTCCTCAAGACAATTACATCAAAATATATTGCATGTTTGGTATCAAGAAATATAAGGAGAAAAGAGGAAAGGGAAAAAAGGGGAGCAAAAATGAATTTCATATCCAGCCAAACAATAAAAATAAAATTGACCCTCTTTTTCACTCATTTTCTCTCTCCCTCTTTGGTTTCCATTCCTATCCTCTCTTAACATTTCCTCCAACAAAACATGTGCTTAATGATGTATTTACTTATTAAAACATGAAGGAATTAGAATGGATTTTGAGTGGGGCCTATAAATTTAGGAATAAGGAACAGTAATCTCATTCCCTATAAAAAGATATGGAAATGGACAGATTGTAGAGTATCTCGATTATATTATACCCACTTAACACATGTATGATATGTGTGCATCTGTTTTGAAAAGTTATTATATAATTAGTAGTTATATTTAATTCATACAAATATGTCGTGTGATTAGTATTAAAAATTGTTTGATTATCAAGCGATAAAAAATATTATTTTGTGCTTATATTATAATTTATATTTGTGTTTATGCAATATATTAGGGATTATTAATTATATCTTAACTATATTTAATTTTGTGTATTTTTATGTGTTTATTAGGTAAAATATTAAATTCATATAATTTGAGACTCCAAACAGATAAACGGATGTCAAATTTGGATTCCGAAGATTCGAAAATCTTAAGATAAGTCAAGACCGGCTTAAAATTGAGCTTGTGCAAAAAGTTAACTTTTTTTTTTTTGACCGAGCACTAATTGAATGATAAAATAAGCTTACAATAGATATGAGTGCATTGGATAGCTGTTAGTTTTGACTAAATCTCAACTATTCATGATTCTATATCCACGATCGTGCCACGTGGTAATAGTTGGTGAAGCAAGTTGTAAAATCCAAACCTTTGTATTTGGGTCAATCTGATCCAACCATTAACCCGCCAAATCTCAATTGTTCTTTGACCAAATCGGACGCTTTACATAATGCCACGTGTAATGTTAGACATTTGAAGTTTGACCAGTCATTAGATCTTGATCTAATGGATGTGAGGAGCGCATGCATATAGCTTATGATGGACCGCAAAACACTGGATTATGAATATATTTTTCTATAAATAGAGCCTCATTTTTATGTTTTGAACATCTCTCTTCTTCTCAATTTCTCTCAATTTCTCTATAATCTTGTTTTTCAGGTGTGTTTTAATATTTTATATAATTATTTTTAAAAATAAATTTAGTTTTATTTTTAATTTTAATTGTTTTTATTCCTTTTAATTATGAGTAATTTAATTTTAATAATTATTTTTATTTCAATTATGCTTAGCTAAATAATAATAGTTAGGGTAAGGTGAAACTCTTAGGCAATAAATATGATTTAATCAAATTCTATTTTTAATTATATGAATTAAATTATTTTTTATTTAATTTTATACATATTTCTATTTTGAAATTTTGATTTATTGTAGACAAATTAAATTTTGGCACAATAAATATTTAATCCATAATAAAATTAAGGGAAAAATAATAACAATTTATATAATTAATCTTTTGGGCATTAAATCTAAAAAAATGACAAAAAGAATTTATTAAATTTTATTTACTACTAAGAGTGGATCCATAACCCTAACTAATTCAATTTCATATTTTCATTTAAATTAGGTCGCATAAGTTTTATTTTCATTTTTAGATAAAGTAAAATAAACAACTTAAATCTTTTCTTTGTGGATAAACTTCGGACTCCCCAAGCTATAATATAACAAG
The DNA here is from genome assembly GCF_000493195.1 of Citrus x clementina. NCBI lineage: Eukaryota > Viridiplantae > Streptophyta > Magnoliopsida > Sapindales > Rutaceae > Citrus > Citrus x clementina. The sequence goes on along the minus strand of NW_006262688.1, from coordinate 10,335,475 downwards.
ACACTCTTATATTTGCGAGTTAGAAATTACTTTTAAATTGTGTCATCGTGCATACATTAAATTAATTTAGTACAACATGGGTACTATAGAATCTCTCGTGGAGATGAGAATGGTGAGACTTATTCGTTGTAAATGTTTGGATAGGGTTCATAAAAAAAGGATTTCTAATGACATGTATTCTCATGATGATTCTTATTCACTTAAAAGAAATGGCATGTATATACATCTATTGTCATATGCAAATCTTGAAGTATCATTAAAAGGCTCGTCAAATTTTACTCTTTAAATGTCTGTTTGCTTACTTATGTGCCCAATAGAAGAGTGAAAAAATAAACTTTCCTCCAAAAGATTCGTTAAATAAGACACGTTAATATTATTTTAATAAAATCTTTCCCTTCACCAAATTCAATTACCTTCCATTTTATCACTCCAACTAATTTAGTCAAATCTTTGTTGCTAAGTAATTTTGTGTTGATTTCAAATGTTGTTGTTGTTATGATGTTTTAAATATGTTTATCTTTTAATAATTTTGTTGATGTGCTCTTAATAAGTTAATATGTTTTTCCCATTATGTTTAGCCATTTTTAATTGTTTGTCATTTTTTAATTAATGCATGCTAATCAAAAGCAACTAGCAATTAATAAATTAAACATATAATATTAACTATAAAGATACTTGAAAATATACAACAATTTGAAAAAAAAATTGCCATGAGATGTACATGAGTTTAACAATATTTAATAGGGTAAAAAGTATTATTATTTAGCTAGCTATATTTCTTTTAAAAGAAAAACAAATAATAATTACAACTATTTTCTCTCTCCAATGGAAAATTGTAAAATACTAATAGAAAAAGAAAAACTCACTCAGCAATATAGAAGAGTAAGAAGCTTATCTTATCGAAAAATCATAATTGAAATGTCTTTTAAAACGTCTAATGCTAATGTATCTTTTCAAATAATAAATAAGATCTTATTTGAAACGTTTTTAGTCGTGCTCTTGTGTATCTAGTTACATATTAATAAATGTATGATTTTTATTTGTGCGTGTTCGTAAGATATAACTTGCATATTTATACTATCGACATAGCATATGTTCATACGTTATTAATTTTTATGTAGTAAGTAGGTTTTATATGAACGATAAGACTTAATTTTTATGTTGGATATAAGTTAGAGATAATGTAATTTACCCACACATTTTGCTATATTGTACTATTTAACAAAATTTTATTGAATTATTAATTTAGCAAGTTGGTTGATCCCAAGTTAGAAGCAACCAAAAAAAAAAAAAACCAAAATAAATAAATAAATCAAGAAGCTAATATTTGCTAAGAATTGAATCTGTTATTCCTGATTGTGCTCATCAATCAAGATTGTTATCAGTTTGTACCTTTTTGTTCACGTAAACATTTTCTCAGAAATTATTTTTAAAAAAAATCATACTGACAGAGAAGTCTTCATATCTCCATTTTAGAAATCTCTGGATGCAAAATTTTCAACATGTCGCACCAAACATGTGGGTTCAAATAAATCTTGATTCCTTTTCAATTGTTTTCCGAATTATTTACCTAGAAGAAAATTCATACACATGCTTCATATTCAACATCTGAGCTTTTAAATACATATTCTTTTTCATCATTATATTATACTCAAGTACGTCAGCTGTCGGAGAAATTTCTTTGATAGGGATTAATATATTAGTCAATTATTGAAGAGCATTGAACACACACAATCAATAGTATAATGACAAAATGTAGAGGCAAACTTTAGTTTGAAATTTCTAACCAGACACATTGGATCGCCTAATCTTATCTTATACTACTATTAGAATGTATCTTAAATTAAAAAGACTGAGATAATTTTCTCACATGAGTTCTTCTGAATTTTTAAAGATTTTTTGTCATATGCTCAGTAAATAATATATAAGAAAAAAATACACCGATTTAAGATTACAAAAGGTTTCACAATGCTGTAAAAGTTTTTCCATATTTTATAAAATATTAGATTCTCATACTAGAAGCACTCTCTCTCTCTCTATATATATATATATATATATATACTAGAAAATAGAACCGCGCTTCACGCGGTTTTGAAAAAAAAATTTAATATTACCATTTTTTCTTACTTTACACTTGATGAAACTGATAAAAAATATAAATTGATTTTTTTTTTAAGATGAGGCAGCCTTCTAAAAAATAAAAATAAAACTATTAGCCAGCAATACAAATAAAAAAGCAACGCAAGATAAAGAATAAAATGAGAGAATATATTATAGAGTGATTTTATTCATTCCAATTGTGTGTGTACAAAACAAAAAGATGAGCTCTCCTTTTATAGTTACATAATCACTCCATGAAATTAATGAAAATTTATGGATCATAATTCTTTGTGAGATAGTGGGAGTTATAGGGAAGCTAAATGTTGCTAATGGGAGATAGTGGGGAGACTAAGAGATATATGTTATGAACATCTACATTTATTTTAATAAATTCATAACACTCCCCCTTGGATGTTCATTACAAAGAATATACCTCATTAAAACTTTTACATAATTGTTATTGTATAATAACAATCAAATTAATTATGAGAAGATGAAAAGCCAAATCTGAAAGAAAATTTCTCTATTTATTAGATAATAGAGAATATAAAAAGATGAGAAATAATGATGCCACATCACCTCCTCAAGTCACAGCTTTATATATATATATATATATATAAATAGATAGATAGATAGATAGATATAGATATATAGATATAGATAGTTCCCAAGGCTGGCTGAATGATTATTTCTTTTAAAAAAAAGTAACTTTATTTAATTAGACACCCGAATTTAATTATTCAAAGAAATAAAGAGTTAAACAATTGATTGGTATTTGTACGCCCCTCTACCTTTTAAATAAATATATTAGAAAAAACACCTCAATACATATAGCAATTAAAAGAATAAGACTAGATAGCTGCTGCAGAGCTTCACCCTATTAAAACAGACGAAAGAATACAAATCTCAACATCACAGCTAAATCATCACGACTAGAGATATAGTCTCCACAGATCCAAACATAGTCAAAATGTTAAGATATTAGAATTACAATATTTTATCGCGTTCAACTCCATAATGTAATCATATGGTCTTCTTTCATTTCTATTGTAACTCTTTTCAACATGCAATTGCTAAAATTTTGTACTTGGTAAAAGAAAAAAAAAGATAAATTTTATATCACCACCTGGTGAAATGATATAATCTTTAAAATATTTCTAAATTATTTTAAACTTTAACTTATCCCTATTTTTATTTAAAAGATGAAGAAAAAATGAGGTGAGTTGATTTTTTTTTCCCTTACAAAAATAGGAATAACTTAATGTTTATAATAATTTATACTTTTTTTTTTAGGATTGTCATTTTTAGAGCGAAAATCCAAAATTAACCCGGAAGAAAATTCAAAGAATCTAATGGCTGACAAAGACAAGTACTATGTAAACCACAAAGTAATGACGATTGGAACTGTACAATTAATCATTATATTTGTGAATCGATACAAGTAGAGAAGAGGAAACAGATAAGACAGATCATTCCTAACCCAACTAATTCAAAAACACTAAAAATCAAAAAAGCAGGCCAAATTTGTTATTACTACGAACATAAATCATAATCAACGACTCGAAGTCTCCCAAAGCACAAAAATCCAAGCAACTAAATTTTGCTTTTTACTCTGGTCATTATTTATACACCGTGCTGACACATTGCATAGCCAAGTTAAGCAGGCAAAATTAAAAATGAAGAAAATTATAGCACTATTTTCATGGCTACTAATCTCTACTTGCTTTTTGACATTACTTACAGAATTCGCTGAATCAAATCATCAGGCTGATAATCTTTACAGATTGATCAAGTCCAAGAGGTTGAAAAATCGTTCTCAGGCTGAATTGAAAGCTGATGATGAAGAGTATTATTATTCAGCTACTAAAACTTACATTAATCCTCAGCAATATGATTTAATGCTAGCCAACAAGATAAAATGGTTGCCTGGCCAGCCTGACGGTGTTGATTTCGACCAATATGCTGGCTATGTAACCGTTGATCCCAAGACCGGACGTTCGCTCTTCTACTACTTTGCTGAATCCCCACAGAATTCATCCACCAACCCTTTGTTGTTGTGGCTCAATGGAGGTGTATATATATATTATATATATGTGTCAACTTCTGTTTTTGTACATTCATTTTCTCTGTCATGTTTTATTATTATTATGATTTTTAATTCTTCTATATTTAAAAACTAACGCGGCATAGCAGTATTGGTTAGATGAGGTGGCTTCTTGACAAAATGCTTTGAATTATCATTGATAGGACCAGGATGTTCCTCACTGGGATATGGAGCCATGAGCGAATTAGGACCTTTCAGAGTCAATAAAGATGGCAAAACGCTTTTCAGGAACAATTACGCATGGAACAATGGTGATAAAACTTAATATATAAGATCTTTTTATGCATTAAATCAACATAGCTTTTCTCTTGCAGGCACCCCACGAGTTATAATTTGTCGATTTGCATTTTGGCGGCCATAATTTGATACCAGCCTAGAATTATAAATGTTCATGATGAAAATTCGCACGTTATAATTTACGGATGCCTATACCATAGAATTCTTTTTAAATTAGTTTTATATATGCATCCTCGTATGGTTTACAAACGATTTTCGTACGCAGTGGCAAACGTGGTATTCCTAGAATCTCCAGCTGGGGTGGGATTTTCGTACTCAAGTACAAAATCAGACTATGAGCTTAATGGTGATAAATTGACTGCACAAGATTCCTATACTTTTCTTGTCAACTGGCTTGAAAGGTTCCCGCAATACAAAACGAGGGATTTTTACATAGCCGGCGAGAGCTATGCCGGCCACTATGTGCCACAGCTTGCATATACAATTCTTCTCAACAACAAAAACACAAAAAATACTGTTATCAACCTCAAAGGAATTGCTGTGAGTTTATGTATTAAATTGTTAAATTATTAGCTTTTTAATTTAATTGGGTATTACTTTCATGGGATATAATATATGTATATATTTATGTTTCAGATAGGGAATGCATTGATTGATGGTCCTACAAGGTCTATGGGTGTATACGAAAACCTGTGGACTCATGCATTGAACTCGGACCATACCCACAAAGGAATTTTCACATACTGTGACTTTGCAAGAGAAGGCAATGATACTAAAGAATGCGAAACCTTCCTTGAAAAAGCCTCTGATGAGATCGGTGATATCGATATTTATAACATTTACGCTCCAATTTGCATTAACCCTGCTTTCCAAAATGGTTCTATTGGTTCTGTAAGTTTTCCTTAATTTGATTTTTTTTTTCGGTGTATTAATCCTTAATTTGATTATTAATTGCATGTGATTGATCAGAACTTGTCTTATACACATGTATCTTTTACCTTTCTTTCAATCAGGTTTATAACTATGACCCTTGCACCGACTACTACGTGGAGGCATATTTAAATGCTCGAGAAGTACAAACAGTCCTTCATGTAAAGCCCACTAATTGGACCGCATGCAGGTACGTATACCGAATGCAATTCAAATATACATTAAAAACTTTTGTACCAATTTAATTCAATTTTGTCAAGAAAAAAGATGGCGGCACCGGTGTTGTTTAGCTAGAGACATGGTCCGAAGACTCCCTTTGCATAAAATACTCTCATAGAGTTTTTCTTGGAATACACATACTTCTTTTTATCACGTTAAAAAATAGTCACAAAGGCTCTTAAAGTTTGTCTAATAGAGAGTTTGTGAGTTCCAATTGAAAGAAATCTGTATTTGGTTCCAGTGATTATTTCACCAAGTAGTCAGGGAGGTGTACGTTGTCGTTTTCCCGTTTTCAATCAACATATATAAATTAATCTGTCGTTGAATTTACATACTGCAGCAATTTATTTAACTGGACGGACAGTCCCTCAACAGTCCTACCCACTATCAAGAATCTCATCGCAAGTGGTATCAGAGTTTGGATTTACAGGTAATTCAACTCAAGATGGGGTCATATTAATTTGTATAACATTTAAGAGAAATAGTCACCCAGCATAGATTAATTGACATACATATACATTTTTTTTTTTTGGGTTACATATATATCAGCGGTGATGTAGATGGAATTGTACCTACTACAGCATCTAGATACTCAATTAACGCCCTCAATCTTCCCGTCGAGATTCCTTGGTATCCATGGTATACCAATGATGAGGTACTAAAGCAAGTCTTACGATATTTTACACGACTTCAAGCCTAAAATTTTAAGTTTTCATTTATAATTAGCTGACGGGTTGAGAACTCGATGAAATTTAATTTGATGGCAACAGGTTGGAGGGTACGTAGAGGCATACCAAGGATTGACATTAGTTACAGTGAGAGGAGCTGGACACCTTGTTCCAAGCGACCAACCGGAACGTGCACTCACTTTGATCTCTTCATTTCTTCATGGAATTCTCCCTCCCTCTAAACCATGAAAATGAGGAAGATCGATTAAAGTAACAGCTACAGCTAGCTTCGCTTCAATTTGCTCCCATGCTTTTTTCAATATTAAATGACGTTCTTGCTCCAATGTCTGGATCCTGTTGTTCTGTGAACTCATCTCTGTTAAGTAGAAGTTGATCATTTGTTGTTATCAATGTATTTTTATCGCAATCTTTTATTTGATCCAATCAGTCTAACCTCGAACGCATGAATGGAAGCAAATATTCCATGTGATTTGACAAACTTGAACGTACAAATATCTTTTTTTGGCGGATAAAATACCTACGTTCCCCCGATTATTTTATCAAAAGTAAAATTAATTGTACCCTTCTCATTTATTTATTAAATTTTCAATATTTAATAAGTAAAATGTATTAAAACGAAATTTAAAAAAAAAAAAAAACAGCTAAAGTCACTGGCAATCTTCATTGGGAATTTGAAAGTTACAGGCAATCTTTGTGGGGAACATTGAAAGCTACCTGATGACTATACTTTTGACATTAATGTTAGGGCAAAGCTTATCTTACATTAGCTGAATGTTACAGCTATAAATTTTTAAATTCTTAAAAAAGATAATAATTATTAAAAAGGTTAATAAGTTTTAAGGTTTTACTTTACACCCCAAGCTGCAAGATTTCAATTTTTTTGAAGTTCTTCATTTATATTTATAGCAAAGTTAGTACCAAATTGCTCAACAATTTTTTCTATTTTATTTAATTGGATCTCTAATCTGTTTAATTTTATATTTATTGAGTTTTTATTCATTATATTAATAATCTCTTGGTTTAATATATTATGATCTTTAATGTTGAAGTCTTTTATAAATTGTTTAACTTTATTAAATTTTTTACTTAGTTGATCTCTTAGCTTTTTAATTTTTTTATATTTTCTTCATTGAAATTATTAATTTCTAATATTTTGTTTACCCTTTCTATATCATTTATAGATAAAATTGGGTTTTCTAATTTATTTAATAAATATAGTGACATTCAATTTAATTGATTATTTCTCCACATGTTTGAATCATTGATAAGATCAAAGACTTGAAAATTTTTCATTAGAAGCTTTGGTAATTTATTCATTGTACCGTCTTTTTAATAATTCATTAGATTTATAAGATATTTATCACATATAATATCTCTTATTATTCATGATACTACATTTAGATTACAAAATTTATGTGACAACATTGATGATATGTATTTAGGATGGAAAATAGATTGAATGTGTGTGTGTGTGTGTATGTGTGTGTGTGTGTGTGTGTGTGTGTTAGAAGAAAAATCTAGTTTATATCTCAAGAAAGAGAAGAAATTATAAATGCAAGTGCAAAAATATATTCAAAATTTGTGGATCTTTATGAATATAATAATAATTTAAATCTTTATAAAAATATGGTAAAAACTTTATAAAATTTTAAAAATAAATGTAGAAAAGATGGATGACAAAACCATTTAATTATAAAAAATCAATGAGGACTTATTTGAAAAAATAGGTAAACATATGATTAGAAATGAAATTTCTGTAAATATCTATCACACCTGCACTTTGTTTTATGTTAAAATTATTTTTATCCATTAGATTTAAGGAATATCAAAATCAATGGCCTATATTCATTGATTGTTAGTTACATTATTTCTAACATAAGCTTTGCCGTTATGTTAGACTCCCACTCGTTTGTTTTCACAATCTATCCAAATGTGTCATTATCGGCGTCAAAGGAACTGGTCATAACTTCAGCATGACATTACAATAAAGTCATAATGTATACATCGGACACTATGAAGGAAGCAACTCCTCCTTCTTCAACAGGTTGGAGGGTCCTTCTCCAAAATGGGAAAAGAGAACAAAGAATTGGATGCTGAGAAGCGAAATAACTTTACTTTTTCCCCACCTTTTTTTTTGTTCTTTGTTATAGTCAAAGAAAGAAGCAGCCCCTCATTCTTCAAAATGGGCGGGCCCACCTTCTAGAAGAGTGGTGTCTGCATACCATTTTTGTCACAAACTTAAAGAGAAGGCAGTCAAATTCTTAAGATTAAAGAGTAGATGTTTGGTTTTAGATTTTTTTTTTAAATGATAGATTTAATTTTGACCGATTTTTAATATTAACTTATTAAGTTGTAAATTTGCGCTAAGCCATATCGAATTTTAAATTAAATTTTAGGCCTCGTTTGATTTTAAAATCAATTCTAAACTTGAATTTGATGTATTTAATTAATCCAGTGGGTAAATTTATAATTTTCACTAATTAGATAAAATATTTTATCTGGAATTTTAAGATAACTGGGGGTGGCTGCCCAACATGTCCCTTATGGCTCCCCCACGTGCAATAGTTGACCAAAACGTCCACGGGTGACGAGAATTTTTTTTCTTTTTTTTGAATATGCATATATATATATATATATATATAAAGTTAAAACCTCACTCACATGGGTTGGGTGGGAATCGGATTACCGTGAGACTAAATCATAAAAAAATTATATAAAAAAGGAAATCTGGTTACAAGTACCACAACTTTTATCCATAATTACTATTCTTACCAAATATGTCCTACCAAATTTTACTTGACAGCAGTGTATGATTTCTTTTAATCCAAACAATATTTGTCTCTACAACACCTCAACAATAGTTGTTTGGGGGTAAATTTGGGTGCTGGTATAGGCCAATCTTTCAGTGATACATGGCAAGAAGAGTCAATTAAGGGAAGTCAATTTGTTTGATTGGGTGTCAGGATAGCTCACAGAGAGATAGGAGATAAGCTCCTTGAGAAAATGACAGTTTCGATAAAATACACAATATCAAAGGGTATTATTGGAAGCTAGATTTTGGTGGTTAGGGTAACCACGTGAACAATGCACGCCACCATGAAAGAAAACAAAGTATCTTCCTTTGGCTAAGAATAATTGTAACGCCCACTTTTATTCTTTCCTCTTTTACCCTTATTGAGTGTTTGTGTGTGAGTAAAATTTATCAAATTATTTTAAATAAGTTACGTATATTATTAATTTTTATAAAATAAAAAAAAGAGAGAATTTTCTTAAAACTCACGTTTTCTTGTTTTTTATTTTTTAAAAAGTATTTATTAATTACCAAGTGTTTAAGAGGAAGCCATCTTTTTAAGTGGAAGTCGTCTTTCATTTTCTACGCTGTTACAAACCCTAGAAAAAATAAGAAAGAAACATAAGTCTTTGAAGAAGGAAAAGAAAGTTTTATAACTTCTTTTCTTGGTGTTTGCCTTAAGGTATTAAGTATTTCTTTGACTTGATTTATTTTTATTAATTATTTGCCTTTAATTACTTGTAGTATGATTTGGGTAATATGTGTGTGTTTATAATGCTGTGATGAATGAACAGTCTGTATTCTTTGCTTGAAATAATTTTCTTTATTTAGAATCACGTGAAATCATGAAACTAGATATCCTAAGCTTTCCATTGATAGGTTTTGTGTTGAAATTCTTTGAGTATGCAAATTGTTATGGTTTTTCAAAGTTGGATTACTAGTGCTGCAAAATTCTGATTTTCAGCAGCGGTTCTCACTTCTAAAAATTTTTCCGTAAGGTTACACATCCTGAAAAAATTATGGCGATTTTTGTATCAAAAGATATATGTCTCGTATGAGTACATATTTAATTTTGTAATTTATTCATTATGTTTAAATTGTAAAAACAAATCATAACATGTAGATGCTACAGATCTAGAAACTATTTTTCGGAATTGCAAAAAGCTGAAACATATCCCAGTTTGGGATTTTATAATGAAATTTCAATCTTTCATATGTCTTTAAAAACTGGAATCGCGATTTTTGGGCATGTAAAATAAAATATATGAATTTTTTGAAATTATGTCTTCAAATTTGGAATTTTCTGGACAGGTTAGATGTTCTTGGAAATAAAACGCTTTTAAAATAGTTTCGGGCATCCAAAAATTATGAATTTTAATTATATGCTTTTTGAATGTATCTTCTTAGAAAAAAAAAAAGAAACATATTATTTTGAGTACTAAAGAATGTAATATGAATTTCCTAAGTGGCAAACGTCTGTTTTGGTCAATGTTGGGCAGTTTTGTTACTCTGGTGAAAGGTCAATATTCTGACTCGATTTTCACTTGTGCTGATTTTTGTGAAATATTGTATGCAATGCTATGCATGTTCATAGTTTCTCTGTAAATTTTCATGGTTTTCCGACATGTGTATAGGTTATTAAAAATCAGCATGTGCAGGATACTCATGTTTAAGTCTAGAGTACGTATAAGTTTTAAGCTAGTATAAGTGCCTATGATTTAAGGATGATTGGGATTATGTTTAAGGTTAGAGATAATATTGATAAGGATATTTTTATAATGATTATAGGACGTGGGTGAGCTTGTTGGTTTGTTTTTGAAGTATTAAGTTGATTGCTACAGATCGAGGTAAGTAGATTCATGCATGATGTATAACAAATGCAATTTATATCATTAGAATTATGTCTAAATGAAAATTTGTTCAAAATTGATTTCTAAAATATTTAAATGAATTTTGTAAAATAAAAACACTTTTAAATGAATTTTTCTTAAGAAACTAGTTTTCTTAAACAAAATGTTTTCTTAAATAATTTTTTAAAACAATTAAATGATCAAAGAAATGTTATTAAATGTTTAGAAGACTTTAAATGCTATTTATGAAAGGATGTAAGTTGGATTCAAAAATGTTTTCGCTCATAGTCTGTAGTAATATATGTGATGTAAGTGTTATTATGTTAGGTAATATTATGGCCAGCTTGTTGGTATGATGATGATCTTGTGCACAAGAATGTTATGAACAATGCAGACTATAGTACCCTGAACGAGAAACAATGCGGGGTATAATACCCTGAATGATAAATGATGATGACTACGAGACATGAGCTACCAAATGTTTATATTTTAGTGTTTTAATGCTTTTAATGCTTTTACATAAATACACCCCTTATGCAAAATGAAGATGTTATTGTAAGATGTTATAAAATATTTAAAGGTATAATGACAAAGGTTTTCAAATATTGTGCATGGATTTGCTTACCAAGTTGATGGCTCACCCATCTTCTCCAATATTTTGTAGATTGATTAGAGATGTGGCATGGGTTCTTAGATGGAGAATTTTTCTTAGTGGATCTTTGGAGTTACTTTAAAGATTAAATTTGGTTAGACTTTTTACTTTGAATTAGAGACTTTTCTTTGGAGATTTTATTTCAGATGTTTTATGTAAGGATTCGGTTGAAGTATGAATAATGATTATTTATCTTAAGGTTTATTAATAAGAATAAACGATGTGAGGTTTCATTTCAATTTTACCCTTGTGTTTTTATGGATAAATTTTTGGGGTGTTACAATAATGGGCTGATAAGAATGAAGATTCTTTAGTTAATTAATGAGAGAAAGCCATGTCAACTGTCTGTTGCTACCCCTTGAAAAGTAGCAGGACCACAAGATTGAGAGGTTGCCACGCCCCCAACTGTGGAGGCAAAAAGGTGGCTAGAGGTTTCCTTACCTCCTAAGCTCATAGTTGTCACCATCAAAGGAAAAAAAAAATACTAAAATACTAAAATAACCTCATTTATAAAGGACAAACCAATGAAAAATTTTCAGCTGTCTAAAATTACCAAAAGATCTCAGGAACACTCCTATATAAGGCCTATATTTTTAATTTTGAGAGGATATTAAGCTTTATCTCTCTCCTTTGCTCCATCCAACACTAAGCACTTTTTTTCAGATCTGATTTCTTGAGAGGCTACTTCATTTTGTTCTCCCTTCATTTTTATTTCTCCATGGAAGATCTTGGTCACCTCGTCTCTCAAATAAGCTCCTTCATTGTTCTTCTCTTAGAAAACTCTCTAATCTCCATATTACTAACATCTCCCTCATGTTATTATCTACTATAAACAACTTTTAATAAAATTTTATTGATATTGTAAAGCAAATCATATTGGAGATGATTACTCTCATGGATGTAGGCCCAAAGGCCGCACCACATAAAATATCGTACGTTCTATATTGTGTATGATTATCTTCTACTTATTACGATGGTTCTTGATATCTAGATTGTATTTCTTATATGAGTTCAACTGAGTTATACCATGAGCCTCATATAAGTTCTCGAGAGATATCCTCAAATTCACTAAACCTATTCCTTGAGCTCTCTTAAGTTTCTCAAGTCAACTCTCGAAATTAATTCTCAATAGCTCTGCTGAGCACTCCATATCAGTTCACCTCCCAAATTATCACCTCAATTATACCTCTTGCCCAAAATACATCTAGACCCTCAACCAAATCTCCCCTAAAATATAAATTTTATTTGTTTTAATTGGATTTGACCCTAATCCAATGACAAGAACCGCTTAATGGTTCAAATTGGATCTTAGCAAAAATCCACTTAAAAGACTAGTTAGTTAGTATAGGTCTGGCCCGTATTTGATCATTGCCTATAACTTTGAGAAGATGAAAAATAGTACTTTAATTTGTACTAATTAAAGGACGAGAGATTAAATATGCTCCAATAGAAGTTATATAACTTCTACAGCATTGAAATCTTTAGAAAGAGATTAGATAACATGCCAAGAGTCAATTCAATCTTCTAGAAAATATATAGCAGAAGATACTATATATTTTTTTTATAAAATTGACTGTCGAAAGTGATTTAGAAAGTAATGCTGCATGTATAAATCAAATACATAGTTTTTATACAAATAATGTATTATATGATTTGTCATTTATACATAAGTGGTAAAATTATCACATTAATCATGCAAAATAAAATCAACAACACTTCCACATAACAAATTTTAATTGACGACATATTGCTTGTGATAGAAACTACGTATTTTCGATTGTGTAAGTATAGAATTAATAATAAGACAAATATATTATTGACACATGTGTTTTATAAAACTGGCTAGTATTTGATAATTTTAAGAAAATGTACAATCATATATGTGAATTGAAACAAGTAGAAGGGAGGGGGAAAAAACTATGGACAAATAACTGATATTTTTGGACAAATAAATGAATGTCACATGGACAATTACAAGGGTAAAATGGGCACAATACTTGGGGCAATATAAAGATGTTATTTAGAAGAATTTATGTTGGATGCTTCAAAATATTTATGAGAAAGAATAAACTTAGTACAAAAGGAATTAAGGTATTTTTAGAGGGATAAGACCCCAAAAAATAGTATGAGAATGAAAACATACTAAAAATTTTCTGAATTCAACAGAAAAACACCTTACTGACTTATGCATCAAAGTGGGATCACCAAAAACCACTCTTTCCATCCCTATTTCACTATTTTCTTTGTTTGTTACTGCGTGTTTAGGTACACATCCATCTGCTGCACTTGATTCAACCCAAACGGGAAAAAAATCAGGTATCAATAGGTCTCATCATCGTTTAATTAGGCCACAACATTGGGAGAAATTTTTGAGATAAATTTTGGAACGTTTAACATTGATCAAAGTAAGAATGAAAATTCAAGCATGTACTTCTGAATGTTATAAAAACTGATAAACTTAATTAAGATTATGGGGACAACTTACATTCATTCCTAAGCAAGTGAATTCAAAATGGGATAATTGTATTACTAATGTCAGAAACTCGTGTGTAAATTATTTTATAAAAATCGATAGTAAATTATCTAACCATCGGATGTTTGCACGCAACAACTAGTGTTGCTTGACATTAATTCGTATACATAATTTATGGTTCTAGTATTATTGTTTAAAGACTTCGTTGACTAGACAATGTTTATTCTGTAATTAGATGAAAGAAGATTTTTCAACTTTCGATCGGAGAGAAATTTGATTTTCATTATTATAAGGTTGAAGGGGTTAAACATTAATTATTATATGGGCAAGTAAAGATTGTGGCAAGAAATCCACATCGGATTCCAGGTGTTTGGGGTACTTTTAGCAACAAGAGTAGTTGAAATGTTGGATTAATGCTAATGAATAATTTGAAGACTCTGACTGAATTCCCCAACATTACACATGTTATTGGTAGTCAACTACTAGGAAGCTGGTAATCAACTTAATAGGAAGCTCAAGTGTTGTGCGTGGTGAAAGTTATTTTATTGTCTCGTTTCTTTTATCATATATGGGTCGTGCCTTGCTTAATTTGCTGATTGATTTTTTTTTCTTTTTCCCCCTTTTCTTCTCGGGAAGACGGAAATGTTTTTAGACTGCTTATTATTGAATGAATGAAGATTTTGTTAATGACGAGTTGTTTAAAATGGGTAATTCCAATTCTCTTAGGAGTGGAGCATTTAACACCCCTAAAAAAATCCTTATAACACTCCTGTTTAATTAAATTTTCATTCAAAAAATAATAATTTATTTTTAGTTACCCGGTAATTTCAATTAAAGAGTGGGATCTATAAAGAATTTAAAAGGGTGTCAAAAGGTATATTGTTTTCTTGGTTAATTGAATCCAATACCTAAAAGGCCCAAGAGACTAGAAAAAGCCCACATTTATACCAAAGCTTAAAACCTCACTATCATAGCCTAAATGGGTAAAATACTAAAATGGGTAAATTTCCCAAGCCTAAAACCTACTTTTACGAAGCCTTGAATCAAGATTTTAAAAAAAAAATGAAATTAAGGTCTGTCATAATGCAACGTCCTATAATTTTTATCGGATTGACTAGTATTCCACCGATTAGTAACCTAGGATTTCATACTTTTATTACATGAGAGAGGATCTACTAGAGCAAAAATACTACAAATACTATAGATGAAAGATATCTAAGGGGAATGGATGCGTTAACTTTTATCTTAAATAATGTAATATTCATTAATTGGATAATAGAATAACACAATTAATTCACTTATAAATTATTGAAAACTATTAACCACTTAAAAAAATGATACATTGCAAAGCACATCATTTGGCATATAATTAAAATTAAAATTTTAGGATATCTATCGTTACTCAAATAGTTAAAGCTCATCAGTGTAAGAAAAGGATATATATATTTAGTAGCATAATTTTTAAGCAAACTAGGAAATATAGTAATTTTATAATTCTAATACAAAAGAATATAGGTTTTTCTAAGGATATATGCATATTTAGTCTCCACAATATTAGCTAATTAACTAGTTAGTCCTTATATTTAAAAAAAAATTATTTAACATATTCTTGTTGTATATATAATTTTGTTAAAATCTATTAGTTATCATTGAACTTACTATTTCTCTACTCAATTTCATTTCTTTACAGAATGTAGTATGTCATTAAAATTGGAAACAAACTTGTTGACGTAAATCGTGTCATATTTTCATGACCTGCATGTCAAAATCTAGACCCAGTTAAACCCGCATGTGGGGCTTGACATGTCATGCATAGGGTGGGTAAATCAGATTTCGTTTTAGATTATTCGAATTTCAGTTTGGGTTACAACCCGATCGGGCTGGAGAATTGAACCCAATCAGGTTGAAAATGCGACCCAAACCAAATGGAACCAAATTTCATAATTTGAATCATATCGGTTTGATAATTTGGGATAAAAATTTTAGTTCAGATTAAATTTGAGTAGAACAATTGAATAAAAAAATATTTGCCAGCAGCCACAAAAAATTCATCCTATCTCAAATCCAAGCATTTATAATAACAAATATCAACTACCAAGCGTCCTTAACAACATTTCAAAAACTCATTACAAGAAACTCATAATTTTACAGTAGAAAATTGCTTTTTGTTTTTACAACAAACAACAATTTCATAATACCATAATATCCTAAATTGAAAAAACATCACAATCTAACACCTCAAAAGAACTTATTCATAATCCTAAACCCCTTATTACAAAAAAAAGAAAAGAAAAAAGAATTGTATACAATAATAATAATAATTAAGCAAGCTACTGAGTAGTGAGTACTGACCTTGATGAACCAAAGTAATAGTAGAGATAGAAAAAAAAAGATGGGGTTGGATCAAAAGTGAACAAGCATCAGTGGGATGAAACTGAAAGCATCGGGCGTCAGCAGAGTGTGGTTGTGAAAGATTTTGTAATATAGTGTGTTTGGTTAACAAGAAAGTTAACGAGAAAGAGAAAAAGAAACACTTAAGAAGAATCTTGAATTTTTTATAAACTTAACTCAATCATAATTATGATATGAGCTTTGTATTTATACAAAGGTAATTACACTCAAGTTTGTTACAACTAATACACACGCCTAACAAACACATTAACAGTAAGCTGAGTCAGATAAGTAACTATTACACATCAGCAGGGAAATCATTTTATGTTTGCAACCTCATTTTTTAACCATGCTCTGTAACATCCCCTCTCAAGCTAAACTGTCCTGGGTGAACATTTAGCTTGCTTTGAAGGTAATGAAACTGATCAAAAGTTAGTGGCTTGGTAAGTATATCTGTAGTTTGATCTTCACTAGGAACAAATTGCGCAACAATCTTCTTAGCTGCTACTTTTTCCTTAATGAAATGAATGTCCAGTTCCACATGCTTGGTTTTAGCATGATACACTGGATTGTAAGCCAATGCTATAGCACCTTGATTATCACACCACATTATAGGTGCTGCAGTAAGTTTAATATTGAGTTCACCAAGCAACGTTTGAATCCATATAACTTCATATGTGGCCTGACTAAGGCTCTATACTCAGCTTCAGTACTGGACCTTGAAACCACTGGTTGCTTCGTAGAACACCAGGAGACTAAGTTTGAGCCAATGTAAACAGCATATCCAGCAACAAACTTTCTATCATCTTTGTCGCACGCCCAATCTGAGTCACTAAAACAGTTCACTTGTAAAGTTCCATATTGATAAAAATATAGACCAAAATGAATAAAGCCCTTTAAATATCTCATAAGTCTCTTACAAGCTTCCCAATGTTCTGCAGTTGGTAAAGACATATATTGACTGAGTTTATTAACAGAGAATGCTATCTCAGGCCTTGTTAGTGTCACATACTACAATACTCCAATTATACTTCTATATTGAGATGCATTTGAAATAGTTGAACCTGATCCTTTCTTAAGATGATGTCATGTGGACATGGGAGTGGGAACTGGGCTACAATCTGCCATATTATGCTTTGCTAAGAGATCAGCTATATACTTTGCTTGAGAAAGATAAAATCCATTTGTTGTTTTGGAGACTTCAATCCCAAGAAAGTAATTCAGCTCTCCCAAGTCTTTTAAAGCAAAGGTTTTCTGCATATTAAGAATCACTTACTGCACCGGCTGATAGTTAGAACCAGTAATAATGATATCATCAACATATACTAAAACAAACAAAATGTGACCATTTTCCCACTTATAGAAGAGTGAACTATCAGACCTAGAGTTGAGAAACTTCCATTAAGATACCATAACATATTTGAACCTGTCAAACCATGCTATAAGGGCCTATTTTAATCCATAAATGGTCTTCTTGAGTTTGCAGACATGATTAGGCTTGGTAGATCAGTAAACCCTTCAGGTTGTGCCATATATACATCTTCAACTAAAATGTCATTTAAGAAGACATTATTTACATCAACCTGTCTAAGAATCCATTTATTCATAACAGCTAAACTTAATATTATTCTAACTGTTGATGCTTTCACAACTGGACTGAAAGTTTCGGTATAATCTTCTCCATGTGTTTGATGGAACCCTTAAACTATAAGTCTTGCTTTGTATCTAGAAATGGTACCATCTGAGTTGTGTTTAATTATGAAAACCCACTTACTTCCTATTACTTTAACATCTGTTGTAGGTAAAACTAAGTCCTAAGTATCTGTTGATAAATTTTATAATCAATTGTTACCAATGCCAATATGCAAGTATACACAACAAGTAATAAAGTGATGAATATTCAAGATCGCCTCCACATGGATTGATGTTACTCGAAATGCTACAACAATCACAATAGTGCAAATCAACTTAAGGCCGAAGTTAACAATCGTAAATTGAGTTCTATCGTAATTGATGATTGTGAGAGAATAAAGTAAAACAATATCGTAATGAAATAAACTAAATTAAATATGTCTAAGATTCAATTGAGATTATGGTAGTTGAATGATCAAACTTTTCTTATGGGCTTGCTGTTTTTCATCAAGTTAACTCCGGTTGTTACGGCAAGTGCTGTAGCACTGGGCAGAATTAATCTGCATCCTCAGCTGTCGCATATTCAAAATCTCATACCCTTAAATACACTAGCAATGACCAGTTGTTAATCTACTCATGATATGGCTTTACAACCATTTTAATCTCTCCACCCTACAAAGTGAACACCTATGTCTAGTGTGTCACAAATCTTATATGGGAATATGATGCATGCTGAAGGATTATAAGTTAAGAGTAAGTTTAACAAGAATGATGGAAAGAAAAAGAAACAAAAGCAAGATAAGTTTTAATCACAAAACAGAAAGTGCTTTCATTGTCACAAAGAAGGCCACTTCAAGAATGACTGTCAAGAACTGAAGAACAAGAACAAGGAAACAAATGGTGATGCAGCTACAATGGAGGAAGAAGGTTATGAATCTGCTGGTGTATGTGTGGCTACAGAGGATCTCCAGAGAGGTAACTGGATACTAGATTCTGGTTGCACCTTTCATATGTGCCCATTTAATATTTACTTCTCTGATTACCATGATTTAAATGGGGAAAAAGTAATTATGGGTAACAATGCTGTATGTAAAGTCATAGGAATGGGAAATGTGAGTCTTAGGCTTCATGATGGGAAAATTTGGGAACTTAGAGAGGTCAGATATGTTCCTGATTTAAAGA
Source organism: Citrus x clementina (assembly GCF_000493195.1). NCBI lineage: Eukaryota > Viridiplantae > Streptophyta > Magnoliopsida > Sapindales > Rutaceae > Citrus > Citrus x clementina. The sequence goes on along the minus strand of NW_006262688.1, from coordinate 10,316,225 downwards.
GGAACTTAACCTCACTAGGTTTGATTGATCAGAATGGGTTTAATATTAAGCTTGAATCTGGTAGATTGTTGATCGTGAAGGGCTCTAAGATAGTGATGAAAGGTTCAAAAAGGAATGGAGTATATGTCCTAGATGGTGAGGCAGTTACATGAATAACAGATGTGATTGTTGGCACTGGTGGGGAAAGCACTAGGCTGTGGCACCTAAGAGTTAAGGGGTTAAAAGAGCTTGAAAAACAAGGAGTTCTGGGGAAGGATAAGATAGAAGAGTTAGATTTTTGTGAAGATTGTGTCTTTGGGAAGTTCATGAGAAACAGTTTCAAGCACTCAACTAGCAAATCTATTGGCATCCTAGACTACATACACTCTGATCTCTGGGGACCAGCACAGACCAGCTCATTAGGTGGTAATAGTTATTTTTTGTCAATAATTGATGATTATTCAAAAAGGGTTTGGGTCTATGTACTGAAACACAAAGATCAAGTCTTTAGCAAATTTAAAGAATGGAAAACCTTAGTTGAAAATCAAACTGGAAAAAAGGTTAAGAAACTGAGAACAGATAATGAACTTGAGTTTTGCAATCAGCAATTTAACAGCTACTGTGCAAATGAGGGGATAGCAAGGCACAAAACAGTGAGGTTAATACCTCAGCAAAATGGATTGGCAAAAAGGATTAACAGGACCCTGATGGATAAGGTGGGGTGTATGCTGGTGCAAGCACAGCTACCAAAAAGTCTCTGGGGAGAAACCTTATTAACAGCTAGCTATCTAGTGAATTTGAGTCCCTCTACTGCTCTAGACTTTAAGACTCCATTTGAAATGTGGCATGGAAAACCAGCAAGCTATGTCAATCTCAAAGTGTTTAGATGCTCTGCTTATGCACATGTCAATCAAGGGAAGTTAGCACCTAGGGCTCTTAAAGGTCAGTTCATAGGCTATCCTGATGGAGTTAAAGGATACAAACTATGGTGTACTGATCTAGAACCTCCAAGGTGCATAATAAGCAGAGATGTGGCATTTAATGAGAATGTTGTTTTGGAAGTCAGAAAGGATGCTGGGTTGAAAACTCAGAAACCTCAAGTGCAAGAAAACATTCAAATTGAGGTGGAGCATCCTGATTCAAAGAAATTTGAGAGGGGTGAGAATTCAGATCAAGATAGTGAAGATCATGATGAATGCAGTGGCCCTCAACCACAATCTCAAAGGCAGACTTAAGTACAAGGTTATTAGCTGACAAAAGATAGAGAAAAAAGACAAATCAGACCACCACAAAGATATGGATATGCTGATTTAATAGCATATGTCACCAGTTGCTTCACATGATATTGATGTAAATGAGCCCAAGAGTTATGCTGAAGCTGTTCAAAGCTCACACAAATCAGAATGGCAGAAAGCTATGAATGATGAGATAACCTCTCTTAAGAAGAATCACACTTGGATATTGGTTGAGAAGCCTGGAAACAAAAGGACCGTGGGTTGCAAGTGGGTTTTCAGAGTCAAAAAAGGCCTCACAGCAAGTGAACCTAGGAGGTAAAAAGCCAGGCTTGTGGCTAAGGGGTATACTTAAAGGGAAGAAGTTGATTTTAAAGAGGTATTCTCCCCTGTGGTCAAACATGCCTCCATAAGGGTACTGTTAGCACTGACTGCAGTCTATAACTTAGAGCTTGATCTACTCGATGTCAAGACTGCATTCCTACATAGAAGACTACATGAAGAAATTCTTATGACTCAACCTGAGGGCTATGTGGATTCTGAGAAACCAAACCATGTTTGATTGCTAAAAAGATCATTATATGGGCTCAAGCAATCACCAAGGCAATGGTATCTCAGGTTTAATGAATTCATGTTGTCATATGGATACCTGAGATGCAGTTTTGATTGCTATGTATATTACAAGCTAATAAGTTCAAGTTTCTACATATACTTGTTACTATATGTAGATGACATGTTGGTAGCCTGTAAGTCAAGAGAAGAAATTGAAGCTTTAAAGAATTTGCTGAACTCTGAATTTGACATGAAAGATTTGGGGTCAACAAAGAAGATACTGGGCATGGAGATCAAGAGGGACAAAAGCAAAGGCATTATGTTCCTTTCTTAAGACAAATATCTGAGGAGGGTATTGGAAACCTTTGGGATGACCTCATGTAAACCTGTGATGACTCCAATGGCAACACATTTTAAGCTCTCCAGTTTGCAGTGTCCAAAGACAGAAGAAGAAAAGTTAGAGATGGCTAAGATCCCCTCTGTTAATGCAGTTGGCTGCATGATGTATGCTATGGTTCTAACTAGGCCTGATATCTCTTATGCTCTAAGTGTAGTTAGCAGATATATGGTGTCTCCTGGAAAAGAACATTGGAGCGCTGTAAAATAGTTGATGAGATACCAAAGTGGAACCCTGAACCATGGGTTAGTTTATGGAAGGTTAGAGAGCAAGTCTGAGGGGATATGTCAATTTGTTGATTCTGACTTTGCAGGAGACTTAAATAGAAGAAGGTCTCTCAAATGGTATTTGTACATGTTGGATGGCTGCTTGATTAACTGGAAGGCAAGCCTTCAACATGTTGTTGCGTTATCAACAACAAAAGCTGAGTATACAGCAACCACTGAAGCAGTAAAGGAAGCCTTATGGTTGAAAGGTTTGATTTCAGAGCTAGGAGTAAGTCAGAAGACAGTTGATGTATTATGTGATGGCTCAAGTGCCATTTACTTGAGTAAAAACCCAGCTCACCATGAGAAAACAAAGCACATCGACATCAAGCTGCACTTCATCAGAAATGTAGTTTCCATGGGTGTGGTCAGAATGGTGAAGATACATACAGTCAGAAACCCTGCTGACATGTTAACGAAAGTAGTCACTATAGCTAAGTTCAAAGTTTGCTTGGACATAGTTGGTCTTCGCTGCTATTAATTCATTCTGGAAATGGAGGGGAAAATCAGGGGTGATTTGTTTCAAGGTGGAGAATTGTTGTTTGTGAAAGCAAATCCAAAAAACCAAAACGGTAAAAGACTTTGCGTTTAGAGCTGAAATCACTTAAGCTCAACGATATAGAGCCTTACGTTTTGAAGAGTAAAAAAAATACTCTTCTAAACGACATGTGAGTTTGTCGTTTAAGTTTAAGTGAAGCACGCTTGTATCACATGCTTGTGTTCAGCTTGCAAGGTTCGTTAGAAGCTGTTATCGAGCAACTGATGTGGCAGCAACAGATTGGTGTGCAGAGAGGGCTGAAGAGAGAGAAGGGAACTGGTTTATATATAGTCAGTTCTGATCTTTCTTAGCGAAAATAAGCATTACTCTGTAATTTGATTTGGGAAATCAATAAAGCTGTGTTTTGCCCTCCCGTAGATGTAAGCTAGAGAAATCTAGCTGAACCACGTTAAGCTTCTTTGTTCTTTGGTTGATCTACTTCTGTTGATTCTTAAATCCAATTGGTTAATTGTCAAGTTCCATAGGTTCATCTTAGTCGTAGCTTTTCAGTCATTAATCTTGTAGCATCTTGATTAGTTGGTTGGTGATCTTAAGGCAGAATCTAAGGTTGCTTAGTCTGTTCATAGCACATTAGTTTCTCCACTATCATTATTGAATTTAGAAAAAAAAAATCAGCAAATGTATAAGGTAATCATTATTATAATGAGGTTTCATCTTACATTTTTAAGTTTTTATTTTTTTCAATAATTCTTATATTAATTTACATGTTTTACCTTTCATTTACAATTCCTATATTTTATTTATATAATTTATTTTTTATTTTACACTTAATGTTGATTCATAAGTTTTATGTTATATTTATAAGTTTTTGTTTTGTTTACCAATAATACTCTAATTTACCACTTATTTGTTTTACATTCCATTTACAAGTCTTATATTTTATTTACTTAATTGATGTTTTATTTTAAACTTATTGTTAATCTACAGGTTTCTATGTTATATTCATAAGTTTTTGCTTTGTTTACCATTAATACACTAATTTACCACTCATATATTAATTTTCTTATTTCACCTTCCATTTATAAGTCTTATGTTCTATTTACAGAATCTATATTTTATTTTAAATTAATTTTGATTTTTTTATTTAAATTTACATTTCTTACGTTCATTTACATAATTTAATGTTTAAATACGGTATCGATGCTGTGATTTCAATCACGGCATTATAAAAAGACCTAATTAGCTAAAATTTTCGATATAGATATTTGTAGTACATTCTAAAGGTCTACTAAATATCAAGTTTGAAAGTTTACTCCATTAATACGTGGGGAGAAATCTACTATTATTTAAATAGAATAAATTTTATAAGACTCAAACTCATTCTTTCATAAGCACTATTGAGTTATAAGCCTACAAACCAAAATTTGATTTATTATTCAACTTTGTTATGAAAATTCACAATAAAAGTAGAGAATATTTTTTATTTAGAATACTTTTACCTTTTTAGAGTATAATTATGTAAAATGAGTTAGTAGGGGGGTGCTATTGGTAGTACGTAGAGTTGGCACAACGGGTCATCGGGTCATGTTCGTGTCGTATCAACTTCGTGTCGTGTCAAATTTAGGTCGACCCAAACCCGATCCATTTAATAATCGTGTCAAAATATTAAGACACAAACCCGACATGGAAAAATAATCGGGTTACCCAATAGTCTACTTAATACCTATATATTAAATAAAATTTACATCAAACATTTACACATTGTCATACATACATAAATACATACATAATTTATCGATATTCTAAAATGTACATATCTACCAAAATATTACACATTTACACTATTGAAGTTTTAATTATATGTATATAAATAATATTATATATCACTATTATAAAATATACACATCTAACAATATTTTACACATTTACATTATTGAAGCTCTAAATGTATATAAAATTTTATAAATAAAATACTATGTTTACATTCATCTTTTCAAAAAATAAAAACAAAAGAGAGAATCATCTCTAATAATTGAGTTTTGATAATAAGAACCTACAAATTATTTTAAAATAGAAAATATAATCGAGTCATTGATTGGGTAAATAGGTCAAGAACTTTAACCCTAACCCGACATGGAAAAAAACTGTGTCCACCTGGATTTAACTCATTTAATAATCATGTTAAATTAGACGACCTATACCCATTTATTCGTGTCGGGCAATCGGAGACGACCTATACCCATTTATTCGTGTCGGGTAATCGAGTCGTGTCAAATTTTGCTAGCTCTAGTAGTATGAAAGGAATTGAAAAAAAAATTTCAAAAAAAGGAAATTCGGAGTCGCAGGTAGGTCACGTGGTTCAGTTGTGCTAAGTACTCAGTGGTGATGACTGATGATATCATTAACTAGTTTTTAACAAAAGAAATCGAGCCCATAATGATTCGATAACACTTTCTTGACACGTCGAGCTCCCAAAAGAAATAACCTTTAAATTGACGAACCGCAGACGGCCAGTTGGGTTCTGTTTCATATACGTGGCAGAATCCTAAGTAATTGCTTGGAATAATTAACATATAGATTTCTGCACGGGCAGTTAAACAGCAAGTTGTTGACTTGGTTGTTTATATTCAGAGGTGGAAAAATCGATGAGTTATTTATTTAATAATTACGTCAAAATGTTAAATACGAAGTTAAAATAAAAAATAAATGAGTGACACGATATCATTCATTAACTAATTGGATAATCGTGTCATAATACCTAATAACCTGTTTAGTACTTAACCCAATATATGTCAAAGATTTCACACTTATTTGACAAAATTCAACCTTTATATATTGATATTATGAAAATATATAAGTCTACTAAAATGTTACACATTTATACCACTCATGTTCTAATTCCATCTAGAATTTCATAAAATAAAATATTATGTAAATGTTCATCCTTCACAAATCATTATCTAATTAACCGAGTAAATTGGTCAAGAATTTAAACCTAACCCCATAGAGAAAAAATTTGTGTTGACATATTTAATAATTGTGTTAAATTTAATTATTCGAACCTATTTTTTTGTAATGTGTTTATGTATGTCAAGTGTATTGCATCAAATTTTGTCAGTTCAATTTATAATATATTGGATATTTAAATAAGATTTACTTCTGAAAAAGGAATTTTAAAGTTCAGGTGTTTGTTTCATATGCATTCATGTAAAGCCCCAATCGATGCAACGTAGCTAGACTCGTCATGCAAATATATACCACCAAATCTTTGTTTTTCCTTTATGATACAAAGCATTGCTTTCGTGAATTCAACGAGTGAATACAGATGTGCTCGATTTTATTTTTTTTTACAAAAGAAATATAATTTCATTCCAACATAAAATAATATACAATGGCTAATCCCTAACAGACTTGAAGATCAACCTATAGATAATCTGTTATAATAAATAATTGAGACTTGAAGATCAATCTATAGATAGTCTGTTACAGTAAATAATGGAACAACCCATTTATATTCACAGTTCATGCTGACAAAGAGGGAGAACACAATGCACCTCAAACACAATTAAAAAACATATCCACAATATATCATGCATCTAACATGATTGAGCTCTACCCAAAACATCCCTAATACTATGTTTAGATTAGGTTGTATGCATACTCTCAAGTTTATGTCTAGAAAATATACACATTCTGTTTTCTTTCGTTTAATTTATCCCTAGATCTAGATCTGCGGATTTTTTTATTCCACCCTATATGGTGGCTGTGTTCCCACACTCTGTGGTGGCTCGTGTTTATTTGTTTGTGTTTGAGTTGCTTTGTTGGTTGTCCTTCAGATTTCACGTCTACAAGGATTATATTTGACAAATGAGAGACCATAAATCATTTTCTATAGTTGATATGTTACATTGCTGGTAGTATTTTGAACCTAAATTTAATGTATTTAATTAGTCTTATGGGAGAAAATTTATAATTTAAATAGCAAGAATAAAAATCTCCTACCGACATTTGAAATGGTCGTGTACACATTAAAAGAATGTGTGTATCATTACATGATTCTTTAGTATACCAATACTTTTCGCAACACATCAGAATAAGAAATCAATGAATGTTTTTCTATTAAATGTAATGGGTTATCTGCACATTAATCCAAATATTTGTATAATTGTCTGTGATAGACTCACTATTATTTTCTTATACGTTGAATGAATTAAAAGTGAAGGTTTTGTGTGTGTGTGTGTGTGTGTGTTCACATTTTAACAATAAAGGTTCTTTCTCTGTTGGTGTAATTGGATGGATGGTTTTGCTTCAGTACTCTGTCTCTCTCTCTTTCGTTTACAGTTTTCACCAATTAATTAAGAGAAACGAATATTGTTTCCTAAATGGTTTAGTAAATCAACTATATAGAATTGGGATCTGTTAAGTTACTTGGGTATTAATGGCTGATAATGTTTTTTAATTACTTTTGCTTAGTAATAACTTTTAACAAAAAATATAATTGCATTGATAATCTGAGTAAATGTCATATATTTTCTTTACATTCAAAAGTGAAAAACTGGTTTAACATTGTTGGACCAAAAATATTATTGGCCCAACTAAAATTCAGATAAATATGATGTAAACAAAGCCTAATATGTAATTCAAAATAAATATCTTAGATTCGTAGAATAGTTAGGAATCGTCAAACCATTCAGGATAAATCTCTTACATTCCTAAGATCCTAGGATAAGCCTCTAAAGTTTTAAGATTCTCGAATTCTAAAAAAAATCACCCAAGATAAACTTCTTAGATTTTAGGATTCGATCCTAGGGAAAATCATCCATGAAAAAAGTCATAGATTCATATGATGAAGAATCCTAAGACAAATCTTCTAAATTTTTAATCCTAGGACAAACCACTTAAAAAAGGCCTTTTACGTTTCAGGAGACAGACTATCTAGGAACCCATGATCATAGGACAATTCACCTAGAAAAAACCTCTTAGGACAAATTTCCTAAAGATAAACCTCCTTGGACAAACTTCTTAGGTTAAAACTGTGATAAAACTATCTCTTCCTTCGAATTAAGCATAATGATACTATATCCTCTGCCAAACAAAGAGGATGGAGACACTTCCTCCTTTGATCTGATGACAAAGTTGCATGTCCAATTGTTACTTTGTATGGTTATAAGAAGACAAATGTTGCTAGATTACAAAGACAATGACACTTGTCTTCAATATAATGACTCAAGTTAAATAAAAGTCACTTAAAAATATAAGCCCCCCATCCTTTTTCAAAGATAAGCGAAAAATCACTCAAGAAGGAAAATAATGACTTTCTCTCTCTAGGCTTTATCTCTCTAAATTTTCTCACTCTAAACTTTTATCTCTTTGAAAATTTTATGACTGACTTGATCGTTGAAGGGTTTACGCCACTAAAGGCGGCCCTTTGACTGTTTTTCTTATGTTTATAGCACATTATCTAATTAAAGTCATCCTTGTCACCTAAGGAAGTAGATACCTCTTGGGAGAAAATTCAAATGAGTGCAATTGGACTCAGAAAATAAAAGGCACAACATGAGAAGCCCACATCAAGAGTTCAACAAAGTTCATGAATTTACCATTTAATAAATTAGGACAAAATTTTTACTAGCAAATTGGCGTCGTTTATGAGGACTTCTATCTAAAAGTCTTGGAACTCCACTTAGAGCATAGATGTGAGCTATGAGCATTATGACCTTATGTTTGAATATGGTGAGTTCTAGGGTTGACGAAGTCGTTTTCAAGGAAGAAAACCATTTATGAATTCATCATTTGAAGCCATGGTACTTGTTCATCCTTCTCTTAATCCACATCATGGTGGCCAACTACATGGGCAACCTTGATTCCAAAGTAAAATGGATTGATTAGTTTAGAACTTTCATAGAATGTTTTATCAATTCCAAGCTCAAGTTAAGGAAAAGGAGAACTCAAGCGATCTTAGTGATGATGAACTTGATTCGGGCTCCTCTAGAGCAAGGTATAGGGAAGGCTTGGAAGAAATTGACCTTAGACACAAAGATCTTGGAGGAGAGGGGCTAGAGAAGTCTTTCTCTCTCTAGGCTTTATCTCTCTAAATTTTATTTTTTTTAAAGTCTGGTGATTGACGTGATCGTTAGAGTGTATACACCATTAAAACTAACCCTTTGATTGTTTTTTTTTTTTATGTTTGTAGGCATTATCTTATCAAGATCATTCTCATCACTAAAGAAGTGGACAACTCTTAGAAGAAATTTCAGAGCAGCATGATTGAACCTAAAAATGAAAGTTACAACATGAGAAGTCCACATCGGAAGTTCATCCAATAAAGAGAAAGTACAAACCTAATTTTAAGAGGCCATCCTAAGTTGAAATCACCATATGATAAGTTGGGATAAAATTTATACCAACAAACATTATTTTTTTCAATTAGCTATTAAGTAGTTGAAAGTTTTATTTTAATTTTAAGTTGGTGTCAGACGTATACTAAAGACATCTTAAAACAAAAAAAAAATTATCAACATAATTTTAGCCTAAGAATATTTTAAAAAATTGTAAAAAAAAATATTATCATTTTATCCCCATCCATGAAAATAAAGAATCCACGGAATGCATTTAACAATGAAATTTTTATATTTAATTTCTTCCAAAATTGCAAAATTATTTGTTTACCAACTCTTTTTTTTAATTAAGATTTGCTTAAATTTATATAAATTTAAGACATAAAGATCACCTTTAAAGAGGGGAAAAGAAGGAAAGAAAGAAAATACGTTGAGCAAGAAACCATTTATGAATAGTATGTTTATTTTATGAAAAGGAAGCAATTTTTTTTTAGCGATTTCTTACAGATATATCTTTTGATAAAGCCAAACACAAGGAAGAATAATCTCAACACAATTAAATGACAGTGGGAAGGCCTAAAAAAGGAGCTAACATTACCCTTATTAGTTCTGATGGTTGCAAATTTGCAACATCTGATAAGGAGTAGCCTTCTTTAAACTTAAGTCTCGAGTTCGAGCCTTGCTAAAAAGATGGAGTATATCTTCTTCAGTGACGATTTCTTTACCCATGATTTTGTTTTTCACTGAAATACCTTCTAATGACCAAAATGCAAAGAAGAAATAGCTCTAACCCAATTAAACAAGTAATAATGGCAAGGCCTAAAGAAGGTGCTGACATTGCATGTGTGCCCATAACGAATGCAATCACCATTGCTCCCATGGAAATGATGGCGAACCAAATGGAAGCAGCGAACAAATCATCATCAAAATTTTTGATTACTTCAAGTTCAAGAGACACTATGAAGTGAATAAAGACGACAACAAGAGAAAGGATCACGACAATGGTATCTGTTACGATAAATGCCTGAAAAGTTGTATTTCCCTTTAAGATTGCAGTGTCATTTTCGCTTTTTTAACCACCAGTAATAATGAAAGTTGTTGTGAAGGCCTGTTGCTATGAGTGCAGCCACTACCAGATGTGATGCTCTGGTATCCTTGAAATCATCTTTAGGATAAACAGGCTCTTGCAATACATGTGGTTCTCTTATGGATACGACACCATCTGAGTATTGTCCTCTGCCAAAATCTTTGGATAATTTTTGAATTTCTTCTTGCAATTTACATTTGAATATTAATTAATAAATTAATATACAATTTGAAACCAAATAATAATGTTTAGGGGAAAAACAGAAAAGGTAGCAAAACGCCACGTGTCGAACAGAATAACTCTAGTATAATCTGAGGTACCCGGCATAATTCGAGGTACCTCTCATAACTTGAGAGTAACTCAATGTACCCCGCTTAATTCGAGAGTAACTCAAGGTACCCCGCATAATTCGAGGTACCCCACATAACTTAAGAGTAACTCGAGTTATCCGGAATAACTCCAGCATAATTCCAGGTACCTGAAATAACTCCAGCATAATTCGAGGTACCCGGAATAACTCCAGTATAATTCGAGGTACCAAGAATAACTTGAGGTACCATGCATAACTCCAGAGTAACTCGAGGTACCCAACAGATCGAATGCAGAAGAATCCTCTAAAAAATTCTGCCACAAGAAATGTCTCCACTTCTTAAAGGATAATATTCGATTTTTTCAAAATTAGATATCAAAATGTCGTACTAGAAAGTGGCGACAGCCGCCTGCTACCTCTACCAAAAGTGAAGGACAATGTCCTAAGGACAGTGGTCCTCGACCGCCTACCTAACAACCACTGCAGAAGTATCCTGGACCACCCTCCAGCGCGCGCCACGTTGTCAAAGGATAAAATACGCCGCAAACACCTTCTTGATTCCCAAACATGCACATAACGGCCCAAAAATCATAAAAATATAAAAAGACGTGAAAGGCCTGAAAAGGGATAGCCCATAGCCAAAAAGGATACGCCACGTGGTAGCTGAGGTACTCCATAAATAAAAGTGTCTAGGTCTTGTTCTTCAAAAAGTTCTCATTCACTCACACTCCATAAAATAAGCTTTCTTCAACCTTAAACCTTGATTTACAGAGGGTTAGCAAGCTCTCTTTACTATTAAAAAGCTTGAGTTTGCTAACTTGAGCGTCGGAGTGTGAATGACTAGGTACTCCGGCTTCACTTCTAACCTTTATTTCACTGTTTTACAGACGTGAATCTCATTTCGAAGACCATTTTTCTTGGTTCAAACCTTTCATCGTTGTTACCACTTCCCTCCTCTGAATTCAGAAGCACTACACACAACAAACTAGCGAGATACCATATTTCCCCTAAAAATACAAATTCATTGTTCTAGATAGATTTATCTTTTTCTACCCCCAAAATCTGTCGAAAACAAATAATAATAATAATAATTGCCTTGAACTTAGGATAACCATGGTCCAACATTTTGCAACGCTAACATTTTTCTTGTTGATGGCCTCATAGTTGCCTTTACTCTTCCAGATAAATCGTCAAAGATTTCTTTTCAATGGACAACAGCATAAAAATGGACAGCAGTGTTCCTCTTGGCATCGCCCTCATCCATAAGACTACTTGCTAACATATTATCTACCAGATTTCTTAATTCTTCAACTTCAAACCTAAACCCAACATAATGAAGAAAATTTCATCACCAGTTATCGACCAGTTCATAACATTCTGGATTTCTGGAAATAATTGCTTCAACTACTCTGGCATCTCTTCGGCCCGTGTACCAAATGAACAGCTGTCATCTTTCGATCTTTGTCAGCAATCTTTGCTGCAGTTCGATCAATCTTTAATATTAGCTTAAGTATCAAGTAATTTCTATGATATGCAGCGTAATGAATTGGAGTCCACCAACACTGGTCTATTCCTTTGATCATACTCTTCTTTCCTTCAAATAATTGTTGAACCACACGATCATTCTTTTTTTAGAGTATTAAGACAAAAGATGAATAAATTATAACTCAAATTAAATTTTTAACATCCAACCTCAAATTCAAACTCCAGTGTCCAACTAGATATAATTCCCATGTGCCAACAGTAAACTTAATTAAAACAACACTCCAAGATTACTGGAAACAGAATTAGCAAAGTTCTTGCAGAAAAAAGATATCAATATTGAAATTCCTACTGAAAGGGTATGATTAAACTTACATAAATCAATGTGCATTGTTGCAGCATGTAAAGCTTGTCTTTCCATTGGGGCCTTCATATATATATGGGACACGGATGTGCATCTTTTCAAAATGGCAACCACCATATGAGAAGAGTGCTCATACTCGGCAGCCATGCAATGTGGTATTTTACTGTACTTATTTGCAGAATATGGATAATTAGGGTCGTCTCATGTCAATATTTTCACCACAGCGACATTTTAATGAAATACTGCCTCGTGAAGAGTTGTATGCTTCTCTTTATTCGTCATCCCAATCATCTACCTGGAGGCTCCTACCCCACTTTTGAGCTCTTCATCTTCGTGTTGAACTAATTTTGCTCTTTCAATAAGAACACTCACTATATCACAATGGTCGAATTTTGCCGCAATGTGACGTGATCGAGTATCGCTTTTGGCAGTAACTTGCAGTAGCAGCCATAGGCATATCTAAACTATTTCTCCTACAAACTTGGTTGACACAATTTCTTTCTTCTGCAATTTGATGTTGATATGCAGGATTGTGTTCTTGATCTTGCTGTTAACAGGCTCTCAATTACCTCTCTTGCCATATCTTTGAAGGGCTCTGAATTGCCCGCAATTGCAGCTTTGAACAAATTTGGGTCTATTTGTGGCTGACTGGTCTCACCATTGTTGTCCAATAATGAAGCTTCCTCAATCTCAATGGAAACAGAATTCATGCCGGCGAAGTTGAGCTATTAGGCAAGGGTGAATAATATCTCGGATGCACACAACACTTAATTTTAAAGTGAAGAAAAAGAGAAGCAATAATTCTATAAATGGGACAAGTAGTATAATTTTGCTTTGGACCTTTCTTTTTTTTCTTTTAAAGATAGGGGATTTACAACCACTCCTTTGGAATTTTCTGATGAACAAAAGATCAATAGACTAACAATGGAGTGATATTTTATTAATAATTATGATATTTATGATTTTAACAAATTGATCATTTAAAATATGAATGAGAATACAAAATTGTATAAAGGTTTTAAAAAAATCTCATTAATTGATCAAATTTACTAAGTTCATCTATTAGTCAAAATTAGAATGATAAAAAATCATTATATAATAAAGATTCTTAATTTATCTGCTATTGTTTATAGCAGTTGTCGTACATATATTAATTAAAATTTATTATGACTGTAATTTGCAATATTTCACAAATCCCCCTCTCTGTTTCTTTTCTTTTATTGTGCGTTTTGGTTATTTTTTAGGGAGATAGGCCCCTGATGCAACTTACAGTTACATTTGACATTCCTAGTAACGAGAGAATCTTGCTCACAATCAGTAGAGACTAGAGAGTCTATGGTCAAAATTCTTTTTTTAAAAAAAGACTAATTTGATTTTTCAGCCACTTTCCTTTTTTGTGGTCAACTAGTCATAACTCACAAGGCTGACAGTCACTAAATTTAGGATGCGTTTAGGATTGAGGTTGGACAACTATATGTAAAGTAGTAAAGTGTTTGGTAAACACTAACTGATGTAGCTTAAAAGGTATGTTAATATGATTTTTCACTTATATAATGGAGAATCTATTATATCTTTAATAATTTTGTCAAAATTATTATTTAAATTTATATTTACTACATATTATTAATTTTTGTTTCATAGTTATAATTTTTTTTCACAACAATTATACCTTAAAAGTTACAATATCTCAATCCAAAACACACCCCAAAGTGGCTTCTTCACAGCTGGCAACTATCCACTTACCATTGGTTGAATGCGGGAGTGGAGTCGTGTCTTTTGAAGTGAAAATAAAGTTAGAAGGAAACAAATTCTCTGATGTGGGTCCTTAGATCAATTTTAGGACAACCACATGATTTTGCTAATGGAATGAATGTCATTAATGTGCTTATTTTTGGGATTTAAAATAATTTGTTTATTTTTGGGATTTAAAAAAAATGAGGAATGAGCATTATTAATAATATTTAATTGCTAAAAATACAAAGAAATATAAATAAATTTTGATTGAGTCTCATAAATTTAGGAATGAGAAAGAATTTCATTTAATTAGATGGAAGAGGCGGGAATAAGAATGGAGAAATGAGAATAAAGAGTAAAAATCGTTTATCTTTATTAAAAATTAAAACTTTCCTTTTACTCCATTTTGGTAACTTACAATCATCTATTCTAATTTTAAAAACAAAGTAAACACATCAAGTTTGGAATACTATTGATTTCGATCTCATTCTTGCAGTTGAAGGAGACAATTTATTATTCTACATTTTGATTCCAATTCATTATAATTCTTGTCAATTAATATTCATTGTTAATAAACACACTATTAATATATTGTCAAAGAAACTATATTTTTTAGTTTCATTCTAATTCATCTCAAATCTCTCTCACATTGAATACTTTGTTGAAATTTATTAAAGATATTTCAAAAAGAATTTATCGACAAATCTAGCTGCCATCTATATAAATATATTAGTTTTTTTTTCTAATTAGTGCTTCTTAAAAAGAATCTACCTCAGCCAACCCAAATCAATTTTTTTCTCCCTCAACCTCCCATAGGATTTGAATTCGGGTAATTAATAAAGTAAAATTATTTAAAAATCACTCGCCTAAGTCTTTGAGGTAGTTTAATCTTAAATAAACATTAAGGACTTAGTTATCAATTATCCTATTAAAATTAGTATGTATAAGCATATGGCTAAGGTAAGCCAAATCAAGTACAGTTGACGTTATATGTGATAGATTAAATTATTTATAGAAGTGATTAAATGGTTTATAGAAGTGAGTCCTCTGTGATATATATCATACAACCTAATTCATTTGGATTTGTGAATATTGAATTTGAAAGCATATATTTGGTAGTCTATTTTAGAGTAATTAATTTTAATTAAAAATAACTGTTGTAGTATTATCTCAAAACGTCACCTAAATTGTAAATTTAATTGATAAAATCTCACGACTAAGGCCAAGAGATTTAGAGACTTTACCTAAAAGTATAATGGTAAGTATTGGCATTTTGCCTTGCCCGCTTTATCATGGTCAAAAATCGCCTTTTGGGCCATGGGGTGGCTCATGTGCTTGTTTTGCACAATCTTTAGGAATCCAAAGTCGATTTTGTTTTTGGTTCACATATATTTCCATGGAATTCAGCAGAGAACAGATGATTAGGCTAATTCGGAGTTGGGATTCCTTTCTGTTCAGTGGTGGGACCAAAAAGGGAGGGAGAATGGGCTGAGCTTGGACAAGCCCAGGCTCAAGTCTGAGCTCATAAAGCCCTTCCACGTTTGGAGGGGCTGAACAGAACCTGGCCCATCATGTGCCTGAGCTTCCAAAGCCTCAACCATTTCATTTATTAGTTTTCGATGGTTGTTGCAATAATTCCTTCAAAGCAACGTCCCTCCCTTTTGGTCTTTCTTGGTCTTAATTCAACTCATTTGGTGATACAGGATTTGACTTTAAAATGATATGTCATTATCTCTATTGAATGGTAAAATTTTTATTTACTTATACAAGTAATTATGTTCTTAGCTCATTAGTACAACTTTTGAATCCCAATTATTATTGGACTCGATTTCTCTTCCAATTAAGTTGGATAAGAGTAGATTTCTCCTCCATTAATATGAGTAGAGCAAATATCACTCTGGTACTTTGTGATAATAGAAATTCAAAATGTGTCATACTAGACTTATCAAGAATAGTTTCTATAAATTTTTTATTGTAAATATTACAAAAACTCTGATGGCAATATGTTAACCTATTAAAAAAATCAAAAAAATAAAAAATACTATACCACCCTTAAACATGCATCATGGATTTTCTTTACTCATATCTAATTGAAGATTTATCATGACGCACTATATAAAGAGAGAATTTTTTTTCATTTTTTTTGTTGACAAAGTAATCAAGATTTTATTCCATCAATATAAGAAAGTACGAACAATTTAAAATATTAAATTTGATTTTGATTCATCTCACCAATTCAATCTAATCATTGACAGCAAAATAGACCGGCCTGCATCTCAAATTTTATTTTTATTAAAACATCAATGATTAATGTACAATTAAAATAATTATTGATTATTAGCAAAGATTAAGTAAATTGATTAATGTTTATGTTAAATGAAAATCAATCATTTTACTGATAAACAAAGATAGTGACTTACTACAATCCCATGGTCCAAATCACAAGTAAGAAGAAGCTCAAGCCAATTAAACAAGTGATAATAGCAAGGCCTAAAGAAGGTACTAACATTGCATACGTTCCCGTAACGAATGCAATCACCATTGCTCCCATGGAAAAAAAGGTGAACCAAAGGGAAGCACCAAACAGAGCCCCATCGAAATCTTTAGTTGCTTCAATTTTAAGAGACAAAAAGAAGTGAGTAAAGACGGCAGAAAGAGAAAAGACCATGGCAATGGAATCTGCTACTATAAATGCTTGAAAAGCTTTATTTCTCCTCAGGATTGCAGTTCCATTTTCGCTTCTATAACCGCCAGGAATGGCGAGAGCTGCTGCGAAGGCTACCGTTGCTATGAGTGCAGCCACTACCAAATGTGATTCTCTTGTATCCTTGTAATCATCTTTGGTATCATCATTGTATTCTAGTTCCGATTTGCATATAACACCATTTGAATATTGTCCTCTGCCAAAATCTTTGGATAATTTTTGGATTTCTTCCTGTAATTAATTTACATTTGAATATTAACTAATTGCGTAAAAAAATTAAATTTAATAATTTAGTTGAAAGAACAAATTAAATAATTACCTTGAGCTTAGGATAGCCATAACTAAAAATGTGTCTTACACTAACATTTCGTTTGTTGACAGCGTCATAGTTGGCTTGAGTCTTCTTAATCATAACGGCATGGAATTCCTTTGGACGGACAGCAGCAAGCACATGGAGAGGAGTGTTTTCCATGGCATCCCCCTCATTTATAAGACTCCTCGCTAACGGATTATTTTCAAGAAGATTTGTTAGTTGTTCAACACGAAAACTAACCATAGCATAATGGAGAAAATTCCATCCCTTGTTATCGACCAGCTCATAACAATCTGGACTAAGGGAAAGAATTGTTTCAACTGTTCGGGCATGCCCTCGGCCCGCTGCCAGATGAAGAGCTGTCATCTTTCGATCTTTGTTAGCAATGTTCGAAGCAGATTGATCAATTTCTAATAGCAAATTTACCATCCCGTAATTTCCATAATATGCAGCGTAATGAATTGGAGTCCACCCATATTGGTCTGTTTCTTTGATCATTTTCTTCTTTTCCTCAACTAGTTTTCGTAATGCAGCATCAGCTGAGAATACAGAAGATAAATCAAATAATAACGAAAATTTTTAATAAAAGTAAATATCCAGAAATGGCCTAAATTTAGGGGCTATTTATGTTGGAAATATGAGAAAAAAAATAGCTTTTTAAATTCTAAATCAGCCAGAAGTCTAGAGCAACAACACCAACACCAATCACACAATGAGTGATGAATAATGGCTTAAGTACTTAGAGTCATTAATTGGATTAAGTGAATTAAGTGAGAGAGAGAATGTGAGCGATCCGGTCAGAAGAGAAAGAAAACGGGTCAGGTCAATCCGTTCACGAAACCTAAATCGCTGTTTCTGATTCCGGCCACATCTCCGGTGATGGAGTGTGTCAAACGAACCCCCCGACGACGCTGATCACTCCCCTGTAGAGGTGGCAGAAAAGCCCGCCCTGACCGGACCCGGCGTATGTGGTTCGAGTAAAACTCAGACCGGATGCATGGAAAAAGCAGATTCGGGCATTGATTTTCAATGCCCGGCTGCTTCCGGGCACGGGTCCGGTCACAGCACCAACCACCCAGAACCCGGACCTGTGCCTGATTTTTTATTAAGTAAAAAAAAAAAGAGGAAAATATAAAACTGAAAATACATTTTGCTTTGCCCAATTGCCCGCAAACCGAACCCTAAATCGCAAACGCAACACACACACTGAAATCTCGCAAACGCAACACCTCTCTCCGCCTTTCCACCAGTAGCCACCATCCACCAGCACCGATGCAGTGTTGACCGCGCCTCTCCATCCACGAACCTCTTACCTTCCTTAGTCAACTCTTTTCATTTATCGCAAAGCACAGCCATCACAGAGCTCTTTACCGTTTGGTCATCTTCTCAGCGACAGCCACCGCGCAACGGCTTCAGCCATCATAGCTGGTCTCACTCCATTGTTTTGTCACCTTATCAGTTGCAACTCCGCCATTACAGCCACGACCCACAAGGTTGCCTATAGGCCTTCTTTGCTTATTTTGGATTTTATAAAAGTAAACACTTAGAAACAATTGTTTTGGTTTTGGACTGTTACTGGTTTGTTAGTTGGAACTTGGAAGTAAACCATTGTTTTAAAGCATGGCTGCATTTTTATTTCCAAACTTCCAGTGCTTTCAGCTTTGAAAATGCGAGTAGAGAAAACCCGAAAAAAAGCTTGTGCCCGGATAGTGTCGGGCATATACCCGGTCCGCATAGAAAAAATTCGGGCACGGCCCGGATCCGAGTAACTATGTGTGACATGCGGGTTGGTCTCGGACAGCCGCAAACCCGGACTCGACCCGGACTTTTGCCAACCCTACTCCCCCGTCATCATTGTTGTCGGAAAACAGCCTATGAACACCCCCACGAACCCGTGTTAAGTCATGGAGGACGACAACTCAAATCGGCAAGTTTTGCCCGGATTTCGGTCATGTGGTCACCTGAGATTTGTCCTTTATGGTAATCAAATCAATTTTTGACCATTAAATAGTAGTCGATTTGTCGCTGATCAACCGTTGAAGTTTCACGATTGTCGAAGCTCAATCCGGCACCATGGTTGAGCGTCGAAGCTCACCATTGCCACCGTTGGATTCAGAGCGAGCTAAAGTTCCAGTTTTGACTTTTTCAATCATTGCCACTTGAATTTCGATCACCATTGACCAGCGAGGGCATTTTGGTAATTTACGATTTCAAGGGTAATTTAGTAATTTAAAATTTTGGGATATTTTAGTAACATATGAATTAGGACATGATGATATCTTTTGAGGTTTTGTTATTAGTTTTAGACCAATGATATCAATACACTTTTGTTACTTGAGGATATCCTGAATAAATAAAATATACTTCTAAATGAATCACAATAAAAAATATGTATATATTTGACGTGTTTGAAAAACTTATTTTGATATGTACCCATATGAATTTATATGGTTTGCCCATATATTTATGTGATGTGTTGTTATGTGATAAGTATGATTTATACATGGACATATGTATGTGTGAAAGTTCATTAGCATAAACATGAATATGCATTATTTTTTTAAAAAAAAGAAAGTAGATTTTAGCAAATTGATTTTGAAGAAAGAAAGTAAGTTTATTTTGTTTTGCTTAGTTTCTTGAATTCATTACTCACTTAGTGGACACTGTAGATGTAATGTTTAAGAGATAAGTGGGTGAAGGACGTTTACATGAAGACCAAAGTTATGAATGTTAAGTGAAAGTCCTACTGAGGAGTAATTGAATTAAGATAATTGAAGTGATTTGAAAAGAAATGTGAAGTTTGAATGTGGCAAAAGAAATTGTCATGAATTTGTTTTACAATATTTTTAAAAGACCATGGCATGTTATTCGTTTGCCTTATATATAAGTATGTATTTTCATATATGATAAACAAGTTTTTTTTCTGAGTTCATTATAATTTATTGTGATTTCCAGAAATCATGATTGATTTATGATGAGTGAGGGGAAAAATTGGAATTGAGGATAGTAAATAGTTTTGTAAAATTTTAAATTTCTTTCAATGTAGTTTAATAATTCTCTTTGAGGGTTGAGTTGTTATCGATTGTAAAGAGATATCTAAGTCTATATGTGAGTTGTAGTTAAATTCACCTTTGGAATTCAGGGCAGGTCATTACATGCATTCAAGGACAACAATTTAGAATAATAAAAGAAAATAAATTGGTGAAGAGAGATGAGATATCAATAGAGAACATTATTTAAAACAATCAATCTATTTAACTCACCGTACTTCACATGTATCAAAGCCATAAAACTTTTTCTTAATTCAAATATGAACTCATCATCTACTTTCCTTATTTAATTTAAATTAGTCATTATGAGGCTTACAATTTAATTCAATCACATATAGAATTGAATTATTCACTTCTAATTTGTAAGCAAATTCAAACCAAATTCAACTGCTCTTACTTCTCCTCAATGTGGGATATTATAGTATTTTAAAATACTATTTTATATCCAACAATTTATCCTGATTAAATTTATGGCAATTAATAATTTATTAATGAATTAAAAGGGTTTATTTACTTGAACATTATGGAAAGAATCTATTAATAGAAAGATGTCAATATTGAAATTCCAACTGAAAGGGTATAACTGGACTTACCGAAACGAAATTCCATTGCTGCAGCATGTAAAGCCGTCTTTCCGTTGGGGCCTTCATGAGACACTGGTGTGCTCTTTTCCAATAAGGCAAGCACCATATCAGAAGACGAAGACTCAGCAGCCATGTAGAGTGGCGTTTTGCCGTAATTATTTGCAGAATATGGATAATCAGGGTCTTCTTTCGTCAGTATTTTCACCACATCAACGTTTTCGCAGCACGCTGCCTCGTGGAGTGCTGTGTTCTTCTCATTATTTGCCATCCTAATCATCTGCCAGGCAGCTCCTACCCCGCTCTCTAGCTCTTCATTTTCATGTTGAGGTAATTTTGCTCTTTCGACAAGAAACCTCACTATATCAGAATGGCCGAATTTTGCGGCAACGTGAAGTGGAGTTTCGCCTTTGGCATTAACTTGTAGTAGCAGCGATGGGCATTTCTCAAGTATTTCTTCTATGAACTTCGTTGACAAGTTTTCTCTTTCTTGAGATATGATGTTGATATGCAGGATTGTGTTTTTGGTCTTTGCTGTTAGCAAGCTCTCAATCACCTCTCTTGCCATATCTTTGAACGGTTCCGAATTGCCCACAGCTGCAGCTTTGAAAAAATGTGGGTCCATTTGCGACTGCTTAATTTCACCATTGCTGTCCAATAACGGAGCTTCCACATGTATGTATATATGACTTGAAAAGTGTAGTATTTTTCACACTTATTAAATTCTTGCTTTTTTTACAAGGTAAGAATCGACATTAATTCTTACTCTTTTGACAAGCCAAGAATCAACATTTTTAACCTTGATTTCTTCCTCATGCTCTTTTAGTTAAATAAATAAACAAATCGAGATTAGTCATTCTCTTTGGCAAGCTATTCAATTTCTCAATTGTGGGTGCTTTATGTTTAATTAATAATTAATTAAACTGTGGCGCAATATTTTTAAGAACTCAGACACAAAAATATATACCAATTAATAATTAATCATAATAAGTGCAAATGTCAAAAGATAAATTATTTTTTCAAAAGATTTTTGACAATCATCAGTCCATTCAAATGGTGCATCTTTTAATAAGAGGTTACAAAGTGGTTTAGATATGACACTAAAGTTTTGATAAATCTCCTATAAAATCCCGCATGTCCTAAAAAGGATCGCACATCTCTAACTATTTTTTATTGTGGCAATTTAGATATGACTTCAATTTTTACTTTGTCAACTTTAATTCCTTTAATAGATACAACATGACCCAAAACAATTCAAGAAGTAACCATGTAACGGCATTTTTCCAATTTAAAACGAGTTTTTTTTTTTCAACACATCCTTTTAAAACGTTTTCCAAATTATCACGGCAATCATCAAAAGAAATCCCAAACACAGTCAAATCATCCATAAAGACCTCTAAACAGTGTTCAACCATATCAGTGAAAATACTTAGCATGCATCTTTGAAATTTTGCAGGAGCATTACAAAGTTCAAATGGCATTCCTTTAAATACAAATGTTCCAAAGGGACATATAAATGTGGTTTTTTTCTTGGTCTTCAAGTGCTATAGGAATTTAATAATAACCTAAATATTCATCTAAAAAGCAGAATTAGGGATGTGCAACTGCTCTTTCTAAGATTTGGTCAAGAAATGGTAATGGAAAATGGTCTTTTCTAGTGGCTTCATTTAATTTCCTATAATCAATGCACATGCGCCAACTAGATGTAATTCGTGTTGGAATTAATTCGTCTTTTTCATTTTTAACAACTGTGATTCCAGATTTTTTAGGCACTACTTGTGTAAGACTTGCCCACTTACTATTAGAGATAGGGTAGATAATTCTCGCATCAAGTAATTTAAGAACTTCTGTTTTTACTACTTCTTTCATGTGTGGGTTTAATATTCTTTGAGGTTGTTGACATGTTTTAGCATTTTCTTCTAAATTGATTCTATGTGTGCAAATTAAAGGATTAATACCTTTAATGTCATTTAAAGTCCATCCAATTGCATTTTTATGTTTTTTAAGAACAGAGAGTAACTTACATTCTTGGTCGCTTGATAAGGTCGAATAAATCACAACAGGATAAGTTTTTCTTCTCAAGATAAGCATACTTCAATCCCTATTGCAAAGGTTTCAATTCCAGTTTAGGTGCTTCTTGTTATTCAGTCTTTTCAATGATTCCAAACTCATCAAATTTTGGTTTCCCATCATCATTTTGCAAAGTCTGACAAGAATCAAACAATACATTTATATTAGAAGTATCATGTTCAAGTTATTTATTTGATTTAATCGAATTAACCAAACAAATATCATTAAGTTCAGAAAAACTCCCTTTTTGAATATTCTCCTCTATACAAGATTCAAGCAATTCCTTTTGTTCATCAATTTCATCTTCAATCTCATTTTCTTCATTAGGTTGCCTACACATGTTGAAAATATTTAATTCCAGAGTCATATTTTCAAATGACAAATTCATTAAATCATTCCTATAATTAATCAAAGTATTAACAGTTGCTAAAAATGGTCGACCCAAAATTACAGGAATTGGTTTATAATTATTCACAACAGGTTCAATTTCTAAGACAATAAAATTCATAGTGTATATGAATTTATCAACTTATACAAAAACATCTTCCATTATTCATTTTGGTACTTTAACTGATCTATCGGCAAGTAAAAGTGTAGTTAAAGTTTATTTTAACTCACCAAGATTAAGTTAAAGATAAAATGAATATGGAAGCAAATTAACACTAGCACCAAGGTCTAACAAAGCATGCTCAATTTTGTGATCTCCAATAATACAAGAAATAGTAGGACAACCAGGATTTTTATATTTCAACTTATTATTAGTAGCCAAAATGGTACTTACCTATTCAGCCATGAGAGCATTCTTTTTTACCTTCAATTTCCTCTTAACAGTGTATAAATCCTTTAAAAATTTGGCATATGAAGGTACCTGCTTGATTGCATCTAATAAAGGAATGTTAACTTTTACTTACTTAAAGATTTCATAAATTTCAAAAGAGTGGTTTGATTTTCTTAGTTTATTCAATGCATGCAAAAATGGTGGTTCAGATGGAACAATGGTTATTTCTTCACTAGGTGTAAGTTTATTTAGGTCTTCTTTACCCTTTGAATTTTCATTATTTTCACAAGGTTCAGGAATAGGCCGATCAATAACCTTACCATTACGAAGAGTTATAACTGATTTGACTTGGTCCATGGGTGAATTTTATTGAATCATAGGATTTGGTTGTGGCTGATCTGGAAATTTTCCTTTTTCTTGAATTATGAGTGCATAAGCAATTTTAGCAAAAGTATCTTTTAAATCAAAAAAGGTTTGTGCATTTTTATTATTACTAGCATTTTGCTTCCTAATGAATGAATGCATTGTATCTTCTAAATTTTTTCATGGTGCATAAGGCTGAGTATTTTGAAAAAATTATGGAGGTGGTGCTTATGAAGATTGTGCATTATTATTATTCCTCCAACTAAAATTTGGATGATTTCTCCAACTAGGATTATAAGTCGGTGAAAATAG
This sequence comes from Citrus x clementina, assembly GCF_000493195.1. Taxonomy (NCBI): domain Eukaryota; kingdom Viridiplantae; phylum Streptophyta; class Magnoliopsida; order Sapindales; family Rutaceae; genus Citrus; species Citrus x clementina. The sequence goes on along the minus strand of NW_006262688.1, from coordinate 10,291,814 downwards.
GTTTGGCTTGTTAAAAGTGTTAATGGCATTAGCTTGATCATACAAATATTCTTTGAGTGTAGGTAGAGTGGGACAATCTTGAGTGAAATGATCATTAGAACTACAAACATCACATGCAATTTCTTGAGCAGATTTTACTTGATCACTTTTTTTCTTTTCCAAAGCTTTAACATTCTTAACTAGGGATGCAAATTTTGCTTGTAAATCATTATCTTCCTTAAGGTTATAGATTCCTCCACTATATGGAGATGGTTGTGGTTTATTAGTCAATTCAAATGTTCCAACAGTATCTCAATGTTGTGCATTTTTAGCTAATTAGTCAAGGTAATCTAGTGCATCTTTAGGATTTTTATCTCTAAATTCACCATTACACACCATTTCTACAACTTGTCTACTTTATGGTGTTAAGCCCTCGTAAAAATAAGTGACCAGTCGCTAAGTTTCAAAACCATAGTCTGGAAATATGTTA
>NW_006262688.1:10117537-10291245 GCF_000493195.1 Citrus x clementina | reverse complement strand
AGCCAGTTTTAGCTTTATCTTTTAGTGAAGAAAGAAAAAGCTTTAATCTAATTATGCTCATGCTACAATTTTGGTCTATGTATGTATTACAAACTTCCTCAAAATCTCTTAAATGCAAATATGGATTTTCAAATTCTAAACCATGAAATGTTGTTAAAAGTTGGATAATACCTGGTTTGAAGTTGAATTGAGATACTTCTGGAGGAATACTATACACGACGGTGCTCCAGTTCTCATTGGATTCATGTAGTCTCTCAAAGTTCTCAGTTGATTCTGATCACGTTGAGATTGGTTGTCTCCCTATCAACTGGAGGATTAAGTTGACCCAAAATATTTTCGTCTTGGATCTCGTCCATAATTGGTAGTGGTGATTGAGATCTACGAATTAACCTGCCACTTAAAGTTCGAGACCAACGTCTCATACAATGATGATGTGTGAGTGTAAAAATTATGTTGTAAAGCTGATACACAAACAAATGAATAACAAAAAAAAATGAAAAATTACACAAATTAAAGACAAAATGAAAATTAAATAAACAAGATTAATGTACAAAAAAAAGACAAAAATTAATTAACTAAAAATTAATTAACTAAAATTAAAATAACTAAATAGGCAATAAACCAACCATTTAAACAAAGTAAAAGCCAAAAATAAAATAAATGCGAAAATTAAATTACAGAAATAAATAACATAAATAATTAAAGTGTAGGCTCTTTTTTTTTCAAATTTTAAAAATTACCAACCAATTAAGTGATTTATTCAAATCAATGGGCCTTGTACTTTTTAAAGTCAATATTCTTTTTATTGAGTCCGAATCAATTCCAAAGAAGTCCAATTATGGTCCAAAAAAGTTTAAGTTGTAGCCTTGTAGGTTCGAATTTGAGATTTATGGGAAATATTGGCTGGGAACCTATTTGAAAGTTTTCTATGATTTTATAGTCAAACTGTAATTATGAGAAGAATGTGCCAAAAACGAGAACTTTTGTGGTGAAACAGAATTTAAGAAAAGAAAAAGGGGTAATTGAAAATTTACACAAAAAGTAAAAATAAAAGAAAAAATAAAACAAAATAAATATCTCTCCCCGTCAACAGCGTCAAAAACTTAACATGACTTAAAAGTAATTTCCAACTCCAAAATATAAAAATGTCTTATTATATTATATCTCGGTGAGTCTGAGGTCAATCCACATAGAAAAGATTTAATTTGTTTATTTTATTTTATCTAACAATTGAAAATAAAACTTAAATATAAACAACTTAATTTAAATAAAACTATAAAATTAAATTAGTTAGGGTTATGGATCCACTTTTAGTAATAAATAAAATTTAATAAATTCTTTTTGCCCCTTTTTTAAGATTTATTGCTCAAAAGATTAATTATATAAATTATTATTATTTTCCCTTTAATTTTATAATGAATTAAGTATTTATTATAACAAAATTTAATTTATCTACAATAACATCATGTTACCGTACCTTCTATTAAATTAACTAACACTCAACAACACTCCCTGAGTAATTCAGTAACAAAAATGGCTTCATCATCTTCTTCTTCTTCCCGCTTTACGGCTAAAAGCAAATATGAGGTTTTTCTCAACAATACTCTCTGTTTACTACCCATTTAGCTGTAGCTTTACATCGGAAATAAATACAATTCTTCGTTGACATGAAGAACTTAAGAAAGGAGATGAGATTTCGCCCACCATTTTAAAGGCAATCGAAACATCAGATATTTCGATAATTATCTTCGCAAAAGACGATGCTTCTTCCAAATGGTGGCTCAATGAACTTATCAAGATTCTTGATTGCAAGAAAATAAATGGCCAGATTGTCATACCGGTTTTCTTTCAAGCAGATCCATTTGATGTCCGAAAACAGGGGGGGAGTTTCAGAGCAGCTTTTGTTCGCCGCGATATATCAATTCTTAAAACAGAGAGAAGGACCCATGAAACTATAGCACATGCTGCCGTTTGTGTCGTCGTTCTCTCGTCCTTTTGGCCATTTAGTAGCACTCATATTGTGAAGGCAAATCGAGTTCTATTCTTGGTCAATCACCACTTCGACCGTGTCCATCCTGTTGTCTTTTGTCATCTTATTATCGGGAACGTTCACCTAGATCTCGTCGAAAATATTGTACAGACCTTGTGTTGGAGAATATAATTAATTACCTTGATGCACTGCAGATTTTCCTCTTAATTACCGGATATTCTGTACTCTAATTTTATTTACTTTCCTACCTTTATTTCTTTAATTTAGGGATTGTACAGCTTTGCATTTAGTTACTTTCCTTTATTAATCTTTAGAAGTCAACTAGAATTTTGTATATAATCCCTTGTATTTTATGATGCAAAAGTAATAAGATGTGATAGCATTTTCCAGAACTTTCATTTTCATCATGGTATCAGAGCAGTAATTCTTATTGCTATTCATTTCCCCTTCTTTTCAAACTTTGGATACTAGTCATCATGACTGAAAATGCTGCCTTTACTTTACATCCTTCAGATAATCCTGGAACCATTTTGGTTTCCTTTCCATTAAATGGAGAAAATTACACCATGTGGAGTAGGGCCATGATCAAAGCACTAAGTGCCAAAAACAAATCTGGTTTTATCAATGGTGTAATAAAAAAGCCTTCCACTTCATATTCAAACTTCGACTTGTGGAAACAATGTGACGACATGGTAGCCTCTTGGATCGTGAATGCTATTACTCCAGAGCTTGCAGGAGATACTATTTATGCAGAGACAACTCATGATTTATGGGTAGATCTTCAAGAAAGGTTTTCTCAAATTAACGGGCCGCGTATTTTTGAACTACAAAAAAGAATCAGTTCTATATCCCAAGGTTTGGACTCTATTACAGCCTATTACTCTAAGCTGAAAGGTTTATGGGATGAATTAAATATATATTCTCCCATGCCCACTTGTACATGTGATTCTAACAAAACCTTTGAAGCATATAGAGACAGAGATCGTACCATGCAGTTTCTTATGGGCTTAAATGAAACATACACAGTCGTGAGAGGCCAACTTTTACTGATGAATCAAATTCCACCCGTTGGGAAAGTCTTCTCTTTGGTTCTCCAAGAGGAGCGATAGCGCGGCATCATTAGTACGCAACCTGCGCAGACACAAGAATCTGCTGCTTTGGTTGCCAAAGGCAATAATGTTTCAGGTAAATTTCCAAGGCAGAATACATCTAATTATAATAAACCAACTTGTGATTTTTGTGGAAGGGTGGGACATGTGAAAGAAAAATGCTACAAATTGCATGGATATCCTCCTGGCCATAAGTTGTATAAGGGCCAAAATCAGCATGCTGCCAATCAAACTTCTATGAATCCTCCAGCATTGCAAGCTTCTCCTTTCACGCCAGAACAATATCAGCAGATCTTGGCCTTAATCAACATTCAATCAAGATCAAATCTAGTGAGTAACAATGTTCCCCAAAGTAATTTGACAGGTATTGCCCTCAATGTTGTTCATTTACCACACTCTACTTCTTGGATTATTGATTCTGGAGCTACTGATCATATGGTCAGTTCTCCCTCAATTTTTTCACATATCACGTCTCACTGTTCAAGGACAGTTAAACTGCCTAATGGGGTAAATGCCCCAATTACTCATATTGGTACAATTCAATTGACACCAAATATTGTTTTGAATAACGTTCTTTGTGTTCCTAGTTTCCAATTTAATTTAATTTCAGTTGGAAAACTCACTCATGATGCAAACTGCATTGTAACTTTCTTACCCAATTCTTGTCTTATACAGGACCAGTCCTCAAGGAAGGTGATTGGAGCGGGTAAATTACATGATGGCTTTTTCTTATTTCAATTACCAGTCACTCATCCAAAATGTCTACAATCTACGTCTTCTTCTAATTTGTGGCACCAACGATTGGGACATCCAAGCCATCAACGTCTTCAGTTACTTTCTAATTATATTTCTGATTTAAATGTTTCTAATCTAAATCAAGTTTGTGAAGTCTGCCCATTAGCTAAACAAACTCGTCTTCCTTTTGCTTTAAGTAATAAAAATTCTCTGGAGCCTTTTGATTTAATCCATTGTGACATATGAGGAAAATATCATGTTGCTTCTTTATCTGGTGCTCATTACTTTCTTACTATTGTTGATGATCATACAAGATGTACTTGGATTTTTCTCATGAAGTGTAAGAGTGAGACTTGCTTACTCATACAATCCTTTTATTCTTACGTTGAAACCCAATTTAACAAGAAAATTAAAGTTTTACGTTCTGATAATGGGTTGGAATTTAACATGATAGATTTTTATCGTATTAAGGGAATCATTCATGAAAAGAGTTGTGTTAACACACCCCAACAAAATGGGATTGTGGAAAGAAAACATGGTCATCTATTGAATGTAGCCCGTGCCTTGCGATTTCAAGCAGCACTTCCTTTACAGTTTTGGGGAGAATGTGTTTTGACTGCTGCTTATCTTATAAATCGGACGCCAACTCCTCTTCTTAATGGTAAGACACCCTATGAAATGCTTTTTGAAGCAATTCCTTCTTATTCACATTTAAAAGTCTTTTGGTGTTTGTGTTATTCTACCAATACAAATACTTCAAAGACAAAATTTGATGCTAGAGCCACCCGTTGTGTTTTCCTTGGCTATCCATATGCTCAAAAAGGTTATAAATTGTATGATTTAAATAACAAAAAAAATTTCATATCCAGAGATGTACAATTTCATGAAAATATTTTTCCTTTCCTTCAAAAGTTGTCCCCACCTTCTAATAAAATTGTCGTGCCCTATTCTATTGTTGAACAAAATCATGATAACCCTAGTCCACCACTTGTTGAACAAAATCATGATGACCTTAGTCCAACTCCTATTGATGAACCAATGTGTCAGGAAAATAACCAGCCAGTTGATGACCCACCAATAATGATTCGACGATCCACTCGAGACACTCATCCTCCTTCTTACCTCAACGATTATCATTGCAAGCTGGCCTTATGTGATTTATCATCTCCAACATCTTCTTCATGTCTTGTAAGTAAATCTTTACATTATCCTATACATCATTATCTTTCCTATGACAAATTTTCTCCTTCTTATTGTTCCTTTTTAGCATCAATTTCATCCACCACAAAACCAAAAAGCTTTAAACAGGCAATGCTTGATGAGAATTGGACGAATGCAATGTCCGAAGAAATCAAAGCTTTGGAGGATAATCAGACTTGGAACCTTACATCTCTACCACCAAATAAAAAGGCTATTGGTTGTAAATGGGTGTATAAAATCAAGTATAAAGCAGATGGGACTATTGAACGCTATAAAGCTCGCTTAGTGGCCAAAGGATATGATCAACAAGAGGGACTTGACTACCAAGAAACTTTTGCTCCAGTGGCAAAGCTCACTACCATGCGTTGTTTATTGGCTATTGCAGCTGTGAAAAATTGGAGTCTCCACCAACTTGATATTAGTAATGCTTTTTTACATGGAGACCTAAATGAAGAAGTCTATACGCAACTCCCTCCTGGTTACAAAGAATCAGAAAATCGAGCTGTAGTCTGCAGGCTTCAAAAATCCTTGTATGGTCTCAAACAAGCCTCTTGCCAATGGTTTGCAAAACTTTCCAATAAGTTGCTAGATGCTGGATATCGACAGTCAAAGGCGGACTATTCTTTGTTTACTAAGGTAGTCAATAATTCCTTCACTGTGATTCTTGTGTATGTAGACGATATCATCATTGCAGGTGATGATACTATCGAAATACAAAAACTCAAAGAGAGGCTACAGAGCAATTTCAAAGTAAGGGATCTTGGCAACTTAAAGTTCTTCCTTGGCATTGAAGTTGCTCGTACTAAGAGTGGGATTTATTTAAGTCAACGAAAATATGTTCTGGAATTACTTGAGGATTTTGGTCTTCTTGGCTCTTGTCCATCCAAAACTCCCATGGAACAAAATTTAAAGTTGACTAATTCAGATGGTGAACTTATCTCAAATGTATCCTCTTATCGGCGATTAATTGGACGATTACTCTACCTTACCGTCACCAGACCAGACATAGCCTATTGTGTTCAAACTCTCAGTCAATTCCTTAATGAACCACGTCAACCCCATTACCTTGCTGCAATCAGGATATTACATTATTTAAAAAGGAGTCCAGGACAAGGAATACTTCTCTCATCCTCTAGTGCACTACATTTGCAAGCATATTGTGACTCAGATTGGGCAAGTTGCCCAAATACCAAGCGTTCTGTCACTGGTTATTGTGTTTTTATTGGTCATTCTCCGGTATCATGGAAATCTAAAAAGCAATCAACAGTATCTCGCTCCTTTGCTGAGGCGTAATACAGAGCAATGGGAACAACTTGCTGTGAGATCAGTTGGCTACTATATTTACTTAAAGACCTTGGAGTTAATCATCCTCAACCTGCACTTCTTTATTGTGACAATAAAGTTGCCTTACACATTGCTGCTAATCCCACTTTCCATGAACGAACTAAGCATATCGAAATTGATTGCCACTTAATTCGAGAAAAAAATTCAGAGAGGAATTGTTCGCACAACCTTCATTCATTCACAACAACAACTAGCAGACATATTTAGTAAACCTCTTGGAGCTGATTCTTTCCATCGAATGCTTTCCAAGATGGGCGTTCAAGACCTTCACCTGCCATCTTGAAGGGGGAGTGTTGGAGAATATAATTAATTACCTTAATGCACTGCAGATTTTCCTCTTAATTACTGGATATTCTTTACTCTAATTTTATTTACTTTCCTACCTTTATTTCTTTAATTTAGAGATTGTACAGCTTTGCATTTAGTTACTTTATTAATCTTTAGAAGTCAACTAGAATTTTGTATATAATCCCTTGTATTTTATGATGCAAAAGTAATAAGATGTGATAGCATTTTCCAGAACTTTCATTTTCATCACCTTGCACGTGCGTCTGATTATCGTCGTGGACTTATCGTCGTAAAACCACAAAAATGGTCCAAGTTCCTTTATTGACCTGATGCACCTTTCGGGGCGGGCCAGCATTTTCCATAGGCTGCTTCCACGTCTTGCTCTTCGTGTATAATTTAAACATTTCTTCTATCGTCTTCTTCTTCGAATCCCCCGCAGTTGCTGGTCCGATTTTGCACTGTTTTTAACCCTATTGTTTGGTGAGGATTATATTAGGGTTTTTGTTGATAATATTGAGAGTTAGGTTAAATTCATATAACTTGACTAACCCCTGATATATTTTACACACACGCATGCGAAGAAAAAACCTTTTTTCAATTGGATTAATTTCTGAGGCCTTTAATTTGTTAGATAGGAAACCTTTGATACGGTAGAGTGGCCTTTCCTTGTTTCTTTCAATGTATTGGAAAACTTTGACAATTATAGCTCTTAACTGTTCTGAATTACAGGCCCCTCAAACTAAAGTTTTGATTCCACCATTGATGAATATGATGAATATGGCATATGCGATTTCTCTGGAATCTCCAGCTGGGATGGGGCTTTCGTACTCAAATACAAAATCATACTATAACCCTAATGCTGATAAATCCACTGCACAAGATTCTTATACTTTTCCTATCAGCTGGCTTGAAAGGCTCCCACAATATAAGACGAGGTATGAGGCTATGCCGGTCACTATGTGCCACAGCTTGCATATACCATTCTTCTCAATAATACCAATATCAACCTAAAATTAAGGAATGCTGTGAGTTCACTTAAATTGTATTAATATTATTAATCAGCTTTTTTAATACTTTGGGTGTTACACATTCATATTTTCGAAGGGGGAATGCATTATGCATGGGTCGGTGATGCTACAGGTGGAACGGATCTATTCGAACACTGGTGGACAACTGGACTCATGCATTCAACTCGGACCAAACCCACAAAGGTCTTTTCACAAACTGTGACTGTGTGAAAGTGTGAATATTCGGAGTGGTGCTAAATAGAAAGAAAGCTGAGAGAACACTCAAAGAAATAGTAAAGAAAAGGATAAAGAGAAAGTGGATGGATCGAGAGAAAATGAGCTAATTTCTCTCAGCGTTCTTAGCTTTCTCTCTAAAGAATGCAACAACCTCATTGACAAAGCCTTTCGGGAAATGGTGCTATTGATATTTTTTTAACATTTACACTCCAACTTGCCAAATTTCAAAGATGGTTCCATTGGTTGCACAAGTCCTTTTCCGGATATCTCCTAATTTTGTTTGATTTTAATAAAGAAAATTAATTTTGATAAATTCAATAAAACAAAATGTTAGGTTAAATATCAATACTATTATTAGTAACTTATGCGTATCAATTTAATTCAATTTTTTTCTAGAAAAAAGATAGCAGTAATACACTATTATTTGGCAAAATGGTCTTAGAGAACTCTTTATTCTCATCATGATTCATTTTTGCGTCAAGAAATCACAGAGACCCTTAAAATTTATTCAAAAGAAGTTCTTTATAATCTAAAAAAAGATTAGTGCAGTCATTTAAAAAAAAAAAAGAAAGATGTTCATAACTATTTCACCAAACCATGAAGTATCGCTTTCTCATTTTCATATGAATATATCAATCCATCAGTAAATTCTCCTACCGGACAAACGGTCCCTCTACCGGCCGATCCATCATCAAGAATCTTATAGCTAATAGGGTCGGAGTTTGAATTTAAAGGTTAATCAACTCAAGATAGATTCAGATTTGTATGAATTTCAAGAGAAGTCACTATTGATTACCTAAATTTTTTCCCTCATTTTTTTGCTACATTTCAGCGGCGATGTAGATGAAAGTGTATGAAAGTGTACCATTATACTATCAAGATACCAACTTAACAACCCCAATGGCAATGTAGATGAAAGTGTACTATTATACTATCAAGATACCAACTTAACAACCCCAATCTTCCCATCTAGATTGGTCGGCATCCAACCACTAGGGTTTAGCCCAGTAGCTAGAGTCACTCCCTCATAAGTGTGAGGAAAATAATTCAAATTTCCACAGATGCATTGTATGGATTTAATTTAAATTTTCTTCCTCCAAATTTGATTGAAGAGAGCAATAGTCTCATAAAAATAAATAAATAAATAAAAGATTGGTCAGCATCCATGATACATCAATGATGAGGTGCCATAAGCCTTCCCGTTTTAGAAGATTTCAAGTCTATCTCCTCAAGTATTTTATTTAGTGATGAAATTTATTGAATGACAACACGATGGAGTAAGATAGTTACAGTAAGAGAAATGACACTAGTTACAGTAAGAGGAATGACACTAGTTACGGTGAGAGAAAGTGGGCATCTTGTTCCGAGCTACCCAACAGAATGTGCACTCTCTTTGCTCTCTTCATTCCTTCATGGAAATCTCCCTCCCTTTAAGCCATGAGAGTGACAACTTCTACTCAATTTGCTCCCATTTTATATTATAAATGAACATCCTGCTCCAGTATTTCATCTATGATAATGAGACCACATCATTATTTTCATGAAGCAGCTGCTCAGTCACCATACTAAGAATCTGCAGTGATGTGAACTCACAATTTCTTTGCTGTACCATGCTGCCACTTAGCACAATTGCCAAGTTCTGAGCACCATAAAGAAAGAAAACCGTCGAAACCTTACAAACAGATGCAGAAGTAACTCTCCAGATTATACATAAAATTACATAGTTTCTTCTACCCAACATATTTTAGTGGGAACAAGAACAACTGGGTTCTGTGCCACCACCAGAGGACATCTTGTAACTGTGCTCCCATGTATCCACAGGCACTGCTTGTGAGTGAGGGACATGGCGAGGATGCTTCTCTCTCTTGTCCCCCTTTATCTGCTTCAATGCATGCTTAAGGGCAGGCAGCAAAGCCTCCATGCATTCGGCAACTGCATTTGGATTCCCAGGCATGTTGATGATCTAAGCACATGGTAATAAAAGAAAAACAGATTAAGGGGATGTCAGTGCAAAATGCTTACTCTACCTACCATTTCATAGAGCTGGTATGCTCTTCATATATAGCAATACATCAGTCAAAAGGCATAATCATAATTGGATTTTAGCTTGCATAAGATGATTACAACCTTATTTCATGTGATCCTCTGATAAAACATTGGACACAGCTGAGCAAGTTCAACTACCAAATATATCAGGTTGTAAGATACCTTTAGTATACCCAAAGGTCAACATGTACTACCAACAGCAAAATGAATCATTCCCTCTGAAAATCAAGGCCCTTTTATTGAATTTGGTATCGACGCTAGATGTTCTAGCATACGACTTGAACTGTCAAATAAAACATTCTCAAGCCCAAAAATACAAAAGAAATCTCAAATCAACAAGATATTGAATCCAATAGTCAAGTCTTTTCCTCTCCAAATGGTATCTGAAGATGCTATGGAAAGAAACTAGACATTTCTCTTGCCATGCATATCCAAATGTTAGCCAATGCTTTTGTACTTTTATTTTTCAGGAGGAAAAAAAAAAAAAAAAACTTTCCATTGTTATTTAAGGCATAGTGGAAACTTTCAAGCACAAATTACGCTGTAGAGAAGTTAAATTTCCATCAAATTGCCAAACAAACTTCACCAATAAATGTTCTTTTAATAATTCACCAGCAATATAAACTTCAGATTCCTTTCCGATATTTTAGGACATATTATCCAAATTTATTCCTAAACTTAAAGAAAGAGTAACCAATAATTATGTTTAACGATGAGAAATCTGAGGATAGTGCAAAGATATGGCCTCTAAAATTATAGTGTGAGTTTCCTTCACAGTACAATCAAGAAGGATAACAAAAGCAAAATAATTGTAGCTTACCAGTGTTGACCCTCTGATCCCCGCTGCAGAACGCGAGAGCATAGCAAATGGTGTCACCTGTTTTGGAGGATAAAAACAGAGACAGAATTTCCACCAAGTAAGATTCCTAGTAGAACTTTAGTTGACACAAACAAAAGTACTTCAAAAGGAGGCCAACATTGATAATAGACAAGGTGGGGAGAGAGAGGACAGAAGTCAAAAGGAGTTAAAGATGCAGGAGCAGCATCTGATATATCACTTTGAGCCAAAACATCCAGTGAAATGAAAGCTCAGCCATTATAATTTATGGTCAATTATTCAAGATAGCCTAGTAGCTTTTAGGGATTTATAAAAATGCAATAAATCTTTCATAAATCATTCAGCATATCCATGCATACAAATAAATGTGACAGCGTGTGGTTGTATGTCAAGAAAAGTTACAAAGAAACATTCATAAACAGTAGAATATGACTAAATATTACAATTCAAAATAACCAAAAAAAAAATCTAATGGTCCAGTCTTCTATATTTCAATCATTTTTGTAATTGATCATTGATGTTGAAAACTCAATGCCGATATATCCATGTAAAAGCAAATGACAAAAGAAACCATATATAACTAAATGAAGTAAAATTCTGAATTTTACTTCAATGTCCTTGTAAATAAAGACAGAACAGCCATGCCAAAACCAAATTACTTGTTGAGACTCAAAGAGTCAAAATAATTCTCTCCTTTTGAGGAAGAGAGAGAAAAAACATACCATTAGTTAAGAGAGAGAATATTGTAAAATGGGACAAAAGTGAAAAAAAAAAGTTTAAAGGGGAACAAATGAAAAGAATATTTTTCCAGTCTCACTGTTTAGATTTTCATTTCGTGGAAGAAAAAAGTCATTAACCAAGTTAATAACAGAGACAGTACATGAATAAGACATGGTATTATTTGAAAGATTATCATTGGGTCGGAGGGGGACATTTTGCCTGCCGAACCCAGTAGCTCCACCCTTGACCCAGAACATCCACGAAACCTTATTAACGACCTGGAACCCTAACAAGATTCCAGGCCAAAATTTCAACAACAATAGCTATTCAGTTCTTGGTCTGAGTACCCATAATACTAGTCTGGCATGTGATTACATATAGCACAAGGTAATTATGTCTATGGAGAATTCGGAATCACAAAGAAACTCATTCACTTTTTTTTTTTGTGGGGGGTGTAAGAAAGCAAAGAAAAATTGTCATTAATAAGACAGAGAAATATATACAAAGAGTAGATGCCCACAAAGAAACAAAACACAGAACATTAACTACTCGAACGCCAAAATTTCTAGGCCACTCATGAACTAACATGAACACATTCGTCATGTCCAGCGAAAAAAGCACAGCAAAGCAATAATACAAAACACAAAAAGAATTGAAAAAATAAAAAAATAATTGCAGTTCCATTTCTCTGCAACTGAGAAGATTGAGAAAGACCCCATAACAAAAGAAGAAACCCTGGGTGTATCTCACAATAGGATTAATTATTGGGTTTCTTCAAATGATATTGGTCATCGTTGCATTGATGAAATGATTTCATGGCAGCATGAGTGAAGGCGAAGATAACGGTTTTCCACAAACAGCAAGAGGGGTAAAAAGGAAGTTTCACAGTGTCCAATAGTTATGGGTCAGGGACAAACTAAAATGCAGCCATGTTTGTAGGTTATTACTCATTTGCTTAGCTCCTACAGTGGTTCGTCTTGAGGAGTTTTCATTATACAAATAGAAAAGTTGTTCAAGTTTACTCACTGTAATGAAACGCTTCAGTGAGTGTCCAATACATAAATATTTTAGCATTTCATGTCAAATTGAGAAACCTCAAGAGCTGTGATGTAATTTACTAATTGGAATAACATGTTTCAAAATCATTTAATTAAAAATAATCTTGCTCAATCTCTCTTTGATTAAAATGGGAGTAAAGAAAATAGGATCACCATACTTCTCAGACACCTCACTACTGCTTCTAGAAGTTTGAATTAACTATTGAAAACAATCTTCTGAAAACATTTATTCAGCTAATCAAGATTCAAAATTAGCACCATGCTCAGATTTCAACCAAAACAATACAACATCCTTCCTAAATGCATACAAAAAGAAATATTATTGTAAAAGGCAGGAGCAGATCTACAAATAGATTCACATTTGTATTTTTTTTTTTTCATTTTCTCTCTCTCTCAAAATGAGTACACCAGAACTCAGAAACTTCACAATGAAACTGAAAATGCATATAAGTTTGACCTTTGAGCAAACATTAAATGTGACATGTAAGACGAAACCATAGACAGACCTAGACAGTTGAAGTTCAAGCATAAAGCTAGAACATTGGCACAAAACCAGTGCTTGAACCATGGAATAATTGAACTAAATAATTTGGTTTTGAATGTCCACAGACTTCCACCAAAATGACTTCAGTATCTAAGTCACAGTTTCCACCCAAGTCAAATATATTTCTTACAAAATAATCTTATCACTCTAAAACAGAGAGTCAGATATAGAAAAGTTAAATGCTATATATAATCCAATATTTGAATTAGTAACTCCTATCATATCTGGTGGTACCTTCAAACTCTCTTGCATCATGACATACAGAAGACCAGGTGTTTCCCTCTCAATCAATTCTTTTGTAGCTTCAGGGGTTACATCTCTTGGGGTGAAGCCAGTCCCACCTTGTTCAAGAAAATATATTCAGAAAAGAGAAGGAAAAAGGCGGAAAAAGGTCAGGATAAACAAATAAAGAAAGAAAGAAAGAAAATCAGAGCTTTAATATTGTCCCAAAAAATTCAAGATAACAAATCCAAGGCAAGATGCTCACCAAGGGTAAGGATAAGATCCATTTTGTCAATATCAGACCATCTACGGAGAACTTCTTTGATTTTTCCCACATCATCTGGAACGACATCCGTTGCAACCACCTTTGCTCCACCTAACTTCTCTGAAGAGGAATTCACAACAGAGACTGCCCTAGGCCCACTGAAAAGTGCAATGTGTTCAATAAAATATTAACATTAAAAACTGAAATGCACAAATAAAGAGGCAAAAGAAGGATTTGATATCTTTCCAATGATTTAAACAATATAAATATATCATTGCTTGCTTAAGACCAAACTTCCAATATGTTAATACCACTCGAAAATGTGAGTCTAACCTGGAAAAAGAATTGAAAGGAATTTAAAATATTCATACACCATAAGGTCTATTCACATGATGCATCACAACCATTGCCCTTGTCCAAATCATTAGTGTTCAAATGAGTTATAAATAAATAAATAAAAAGAGAGAGATTTATGAATAAAGCGTAAAGGTTTTGCCGAAATTCAAAGAAAACAGGACTTCGCCAAAGATGACTGCTAAGGTAAAACGATGTTGCAAAGATTTTAGTACATTCCACGTTTCACTTTGACAAGGAGCAATATCAACTTTGCAATTTTGCTTTGGCATCAAGTAAGTGACCCTTCTGAAACAATGATTCAAAGAGGCGTATCCAGATGCTATTAAATTAAATACGGACCATCCATATCCCTGCTAAAAGAAATTTTATAGACGATGCTTTGCACTATGAGTTGAAGACACCATTAATCTATTCGTTGGTTATATATGTAGCAGAACATTCACCATTTCCATATATAACTCTGATACAGTGGAACATCAGCTCTGCTCAATCACTTTAGCATCCACAAAGTGACCTCTTTAAAACACTTGTTTCAAAAGGTGTATCTGGATGCCATCTATTTACGAATTAGCATATCTGATTTCTTTTCATGGAAGTATTAGAATTCAAATTAAAAATAGAAAATTCACCAAGCATGAGATCATCTTCTTTTCGGATATGGTTGCAAGAAAATGCAAGGATAAATTTTTGCATAATCAGGTAATCATTCTCAACAACAAAAATGAAATAGCTTCTACAAAAAATCCAGAAACAATTCACTAGAGAAAGTTCCACAGTAAATACTTGTATGCCTACGATACAAGTAAGCTATATAAGACCAATAGAGACTACTCACTAAAAAATACTTGGAAAGAATACAATGACAAAAGCAACTTTTCGTGTGGGATACGTATCCATTACAGCTGAGTCAATGGTCTTAAATTAATTCACAGATTTGACGG
Organism: Citrus x clementina; assembly: GCF_000493195.1. NCBI lineage: Eukaryota > Viridiplantae > Streptophyta > Magnoliopsida > Sapindales > Rutaceae > Citrus > Citrus x clementina. The sequence goes on along the minus strand of NW_006262688.1, from coordinate 10,276,344 downwards.
AATGGACTGTTTCTGAATTCATTGGGTCTTATTTGGGTCTATAATGAGTTATTAGGTCATTTCAATGGTCTTTAGATGATTCTTAAATATATATTTGTCGTCAAGATTCCTATATACTCTGGTTTTAGGAATCTTGTTAGCTGGATCTACATAAACACTCATTTTACTCTTGACTTGCAATTTAATGAATAGAATGAGAGGTTTTACAATATTAGCAGAAGAAAATCGAAAACCTAGCCTATTCTATTCATGAAACACCTCCCAAAATTCATCCACACCACCTCGTAGCACAAAGCTTCAAAACTAGTGACAAACTATCGGGGACAAAGGTTCTCCCAGATTTCGAGAATAGCTGAGAAAGGCCTATGGAAGATCGATATAAACCTAGTTATATGCAGCTATTGAGAATACAACACCATTGCTTCCTAAATTAAAAAGTTGATCTTGATGTCAACAGTTGCAAACAATATCTTCAATGACCTACAATTTAATTGTCCCTTACATTCGATCATATGTACATTTACTTAAATCCTCTTCCAATTTAACCTCTAATCCAGAAGTTAATGTGGTAACATTATTACCGAACCATGATGTTCACAAGATTAAGGTTTTTATTTTTTGTTCAGACACCTCTCCAAGTTCCTACGCGTCGAGTCTCCATGCATTATTAGCACTAGTGCATCTTGTTGCAAACCTATTGTTGATATGTTTTCTACATCCGCACAAGATCAACTTTGGTACTTTTTGGTTTCTTGCAAGCAGCCAAAAGTTAACCATTCCTACACGCCAAGAGTCAAGTTTTTCTAAGTGAGGGAGAACGATGCAAAATAAAGATGAAATTTTCCTTTTTTTTTTTCTTTTTTGGCCTATTTAGCCTAATGACAACCAAATCACCTTCCCACACGCGAGCAGGTTCCAACCTCAAACCTCTTGTTTTCAACCCAAGAAATCTAGCTGACAACCAGAAAGTAAACATGAAGTTTAATTGAGTTATATTTTTATATTTTGTAAGGGATTAATTTCCTAAGATTTTGACTTCCTGTTTGTTTAAGATTTGATAAATCGGTTTTAGTTTTTCATTTTCAAGCAGGCTTTGATGATTATTGGAATAAGAAATAAGCTTTCCCCAAAGAACTTCATTTTTTCTCCCCTTCCAGTTTCTCATTCAGTTCCAAATATTATCTCACTCCTTTCTATTTCTCCCTCTTATTATTATTATTATTTTGGTGTTGGGGGAGGGGGAGGGAGAAAGTATTTGTATTAATAAATAATGGACAAAATACGCAACAGCTATTAACCATAACATATTGTTATATCATTATAACCCTGATTGCCCTTAATCTTAAATCAACTCATAGCACAAACCCTTTCCAAAAGGCTAGTAATCTAAAATTATCAAGTCATGGAAACTGGAAAGGTCTGGGTAGTCTTCTGAAATAGATTTACATTAAAAGATTATTCTTAAACTAATTTTTGAATTACCAGCAAAGAAGCTTCAGATCCAGTACCAGAAGCAAGCATTTAAAGAACCATTAAGGATAATACCTTCGATCAGGCCCAGCGCCTGATGCAACAGTATCACTCACGGTAAGAATAGCTACACTGAACTCAGTATACCCAGAGCAATCTGTAGTTACTTCCTTGGGTTTGCTTCCTTGCAGAGTAGAACCCAAAACCAATGACGTGTCAATTTTGCTATTATCAGTACTGCTTATATCAGAAATCACAATGGCAGACACCAAAGTCCCAGCAGAAATTACACTGCCAGTTGCTGGCAACTCCAACAAGGCATTAGCGGACTTCATACTTAAGAGTCGACTGCTCATCTGATGACCAGTGCTCTCAGCAACAAATCTGAAACCCATAAGACAACATATGATTTATTAAGTTAACGAATGAAGGAGACTTAAAAATGACCCTCAAGTCCACATCCAAAATCACAGAGGAATTCTCAAACTTAGATATCATGACATGGAAGGAAACATCCGTGAACAAAACTTACCCAGAACTGCCTGATCCATCATTGGCCTTCCATCTAAGAATGGCACGATGAAATTCTGGTCGTACTCGATCTGTCTTCAGAGGCTGGCAAATACGAGCCAGCACTCTTTATATAGTAAAGCAAAAGGACAGTGTTCAGTCCGGAAAACACTTAGCTGTAAATTTTATTTATTAATGAATGAATAAAAATTTAAGCAAGTATTGAGTGAGGATGAGGAGTGGCATGCTCCAGAAGTTACAACAACCTCAAGAGATGAGGGTTTGCCCATCCAGAAAGACGACGAATGGCAGGGACAATGTAGAGATGGAAACAGACAATACAGCTCACTGGGTTTCCAGGCAATCCAAATGCAAGAATTTTATTCACCATCACATCATCAGTTGGTTTTGTATTGATCTCAGCAAATGTCAAAGGCTTCCCAGGTTTCATGCAAACCTGAAGAGGTAATCCATGATAAGATAATTACTTTATAACCACAAAAATTTGAAACATTGAATCAAATACTTGAGCTCTGCGTATTTTCATAGAAGATTACCAGTTCCAGCCACCAATAAATAAGTTGGTTCTCAAGAATCAAGAAAACCAATACCTCTCCGATGATCAAGTAAGAGAGTATAAAAAGCAAATAATTTACCTTGTTGAAATATATAATCCCCTTCTTTTGAAGCAATGGCTTAACAAAATCCTTGTCGCCCATGGAAACACCTCCAGAAGTTAGAAGAATATCAATTCCAGCAGAAAAAGCATTATCCAAGGTCTTTTCGAGTTCTTCTTCATCATCTCTAACAATACCAAGATCAATAAATTTGCAGTGCTGTTGCATTGCAGCTGCCAGTAACATTGCACGGTTTGAATCCCTAATCTGCAGAAAGGATTAACCAACTTTAGTGTCAAATATAAGCTAATGAGGATATTTTTGGCATAAACCAAAAGGGACACAATAAGAAACCTTGGTGCACTTCCAAAGTTATAATACACCTATCAGATGGTGATATCTCGGCAAGCATGATTGTCATTCCTTCTTAGGAAATATGAAACACGGTAAAAATGCAACTTAAGTTCAGATAAGTCCTATCTATAGATTTGTACAACCCATGGCAAACATGTAACTTAATGAAGTGGTGATGAATCCTGTACAAAACTAGTTTGTTCTGAAATATTGATGTTCACTAACCACAAGTTTCATGAACTGTATTCAGTAAGAGAAACATATTTTTCTTTTTACTTTCTTATTCGGCCCAACAGAAGAGTTATCAGAAGTTGTCACAAAGCTCGTCCCCCCTCAATGTAGAAGACAAATGGAGGGATTCCTCAAGAAAAGTTGGGAAGGAAGATATTTTAGGGAAGAAGATAGGGTAAAAGATTCCATCTGCAAGCAAAAATTAAACTCTCTTGGTAAAGGAAGATGCAATATACCATCTTTTAGGTTGAATAATTACTTCAATGGTTCCAATTTTTCAGCTTTTCCATATAAATATATATATATAGCTTTTCCAATTTATTAAAAAGAAAAAGATAAAAAGAAACGATAATTTCACTATTTCATTCAACTACAGATCCCAACAAAGAATGATTTGTATAGCTTAAATTTCAGATTTTGACCTTTTTGATTATCTATTGCATACACCAGTCTCAAGTAGCACGCACTTCTAAAGATCAATATTCCCAAAACTGAAAAATCTTAGTCTGGGCTTAAATCCTTTGAACAGGAGGAATGTGATTTCGAGTTTAGTAATGAATCCTGAGATTCTGAACTGCATCCTATGTCATACACTTTAAATTATCTAATAGAGATAGAGTACCTGGCCACGGTCTAGACACTGGGTTGTTGGCTCCACAAGTTCGTCTCCTGTAGAAAGCACTGCAATAGTTGGTGTGCGATATACCTGCAAGACTGCATTAGCCTTAGTTTGTTACCAATAAATCAAGTACAACTTTGACAAGTACAGTAATTTACCTTCACCATCATTATGCCTGAAGTAGCAAGTAGCCCAATTTCTGAAGCACCTATTCTTTCTCCAGATTTCAGTATTATAGCATCTTTTTCAATGTCATATCCCTTTAAAACAGATACTCATATTAGTATTTTAAAATACTAAGTACAAAAGCATACTTGAATGGAAAATATGAATCCTCAATAAATCATAATTATACATGGTAAATAAAAAATCTGAGAAACAGTGTTATTTGATCATTCAGTAGACTAAACATCCAGATGAATTATCCAATCCAGTAGTCATTTTGTTTTACCGTAGAAGATGGTCACTATACAGCATATTCTTGCATCAGAGATTTTTGTCAGAAGCATTTTGTAGGCCTTAAGAGTCAAAAGAAAAATCCTTGAGCAATAAAACTAAGGGGCTGGGTCATTAACTAGTGGAGGAAACAGGCACAGTGATGCAAAACCCTGTAATATTTAAGCACCACTTAGAAGATAGACTACTAACAAAGAAATAATAAAATTCAGGTCCTTTAATTTCATGCCCCATAGAAGTAGTTTTTCTCCAGTAAATCCAGACGTACATTTGAGGTTTCTTATGCATCTAGGAAGAAGACCCCAAATAACATTTTAATGTATGGTGTACTATCTCAACTCTAGTAGATGAGCACCCCCGTCTATGTGTTTCTACTGCCAAGTCAGTTAAAAATATTAAATTAATTGTCTTTCTATGCATATTCTGGGCTAAAGTGAGGGAAGTTTCTAATCAAAAATCCTTAAAATAGACCCAATTTCAGGAACTAGGTAGACTAATGATCTTAAAATGAGATTCCAATCGATCTAAAGGCAAAGAATACCAAATCCTGTAAAAGAAATGTCTAAAGAGTATGAATGGTTGTACAGAAGTTCTTCTAGACTCTTTTTCAAGACTTTGTCAGGATTTCCTCGATATTTTGTCCAGTGAGTGCAATCAAAATCCTTAGTAAACCATTGAAAGAATTTTGTCCTACCTCAACTTCTATGTTTTAGGTGCAAAAAATTATCTTTCTTCAAACCAAACATGTTGCAAGTATGATATGCTGATTATAGAAAAATTAGAAAAATCTTGAATTTAATTATATAAATAAATTTGATGGGCAAGAGATCTCAATATTTCTAGGAGCTTGACTTTGATGAAGTGCCAAAAAACCTTAACTAGCATAACTACAAAAGACAACTATGTTTTAGGTGTGACAATTATCTTTGTGCAAATATAAAATCCTGCAAGTATGATGAAGTCAGATCTTAAATATAATTTATAGATTCATTTTGGTAGAAATTGATCTCAATATTGCCATGAGCCTAACTTTGATGAAGTCATTATACATATATAGAATAGACACAAACACGGGATTCACGGCATCACATCTTTTAAACAAAATATTACACAACTTCTAAACCCTTGGATCAATGCAGTTTTGACAGTTGGGATTGAATCCAACATCTGTAATTTAATGCACATATAAGATACAACCAAGCCATATAAAGTGTAATCCAATGGGCTAAAAGTTGTGTACTAATTTACACAAAAACCAAGGCCTCTTGATTGTATGTGTGACTGTAAAAAGGAGAGAGAAGGGAGAGAGAGAACCCTACCACTGGACGAATATCAACACCTTTGTTGGTTTGTACCAATATTTTTACTCGCTTGGATTCTGCTGCAGTATGATTGACTTCTTCAGTGTCCTCAACTTGCACAACTGCATCAGCACCATCCGGTATTGGTCCTGAGGAAGGAGGAAAGACCAGAGAGAAGGTAAAAAAATTCACACATAGATCTAGAGCTTAAACCAATTTGAATGGCATTAACAAAAATTCTTTTGCAATTTAAATTATAATCGAACAACACCTTAGTTCCAGACAAAAATAATATAACTAAAGTTGTGATCTTGTTTCAAAAGCTTAGGTTATTTAAATACCTATGACCTAGCAAAAAAGTTTTAAAAAAAAATCCCAAACTTTGTTTTCTAGGTCATATGCCTTTGAACAGTTGAAGGAATATTAGGACTATATAGAAGGCCCAATCAGCATCCAATTGACTCACAAATTGCATCAGCATATTCAATCATGATTTGTGAATTGATTGATCAATCATGAAAAACCGAAAAGAAAAAGCACACAAGAAAGAGCAATTATCATTTTATGCTCAAAGGTCCCCTCGAAAAGCTTTTGAACCCAGGCCATCCAAACCTATCATACCCTAGTCCAATCCAACCTCAGCAAATGCAGATCCTACAATGGAAAAAGTTGTAGCTCAGAGGGAAAAACCAACACCGCTTGACCTAAACAACCCCATAGAAAGCAGCAAAAGAAAAACAGAAAATTGATATTTTAGACGGCTAATTCAGAATACTAATGAGACCATTTTTTTCTCAGCCGAGGATACATTTTTTAATGTCAAGTTTTTTCTTTTAAATAACTCTATGACCAATAGATAAGAAAGCGAGTTGAGGTGACTGCTAAAATGGTTATTGACGAGGCTGTTGCTCATTCAAGGAGGGACAAAGGGATGGACGACATACAGTTGCCATGTCTTGGTTTGTATTTTCAACTGCACAGTTCAAATTCTGGATGATGCACAAACATACTTGAATTTTATCATTCACAAAACAACCAACTGGAGATCAGCTTGATAGATAAAACTATCAGATATACATATTAACCCAAAATAAATTTATAAACCTCCAGTTGTCACATAAGCCACAGTCCCAGGGGTCACTATCACACCAATTCCATCATTTCCAGCTCTAGATTCAGTTATAACAGGATATTCTCCAGGCCCATCTGAAGCAACTACAGCATAGCCGTCCTGCAACAGCCAATTTTTACTCTATGAACATCATTCAACTGCCCATCGTAAATTACAAATTCCTAAGCCTTGGTGGTTTCACAACTTACATGCAAAGAATTCTATTTTGTACACAAAGAACGTCCATTTAGTCAAAAAAGAAAAAATCAAATTTCATTGAAATTCAAGATTGATAATACATCCAAAAGATAAAGAGCATTAATACTAGAGTGGCATGATGCAAAAATGCAGTCTAGCAATCAGACATCATTCCCACTCTATAGACACCAATTCACACTTTTCCACTATATATATAAATATAGAGAGAGAGAGAGCATCAGAACAGATATCCATATATATATATATATATATAAACGAATATATTCAAAAACAAAATTGAAATCAATCAAAATACAACCAACCAATTAATCATGTCAAGTGAAAAGTGAAAAGAAAAGAGCTTTTCGTGTTATGAAAATAAACCTTGACAGAAGCTGGATATGGAGGCAAAGGGTCAGGAGCACGAATATCCTCGGCCAAAACCTTGCCCAGGGCTTCATAAAGCGGCACTGTCACTGGCGGCAGGCGTTGAGCAACGCTCAGAACCTTTTGAAGAGCCTCTTCCGCTGATATAATCTTTTCTTGGCTGCCGCAGCAATCACCATTTCCATTTCCACCCATTTTGAATAGTCAAAACGGACTCTGATCGAACATAGACAGATGAAGAGTGCAAACTGCAAAGCCAGAAAGCCAACGGGATGACACATGAAGCGGTGAGGGAAGCATTTTGTTATGGGATAATATTTTTTTATGACCTTTATTCTGGTAAAATTATAATGGGTTAATTCCGCCCTGCCCCTAGATGTTTCAACATTTTCCACCGCATTCTCAGATGTTTCAATAATTTTTATTTCGTACCTAAATTCGTTAATTTGACCATTTATACTAACGGTAAGGGTAAATTTAGAAGTTTATTCCTTAAATATTATTAGATGATGATAAATTAAATTTATTTAATAAGTTAATTGATAGAATTATTGTGTAATTACCTTAAATTAAGAATTTTTAATGTAAATATCAATTATTAGATTACCATTTTATGTCATTTAATTCTTCTCTAATTCAAAATAAGAGGTATTTTTTATATTTATTTAAATTTCAAACAGTTTGTTTAAAAATAAAGATCAAATTATCGGAAATGGGTGTGGAGTGAAAATTATTGAAACATTTGTGGGTGCGGTAGAACATATCAAAACATTTGGTAACTCAATTATTATCTACCTCTTAATTTTAACTTAAATATTAACGTACACTTCGTTTTTGGTATTTATTTAATAATATACCTTTTCATGTTTAATTGAGGGTACATTTAGTAATGTTATAACTATTAATTATTAGTTATAACTTTTAAAATAATTAATGTTAATTATACCGTAAAAATAATTAATTAAATATTTAATAAAATATATTTTTAAAAGTATTATGAGTTTTTAATTGTTGTAAAAATACAAATGACTAAAATGGACATAATGTTAAATAAAATTTATATACACAAAAATGTAGATATAATAATTTATAAATAAAATAATTTTTTATTAAATTTATTGATAATAATAATAATAATAATCTATTAAAATTTAATATTTTACAACCTAAGGATTATTTTGGATTTTTATGATATATATGAAATTATATTAAATATAAAACTAACTCCTAAAATTAGATTTTGAAAATCTATTCCTTTATTATTTTTCAAAATTTGCTATAAGATGAGATAATTTTATCAAAAGTGATTTATTAAAAAATTTACTCAACACTTAAATTAATTTTTATATTTTAAACATTTCTTTTGAACCTATCAATAGCAATCTCAATTGGGAATGGAGAGGTGAAATTAAGGGTGGGTAAAATATCTTACCCAACTGGATCCAATCAATTAGATTTCAATCTGATTCAGAATGGGATCAAAATTGACAATTAAATAAAAAAATGAGTGGGATTATTTGAACCCACTACAATACCCTCTACATCCACTTGTCAATAATTTTTTTATTACCAAAAAAATCATTAAGATGTTTTTTATTACTAAAAAAATGTTAAATAATTTATTGATTAAGAGTACAACCATATAGAAAGAGAAAGAAATAAAGCAAATAAGAGACACAATGTGCGTAGAGAGGAATCAGTACTTACCAATAAATAAATAAGTTAAAATATAGTTACATTAACACTATATTATATCTTATTTGATAATAATATAAAATTAAAAATAATTAAATAAACAACTATAACTTCCTAAATAGTTAATTTCCATATACTGATCTAAACAAATGAGTTTTTTTTTTCTTTTTGATATTTTATATTTTGAAACTTTAAATGTATTTTCCAGCTTTATTTAAATCTTATTTAATTTTAAATTTGATCGGTAGTAGAATTATTTTTATATTAATTTTTTTATTTAGTTAGTTTGTGCATTTGATAAAGTTAAAAAATTTTAGTCCGTAAACTAATTCACAAAATGGTGGATTGGATATGGATTGGGTCAAATCCGCATTCGATCCGTAGACGTATGAATTGGATTTGAATTAAAATTCATCAATTCGTGGATTGGATTGGATTGAAAATTTATAACCCGCAAAATCGTGGATCGGATATGGATTGATGTCCAATTTGTAAAATCTGATCCGCGAACACCCCTACTCGGAATCATTAACTTTTCTACCCTAAAACCCGGATTTGATTCACTATTAATCATCATTATAAGATTCCAGCCACAAAAATTAGTATGCTATAAATTTTAGATAGATGATAATTGCTAAAACAATTTCTCTATATGTGTTAACAGCATTTGAATTTTTCTTTCTTCATTTTATTCTATTCGTATTAATAAACTTATAGTGTTCTTGCTACAAGTAGCATTGTAGCAAGTCTGCTGAATAGCAAATATTCAATTTTTTTTATAAGAATATTCAATTGATATAAATGACGGGATCTTAGTTTGTTAAAAGAAAGCCCAAGCTATTAATATCTAAGTTAAATTGTGATTAGGAAGAGTGATATAATGAAATCGTGCAAAGACTAGCGAGAAAAGGCGAGAGGAAAAAAAAAGTTCACAAATTTCTTTGAATTTAGTTTATAAGGGCATTATCGGTATTTAATTAGATGCATACAGTAAAATTTAAACTTTTGAAATGGTGTAGTGAGTAAATGAGTGTTGAGAGTATTTTAGTAGGTTTAAATGGCTTTACTTTACACAGATGTACATAAAATTTGTGAACCTAAGTACCTCAAAACTTCTATAATTTAATATTTTATAAATTAATAACCTCTGTCATATAATAATTTTTCGTGATCCTGACTAGGGATGACAAAATTAGCCTCTTACTCAAAAACTCAGTCGTTGCAAGTAATTTTACGAATTGCGAGCAGTTTTGTATTTCAAACTTAAATTCACTGTAAATTGCAGTTGGGTTTGGTACCTAAAAAATCCGCTGGGCCTGCCAACCTAATCAGCATTCTTTAGTTTAATTATTTACATTTGAGTTTTAATCATAAAAATTACACTAAAAATTTTTAATCATAAAAATATCTAAATTGAAGTTGCTAATTTCTAAACCTAAACTATCTTGTGGCAACATATATACAATAAGTTTTTAATAAGTACAAATTTTATAATTTTCAAAGTTAATATTATTGATATTTTTATTTTAATCTGATTGATTTTATTTGTTTTGCCCTAATGACTTGAATCTAATGATTGCTTACTAAAGGTGGGTTTTTATTTGTTTAATTAATTGTTAATGATATTCTATAAAATTTACTTGTTAAAAGTATTAATAATATTTGTATATATGATTAAAAGATGGAGCAAGTCATTGATATAGTAATGATGATTTGCTTAAAATAGAAATATTTTGTATTATATTAATATATTTTATGTATTTGTTTTAATATTGAAATTTTAACTTCTTATATTACATTGATAAAATCTAGAATTGAGTATTGTTTGCATATTTTTTAGGCTATTATTATAAATTTATAGTTTGGATTATATAATTTAAGTTTTTATGCATTATTAAAAATATTTTCTTTTTATACTCATGATTTTAAATGAGAAAATCTATAAAAAATCCACTGCAGCTTGCGGGTAGATTTGATAATTGTAAAAACCTGCAGCAAGCAAGTTTTTCTAAAAAAATAAAAACTCACTGCGGATTGCAAGTGGGTTTGATAATTTAATTTTTTACGGGTGGCATTTGATAATGGCAAACCGCAACGAGTGGTGTCCATTGGCATTCCTAATTTTCACTTGGGCCAAAGGGCTAAATTAATAATTACAATAAATTAATAAGATAATACCTTTTAAAAAAACCTTTATACTACTCACTTCATATATAAAATTAATAATTTACTGAAACTACAAATATAATTATTATGATTTTTTAATTAAAATATAATTCTATTGTTACTCATTTGTTTCTTGAAGTTTAAATATAATTAGATCTTATCTCTAATTTTACTTATTGTTTCTAATGGTTTCGGGGTTGAATTATGAAATTCTAAGATTTTTAATTTTTTTTTTACTTTAATTTATATTCAGTGGATTAATTTATTTTTAATTAATTGGATTGGTAAAATACATTAAATTTCTAATTCATTAAAATGTATGGTCATTGAATTGTATATATACTCTACAAATTAATAATTATCAATTAGTTAATATCTCTTTAAATTAATAGATTTTGTATAGTTATGAAATTATTAATTTGTAAATATTTTATTGTATGTCACAACGACACGGATTGACATTCCCGACTTATTTGTCTATGCATAATTGCATATGGGTTCGTTTTTTTGAAATTAATTTATATGAATTGGTTGATTAATTTTGTTTATCCAAGAAATGATTAAGGAAGAGAAAATTTGAGAGAAAAAATGGAAAAGAAAAGTTTTAATTCAAAATTAAATTTTGAAATTAAAAAATAAAAAATATTTTTATTTTTTATATTTATTTTAAAAAATTAAACAAAAGTCTAGATCAATTTTTTAACATTTATTTCCTTCAAGATTCAATATTGGGCGGCTAACTAAATAAATATAAACCATTCGGTCAAAAACAACAAAAATAAATATTTTTTTTATTTGATTACAAATTTTTTCAATGTTTTTTAATTAATTGAATAATAATTTTTTCTTGAGAAAAAGCCATTCGCCCCAAAATTATGGGTTCATAAAACATTATTTGTAACTCCCGCCAGTTTAATTACAATTTAATTAACCTTAACCGTTTTGATTAACTGCGGATGTCAGGAGTTAATCTTTTCTTACTCCAGCATGCACCATTACCCTAAGTCCCTAACCATTGACGTGCATTCTGCTTATATGTGAATTTACATCCGAACCCTCTAGACTCCAACGTGGCAGCCTTTTAGTATTCCACTTCAAAACTCCGTAAAAGCTTCTTCTTACAACATCATTCCATTTCCACACCTCATTTCTTTTTTTCATCTGTCATCTCATTCATCATCGCGAACGAAAAAGAGGGAAGGGGAAAAAAAAAAACCTAACTAAAATCTTCTGAACTTCCACTAATAAATTACTTGAAACTATTGAATAATCATAAAAATTCTTAACATTTCAATGAATCAGTAATGACGAACAGCAGCCCGAGCCCGCTGGTTTCGCCGACGAGCTCCCGGTCAGTGACGGAAACCGTGAACGGATCGCACAAGTTCGTGATTCAAGGGTACTCGTTAGCCAAAGGTATGGGAATCGGGAAGCACATTGCCAGCGACAATTTCACGGTGGGCGGCTACCAGTGGGCCATATATTTTTATCCCGACGGTAAAAATCCGGAGGATAATTCAGCATACGTGTCGGTTTTTATTGCATTAGCGAGTGAAGGAACGGATGTAAGAGCATTGTTTGAGCTGACGCTGTTGGATCAGAGTGGTAAAGGGAAGCACAAAGTGCATAGCCATTTTGATCGATCGCTCGAGAGCGGTCCTTACACGCTCAAGTATCGTGGAAGCATGTGGTATTAAAAATTGTTTCTTTTTCTTGTGTATTTAATCTATCTTTTGATGATTTCTTGCTTCTCTGTTTTTGGTAGACCAAGAAATTAGGATTCTTTTTTTTTTTTTTTTTTTGAAATTGGTGGAAATTTTCTATCTTGCTTCTTGTTTTGTTTTCGCTTATGACATGCTATTATTTTTCTTGCTCAAATGCATTTGGAGAAAATTTTTGGAAATCCTTATGTGGCAGTCCTTGTTTCTTTCTGATCGGCTGGGTGCATTTGCCGGAATGTTTGATTACTTCATGCAACTTTCTATGGCAGATACAATACTGTATCACAATTCTCATGCTGTAAAATCTCCTATTTTGTGACTGGTTAGACGTACTATAAATGAGTGTAAATTGAAGTTGAATATTTGTTATCTGATTATTCATTTGCAGCTCTTTGGGTATTCATACCAAGTCAATGATTTGTTCAATTTGCTTTACTTTAGGGGATACAAGCGTTTTTTCAGACGAGCTATGCTTGAAACATCAGATTACCTCAAAAATGATTGCTTGAAAATCAATTGCACTGTTGGAGTTGTGGTATCGGCTATAGACTGTTCACGGTTACACTCAATTCAGGTCCCAGAGTCTGATATAGGAGCACATTTTGGCATGCTACTAGACAATGCAGAAAGCTCTGACATCACTTTTGATGTAGCTGGGGAAAAATTTCCTGCTCATAAGTTGGTATTGGCTGCACGATCTCCAATATTTCGTTCTAAATTCTTTGATGAATTAGAGGAAGATAAGCAAGAAATCATCATTAGCGATCTAGAGCCTAAGGTTTTTAAGGTGAGCATATTTCTTATTTATCAATGTTGCTTTTGTTTTGTGTGAGAGTAAATGAGCATTTGTTTATGTAGTGACAGTATATTACTCTTATTACCGTTTTTCTTTCTATCCTTTCTGTAGGCCATGCTGCACTTTATATACAGAGATACTCTTACTGAGGATGTGGATGTGGATGTGGCAACACCTAGCTCGTCTTGTATGTCATCGGTCTCTGACACATTAACTGCCAAGTTGTTAGCAGCAGCAGACAGGTATGGTCTAGAGAGGCTCAGATTGATGTGCGGGTCTCATCTATGCAAGGACATTTCTGTGAACTCTGTCGCCAAAATTTTATCCTTGGCCGATGAACATCATGCTACAGAATTAAAAGCTGTTTGCTTGAGATTTGCTGCTGAAAATCTTGCAGGTTTGTTTCAGTTTCCTTGTGTACTTTATGTGAAAGCAAAGGCATGATGATTTAATTGAGTGTGTAATTAATTCTCTGCGGCATATTATTTTATTGATGCATTTACTGTGAGCCAACCCTCCTTTGGTCCAACTGTGCATGAATTTTAATGTGAATTTAAGAGATATTTTGAGCTTATGTATAGTTTTAAGTTTTTCACATGCCTGCTGAGGTGAATTGATGAAGAGTAGGAATCCATATTATACTAGGATTAGTTTCCTTATTAACTAAAGTTTAAGACTTTTAAATTCCTTTCTAATTTAGAATTTTGTTTCCCTTTCAATTTAGGATTTTGTTTTACTTCATGAATTAGGATAATTACTACTACTATAAATAGCTCCCTCTTGTAGCCTTTGAAAGCAGAGATTTTTGAGTTTAATAATATTTCAATTTTCAAATCTCTTTGTGAGTATTTGAACAGTTAATTCTCGGTATTCTGCGGAATCAACGAGTCTTAATCCCTAAATTCGCGGTATTCTTTTGAATCAACGTGAATTTAGTTGTTCTTTTGTTCCGGTATTCTCTAAAATCAACGGAATATTTTGAACATTAAACTTCCGCTGCATCAGTTTGGTATCAGAGCCAAAACCTGGTATCACCAATCTAACTCCATCTACCACCAAACCTTTCCTTTTTCCCTTTTTGATTTTTTCCATTTAGCTTAAAAAAAAAAAAAAAAAAAAAAAAAAAAAAAAACCCACTTTTTCAGACAAACCACCACCATCATCTTACCAACCCAAAATCTTTCAGATCCACCCACCCTTACTCGATTTCCGACCACCATCATCGGCAATCTAAAACTTTTTGCTTAATTACAGTTTCGGCCTAAAATTTTATTTACTTTCAGTTTAACCCCACTACCTTTTTAAACCCGAATTTGAAAAAATGCCTCCAAGAAAAGCTCGTGATGCTCATACTACAACTTACAATCAAGAAGATGTTTCGAAAGATGAATCCCCGGCTAGTATGACAGCCAGAATTGATATGTTAGCTGCACAAATGGCACGAATAGCAGAGTTACTTGACGAACGCCATCGTACTCCAGAACGTGAAGACAAATCAAGTGTAAGCTTTGCTAACCCATCTCTGGGCGTCGACCTAGAACTGAGTCTACTGATGACAGAAGATGGGAATCTGGGTTGAGAATTGACATTCCCGAATTTCAAGGAAGTGGTCGACCTGAAGAATTATTAGACTGGATTAACGCCATTGAGGAAGTTTTCGAATACAAAGAAGTTCCTGAAAATAAACTAGTTTCGCTTGCTGCAACTCGATTTCGTGGAAGAGCAGCAGCTTGGTGGCAACAAACTAAGCTCACAAGGATTAGGCAAGGCAAAAAGATGATTGATTCTTGGGAAAAGTTCAAGAAGCACTTGCGTGGAGCATTCTTGCCTCATAATTACGCCAAACTGTTATACCAACAGCTACAGAATTTAAGGCAAGGTAATCGATCAGTGGATGATTACACTACAGAATTTCATTGGTTGGTGGCCCGCAATGACTTGACAGAGACAGAAGAACAACAGGTTTCCCGCTACATTGGAGGCCTACGATCTCAATTTCAAGACCAATTAAATTTACTTGACCCATACTCTGTTTCAGAGGCACACCAACAAGCCTTGCAGTTGGAGAAGCAATTTAGTCGACGTACTAATGACTCAAGTTTTTGGGGTGCTCGAAGTGTTGTTCGTGATAATTCAAACCCAACTTCCCAATTTCGTAATTTCACTCCTCCAAATCCTCCAAATAAAACTAGTAAACCTAGTGAAATCGGTCAAAGCAGCAAAACTCAATCATCGGGTTCGGGATTACGCTGTTTTAATTGCGGAGAAAATGGGCACCGAATGACAGAATGTAAAAAGGGAGGAAAATATGGTAAATGCTTATTCGTAGGCACAGAGGAAAGTGAAGACTACCAGGAGGAAGAAACTGAAGAGTTCGCTGTAGAGCCAACTTTTGATAGTAGTGGTAGCGCTCAATCTGTTGAAGAACATGGTGATAGCGGGCCAATGTTGATCGTGAACCGCACATTCTTCACTCCTAAAGGTCAAGACAAAGACAAGTGGCTACGACAGAATATCTTTCAGACTACTTGCACAATCGGGGGTAAAGTATGTCGTATGGTCATAGACTCCGACAGTTGCGAGAATGTCATTTCAGAAGAAGCCATAACAAAGCTAAATTTAAAGACAGAACCTCATCAAACTCCATACAAGCTCACATGGCTGAAGAAGGGAAATCAAGTGATAGTATCGAAACGTTGCTTAGTTTTCTTATCCATTGGTTCAATTTATAAAGACAAAATTTGGTGTGATGTTGTGGCTATGGATGCTTGTCATCTATTACTGGGTAGACCTTGGCAATATGATCGAAACGTAGTGCATGATGGGAAGAGAAACACCTACAGCTTTATGTTTAACAACACCAAGATCGTTCTCCTGCCTAACAAAGAGTTTACTCTCCAGCAAGACTTGGGTAATTATTTGTTAGGAAAGAAGCAATTTATAGATGTTGTAGCAGAGACAAAGAGAGTCTACATTTTATTGGGAAAAGAGAGTAACGGTGATTCGAAGATTCCTGAAGCTGTGACACCTATTCTGGCGGAATTTCAAGATTTGTTCCCTAATGAGCTACCATAGGGTTTACCACCTCTTCGAGATATACAACACCAAATTGATTTGGTACCAGGTTCTACATTACCAAATCGACCTCATTATCGTATGAGTCCTACAGAACATGAGGAATTAAGGCGCCAAGTGGAAGAGTTACTAGAAAAGGGATTTATCCGTGAAAGTCTTAGTCCCTGTGCAGTCCCTGCTTTATTGACTCCAAAAAAAGATGGTTCTTGGAGGATGTGCGTGGACAGTCGAGCTATCAATAAAATTACAGTTCGATATCGTTTTCCAATCCCTCGATTAGACGACTTGTTAGATCAACTCAGTGGAGCAACAATTTTTACCAAACTTGATTTGAAAAGTGGCTACCATCAAATTCGAATACGGCCTGGAGATGAATGGAAAACAGCTTTTAAAATTCGCGAAGGGTTATACGAGTGGTTGGTAATGCCGTTTGGCTTATCTAATGCTCCGAGTACTTTTATGCGAGTCATGAATCAAGTTCTTCGCCCTTTCATTGGAAAGTTTGTGGTTGTTTACTTCGATGATATACTTATATATAGCACCAGTCACGAGTTACATCTACAACATTTGAGAGAAGTGCTTTTAGCCTTAAGAGCAAAAAGTTTATACACAGCAGTAAACAAGTGTATTTTCTTGACCAAGAAAGTATTATTTTTGGGATATGTGGTGTCGAAGGATGGTATATCTGTTGACCAATCAAAAGTGGATGCTATTCGAGATTGGCCTCAGCCAACTACTTTATCCGCCACCAGAAGTTTCCATGGATTGGCCTCTTTTTACAGGCGATTCATTCCTCATTTCAGTACTATTATGGCACCAATCACAAATTGCATGAAAGGAGGACAATTCTCTTGGACAGAGGCAGCTACTAAGGCATTCAAGATTATCAAAGAAAAGTTGATTACTGCCCCAGTACTTGCCCTACCAGATTTTTCGCTCACTTTTGAGGTACATTGTGATGCTTCTAAGGTCGGCATTGGAGCTGTTCTTAGCCAATAGGGTAAGCCTATAGCTTATTTCAGTGAGAAGTTGAATGGAGCAAAGGCACACTACAGCACTTATGACGTGGAAGTTTACGCAGTAGTCCAAGCGTTAAAACATTGGCGACATTATCTAATTCATAAAGACTTTGTTTTATACACTGACCATGCCGCGTTAAAGTATCTCAATAGTCAAGACAAGCTCTCTCACAGACATGCCACGTGGACAGCATTCCTTCAACAATTTACCTTTGTGGTGAAGCATACCTCTGGTGAATCCAACCGGGCAGCAGATGCACTTAGTCGACGAACTTCGTTATTGACATAGATGCATAATCAAGTTCTTGGATTTGACACATTTCGAGAGTTATATGCTTCTGATCCTTACTTTGCTCCTATATTAGAAGACGTTGTTGCAGGGTTTCGCTTAGATTATCATTTACATGACGAATTCCTTTTCAAGAGTAATCAGTTGTGTGTTCCTAACTCAAGTTTGAGATTGAAAATCATTTCAGAGTTACATAATGAAGGGCACATGGGTCGTGACAAAACTCTGGCTCTAATCGCCAACACTTATTTTTGGCCTACTATGAGGCGTGAAGTCTATCACTATGTTGAGACTTGTCGCATTTGTCAAGTTTCCAAGGGTGCAGCAACTAATGCTGGGTTATATATGCCGCTGCCAATTCCAACACAACCTTGGGCTGACATTAGCATGGATTTTGTTTTGGGATTACCCCGCACTCAGAGGGGTATGGATTCAATATTTGTTGTTGTTGATCGATTCTCGAAAATGGCTCACTTCATTGCTTGCAAGAAGACTACAGACGCTTTGACTGTTGCTCGCCTATTCTTCAAGGAAGTCTATAGATTGCACGGTTTACCAAGTTCTATAGTATCTGACCGGAATACACGATTTCTTAGCCATTTTTGGAAGACATTATGGAAGTTGACTAACACTCGCCTGAATTTTAGTAGTGCTTACCACCCACAAACAGATGGTCAAACTGAAGTTGTCAACCGCTCTTTAGGAAACCATCTACGTAGTCTAGTTGGTGATAACTTGAAGATGTGGGATCAGAAGTTATATCAAGTCGAGTTTACTTATAACCGTGCAGTTAAGCGTAGTACTGGTTTAAGCCCTTTTCAGGTGAATTACGGATATAATCCACGAGCTCCTATCGACTTGGCTCCAGTTCCAGATTTAGTTCGCAAAAGCGGTAAAGCAGAAGACTTTATTGAGCAGCTTCAGCAGATTCATGAAACTACGCAAGAGTCTTTGAAGCAGACGACCGAAGGTTATAAAATTATGGCAGACAAAAAACGTCGAGCTTTAGAATTTCAAGTAGGAGATCTTGTTTGGGCTATCTTAACTAAAGATAGATTCTCAGTTGGTGAGTACAACAAGCTTTCTGCCAGGAAAATTGGCCCTTTGGAGATTATCGAGAAGATAAATCCTAATGCATACCGATTACAGCTTCCTAGTCATATCCGCACCGCAGATGTCTTTAATGTCAAGCATCTTATTCCTTACAGAGGTGATCATGATGAAGATGTTATTGCTGACAATCTGAATTCGAGGGCGAATTCTCTTCACCCTGGGGGGAATGATGAAGAGTAGGAATCCATATTATACTAGGATTAGTTTCCTTATTAACTAAAGTTTAAGACTTTTAAATTCCTTTCTAATTTAGAATTTTGTTTCCCTTTCAATTTAGGATTTTGTTTTACTTCATGAATTAGGATAATTACTACTACTATAAATAGCTCCCTCTTGTAGCCTTTGAAAGCAGAGATTTTTGAGTTTAATAATATTTCAATTTTCAAATCTCTTTGTGAGTATTTGAACAGTTAATTCTCGGTATTCTGCGGAATCAACGAGTCTTAATCCCTAAATTCGCGGTATTCTTTTGAATCAACGTGAATTTAGTTGTTCTTTTGTTCCGGTATTCTCTAAAATCAACGGAATATTTTGAACATTAAACTTCCGCTGCATCATGAATGCTTTGAGGAGTATACAGAACAAAAAAACTTCAGCACCAACCCTATGTGCTGGAAATTTGTTGATATGAAATTCACTTTTTTATTTTTTTTCCCCTAATTATTCACTTGAGTGGCTATGACTTAGTTGGTGAAAGCTTGTATTCTGGATAGGTGATCTTATTTGGAGAATTATAATAAGATTTGCATATGTGGAGGTTAAAAAATGGTGATTTCTGTGTATGAGCTCATAGCTTGATGGACACGCCATTTCCTTGAGTTGTTAATTCTTGGTTGAGAATTATTTCTACATTGACTACACTTTGTAAGACCCTACATAGATGATTTAATTGATCATGCTTGGTCGGCTGAAATTACCTTTCCATACACTGGATTACAGATTGGGTTATTTGTGAAGTAATGCTATTATGACCTACAATCATTTGTTTATTCAATAGCCAGAATCTTTTTAGATGATAGATACAAAGGAATGAGCTAAGCTGCCAAGATTTCAAGGCCAAGGGTATGTTTCAGCTTACTATACAGCGCTTCTTTGGACCTTTTGGAAAGCTCTAAGTTTCTTTATTTTGGATTGATTGGTGGCTGATGTAGTCCTTTTTTGAGTTTTGTGTGTTTGTGGAACAATTGAGATTCTGATCAGCTTTAGGAAATGTTTCTGTATCAATTTGCTGATAGGAATACTGCAACATATGTTATTGTTGAAGATTTATTTATCTACACAGGAAGTCTGTTAATCTGGATGCTACAAAAAGCTTTGCTGTGATATTATGTTACTTCACTGCAGTTTATTAGTTACTGAGAGACTAAACTTTTCTACCAGACATCTTGAGGCTTGGTAGTGCATCTAAGCAATTGGTACTCAAATGCAATTTGTTATCATGGGTTGGTTCAGCATGTGTATGAAAAGTACACCCTTCATGGTTAGGGAGAATTATCAGAAGAAATTAATAAACTTTTACGGGTAGTTTTGGCTACAAAATTAATGAAAAGTGTGAATATACCAATTTTGGTTTTTAGATGCCTGTTTCTAGAGAGTTTGATACTTGCAGCTAATGACCACACTCACCTCTTAGCCTGTGGTTCTGTGATTTCTCTAAATGTCAGTAGATTTTGTTGATAATGAAGGCAAGCCTATGGATAGTGAATTGAAAAGTTTCAAATGTAGGCTTTAGGCCTTTCTATTTCTATAGGTCTTGATCTTTTACGCCAGTGGACACTCACATATTGAGAGGCTGGATGGTCGGCGTAAGCTTCTGTAGATTCTCTTAATTATTGTGGATATGAAAGCAAGATTTAAAATCTGTCTAGTAAAGTGAGCAGCATTACCTTACCTAAAGGAAAAAATAAAAAGAAGTTGTCAACATTCTGCGGTTTTAAGAGGACAGACTTGTTATGATGACTTCAATTCAGGAGGAGACAGCGGTCAAATGTTTGGGAAATATTAGAAGTATCAAAAAGGACTAAAATGTCATTTTTCATCACAAGGGTTAAATAAGAGAAGGATTATGGAAGGAATTACTTAATTTCTTCAGCTTCTGTTCAGTTTGTGTATCCTTTTGGTTTAAGATTTTTTCTTGAATTTTCTTTCACCTAATGCAAGCTCCTTGTGCAAGCTCTCTATATGAGTATATGTCATATGTTGTTTCTCTGCTAATGTAGAAAATTTTTGCCTGCTACAAGATTTAGGGGGTTGATGATGAGCATTCTGCTTTTATCATTTTAACAGGCACAGACTTCTGAAATCAGCTTAGCAATATTTTATTTGTACATTTTGTGTACGCGGAGTGCATGAATTGCACTGATGTTTTACAGAAGTTTCTCTGATTGCTCTTTGTGTAGTCAGCACGGTTGTCATTGCCAGAACCAAAAGAGAATATTAAGCATCATTTCAACTTTTTGGGCTACCTTTACATATCAAGTATGATTTCTTAGTGTTTAGGGCATTTTATGGCCTTGTTTATCCAATAATATATTTTTTCAGTCCTGCCCAAGGGAGGGTGAACAAGGGGGATTGGATTTTTCTTACGATGGGTCTGTTGGTGAAAGGAGATGAGCTCTTGCAGTGATCTTTGTGTGAGGTGTCAGCAGATGGGATATGCATATACATACAGGTTATGCCTGAAGTTTACAATCAGACATCAGCTGCTTTTTTAGTGCAAGGTTTTATGAACTGGTTAGAGGGCTGATTTTGCAAAACCCTGGTGCCGTTATCATTAACAATTTGAGTTTAGATAGATTCAGTTATTAGGGGGTTGTTTACGACTGAGGAGATATTTGTATCTGATTTCTCTTTCTTTTCTAATTATAAATGCTTTATCATGAGGGTAGGATTCTTATTGTGTTTATTTATGGAAGTAATTATGAAGTAAGAGTCAAGACATAATATTTATTGCATGCGTGCCATAAGATCAAGCAGTTAAAAACCACAAAATTGAGGTAGATTTAGAAATTTTTTCCATGTTAGATAATGTAAATGTGATCTTTAATGTGCATAACGTTGGTCTCTAATTTGCATTCACTTTCTGCAGCTGTTATGCGATCAGATGGCTTTGAGTACCTTAAAGAGAATTGCCCATCACTGCAGTCGGAGCTTCTCAAGACGGTGGCAGGTTGTGAGGAGGATTGCAGCAGTGGAGGAAAATCTCGGAGTGTATGGGCCCAACTTTCAGATGGTGGTGATACGAATGGCAGGAGGGTCAGGCAAAGAACATGAGATCTGATGATGGTTGGCCTTGTATATGAAGCTGGTGATGATGTTTCGTTTGGGGTTGTTGGGGGAGTGGGTATGGGGGCCGGTGAAGAAAGGTATCAACTGCTTACAGAACATTCTGTCGTCACCCATGGTGGGATGGCCTACAGTGGAAAACACTAGCATAAGAGCTGTAAACTAAGTGTTGATAGATTTTGGGCTGTAAATTTTTACTAAGCTGTGTTCAACTGTTTCTACTAGGGCTTTGTAAGAAACACGGCTGTAGTATGCTGTTTGACCAATGCGGACGAATACTGTAATTCTCTGAAGTTGAGAAATGGAGTTTTGTGGTCATATGTGCTGTGTATGTGTATTACTCAAGTCTGCCTGTTTTTCTCTCCTGAGTGCGTGGATGTGTTAGCAGGTTGAATATAATCAACCCTTAATCATCTTGTTTTAATTGCATGAAATTTAGTGGATTTAACTGCTGGTGAAAAATCGTTTTGCAGCGAAAATTACTGAATTGCAATTCTCATAGTGCATAAAATTACCATAATTTAAAAATCATATCTTTATTTTTTCTTAGTAGTAATTTAGGCTCACATATTATGATCTGTCACCACTAATCTTATTAGATCACGATTGATCATTAATAATTTTTTAGGTTATGAAGCTTATTAAATCACGATTTTATCATTAATAATTTTTTAAGTTGACTCAATTTTAATTTGTACTTGATGTGTGAGTGTATTTATTATTACTGAAAGTAACTAGTAATAGAAAATTTTTTCTCACAAAGTTAGAGAAAAAAATTTCTTTTTCTTTGTTTTATATATTGTGACTTCTTTATTCTTTTGTGGAAAAATAAGTTTTTATCTACTTTTTTGGTGGAAACCCTAAGCTTCTTATTTTATCTCCTTTTTAATCCTATTAAATAAAAAATATTTGACTTAAATTAAAAGATAGATAAGTCACTATTTATCTCTCTTCGTCTTTTAATTCTATTAAATAAAAAATATTTGATTTAAATTAAAAGATAAGATAAAACCAAAAGTTGGTGCATCGCTTGCCCTTGTTATAGGGGCTTATCTTGTAAAATGACACAAGACTGCATATTAAATAGAGTCTCCTATATATATTTGAACTTTTAACCAAAATATCTAGTTATCTTGTTTATCAATCAAGTAGTGATGCAATCAATTAAGTGAGCTAACCTGAGATCATTTGGATACATACAATAATAGCTACAATAATTAAGTTTGTAATTAAATTATCCTGATTATTTAATTTGAAATCTAATCCCCTAAAAGATTGAAATTTTACTCCATAATTATATGCTATCCAGGATGAGAATATTAATTCATATCACATTGATTTCCTTATAGAATAATCTTTTATATCACATCGTTAGTTAATTGACATTTCAACTGTCCAATCAATTTAATTACATCTTTTTCCTTGATACTTATTAGTTTTTTCTATCGATCATTTTTCAACATATCGATTATGTTGATTGAAAAGAGATTTCTATGATAAAGTACCAAAAACCCGTCAAACGATGTTTTGTGTATATTCTATATTGTTAATCTATAAGTTTTACTGCTTATAATTACTCTCAACGAAATACTAAGTAATCTTGACTAAAGATATATGTCGCGTCCATTGATAATTTAAATGGAATAACAATCATGATCATAAAATTATAATTAACTCAATATTGAAATTGCAATAAAATAATTGCCTATGACATTTAACAAGTTTGCCAGTCATTTCAAGGTTAATTAAATATTATATATGATTCAATTAAATATAGTCAAACTAAATCAGTAAAATATAATTAAGATAAATCATTCAATGAATTTACTATAATCTATACATAAATAGAGCAATCAACTCTATTTATCAACTACAAACTCAATTTATGTAATTATAAGATAATTTATATTTATATCGTTTGTGAATCTATATAATGATCACATAAATACATGGTTAAATAGATTTTATTCAAAATATTTATACAATTAAAATATTTAGAAAAATATTGTACATATTTTATTAATAAAAATATATATTTATAAATAAATCAATATATTTTAAACACCTCGTAATTCCCACATTAACTTCTAATTACAGTGCCCATGAAGTTTTAACTAGGAAGATTTTCTTATCCAATATCCATATCTTTTCGAGTTTTTAAGCATTAAATGGCTGCCACATGCGCACGCCAATTGCATGTGCTTCTTTTTATCCAACAAAACCAAACTACTGATCAAAATCCTTTCACAGATCACAAAGTTTCCGAAATGGAAATAACTCGCCAGTCATTTTTTTCTCAAACCAAGCTTCTAAGCTGCTCAACTACTTCATTATCACCACTACCACCACCACCATCCATCTTTCGTTCTAAAGCTTCGCTTCTTGTTTCTTCTAATTCAATCCCATTCCATTCCTCTAGGACCCTTCATACGCAGTTACAAGGCCTTAGAATTAAAGCAAAGAAACATAGAAATCTTGGAGCCATTCGTGCTTCTGAAGCTGACAGCAGCACCACCACCACCACCACTTCAACTGATGTTGCAGCAGTAAGATGGCTTCTTCAACCTGTTGGTAATATATATATATCCCATTGATCAGCTTGAAATTTTGTTTGTACAGCCTTTTTTTTGGTTCCTTTTTTAGTTATTAGCTCTTGCATGCAATTAAGAAACAAAAATGTCAGCGGGGCAATGTGTGAACTTAGGGTTCAGCGTTGTCATTTTCATTGATACAAAGAATTAACTGTTATAATTAATGTTGTTGTGTTGTTATGATCAATCTAAAGCATGCCATTTCTTAAGGAATTAATAACAGACCATTTTCATTCGTATCATCATCAAATCCTAGGTGATGGAGACACAAGTCATCTTGGTTTTAAAGTTCCAATGCCAGATGCATTTGAAATTGCTTCTGTAAGTAATTTTTGCCTGCTTATATGTATCCCATGGTAATAAATAATCAATTGCGTTGTCTAATTTTCATCACCAAGTTAATCAATTGGAACTGTTTGTTTGAACATTATCTAGACTGAGGTGACAGTTGGCCGTCTTCCTGAGAGAGCAGACATGGTGATTCCAGTCGCAACAGGTACTTGACAATGTCTTTTGTATGCTGACTTGAACCTATGAGCATGAGCCACATGTTCCAGGATAGTGCAATAGTTGGGTTAAATGCTGATTTAATATATTTGCAATTATAATTATGTTTGATATATATCACCTTATTAATGAATTTTGTACAAAACCATATCTTCCCAAATTCACAGTATCTGGTCTACATGCCCGCATTCAGAAGAAAGGCGACAGTCTGTTGGTTACCGATTTGGACAGTACAAATGGTACATTTATTGATGAAAAGCGGCTAAGATCTGGAGTTGTTGCTGTTGCATCCCCTGGGAGTCGTATTACATTTGGTAATATTTCTTGGATTTAATTTGAACACATTTAATTTTTTTTTCAAATTGTTGTTTTTCTTGCACGGATGGATTATTATTCACTTCATGTTGCTGCATTCTTGAATCGCAATTTTGAACCTAAAAGCTCATTGCAGTCCGTTACTGTAGGAGACGTATTACAAGTCCTTTTAATTACCTTTGACATTCTTTGTTAAGTGTTTTTTTAAATAAAAAGCTTTCAATGTAGTAATTTTATCCTCTAGCTATGGTGGTAGCTGAAAGCTGTTGGACATTAGTGCTCGTAATCTAGACCTTGCAATTAAAAGTAAATAATCATGTGATAGATTGTGTTTTCGTGTTTTGAGCTCTTAAGGGCTGTGAGCCTAACATCATCTTTCTGACTTTCCTGGAGAAACTTTTAGCACAGATACTAATGTCAGTTGCAGCATGCAAAGAATTTGATATTTCAAAATGATAAACGAGCGATGAATTTCATTAAAGAGTAGATGATTGAATTCACAGATTTTGGCAGGAAATTTTCCTAAATGATTAATGAAAAGTTCACTAATATCACATCATTTATAAGCTCCTAGCTTCTTCCGTATCATAGATTTTGTCCATTTCCTTTCTTGTAATCAGAAAAAGCCCAGATCTCTAACTGCTTATGTACCATTTTAAACAATTACAGCTATGTCATGGTTTTCATGATAATTTCTCTTTAACTTGTAGTTTTAGGCAGAATTGAAGTACCTTAGCAGGCAAGGATAGAGCTTTTGAATAAATTTACTTGTTGAGCTAAATTAGGAAGGTAAATTCAGTAGTTATCCTAAAGTTAAGTGGTTTCTCTTATGTTTAGAGGATTGACGATAATGAGTCAGTAACTGAAAGTAGTTCATACCAAACTAAATTTCACGATAGTTTAATGTTAGAGGGAACAAGGCAATGCAAATGGATGCTTGGTCTTCAGGAAAAGGAATGCAGTAAACTCCTTAGATTAAGGAGTTTGAAAAATGAATGCAATCAGGATACGAACTCGCTGTGAATAGCTATACATAGAAGTAGGATCTTGTCCAATCTATATCAAACGGTAAACTCTTGGCTTTAATTTTCCTTCACAGTTTGCATTATACTTGAACTGTTTTCTTTGTTTTACTTGCTTTCTTCTGTTCAGTTATGAATGGGTATAGTATTTTTGTATTAATTTCTCTTGCATCAATAGCATCATTACTGATGCCATGTCAGGTTTTGGTAAAAATTCTCTTTTGATCTGGGATATGATGAATTAATGATTGTAGATTTATAGTGATTAATAGATTTATCCGTGTTTTTGGACTACTAGATCTTGCTCCAACCCATAAACCGCAGCAAGTTATAGCAATGATTCTGACTTACGATTATTTTTCATATAATTGATTTGAAAGATGGAATTTATTCAGATCTTAACCATCACTCTTCTTGTTTTGAGCATTTGATTGTCATACTTCATGGTATTAGTCATTAGTCAGCCTTTAAAGTAACAATATTGCTAGGCAATCTAATCAATTCTAGTACTATTCCATTAGCAGCATTGAATTGTCAAACACTGAATATCTTTTAAGTTTCAAATTGGAACCCCTTTACTCTCACCTCTAAACCTTATCACACTTAGCAGTTAAGCGTATGTTAACGAACATGAGTTCAGATGCCATGAAAGAATCAATATAATAATTGTGTGTGAATATTAGTTAATTTCTTTCAATTCTATGATTTTCCTTACAAGTTGTTCAATAGATTGACCTATATATGAGCTTCTAAAGTTCCGAAATTAATGGTTAATTGGGTTCTCTGTTTCTCCAGGGGATACCCATCTGGCTATGTTCTGTGTCTCGAAGATTGACACTGTTGAAGCTCCGAGCAAAACAGAAGAATCTGAAGAAAAGGGTGACAGTCCTCCTTTGAGTTCTGAAAAGAGTTAAAATTCCAATCCTGGAATTATTTTATTATAAAATGATAATTTTGGTATTTGCCGAGTATGTTTCTAATTATGTCGGTCAACGAAATAAAATGTATTTTGGATCCAAGAATTTTTGTTTTTCTTCAATGAAAAATTTGTCATCTCATTTGCATAACAAATACTTATAGTGTAACAAGAATCTTTTAAGAGTAATGATACAGCCACAAACTCTTGTACAAATTTATTTTGTACAAATTGATGTGGCATGATAAGATTGGTTGAATTAAATATCACTTGGCCTACATGATTTATTTTTATTAATTTATATTTTCATTCAACCAATGAATTAATGCCACGTCAGTTTGTACAAAATAAATTTGTACAAGAATTTGTGGCTGTATCATTACCCATCTTTTAATATGAATTGTACATATTGAAAATCTATATATGAAGTTCACGATCTTAACGATAACAAATTCAAGTAACAACGACTTCTGATGCAAAATCTAGTAGTACCGTTGATTTCGGTCTAACATATATAAACGAATATAAATTGGTCTAAAATTTGA
The DNA here is from genome assembly GCF_000493195.1 of Citrus x clementina. NCBI lineage: Eukaryota > Viridiplantae > Streptophyta > Magnoliopsida > Sapindales > Rutaceae > Citrus > Citrus x clementina. The sequence continues at coordinate 10,248,035 of NW_006262688.1, read as the reverse complement.
ATAAATTAGCCTAAAATTTGAATAGATTTAAAATATCAAGTGCTCTAGTTGTTAAATTTATTTCTCTAATAGAAATTTTTAAGTGTGAACATCCTCATTTTTTTTATATGTTCACTCTATCAAGTCATATGTTTTAATAAGATTAGTGCTTAATTTAGTATAAACTCATATAGTTTAATAGTATGTCTGCACTAATTTTATTAAATTACATGACTTAATAATGTGTCTCAAGAAAGAAAAAAAAATGAGAGCATCACATGAGAGAAGGACTTTATATATATATATATGTATGTATGTATGTATGTATGTATGTATGTATGCGTCTTTATATATATATATTAATAAAATTTAATTATTTTTGCCATAATAGGTTGGATCGATTATTGATATTTATAATTATAAATTTATTAGAACCTCTTACATTCGTTAGGTAATAAAATTATCTAATCTTTATGTTTGAAATAGGCATAATAAACTTTTAAATATTTAGAAAAAAATCAACTTCAACAATATATGCAAGAGGAGAGGACTCAAAACTTTTACACAGATAGGTGAATAAGATTATAACTCTCAACTATTTAATTTTTCCCTTTTCCTAATAATTAATTTATTATTAAGTTATTAATTTAATGTCTTATTATTACTATTATTTGGAACAGTGAGCATTTTAAATTTTAATTACCACCATTTTACAAATTAAAAACAAAAATTATAATCTCCTACGACAAAGACCAGTTGTAATCACCCTGATACTGAAAGTAGAGAGTTTTGACTTTTGACCGGAAGGGAGGGAAAAAGGGAAAGTTGGTTGGAAAGAGCAAAGCAAGCCCTGAATTTAGTAATTAATAGGGTCTGAGAAAGAGAAACTCCGATTCCGTTACAAGAGGTTGGTGGTGGCAATCGTAAATTTGGAGAAATGAGAGATCCAAAACGGACATTTCACAGTCTCACGGAGTGGAGATGATGAGGCTGATCATTGCCGTTGCTCTTGTTGCCATTGGAGCTCGCACCGCTTACTATTTCTATGTCACCAAGAAACCCAAAGGGTAAGTTTTCAATTTCAAAATCTTATTTAATTATTTATTTTATACACTAATTAATTTGTGTTTCTTTTTCTTGGATGATTTAATGATAATGCGTGAATGCATTCATATTCAGTACTTTATTTGCTGTAAACAGTGACGCGTGTGCCTTTTCATTAACATGTGTGGTGCCAGTCAAGCATTTCGAAATATTCCTTAAATTGACCTAAATTAACAATCTTTTGCCATATTTTTATTTTAGGCTATCCGTTTAATTGCTTTTTTGGTCTTTGCTGTTGTGAGTCATTCTACTAATAGGGAGGCAGGGATACTGAATCCACTTAGATTTGTTGCCTAAATCATTTTAAATGTACACTTGCTCGTAAGTGGATGCAATACTCTTTATGATTTGAATCTTTTAGAATTGAAAAATCATGAGAAATATGTATGCCTTGACAGGCTACTTGGACCCTGAAAAGTGTAACGAATTCAAAATCATTAATCGAAGTTCGCATTTGCTCTCCCTACTCCAACTTCAGTCTTGGGCCTTCCAATTGGACAACATACTAGTTGCAGGTTTGTCTCTCATGATTGGTTTTATTTAATACTTATTCAGTTCTTGTTTATCTTTGGTAATAATTATTTAGTTCTTGTCTATCCTGGTAATGATGTTCATTACATAAATTTTCTCAAACAGAGGAAGAGGTGATCTTGGTGAAGAGGTTATCAAACCACATACTCCGGCAACTTTGGATTCAGATATTGGATATTTTGAACTTGTTATAAAGGTGGTTTATGCATTCTGGAGTTCATTGTCCATTCTTCCAAGAAATAATTTATTGTCTTTTGATTTTTATGCCGATACAATGATTTTGGCTTTTCTTTCTAATAGATGTATCTGCAAGGAAGAATGTCCCACCACTTCCATGAGTTGCAGGAAGGTGATTACTTGCCCATGAAGGGACCGGACCCCAGGTCAAAATAATGTCTAATTTGAGTTGCATTACTTTTACAGTTTTGTTTTGGGGCTACTCTCTTGAAAATGCATTAGCCCAATCCCTTGACAGTAGGAGATTTGATTCTTTGCTTCTAAAAGTTATTTACTTTAATGTGAAACACAGTAGATTCTTCATTGATGAAACCTAGACATCATAATCTTGTCCTAGATTGTTCTTGATGTCATTGAGTGATATGTATAAATTCCACTTATGATGATAACAGGGACGCTTCAAGTATCAACCTGGCCAAGTTGAAGCTTTTGGGACGCTTGCTGGAGACACTGGCATTGCTCCTATGTTCCAAGTATGTATTTTGGAAGTGGAACATCTGGATAGCTCTGCACATGGCTTTTTCATTTTTCTGTTGCTCATATTATCATTTTTTGTATTATCCTCTCTCTTTTGTTTTCTTAGGTTGCCAGAGCCATACTAGAAAATCCAAATGACAAAACCAATGTATATCTTATCTATGCCAATGTAACATTCTATGATATTCTTTTGATGGTAAACATTCCTCACTCTCTGTCTCTAATCAGCACACCTTTCTGTCTCTTTAAAGGATACAACATCAGAAGACAAGAATATTCTGCCGCATATTTCTGGCTGCTATGTTGTCTCTTTCTTTTTAGCTGGGAAAAAAAAGGTAAAAAATAAAAAAGGCTGTTAAGATTTTTTATGATAATCAATCCATTTTTTAATCACTTGAACTACCAAAAACTAAAATGTGAACTTTCATTTATATACCTGAACTTCGATTACTTTTGCCTTTTATTCATGTCCATTCCTTGTAATATTTTTTGTCTCTTGAAACAGTAGTTAATTAGAAAATGAGAACTTCAACTATTTTAACAATATTTTCATTTGTCCTTTACTTTTGTCCAATAAGCTAAACTATCAGAAGGATTTAAGGTATCGAGATTTCTGTCTTTCATGAGTTTCTAGATGAACAAATTGTCTTTCGGTTTTATTTATTTAAATTTTTAACAGCTAAGGATCCTTTTAGCTTTTTGGTACTTAAATCTGATCCTCTTGGAGATTTTTAGAACACTGAGTATATGCAAAGCCATTTTTTCTCTATGGACAAGTAAATGTATCTCAAGGATTGTGTATTGCTTAACTGGAGAACATCTTGCTAATTTTATATGATGTAACAGTTCCTGAGAATTATATTAATGATATTTGAGACATATTTGAAGATGATACAAACTTGGAATTTACAGCAATGCATGGTATGGGATTGGGAGTACTTGAGTTGATGGCATGAGTGATTTAACGTTTTTTTGAACTGTATCTTTGCAGGAAGAGCTTGATAATCTTGCCACCATTTTTTTCTGACCACTTTAGAATCTACTATGTTTGAATCAGGTACATTCATTTCATTTGCTTCTTCGCTCTCTAGTTTTATCTGTTTCTTTTGCTTTTTCCTTTCTTCTTTTAAATTGCACGAGTGAATTTTTTTTACTTAATTCAGAGCTTTTTCCTTTTAGATTTAAGGATAAGAAGCTGAATATTGTTTGAATTTATTCATTTATTTTTGGGATCTTTATATAAGTGCTTTTGCCTTCCTTGAAGTTTCTACTGATATTATGGAAATAATGTTAATTTTTTTTCCCTAAAACTGCTTTTCTGTACTGCTTATAAGAGCAGAATGAAAAACTTATTGTATGTTACAAGTATAAAGCTGTATGAGTAAAACTAACGGCTGTTAGGATACATTCTAGTGATATAGAAGAGTATCTATTCCATATAGAAGAGGTTATTTAATATTATATGATGTCTGAATGATGCATGAACAGTAAAGAAAACTAATGGGTACTTTAAAGGTTATTATATCTTTAAGGTATGCATGGGTCTATTATATCTTTAAGGTATGCTTGTAGCTGTAAAGTACTTTTGTAAGTCAGGCTTACATTGCTCCTTTGCTCTCCTGCTAGTCTTATAATATCAACTTCAGCCACCACAAGAATGGGATGGCGGTGTAGGGTTCATTTCCAAGGAAATGATTCTAACCCACTGCCCCAGCTCCAGCCTCTGACATCCAGGTAAATTTTTAATCACCAATCCCCTCAGTCCCATCACTTTCTTCACCTTCAACCTAGTTATTTGATTCTAATAACCATGAGCACCAATCTACTATCTGGTGCAGATATTACGGTGTGGACCACCACCCATGAACAAAGCTATGGCTGCCCATCTCAAGGATCTTGGATATACACGCGAAATGCAGTTCCAATTTGGAGCTTTTGATGAACTTCCTCCCATTCTCGACGTCACCTTATTTACAGCTAGCATTAGCTTGACGCACATTTTGTCCATGTAATTCGAGCTCTGAGTACGACGCTGTATCAGATTAGAGATTTAGAGGTCAACACCCTAGGTGTAGCCTTTGAGGTCCCTAATTTGTCATAGTAAGCCAATGCAGTTTCGGTAGTCTGCTGTTATACTCAACTTATTCTTGACACAGTGAAAGAGAAATGTAATGTTTAAAATGAAAAATTATTGATTCATGTCAACAATAATAAAGGTGATTATAAAATAATTCATTGCCATGCTTAGAGAATAGATCTGGGTAACCCTAATTGGTTTAAACTAAAATGAGGACACTATATACAATCGTTATGTTGCTTGTTGGAAGAACACGTCTATCCTAAATGTCAACTTGATTCTGCAACGTAAGTATCTATCTATTTCTGATTCTTTTTATGTCTTCTACGCCTCATCATCATCTTGTATTTTTTCTGCTCGGTGCTCCAATCTGCTAGTATCTTCCCACAAATTGAACAGCATCTACAGAGAGCAACAACAGTCATGTAAATTAAAAAGACTAACCTAATTTATAACTACTTAAAAATAATAATAATAATAATTACTTACATGAATCCACCACAACGGGTCACCATGCAAAGTCTAAGACAGTGACCGCACCACTTCATTCTCTTATTAAATCTTTTGCTGTGAAACTACATGTAATGAAATAATATAAATTAAATAGCTAAAAGCTATCAATTTAATCAAGAATTGCTACTAATTAAAGCACTAGACAGATATATATATATATATATATACGCATAAAAATTTTAAGAAGAGAGAAGCGAATTACCAATTTCAATTTCTTGAAAGAGAACTCCATGGAGAAGAGGAGAGAACCTTTGTTAAAGCATTATATAAACATGGTTATCGATTCGCTGTGATATGCGTCTATACATTAATATTAGATTTTCCTTTCTTGTATAGGATTAGTCTTTAAACTAATAAATCAAAAAGAAAAATTATACTAATTCCTTGGGGACGAAGCATACGCGGTTTTTTTTTTTTTTTAACATACATAGAATGGACCAAGCCAACTATTGCTGCCCCTAGGCTTCGCACCAAAATGTTTAGAAAGTTTTGAGTACTGCCTAAACATAAAGATTCTTGGATTGTTAATTAAATAGGCCCATTAAAAAAAAAATGTCCATAACTTAGAAACAAATTCTTCAATGTGATTGAATACTGATCACTTAATTATGATCAAATTATCATCATCATCAACACGTAATCTATGAAGAGCTACATTAATTTTAATAGATGAAAAATGTTTGAGAGAAATACTTCGACGAGACCAGACGTGATGAGCAAATATTTGGTGGCAGAGTTCTGCGAACAGGTGTGTCCTGTAAGAGCTTGGTAGCAGAGGAAAAGGAGCAGGAATATTCTGCTCGTCCACGAATATGCCATTAACGAGGCCGGATTTCCTGTTAGAGGCATAAGGCCATTCCTGCTAGGGGTCGAGGTGAGGAGATCTGGTCAACGGCAGTTGGCAAGACGTGCATTCCTATCCGAGAATCAAGGCACGAAGTCCATCTCCATCCACCCACAATGACGATAATGGGGCATCCACATCCGAGGGTGGGAAGAATAATGGGCGTGGACTACGGAAGACCGGGATTCAGAGGAAGCCTATAAAAAGGCAGCCAACGAAAGTAAAAGGGTTAGAATTTTTGCTATGAGAACTAAAAAAAGAGAGCTCTAAGAACTGAAACTAAGGAGAAGCCATAAGATTCGTGGCGAATATTCCCAGAACCTTCATATCTGACTTGAGCGTCGGAGGGTTTACGCCGAGAAAACAACCGGCGTACTCGGACCTGCTTTGTGTACGCAGGAACTTTTGGAGAAGAAATCTTACGAGGAGAGTCCTGGTCGTGGCAGAGTTGATCGAGCAGAATTCCTGGTCTTGAAAGAGAAGGCAACCAAAATCTCGCATCAACAAAAAAAATAAAAAATTAACCAACTCATAATCCCCCTGACAATTCTTAGCAACAGTGGTGCGACAGGCGCCCCCCAACAGTCCCCTAACAGAATTCGTGCTCTTTATCTTTAATTACGCTGGGGTTATAGCTTGTTAATAAAATTTAGCATTTTAATAATCGACCTATTTGAAAATATTGAAATAATCCTATAAATTTACGAAAGAATCGAACATGGACAAGTAGAATACACTCGACCTATTTGCAATGAGGAAATAAATTATTTTTTTAAAAAGGAAAGATTATAAAATACGGACTTATCTGCACAAAAAGCTGCCTTCTCGATGAACTGAGATTAACTGTTTAATAAGAGCAAACGAAGAAAATTCTTTATCTAAATAGTTGGAAAACAAAACAAATATGAGCCACTGCCGTAATTCTAACAAAATATCGATTGAATAAAATAAATAGTCAGTGTCAGATATGCCATCAAGGTTCTAAAAACAAAAGAGGGTTCCATTTTTTTGGCAGCAAGGGCAAGAAGAAACCAAAGGTCAAAAGAGTAGAAGAAAACCCATTTAACATAATAAAAACCACGGCCATAATTCCACAATGGGACAAAACTATAGTCTCGTTGGCTCGTTGCCTTCACCAAACAACAACAAACGCAAATGGCATAACTGGCTGAGGGTAACCACCAGTCTGTTAAATTTTCAATTACACTTGGAAACACAACATAGAGAGACTACAAAAGATGAGGAAAATCTAATCGAATCAGCACCCCCAATTCACCATCAAAAAAGACATTCAAGACTTGAAATATCGTAAGCTCATCGCCTGCGCATGCCCCTCCCACGACCACGCCCTCTGCCGCCCATGGCACTTGCGGCAGCTTCACCTTGTGCACTTTCAGACTGCATCATCAAACAACAGCAAGCCATCAGACACGCAGAACATTAACAAGGCAAAACTGTAATCGCCAGTTATTTCATATTCATATTAGCTGATTCTTCAACCAAAAGAGCTAAATAGATGCTGAATAAGCAAATTAAGCAACTGCTAATATCTAGAACAAATTGTTTCAAGCACTGAGAACACATATCACGACAATGCAATGCAATATGTTATGGTTTCAAAAAAATCTTAATTAAAACATGGTTATGGCATGGAACATCATCATGGGGACACTTATTTGGCATCCTAGTGTAGGTCCTTATTAGTTAGTCATTTTGTCACTGGTCTTGCAATTACGCAGTTGTATTCAAGTCCGATTAAGCTTTTATCGATGGTCATTGCATCTTATTTTTATGAATTGGCTTTATCTATGGCTATTGTATCTTATTTTTCTGAAACGGCTTTATCTAGGCAATTGCAAATCATTGGTTACATGACAAGTTAGAGGCTTTAATAAGGTCTTTACAAGATTTTGGACAAGGTAGATCAAAATTCCCAAGTTTTACGCCCTTAGAATCCTGGTGTTTACAAGAAAGTAGTCAAATACATATCTCTGTCTCAGTAGAATTATAGAGAGTTGATTTCGTTGGGATTTGTGTTTAGTTACAGAGTTATACTAATTTTGCTAGACTAATCTTCTTGTCTCTATTTCTTCTAATTCTATCTTCTAGTTGTGTATATTCTTCTTACAATGGTTCTGCCGTCAGAGTGCTTCATTATATCTATCGCTCATCTTGCTCTTCTCTCCCTTATTCCTGATCTCTAACAAGTCCCCATCAAACCACAATCTTGACACATAAGAATGTTTACCAAATTTGGCATGAAAAACACTTTCAACAAAAAGATCTGTTTGCAGACTACCTTAGGGTTCTTTACTGTCTCATCCACACTCAAGATAAGGCATGCTGCCTCAGTAGCAGCATTTATAGCATTGATCTGCAACATTAAGCAACACCGTAAATATCAAAACAAATATGATATTCCCTGTTATCAAGAAATTGAAGATAGACAGTTACCTTGACAACTGCTGGCTCCCAGACAAAGTTAGCAAATGAATCTGCAATTCCACCAGTGTTGATATCCACTCCATAAGGGGCACCCTCACCTGTTAAAAAGCATACACAGTTTTAAGATTTTTTCCCCTCACCACCCGGTTGATAGGACTTGGAGACTAATTGTAATTTAGATTGTCTTGTTTTTTGAAAGGTGTAATTTAAAAATTAATATTACAAAAACATGAGCAAGCTACGTACCCCAGTACCCCAAAAAAAAAATAAAAAAAAATTCCATGGAACCGTACATCGACAAAGACTTACTAAACATTTAAGAACCAGAATATATGGCCAGCAAAACAATTGGCTATCGATAACAACCGAACCAGGGAAAAGTTGGCACTGTATCCACATTTAGACACTTTCCATCGATTGGTTACACCAATTAATAAATTGATTGTCGTGACTCTAAATACAAATATAGAAAAGACTAACCAGTTGGAAGCGCATGTTTCTGTCTTAATTTATTCAGCACATCAGTAGCATCAAATCCAGCATTGTCACACAACTGGCGTGGGATAACCTGCATCATGAGGAAAAATATCTCATAAAAACTATCGATCAGATGTACTATTACTCTTTGAGAAAAGCACCAGCAAATCATCATCCCACAAAGGAGAAAAGAAAAAGATATATTCTGATATTTTTTAACTAGCATTTGCCTTAGCAGTTCCCAAGATATTGACACTTCTAATGTTATCCCATATGTAGAAGAAACTGATTTTTTTCACGTGTAACAAGAAATGATGGAGGACCTAAAGAACCTAATAGATGTTAACTTTTTTCCCTGAAACACTTAAAAAAAAAAAGAACCAGATAACAGCATCATGACAAAGATGCTTACAAACATTATTCTTCAGTTAAATCAATCAAGATTCCCAAAGAAACTAGAATTTTCTTACTCGTATTATGAACTACGAGGCCATACAGTAGGAGGTGTTAGTGCAACCCAAAGCACCAAGAACAACTTTGTTATGAGACATTAATTCTCCAAACTAAAGAGAGATAAATTATTGCATACTTAAAGACTTTTGCAAGCTCCAGCACCTCTGATGTTTCCAGTACGAGCAGTGGAGGAGTTTCTATTGATCGAAGAACGCTATTGTTTTGCTAAGTTTCTGGCTTGCAAAGATACTCAGGTACTCATGACCATTTAGACTCTAAATGTTTAAATACATAAGAAAATGAACATCAAATCCTAAGAAGAACAAAATTTATGAACTCAATTGTTAAGTTTGTTCTCTCTTTCTTTCTTCCTCCCCTTCCCCCCTTTGGCCCGGTCTGAGTCAACATTTGATTAATGTTATTAATGTTTTAGCCAAAGTTTATTCAAGACAACATTTAAGAAGTCTCATTTAAAAAAAAAAAACCACCAAAGTTTCAACCACAAAGCACTATATAGCTCCTACGGATGGCCAAGCAAACAATACAATCTACATAAAACCTGAAACGTGAAATCCATCACCACCCACCTCGAGAGCTTTTGCATAAGAGTTGATAAAAAACTGAGACTTCCCGGCTATTGCGCGGGATTCCTGCCTCAAGTATTTACTTATCTCCATCTGCAACCAAAAACAACTCCTCAAGGCCGGAATACACTAAGAAGATACACTGTACCATGATAAATCATATCTGATAAAACCCTTCATCTGATACACTGTACCATGATAAATCATATATGATAAAACCTTACATCTATAGCACCACCACCAGCAACTACAGTGGAATTCTTCGTAGCTCTTCTAACAATCATAATTGCATCATGTAAACTCCTCTCGGCTTCTTCAATGAACTATGGTGGACCAACAAAAGTCGATTGTCAACATGATTGATGATACAAATAAGTCTCACACTATTTAAAAGTTGAAGTACCTGGTCAGCTCCACCACGAAGTACTATAGTAGCTGTCCTCCCTGATGGGCATCCACTAAAGATATTAAACCTCTCATTTCCAACTTGCCTTTCCTCAAAATGTTCACAAGTACCAAGAACCTAGAGGACAAAAATGTCCAACTTTCAATTCAGAAAAAAATAATAATAATTTCGCCAAATGTATGTAAATGGATATGATAACATCACCTCATCAACAACATTGTTAACAGATGTCTGCACAGTTCCACCAGTTGCAGCAGCAACACGTAGCAGATCTTCTTCAGCCACACGACCAGCGCAGAAAATATCTCGGTCTGCAAAATACTGTGACAAACAAACCATAATATTTAGTGAAATATTTACATAAACCGTTCTACAAAGTCCATATTTACAGAAAGTAATATACATATATTAAAGATATAAAATAATGAATCTTCATAAACATGTTCAGATCATTTTCCAGCCAATTTCTTGTCAATGGAGGGGGGGCGGGGGGGGTTATTTTCCCACCAATGCCCATTTCATCTACAAGCATCATGTTGAAACAGACCAACACAGCTAATGTTATGGGACATACACCCCACCTAAGACTACAACAGTTGTCTGGCTAAAATGGGTCAAAACCCTACTAACACTTAGGAATATTTGCATATTCGTCTTCATTTGTGTGAATACAAATATCCAAATCCTTTTTCCACATTTTTTTAATTGAACATAAATAAACAAACAATTAGAGTTGCAGGTGAAGTTTGAAACTAGGAAGGAAACTCAAAAACCTGCGTGGCTAGATCACCAATAGCAAGCCGTGAAAGAACAACTTTGGCCCCACTCTGCACACATTTATCCAACTTTTCATAAATGATATTCCATTCTGCATCAACAATTGATTGATACTGTGATGGATCTGAAAGTCTGCACCAGGTTGGGATAGAAAGATATTAATGGCAAGATAATTGTCAACAGGACAAGATAATTGCTCTTCTGGAAGGTGTATGCATATAGAGCAAACAAAACAAAATTACCTTATCTCAGCATTTTCTTTCTCAGATTTCAGTTCCAACTCAATGTTCAATAAGAGTATCTTTGGGTTTAAAAACTTCTTTGGTTGCTGTTCAAAGCCTGCATACGAAAATGTCTTCTTAAAAGCAACACCATTTACTAGAAAGGAATCCCGCATGGTACCACCTGGAACCTGTAGAAACAACCAATTTCCTGTCAGACTAGATTCAAAACATTATTTCCGGCCAATAACAATCTTACAAACAAGAATATTAAAGAGAATAAGGCTATAAAAACTTAAAACAAAAGAAAAACATAATGCCTTACAACATAAGAAATGGTCAACTTTAAATCAAGTATTTGTTTCTCATCCAAAAAATTGAAAATAATGGGGCCCAAAGTGTTAACTCATTTCCTATTGAAGTTCGGGTGAAGACAAGCAAAATAATAACAGAAAAATAAAATGCAGCAAGCTTATCATAATCGGCAACATTGAAAGATATTAATGGCGAGGGGGGATAATAAGAAGAAACAATGCCATAAAGCTTATCAAGAAATTGACAATCTATATTTCTTATCCCCAACCCTCTGTGCTGCAGATATCATCATGCCAGAACATAAAACTTATATGAACTTTTAAAATAAGAAGAAACACTACAAGCAACAGTTTAGCCTGCAACTTAGAAACAGGTCTCATGTAACTGACAAAATTATCTTAATATTTACTACCTGGAAACATAATGGCCATCCATAAGGTTCCTTTAGATACAATCCGAGATGCTGTTACATTCACCCTATGTGGTTTATTTTAACATGTAGGTTTGTTTTAACATGCAGAGCACATAGGTTATTGAAGAAATACAACAAATGAGGGACATATGCAAATATAGACAAAGAAACCAAAAATCCAATACCTTCTTGATTCCAATCATATTCAACCTATCACCATCGCCAATTGCACCAACAGCATCTACAACCATTGAAGCAAAAAACTCTTTTTCACCACCAATAAGTTTAGAAGAAAGTGTAGTGGCAGCACATTTTGACAATAGTCTTTTCTTCTCTTCTAAACTTTGACCCTCTATGCTTTTAGCCAATTCCTTGATCTTCTGAATCGCCTACAACCATAAAACCAAAGTAAAAAAAAAAAAATCAATAAAATTTCAAAAAATAAAAAATAAAAATGAAACCGAAAGGAAAATGAAACAAGTTGGAACAATGGCTTATGGCATACCTTATAGCTGGCGTTGCGAAAACTCCTAATCAAATTCTGAGGGTGAACTCCATCCTCAATAAAAGGCTTGGCCTCCCTCAAGAACTCGGCCGCAAGCAGAACCACAGTGGTGGTACCGTCGCCGACTTCAGAGTCCTGAGACTTGGCGATGTCAACGAGAATCTTGGCGGCGGGATGGACGATGTCGAGAAGCTTCATGATGGTGGCGCCGTCGTTAGAGATGGTAACGGTGCCCTTGTCGTCGTGTATCAACTTGTCCATCCCTCTGGGGCCCAGCGTCGACCTCACCACATCAGCCACCGCCGTGCACGCGTTTATGTTGCTCACCAACTGAGCCTTTCCTTGCGACGTGTCGGTTCCTTCTTTCAATAAAATGATCTGCGGCTGCTGCTCGTTTCGTTTTTGTTAACACACATTTTTCGAAATAGTCAGTCACTGAAACATACACATACACCAATAATCGTAAAGAGTGAAAGCATTTTAGCGTGTGTAAATTTGTACTTACCATCATGGCTGCCATTGTTGAGATTGAAATCGAAATGAAGTTTATGAGAGAACGCTAGGGTTTGATTTTTTTTTTTTCCCCCTTACTCAAGTTCAATAACACTGACGAGATCCCAAGTGTGTACTGCGCAGTGACTAGTTGTTTCTAGTGATTGCTGTGACTTTGGGTTTAATTTATTGGAGGGATTGTCTTAGGGTTTATATACTCATGTCGTTTAAAGCCTACGAAGCATGACCGTCGCTGCACCAGCTTGATGATATCTCCAGTAATGTACTACAGGTTATTTTTGTAATTGCAACCAATTTTTACTTGCTTGCTTCTTTTTTTAATAATAAAAAAATTAAGCAAATTCCCTTAACAAATCAATTTGACTACTGTTCCTTTTAAAATTGCGGTTCAAATATCATAAATAATTTATTTTATAAATTTTGATTAAAAAATTAGTGTTTAATAAAATTTTTAAAAGATACTTATTTTATAGCTTCACTCTTTTTTAAAGATATTGTTAAAATAAGTAAAGGAGTACTTTTAATAAACAGATGATTAAATAAGTCATCAAATGTTTTTTAAATTTCTATTGTGATTTTAATATTTTAACAAAATAATAATAATTTCTTATTTTTTTCATAAATCTTAATATATAAATAAAAAATAACTTAAAATTATATTTATTTTAGTCATTATATAAACAACATTTTTATCTTAAATTTACCAAACATATATACTCTATTTTTTAAACTCCCAACAACCACAACAACATAATTTACCAAACTTCAATCTATTTTCTTTAGTTAGCAATGTATTTTTTTTTACATAATAGAAACAATTTATTTCATCAAACACCGCATTTCTGAAATGGCCTAAATGCATATTTGGTATATCCTATCTAATAGCAAAAAATGCTTATTTAAACTTATAATCTCCTTTCAAAATTTTTCTTCTTGTTTAGGCGCCATTTAATAATCATTTATTTGAAAAGTTAGCATTTAAATTAAATTTGGTTTCATAAGTGATTATTACACAATGTGATTATCGAATAATCAATTTTATTATTGATTCTTAAAGGTAGGAAATTATAATTTTCAAAAGTTGATTATTTGATAATCCAATTATAAGTTACTATATGTCTCACTTTTACCCTCTCTAATTATTTTTTTACCCCAAAATAAACTTGTGTCAATATTTTAACTTTAATTAATTTATTAATTACGAAATATTTATTGGAATTTTATTAAATAAAGAAAAATAAGACTTAAACCAAACCATCTCCGGTGGAGAGCCACTTTCCGCCACCAACGAGATTCAAGCTTATGAAACAATGCCAGCATCGAAAAAATCGCAATCCAATGATCCATCCAACGGAGAAAATATGCTTCGGGTGCACGGAGGTGATAGCTACAACCTTCATCACACGTTGCGCGTGTAGCATGATTGGCCGCTCATGGCTGAAATGTGATGCTAGATTTGAGTAAATCGCGGTCTCAAGAGTTCGTCCGGCAATATCCGAAACTTTGACCCCATGTGCGACGAATTTGTTCACTATTTTCCAGCCGTCTCGAAACTAATGGTCTTATCGGAGAACTGGAATTTCAATGATGATGGGCAGTGCATCCAAAGGGGGCAACTTACGTCCCCAAGATCTACCTTTAAAATGGATTATTTTTATTACAAATGAAAACCTCTGTTAAGTTACTTGACTTCCATTGCAAAATGCAAATACAAATCAACAACCACCGCAAAATACTGGATTCAAAAGCCGAAAGGAAAAAGAAAATCAACCATGGGCCATTGTGACTTGGCATAAGCCAATTGCCCCACGTTACACCTTAAATTTGAAGGCCTCCATTTCCCTTCCAACAATATTGCACCTCATAAAACTCCCAATAGTTTTCATAACCATTTTGACATCTTGAAATCTACTGCCTTCAGCCAACTTCTTATACAAATAACTATCAAACGTCATTCTCTGCACGTATTCATCCCCGCACAACTCCACCAATGCTTCCCTCCCCACATTGCTTCCATAAAATACTCTCTGCAACAGATCCAGAAACCTGTACGTCATCAAATACTCGTCATCCCATTTTCTCAAATATTCCCTCTTCAAATCACTCTCGCTTATCATTGTATCCCCTCCTTCCGAAGCCTTCACTATTGCCTCCCCACAAATCCTCCCTGATTTTGCAGCAAAATAGATTCCTTCGCCCGAACATTTTGTCACGTACCCAGCCGCGTCTCCTACGAGCGCCACGCGTCCCGACACCCGCACGCCACGTGGGTGTTCCGGTATCGGGTGGGCCTCCACTTTCATCACCCTCCCACCCTTGATCTTTTGCCTGACTCTTTCCCTGATCCCTCTTTGATAGAATTTGATATCCTGCTTCGCGCGCACCGTGCCCGTGCCCACTGCCACGTGGTCGCATTTGGGGAACACCCACGCGTAAAAGTCGGGCGACACGTCGTTCCCCACGTACATCTCAGCGAGGTCTTTGTAGTATTCCATTTTGTCGTCCGGCAGTTTGATTCTCTCCTGGAAAGCGATGGCGCACGTGTAACCTCCGGCTTTTATGGATTTGGCCACGCGGCTGTGCGCCCCGTCGGCGCCGACGATGACGTCGACGGCCAGAGTGCGCTTGGAGTTGTCGATCGTGTGGTGTACGATGTAGGGAGCGGTGGGGGAGGAAGAAGACGGGAGGTCGACGGCCGTGACGAGAGCGTGGAGGAGGTGGGCGCCGCGTGACTGGGCGCGCGAGCGGAGGAAGGAATCCAGCACTTCGCGGCGGAGCATGGGGATGTACTCGTCGGGTTTGAGAGTCTTTGCGCCGAAATCGACGGTGAGGTTAGAGGGGGAGATGATCTTCATCCTGGTGACGTGGCGGTCGATGAGGTGGAGGGGGATCGAGAACTCTTCCAGCATGCACAGAGGGATGGCCCCGCCGCATGGCTTGGCGGTCGAAGGGCTGCGCTCGAAGAGGAAAGTCTCAACTCCGCCCGCCGCCAGAGCCTCCGCCGCGGAGGATCCAGCTGGGCCTCCGCCTATCACGGCGGCGCGCAGCTTGCGGCCTGGGAGAGGCGCGTTGGCTGTGATGGCGAGACAGGCACGACGAGGCTTGTGTGATTTTCTGGTCAGGAGAGGAGAGAAGAAGGTGGCGGCGTGGGAGTGAGGTAGTGAATGCGCCATTGAAATGCAAAGAACAAGTGAGTTGAGCCTTGAGACTGTATTAGTGTATCTGTATTTGTTGCAGTTGCTCGCCTTTTAGTATAGACTAAAGAGTAAAGAGAGTGAGTGGAGCAAAGTGAATTTAATATTTTAATCTGATGAAAAGTGAAATTATTATTTTAATCTGATGGGCACTTTTGATTTGTTTTTCCCTATCAAGACTCTTTCAAGAACCTTTTTTTTTTTTTTTTTTCGCAACAATTTGTCAAAAGACAACTGCATTAACATTGATGCATGTCTATGCAAATTTACATTTGAGCATTTTCAATTTACAGTATGACAGACAACATGTAGTAAAATTGTTGCTGCACCAATTAAAAGCTATTTTAGATTTTGCTGTTAAAGCATACATCTGCAACGTGCCTGCTCTCAGTCGGAATATGACGGTGTTGTGAAGACAAGGGCCCGGACGGAGATGGGGCGACAAATATCAAACAGCGGTTGGCCTGACCAGGCTGAATCGGCAAGCAAGGCGTTGACAGCTTTTGTAGGGTTGTAGAGATCCCACCAGATATAATCAGAATCCCGCTCGCAAGCCATCTCTACAGAAAGGCATCCGATCATTGCACCATACAAACCAAGACCACAGCAGGCAGTCTTTGGATCCTCAAATCCTGCATTCATGACCAACAAAATTATATTATCAACAATTACTCATTTCAGAAAGTTAGGGATAGCATTCCTCGACTCCTCTGCTTACTTCTCATCAGATGAGTTCCTGATTTCCTCCTATACACCGATCTCATGTATCAAGAATAAAAGAAACTTGAATTTTAGCACATAAAATCTAAACAAACAGAGTACCATGCTGTTAACTCATCTGTTCTGATGGTCATTTGATATGGACTATTTGCCAAAGAGTGGCAATCAGCTTATGTATCCAGATTCCAAATTAATGCAGAAAACTAAGCGAGATGGAACCAAGCGTGTGTGGCTATATCCAGGTAATGAGTCTCAAAGCTCTATTCTTCACAGTTAGAGGACTGTATCTGAAAATTCCAAGGGTATATAAAATCATGTGTCTGTATTTTTTTGCAAAATTTATCAAACATAATGCCGTGATCCTTGGAACAAAGTGATCCATGATTACCACGAAAGCATTAGGTTCACTTTTCAAATACTAACTAGAACCTGTGAGATTGTACCACCTCCATGGTTCTTTCTAACTGCCAGCTATCAGACAAGTCTGTCATCCACACAGTCTGCTCACTGAAGTTAATATTGTACAGTTTACTTGCTAACATTCTTAGACTAGAATTATTTATTTTAAGCACAACTTGAGGGACAAACATGGAAGGAAGCAGTTGTGGAATTATGAATTCATCAACCTAATTTAAGCTAACCAGATTTTATTTAGCAGCAGAATTTCTCTGAGTCAATCAAAATTTAGAAGACAGAAGGTAAATCAGACAGGCATTATTTGTGTTAGGGCTTCCATATGACTTGTAGCACCTTTAAATTAAATTCCTTCAATAAACAAGTGTAGAAAGGAGTTCATACCATAATATTGGGGATTGTTCATCATCTGCATAATTCCTTGGTATATATCACAGAAGATTATATGAGCATTAGGTAACTCTGAGTTCAGGTTGATAATGCGCTCTTCTAGCATTGTATTGTATTGCAAAATCAGCTCATTGACTTCGGCCACACAGCCCTTTCCCTCATCATCTCCAGCAGTAGAATTACGCCACTCCCAAACAATACGTGGTGTGCATCCCAAAGGCAGTATTCCCATGCATATGATCCTACGCACATTCGCATCGTACAGGTCTCTCATAACATTTACCATCTGGTCCACCAAAATACTAGCAAATTCTAGGCCACTGTACTTGCCCATTACACCTGAGGAGCTTTGGAGAAAGAGGTCAAGGTAGTCATCTTTGCCAAATGAAAGGTAAAATACGGAGGATTCAATGATATCTTTAGCACTCCCCTCGCCGAGTTCCAGCTGCAAAAGCTGAAAGGTCTCAAACACTTGGCGTAGCTGTTGATTAAGAGACTGATGGCTCTGGCTGCTAGGATTCATGATTGTTGCTTGGGCTGAACCATAATTCAAACCACTTAATAGTCCGTTTATTGATCCATTCTGGCTGTAGAATGGTGGAGGATATGGTAAGCCCTTTTTTTTAGCTGCATTGATAATACAATTACAGTAATTAGCACAACAACAAACAAAACAGGTTGAGCTAGAGTTCATAGTAATGAAGACAAGCAAAATTAAAATGTTAAGAGGGAAATATGAGATCATGAATTCCCACTGTTCCAAAATTACTAAGGTTCACACTTCACAGAAAATAAAATCATTTAGACTAAGACTACCCCGACTCTTATTGTCATAATATAAAGAAAATAAGAAAAAATTAAGCAGCTTCAATTTTATTAGGTAGAACTAAGCAATAATACTTCTAAAAGTAGCTAAAGCATATAAAGCTGGAAGTATAATTGGAGAAGAAACAGGTAATGTATCCGTATTTCAGTCAAGGCCTGATCTTAAAGCTACAATAGCATTCGTGATGAACCATGCACATTAAGTGGAACAAGTGAGCGCCACAATAAATCTTATACCAACCAAATTAAGCAAATATGAAATGAAAACACTTTAACAGCTTTCCTCCTCTCGTGAAAGGCTTCTTTCCCGAAAATTCAGACAATCTCTCCATAAAAAATGTGACTGTGATTGTTCATTAGTCTTCTGATCTGAGCCTATGTAAGCAGCAAATTTTTTTTTGGGTCTAAAATCTAAATGTTGTTTGCAACCACACCGATGATTTACCTAAAATCAATTCCCTTCAATTGGACTGTTGATGATTTCTCTATAAAAAATATGGGTTCAAAGAAGCTAACCTGAATTAGCTTCCTATTAGAAGAACAAGTTCATAGTAGGCGCGTTTAAAGAGCGAAATTACAGCCAATAACCCCAGTCAAGACAAGCAAATGCAAAGAGAATTTTTTAGTCCAATTTTACTCAGCATTTCACAAATGTGCTTCCCAGAAAGCACATCTGTTTTAGAAATCAATTGAACTACTACTACTATTTATCAAGAAGTGATTTTCAAGAAAGCCAATAACCCATTACAAACCAAAGAGGCCACTAATACATACAAATTGAAGAAAATAAAATCATTAAAAAAAAAAACAAGAATCAAGAAACGGAGTAAACACTAGAGAGAGAGAGAAACAGAAGTTACCGAGAAGATGGGGAAGGAGAGTGGAATCGGACCCATTATAACAGGGAATCAAAGAAAGATTGTGATGAAGAATTGGGTAAAAGAGCGTGTTTTCTCCACAATCAACTGAAGAATCACCCAGCACGTTAAACGACGTCACATTGTTTCCTGCTACACTAGTGCTGGCAGTCATACTCACCATCAAAAAACTTGCAACGAGAACAAGTGATGTCTCTCTCTTCATTCTTCCTGTATCTTTCTCCAGCTTTTCAGAAAAATCTCTTACCACGTTTCTTTTGCTTTCATTTTAGTGAACTAACAAATTAGCTGTGCCTGCTGTGCAGCGTTTTGATTATTTTTGTTAGCGGGAACGGTCAGGGAAGGGAACAAGTTTGTTTGACAAAGCGCTTTCGGATTCGGAGGTTATAATCGGATCGGGTTGGGATGAAAAATGATGAGTAAAAATAAAAAGAAAATGTGCCTTGACCACGCTAGTGCAATTCCCTTGTAACAAGTCCTCAAATAAAATTATTACATTGTAAATTTTTTATTAAAATTGTTCACCAAAACCATGAACTAGGTTTTATTAATTTATTCCTTTTAACTTCTATGTTTTTTTAGGTAAATTAAGGAGTTCATACCCATGATAGATTCCTCAAATTCATGAACACTTTTCTTCTTTTTCTTATATTTTATATTATCTTTTAAAAAATAACAGATGAAAAAAAAAAACACAAATCAATTTTTTAACTCTCAACTTAAAACGAACTAATTGGCCACAAATTCACTTCGACGGGCCCCTTGGGGGTAATTTTTAAAAACCTCCCCTGAGGTTTGGGCTTGTTGCAAGTAGATGGCGAGAATTGATTTATTTGTAAAAAACCTTCTACCGTCAGTTAAGTTTAACATTGACCGTTAGTTGACCATGCAAAGACAATATTACCCTTAACAATAGTTTGTAAACGAAAATAACTAAAAAAAAACCAAAATTATTGGTGCAAAAAGCACAAACCCTATTTTTTGACAATTTTATCCTTGTCAATTCTAAAAATTTACAATATCATAGGTAAAGATTATGACTATTTCATTTTTAAATTTTTAATTTTATCTTTCTTGTAGGAATTTTAAGGAAATATCAATAATTTAAAGAGGATTTTTTAATTTTTTAATTTTAACTTTTTTATAGGAACTTTAAGAAAATATCAATAATTTAAAAAGTGTAAAATAGCTAATAATTTTGGTTTTTTTTTAGTTATTTTCGTTTATAAACTATTGTTAAGGGTAATATTGTCTTTGCACGGTCAACTAACGGTCAATGTTAAACTTAACTGACGGTAGGGAGTTTTTTACAAATAAATCAATTCTCGCCATCTATTTACAACAAGCCCAAACCTCAGGGGAGGTTTTTAAAAATTACCCGCCCCTTGGGGCATTAACATTATTTTTTCTCACGTCTTTTGCTGCAAACTCTTTTCTGTTATCGCTTCTAACGAACAATAACACCAAATTGGCGATTCACTACCCACCTTCTAAGAGAATTGGACTTCATGGAATTGAAAGCTCTCAAATCTTAATTAGTTACATTTTTTTTCAAATAATTTGCTCAACAATGTCTGATGGATCACATACATGGGTCAATAGCCACTATTTTCCCCTTTTCTTGTTTTCTCTGTTTACAATCTAATTGACAAAAACACCGAAAAGGGTCTAGGGTGAACTGAAAAAATATGTAAACGAAAACTTATTTCGTTATGCCTCCAGACTTTTCAGAAATTGTAAGCTAAAGCTGTTCAAAAGCCAATAAAAAA
This sequence comes from Citrus x clementina, assembly GCF_000493195.1. Lineage (NCBI taxonomy): Eukaryota > Viridiplantae > Streptophyta > Magnoliopsida > Sapindales > Rutaceae > Citrus > Citrus x clementina. The sequence goes on along the minus strand of NW_006262688.1, from coordinate 10,226,975 downwards.
TCTCAATTTGTGAGCGCGAAAATTGCACACTATATATGTATAGTCCAACAAATCAACACCAATCATCTATACCAGAAATCCAATACCCAGAGACTCAATTTAGCCGCAATTAGATCACCTTATCAGCTGTAAAGGAAGTAATTTTTCCCACGTCTTCATTCAGCTTTGAGGTGCTGGTGCTAAAACATGAAATTCTATGCTCACCAACATAAATAATAACCCTTGTTTCCCACAAGGGCATAATGAGAGGGAAAGGGACAAGTCAAGAATCAAGGTACTAGTACAGATAAGAAATAACCGAATAAGCATCAAGATGATGGTGATCCCAAAGAGAAAAAAAAAAAAAAAAAAAAACAAAGATGATAACAAAGAAGTACGACCACAAATGGCATTCAATCTGCGGCCTCTATTCTTAAATTTTCTAGTCCTTCAGAAATAGGCTTGGAATTAGCCAATTGTGTCTATACCTTATATCACACACATATAAGTTCAGTATATAATAAAATCAAATCGCTCGAACTCCATCAAAAGTTTTATGTCCAATATTAACTCAGAAGCTTTACCTCTTAGTTGGGACTAAATTAACTGTGTAGCTAAATTATCATTAAATGAGATAAATGTTAAACCACAGAATGACTAGAATGCATTTCTTCGCCAATGATTTATCTATGGCACATTCTCTTGATAAAATGATTGCAGACATTAGTGAATGCCAATTACAAATATCAAACGATTTCCCCAAAAAAAAAGATATATTTATTTTAAGAAGCACCTCCACAACATGGGAAAAAAAAAACATATAACCTCTTGCATACGAAGGGAAATGAAGAGCATTTTGAATGGCATAGCAAGGAGCATCATGATCAGCTTGTCTGTTAACTACTATGAAATAAACTATGTCTAATATTCAAACATCTAAGTAAAAGAATACCACATTAGTGGTGTCCAGAAGCATATTGAAACATACAATGTATAATCTGCTACACAAATTACCCAAGACGAATAGCCTAGTGATGGCTAGAAGCATGTGGCTATTACGATCAGCTTACTAAGCCTTCAGCTTGCCACTCATCCCACGCTTATTGTGCCAAACACTTCTCCTATTGCCATTCATTGGGTTCTTCTTGGCTGCAACTGAACATTGATCAGTCCGACCACCCTTACTACTCATCTCTGTCTGAAGTTTACGCCTCCTCATCCTATTCTCCAATCGTATTCCTCTAAGAGCACGGGCCCTCCTCTCAATTTCAAATGCTTGTGAAAAATTCCAAATCCTAACAATGCCTTCCTCACCACCACATACTATACGATCAGCACCAATGTCCACTGATAATAAATTGCACTCAAACCCATGCAACATTCTCTGAGGTGGCTCCACTTCAATAACCCTTGAAACCCTCTTCCCTGATGTATGCCTGCCGCTCCTTAACAACTTTCTCACATCAATCAGCGAAAGCTTTCCGTCACCAGCAGCTGAGACAAGCCAAGGAAACTCAAATGCAAGAGAATTAACAGGTCCTGTATGAGGAATCCATGTAGCAACTAGCAAAACATTAGCTTCAGTACAATCATTAATGATCTCATACATGTGTATGGCTCCATCCTCCCCACCTGTGAAAAGAAAATCTCCAGTATGGCTTCTTGCCAATGACTTAGTGTTACCAACATGGGCACCATTAACAACAGTCAGTAGACAACCACTGTTAGTATCCCAAATATACACATCAGAACCTGACGTACTAGCAACTGTAGTGTCATGCGGTGCAAGACCATAAACCCAGTCACTATGTCGCAAGACCTTTAGGCACTTGAGTAAAGCACGATCCCATACACGCACAGTCATGTCCCATGAACCACTATAAATTCTAGTTAGATCCAATGCAAGGGATGTTATTGGTCCTTCATGCTCCCAAAGCCGAAACTGAGTGTTCTGTTTCTCCGAACCACTAATGTCAAACAAATGTGGGAGGACCTCAACTGCTCTCCAACAATGAATAAATCCATCGGTACCCCCAGCAACCAAGAGCTTCTTATCCGCAGCAACCGCTCTAATAGTGCAACCAAGTGGCTTTGAAGATGCAATCGACAACCCATCCTCCAAATGCCACATTCGAACAATTGAGTCGTACCCAGAGGTAAACAAAAGCTTTGCTGAAGCCAAAACGAAAACTGTGAGAACAGCTTCTGTGTGGCCATACAGAACATCAATGCTATACCGACCAAGGAAAGTCTTACTCCTAAACTCTCTCTCCACAAACAGTTCCTTCCAAGACTTGTCATCCGAAAACCCAGCACCCAACGGGGCAGACGCTATCGGAAGCCCCCATCTCTCACAATAAAATTCCTTCCAAGCATGGTGGTCAGATGCTAACCTATGGAGAATTGGGGATACACACGAAACTATACCTAGCTCTTTAGGATCAAGGCAATTGAGGATCTCACTTATCAACGCCGGGGGAAGGTCAGTTATTGTTGACCGATGAAGATTCGATAAAACATCATTACACGGCAATTGTTTAGATTCCAAAGTGGATTTTGTAGCTTCAATCTCAAAATTCAAATTGTTTAACTCAGATTCAATTTGTGAAAGTAAACTATCTTCAACAGAGTTAGTCAAATCCTTCGAAACTCGAGTGACGCGTTGGCATTCAAATGCCATAAAATAAATCGATGCCCTAAAATTGAAAAACTAAAGAGTTAGAATCTGAATCCCTAGAAAAACCAGAACAGAAACCCTAGACTTAGTCCTGATTAAAATGCGATATTAAAATTTAAAGCAGAAAAATGGAGAAAGATCCAAGGGATAAAGGAACCGCAAAAAAAAAAAGAGTTAAATTCGGGAAAAAAAAATTAAGAACGATATTTGGGCATTAAAGTTACCTCTACTAGTTATTAAATTCGCGATTAGCGATCTGCGAAGCAGAAAAATGATGAAGTGCTTGTTTCGCTTAATTTATTTTAGGGGCTTTTATAGCAAAGGAGAGAAAAGAGTCCGGGTTCAAACGGCGGATTTGGAAGCGAAGAACAATCACCGTTCAGTGGACAACGAATCAGACGGTTAGGATGAGGTGAGCGAGACTAATAGAATGGTACCAGCCGTAGGATTAATAACTGAGGAGTGTATATCCGACGGTGATAATTAACAGGAGAAATTTGACTCAATGATTGATCTTGTTTTCCTTTGTGTTTTATTCTAATATTTTATGCTGTAATGTGCACGTGTATGATATAATCCATTACCAACAAAATATCCACTTCATCTAATGTTGCCTTTTCAAATAGCATTCACAATCCGATGACTGTTTTCATATTTCTTCTCAGTTCAAGCCTTCATAGAATATTTATATTTTTTTAATATAAGTTTTGCTTCAACCTAAACACACGATTATTTCCAACAAAGTTAAATTTTCTTAATAAAATTGAACATTTTTTTTTTTCATTTCTATTCAAATGATCCATTTCATCTAATGTCTGACTTATGAATAAAATTCAAATCCAACGACTAATATACTCACTTTATTTATTTTTTATTTTTATCTTGTTACAAGAGACTTCGTAGAGTACTTGTATTTCTTAATATAAATTTTTGCTTTAGCCCAAGCACCCGCGTGTTTCCAACAAAAATTAAATTTTGCTAACAATCTCTTAACAAGTTCATGTTTTATTTCTGTTCAAAATATATCTATTTGATCCAATTTGTGACTTTTGAGTAATATTCAAATCAATGACTATACTTTTGCTTTTAATAAAAGGCCTCATATAGTACTTTTGCTTCTCTCCCAAAAGCATTTCCTCTTAGTTAACAAGAATAGTGTGTATATATATATATATATATATAGAGGATTCTCTAAGTTACATGCATGTATCTTATCATTATATATATATATATATATAAGTCAATGCTTAAAGGATCATAAATTATTTATATTATAATTACTATTATTTTTACTTTAATCTTTTATAAAAATTAATTTCTCTTTGATGCATGTCGTACAAGTCAACTCTTTCCTTGGTTAGGTAACTAAATATATTATTGGAAAATCTGTTGGAAAAATAGTGGACAAGTAGTTAATTTGAAGTAGGACTTTGACTAGGACTTACTTGGTGTAATAAGTGAACAATTTAGGGTGATCGGGATACTCTTCCATGAGTACTTGAAATGGTATATTTGTATGATTAAAATGATGTTTGGATGAATGAGAAACTGATTGTTTATATATGAACATTTATGCATATACCAGTAAGAATATGAGCATAGAGACTCTCTCTTACGCCCGCCCCGTTTAGTTTAACTCAGGTGCACCCGCGTCATGCGTACACAAATTTCAACCCAAAACTGATTGTTTATATATGAACATTTATGCATATACCAGTAAGAATATGAGCATAAAGACTCTCTCTTACGCCCGCCCCGTTTAGTTTAAATCAGGTGCACCCGCGTCATGCGTACACAAATTTCAACCCAAACTATGAATTTTTTTTTTTTGGCTCTTAAATTGCTTAGAATTGAAAGCAAAGAATCGTAATAGATAAAAGCTAGTTCTGATTGTAAATTACAATTAAATTTTTGAATTAATTACAAACTTTTGATTATAATATCCTTTTAATTATAATATTTAAGGCAGTCATTATCAAGTCCTTAATGTATGGTTTATTAAGACCAAAATGTTCCCTCTCAATACTGATAAATTGATGACTTTTCTTCATTTTAAAAACACAACCACAAAAAAAAAAAAAAACAGAACCACATATAAACGCTATATGTTTTAATGCCCTTGTCATTTTCTCTGTTTGATTTCAAGCACGCTGAAATTTCACTAAGAAACGATTCAAAGGTGTGTTGAAAACACTCGACAGTACGTGGTAAATCTGTTTGAAGAAAATTATTTAATAAAGGCCGAGGGTTATTTCTATAATTTTATATTGTTTATAGTTTTTGTTTAGTTGAATGTTTATTGTAATTTAGCTTTACTGTTTAGCTGTATTTCGACTTTGTTCTACTTAAACTGTTGCATGTTTCGAATAAAAGTCAACATGCATTATACAGGGGAAAGAAAAAAGAAGAAATAAAATGAATATTCAAGGTTAAAAATAAATTAAGAGGCATTAACTGTCATATATTTCTTCTCCAAAAAAAAAACTGTCATATATTTCATAATTTAAATTGTTAGCGTGCACAATTCATGGAAATATTTTACGTATTGCTCTCTCAGATATATATTTGAATTAACAAGAAGTATGAATAAGACAAAAATAATTAAGGAAATATAAATAAATCAATGGCTTCCTCTCATATTATTAAATTTTCAACTAACAAGACATGATTACAAGTATGATCGTTTAAATGAACAAAAAACACACATGGAGACAAAAGAATATGAGACTTCGTTCATCTATTTTTTCTGACGCTTGCTAAATTTATAATTTTGCAAGCTTAGAAGAAGAAGAAGAAGAAGCCAGCAACTGCGGCCACAACGGCGACGACAGAGACCTTAAGAGCAGCAGCATCGCCTTGGGCCGGGGCTTGGGCGGGTGTAGCTCCGGTGGGGGCTGCGGCGGCGGCGTCATCAGTGGTTTCAGGGGTTGGTGGGGAGCTGGCTGGGCTGTCATCTGCCTGTGGTGCAGGAGCAGGTGCAGAAGCAGAGTCGTCACTGCTTGATGATGATGATGGAGCCTTAGAAGGAGCCTTTGATGGAGCCTTTGGTGGAGAAGAAGTAGGTGTAGGTGGGGCGGAGACTGGAGGCTGGGTCTGGTCCTGAGGTGGGGAATCGGCAGCTGGAGCCTGAGCAGGTGGTTCCTGGTTCTGTTGGGGTGGTGGGTTATTAGCAGCGGGGGCCTGGGCGGGAGCAGCTTTTGGGGCTTCCTCCTCGGGCTTATTAGGTTGAGCTTGAGCTTCCTCGGGTGCGGCTGCCGGAGGATCCTGTTCTTGATCTTGAGCTGAGACTGATCCTGCCACGGCCAAGAAAATGAGGGCTAGAGCCACAAGTTGACGCGCCATTTTGTTTTAATTTATTTTTTTGGAGTGATTTTTGTTTTGATTTTGTAATAAAATGAAAGTGAAATAAAGATGATTCTAAAGAATGCAGTAGTTCTCTAATAGATAGAGAATTACTGCAAAGTCAAAGAATGATGTAACGGGAGGTGAGGGGAAGTAAATTTATAGTGTTTGAGTGGAAGGAAAATTGGGGAAAGCAAGAGAGAAAATGAAGGAATTAAAGACAGTTGTTTGTTAATCACGAGATATTTGCATTGGCTTGACCGATTCAAGAGGTGATTCAGATACCGAAATATATGCTATTGTTAGAGAGAGTGTGGCATATTGTTAGAATAGAATGTTTACAAACAAGGGACTACTTCAATTGCATTTTTAGGCTTTTTTTTTTTAATTCAAATCTTTTAGATTTTAGGGTTTGCCGAATAAGTAAATAGTTTATAACACAATTTCTTAAAAGGTGAGGTTATTTATTTATTTTTTGTTTTGGAAATTTACAAAAATAACTTAAGAATTTTAGGGTCTTTAGTCAATTAAACTTTTTCTACCCTATGGAGCCAATTTCAACATTTTTAGACATCAATACCCTTGTCATTCCATAACCTAAAAAACTCCTCTCTTCTCTCCCAAATCTAGCAGCACGGTCTTGGCTTTTCTGACAACAATTAATGGTAGTTGGATGGGTGTTTAACGGCAGCTTCATCTCTAGCATCATGCGGCTGTATTTTTGGCACTTAAACAACAGTTAGACGGGTGATTAACGACAGCTTCATCTCCCAAAGCAATTTTTTTTTTGTTTCATTAAGATTGGACTGTCATTTGAATGTAATTAAGTGTATATTTTATTATAGATGAGTGTTAGTTAATTTTCTATGAATTTTGAAAAGTATTTAATGAGATTATGATTTGAAAAAAAGGGCATGTGAGATGTTTGTTGAAATACCTATTGGATTTCATTATTTCATTTTTGATACATTGTGTTGTGGGTTGATTGTGGCTTAGTGCGAATCCATGTTTGGCAAAGCAGAGCAAGTGATTTTGGGCACAGTCTATCAAAAATGACATAACAAAGTTTAATAAGCATTTCAACAAACATCTCATACGCTATTTTTCTCAAATTATAATCTCATTAAATACTTTTCAAAATTCATAGGAAATTAACCCTAATACTCATCTATCATGAAATATACATTTAATTACATTCAAATGACCGTCCAATCTAAATGAAACAAAAAAAAAAAACTAGCTTTCGGAGATGAAGCTGTTGTCAACTGCTCGTCCAACTACCGTCTAAATGCCAGAAATACAGTGGCATGATTCTGGAGATGAAGCTTCTGTCTAACGCTCATCCAACTACCATCGATTGTTGCCAGAAAAGTCGAGACCATGTTGTTGGATTTGGGAGTGAAGAGAATGTTTAGTTTTTTGAGTTTTGGAGTGATAAGGGTATTGTTGTCCAAAAAATGTTGAAATTGGCTACATAGATAGAAAATGTTTAACTGGCTAATTTTGTAAATTTTCCATTTATTTTAATTGCCTAGTATTCACTAACATGATTACGTTTATAGACCCCCAAAGAAAAATGAAAATCTCTTGAGGAAAATGAACAAAAATCCTACATAAACTAATGACAGATTTCAGGGTCCTCTTAGATAATGAAAATTGCTTAAACAATTGAGAAGCAAAATCAAGTTAAAAAGGAATTTTATTTGTTAGATCATTTAGGACATATATATAGTATTATGTAAGAGTACTTTATTTCATTGCTCTTCTAGACAAAAATTAGTCTAAGTAGTACTATTAAATGGCCAATAAATTAATTTAATGTCCATGGGTGATCAATTTCTCATTTTGCCTTTCCAGTGATTCATTATATATCGACATGTTAATAAGGTACTAATAATGGCGCAACACCAATATCTAATGAATAACACGGTGGAGGATAGTGATGTAACCTAACCACAATATTTATTCATTGCAAAATTTAATAATTAAATTGCGCTATTTGCACCTAGGGATGGCAAAATCCGAGTCCGGGTGCGGGTTTAGCCTTTCCGGATCTGGACCCGGACAAATATTTTTCTATACTGGGCCCGGATATAACCCGCATTTTTCCACTCCGGGTTTCCAGATTGCGGGTTTCCAACCCAAATTGATGAATCTAATTTACAAAAAAAAAACAAAATTCAACTGACAAATCAAATGGAAATTCAAATCTAGGATTTCAGTAAATTAAATACAAATCCATGGCCTAAACAAACCAAATACAAATCAGCTTGGTTCGAACCCTGTAGGAACTCATGATTCGACATTCACGAACTTGAAGGATTGGCACCTGGTGAGACAACGAACGGTGAAGGCAAGCTCTTTACTTCTAATTGTATCAGAGCTAGTTATTGTTCGTGACGGTGGCTGATACAAGTGACGACGGCGATGATTTGATGATGAACAGCCGCGACGCGAAGGTGGGCAAGACGCCAAGATGAATAGCTGCGATGCAAAGGTGGGCCAAGACGCCAAGACAAGCTGATGATGATGATAAACAGCCGCGAAGGTGGGCAAGTGAGTGTGACGACGACGATGATTTGATTTGATTTGATTTGATGAAGACGAGCTGAAGAGGGAAAGGAAATGTGTTTGCTGCGGCTGTGATTGTAAATGAATGAAGCCCTAGGGCACCTTTGCCTTTGGGTTCTTTTTTTTTTCTATTTATATTAAAAATATTTTTTAAAAAATTAGTATTAAAATTAATAAATATCCGGATCCAGATTCCGGACATACGGGTTCGCCTAAAATCGGAACCGGACCAGGACATGTGCGGGTTTCTAAAATGAGTTCCGGATTCCGCATTTTTATACATCTGGGTCCAGAAAAATTTGTCATCCCTATTTGCACCCTTAAGTTTCCTCGTTCTACGTACAAACTTGATCTCATTGAACTCATAACTAAAAATTAAAAGTTATATTTTTTGCTTCATCTTAGGTTTTGAGAGGTGAAGTTATTTGCACCTTAAAGTATTAATTAAATGCTTGTTTACTCTAAAAATTCCCTTCGGCAAACATTAAAAAAAAATCAAATTATACTTTGAAAGGTTTTTTTTTTTTATACTTTTCATGAGTTTTCTTGACCATTTTGATCAAATATATATAGATATATACGCTTAGTGTAAAAAGATGTAACGCAAAAAGTGACCTTATTATAACAAAATTTTCATTTACTCTTTTAACTCATCTTATAGAAAACTACATTTGCAAGGCATGCAAGTCTCCAATCTGCAAATTCTAATTTATACAAGTTTTTGTCTTACCTTTTATCGTACCTACAAGCGTCTGTTGTACGCAGTGGCGGACCTTGACCGGGCTACTGTCCAGAAAAAAAAGTCATTTAAATCCCTTATATTTTGATTAATTTTATATATGGATAGAATTTTTATTTTATTTTCATTCAGTTACCCTTATGTTTTATCAATTCCATATAATAATAGAGCTTTTATTTTATTTTTAAATATGTCCCTAATTTAATTGTATTATTTTTCCTATTGAAATTGGTGACTATTTTATAAAATGATTACATTATATATTTATTGAATAGATTGAAAACATTAGGGGTCTAAAATGCTATTACTGCTTTAATCTATTTCTAAAAAATTCTAATTAAAAAAAAGTATTTCAATGTAATATAATATCGTCACTCGTATTACTTGAAAAAACCATATAGTAACAATTATCAACATTTTCATAAACTTTTTATGTAAATTTTGGTATTTTATTTATTAGTTACGTTAACTAAGAGAACAAGTTAGAAAATAAAATTTGAGTCTTTTGAGTAGTTTTTTATAGAAGAATTATCAACATCTAGTTTTTCAAAGTGAGTCAGAGTGCCTGACAAATAAATAACAACACCCAAATACATTTTTGTTGGGTTGAATTTAGTTTATTATTTAAAACTTTGACCAATAATATTTTTATAATATAAAAAGATGAATAAATTTTAATTGTTTAATTTCTTTAAGGCTGGTAGTTAAGTATTTTTCAAACATAAAGGTTCTACTTGCAAATTTTAATTGATTATAATTACATGTGTTGATTTAATTTAACTAGAAATTCTTAAATGATTTATTAATTCTTATATAATTAGGTGTGAGTATATGTTGCAATGTCAGATTTGGTAATTGAAAAATAGTGTTTTTATATTTGAATTGTCTTTTATTTTCTACTCTTTTTCTATAATTATTTTTATCTAGAGTCTATTTATATGGTTTTTCTACTAATGAATGTTCATGCTTACTTTAAAATATAAAATTTTTAGTTTAACTTGGGTAATATAAAGTGTTGGGTTCACCCCCTGATTGTACGCACCCTATTTGTATTGCAAAGGACTATTGGGTGGAAACATAATCACTAACTGTATAAATAGCATCAAAAAATTTAGAGGTCCAACCAAAAAAAAAAAAAAATTAGATACGGGGACAAAACTTATGATAAGGCACCTCTAGATTGGGAATAATTGGTTTGTATTATTGCGCATTTGAATTGGAAGAATGCCCTTGTTTTGTTGATTATATTTTATCTTGTTCCGAGTGGTTCCTTCAGTGAAATTCTTGAAGACGCGTTTGGAGAAAATCAGCAGGTTATGGACATATCAACATCGATGTGTGCCTGTTAGCTCATAATAATATTTATGGACATATTATATTTGGGATTGAGGCCTTGATTGAATTGAGTTAAATTGGATTGGCTTTGTTTCTCTTTGAAAATAAATAGTGAAATATTGAGATAGGTAGTATATTATTACACTAAACGTCGTATATATTTGAGGATTTTTAATTTCCCCCCTCTTGTAGTTCAATTGAGGAGTGGAATAATATTCATAAATGAGTCCTTCAAATTAAAAATGGCAATCAAAAAGAAAACCAGGGGCTTGTGAATGGCTTAAGACCCTCTAATTAATTAATGCATGCAGCTTGGCAATAGCACAAAATTAAGTACTTCTGTTCTAAATCAGCTAAACCCGTGTTGTCAAGACACACAAAAGCATAAGAAGAACAAGAAGATCACTTTGTTCATATCTCTTTCTGATATGCTTAATTGCTTTTGGTCAAGCTCAGAAGAGGAAGAAGCCAGCAACTGCAGCCACACCAGCGACGGCAGAGACCTTGAGAGCAGCAGCGGATGATGCTGGAGCTGGGGCGGTAGCGGCAGCTCCTGGGCTGCTGGCAGCATCGGTGGTTTCAGGGGTTGGTGGGGAGCTGGAATCATCAGCCTTTGGTGCAGCAGCAGGAGTAGAAGAAGCGGTCTCAGCCGAAGGGCCTTGTGCTGGAGCCTTTGAAGAAGCGGCAGGTGCCTGGGCCTGAGGGGGAGGGTTGTTATTGGACGGGGCCTGGGCGGGAGCAGCGGGTTGTTGTTGCTGTTGTGGTGGGTTGGCTCCTTCAGCTGGAGGTGCCTGTCCGGGAGCTGAAGCACCTTGCTGTGGAGCCGCCGCTGCGTTACCATTAGGGCCACCGGGCGGTGTGCCTGGTGGAGGATTAGGTGCCTGAGCTGAGACTCCTGCCACAGCCATGAAAACTAGGGCGAGTGCAACAAGTTGACGTGCCATTATTTTCTTAATTTCCTGTTTTTCTTTATCTCCTTATTTATAAAGAAACTGAGAGAGAGATAACCGGGGATTCCAAAGAAAGCAGTAATTCTCTACGATAGAGAAATACTGCAAAGCAAAAGAATGAGGGAAAATGGATAAAATGCTGAGGCAATATATAGTGTTTGAGTCGGGGAAAGTTAGGTTTTGGTTTGTTTTGGTTTTCCTAAGATGGCTTGCTAATGTCTTGGTTGTTAGCTTTGGCTTGACCTATTAATGCGGGTGATTCACAAACCGAACGAGTTGATTGGTTCTATACTTGTGTTGTTAGAAAGACTAAATCTCTATCTCCCTATATATGGCATTTGTAATTAGAAGGTGAGCACGTGGAGATTCACTCAAATTTTATCAGAATTTAGTCAGCATTTTATACATATACTAGTGCTCATTTTCTTATATATACTAAAGATTATAAACTATCTAACAGGTGGTACTCCCTTAATTAGCTTAATTAATTAATGTCGGAAAATATATTCTATACACTCTTATAGAATAGAACATAAAATGTCTAATGGGTAAGAAGTGACTAGTGAGAGTGTAAAGTTGCCGTAAAAATAAATGTCTCAAATTTGAATAGAACATAAGCCATTATATTATCTTTCTAATTTTTATTTCGATGAATAACTGCATGCTGATAACATAGATTTATATTCGCCAATGGGCTCGTTGCCCATTAGCAACCCATGCGCCCAATACTGGGACTTGACTCCCCTCTTATATTATGCTGCGTTTATTTTTTGGATTGGAGTGAGAATCCTGAGGAGTGGGAATCCTTGGATTAGGAGTGTGGAGTGTGAGTGAGAGTATGATGTTTACTTAGACTAAATGAAAGTATGGATTGTCAATCAGAACTCTAATTATTTGTTTACTTTGTCTTGGATTTGGAGTAAATTATTTTAAATTACAATTTTATCCTTATGTACAGAATTATAATTTGTAATTAAAAAATTAATAAAAAATATATTTGGAAAATAAAATAAATATTTTATTATATTTATAAATTAATAATAATTACTAATATTCTTAATTATGTAAATCATAATTTTTTATTAATTTTAATTTAAATTATGTGAATAAAAATTATTAATAATAGCAACACAAATGAAATATTATTATTGATAATATAGTACAAAATTAATATTTTTTTAGAATAAAATATTTATTATTATTAATTAAATAAATAATTAATATTTATTAAAATTAATGTTTAATATTATTAATTTAAATATAATATTTATTTATTTTTATTTTATTAAATTTAATAAAATAAATATGATATAATTATTATTTTTAATAAATATGATATTATTTATTTTATTAAATATTATTTATTTATTTATTTATTTTTATAAGGATAAAATGGGAAGAGGGGGGAGTGGATTCCCACTCCCACCTCCCCCCATGGGAGTGGGAATCCCACTCCCCACTCCAAAATTGGGTGGGACCCACGGATTCCCACTCCCACTCCCTTTTTTTTAAGATAAGTAAACACTGGAGTGGGAGAAATCCACACTCCATAGTCCAACTCCAAAAAGTAAACACTACATAATAGTTTTCTTATCTCTCCGCATTTGAGGTAAAATAGTCTAAATAGATCTTTCTTCAATATTAAGTGAGGATCAACCTTCAGGCTATGCCATAATAAGAATATTAAAGAGAGTTTCAAACGATTTCTGATTATAAATATTAGTAGAGCTCTGACTATAATATATTAGTATATAAAAAAAAACGTAGATTTGTATTCAGATTAGAGTAATAATGAGTAAGAGTTGGTATTTAGTGGGTGATTTTTTATTTTTTCCTGCATCCAAACATTTTTAAAACTTGTATCTTTAATTTGAAAATCATGGAACATTAGGGACCCAGGTATTTTTTGCCAGTGCGAAATGAATTAAAATTCCTCGGCCCTCACAAACGAAGCCCGGCAAAAATATCCGATATAAAAACAAAAGCTAAAAAGCCACAACGAAAGCCAGCGTTTTAATAAAACCCAAACCGATTCCATTTACCCGCCTTTTCCGTGGGGCAGGCGAGTCAGAGAAATGTCAGAGGAACCCGCCCCGAAATCCATACCCGAGAGCTCCTCCTCCGCCGTCAACGGCGGGAGAACCATAGAGGAGTGCCAAGACATGATTCAAAGAAGCCTCAGAAGTAATTATTTACTCCCAAATATCTTTTTTCTCTCTATATTTCATTTAATTATCAATAAATCTTGTAAGGGTTTTAGAGTTTCTTAATCTCATTCTTTGCTTTTCCTCTTTTTATTGCAATGATTTGAATAGTAATCCAAGTCCCCGAAGATATATGAGGGTTTTTCGAACTTTTTTTTTTCTTTTAAACATTTGAGTACTTTTAAATTTTTAGCAGGGTTTGTAGTTTTAATATTTTGGATTTAGGGTTCGCAGCATTTCTCAGTGAGTTAATGGATATTTTTGGGTTCTGTATTCTTGCCTGGTTGAATTAGAAATGAAAATCATTTGTTGATTTTTTTTTTTTTTTTTTGCCTTTTCTTCTTCCGACTAGATCCTACGGTGAAATTCTTGAGGCAGCATTTGGAGAAAGCTGGGTGCGGATTTGGTGACAAGTTCATTAAAGCTGTACATTGTAATAAGAAGATTGCTGGTGGCTATGTTCGCGGTGAAGGGGTATTTTATATATATATATATGTATTTATGTTACCTTCTTAGTCTTCAGGATTGCTTTTGATTTATATTGCCGTGTAGCAACTTATTTTCGTGTATTGAAGTTTTAACGCATAAAAAAAGTTTATTCTTTTATGGAGTTGACTTTTAAATTTGTTTACCGGGTTGAGGCTTAGCTTGAGGTCAGGATTGGCTTTGATTCTCTTGGTTGGTTTGTAATTGTAGAGCATAAACATATTTAGTATTCCATGTAGATCAAAGCTTCTTTATAGTTGATAAATCAATTAGATTCTTTTGCTTTTTCTTTTTTCTTTTTTGTTGATTTCTTCAATCTATGCATGATATAAACTTTAATTTAACCTCTGTTGTGTAACAAACAAGTGACCTGCATTTATTATCCTTTCTTAACAGATGAGTTAATGATAGTCTAATGCTCTGTGTACATTTTAATTTGTGTGCTTGTGATTTAGATTTTGGTTTGTAGTAATCACATGAACATCCAAGATGAGGTCAACCAAGTAATTATACATGAGCTAATTCATGCATATGATGAATGCCGGGCTGCAAACTTGGATTGGTCTAATTGCGCTCATCATGCCTGTAGTGAGGTGAGCACATGTTGCATCTTAGTGGAATTTTATTTTTGTTTTCAAATTTTTCTTTCATTTTCGATGTTTTGGTTTTTATTAATTTATTTATCTGTAAACCATGTTAAACAGATTCGTGCTGGTCATCTAAGTGGTGATTGTCACTACAAACGGGAATTACTGCGGGGTTACATGAAGATAAGAGGCCATGAACAGGTGAGTTTCCTTTCTGTAGAAAGACTTTAGTTAAAAGTGTTGAAATGCTGACAGAGATACACCTAGTGACTTATAACATGTGCTGGAGCCAACAAATATTCAAATCTTTTCTGATATAAGCCTGCACTTCACTAAAAAATTAATGAATATAAGTATGCTATAGTCCCTTTATTAACAATAGTCTATTCATGTTTCTAATTTCCTTGCACATTTGGATGTAATTACAAGAGAAAGAAAGTTCAACATTTAGAGTTCTTAGTGCAACAGTGAAGGAATTTATCAATTTAATGATTAAAATTTCCAGTTTTACCATATGCCTACAATGCCATCATGGATTAGTCTTTAAAGAACTATAAGTGACCTATTTTTGTCACTGAATGCTTTAATTGGAAGTACTTATGTTTTGAATGTTAGTCTAATTCAAATTCCATTCCTCAAAAACCTTATATCTTGAGAGAAGGGGGGTGGGGGGGAGTGTTTGGCAGGAGTATGGGTTTTCTTCTACATTGTTTTAGAAGTTTATTCAAAATAAGTAAAATTATATATGGTTTCTGCTCTGATATTCACAGGATTGTGTGAGAAGAAGAGTCATGAAATCGGTGATTGCTAACCCTTACTGCTCTGCGGCAGCAGCAAAGGATGCCATGGAAGCTGTCTGGGATGTCTGTTACAATGATACACAACCCTTTGATAGAGCACCTTGAAGCATGTTTACAGCCAATGCCAAACTAGCTGGTGCTCAATCCAGTTGTATCCAAGAAAATGATTGCTTTTTGCAGCAAGGAGTATGCTCAGATTTTTGAGTTTCATTTGATAGAATTCAAGAAGAGGATTCATTTACTTCATAAATTCTCATTTTTTTCCTTCATTGAGATAATTGATTAATCAGAGATTCAGGATATTGCCATTTTTGTATCTTATGCCAATGTTCAACAGTGATCAATGTTATTATTGAGGTAACATTAAAGAAATAATAGAAATCCATTGCTTTCACTTTCTTCAAAAGTTCCGTGTATGAGTAGTGCTAGGATATTGTAGATGGGTCTCTCAATCTTTTTCACTGTTTGTGGATTTAATGATGATTTTATCGTTCAAGTCATTTGATATTATTGGCTGCTTAGCAAATATATTTGTATTCATTGCAGTTCCTTTTCTTTATTTTGGTAAATTTGTAAATTGATTTCTGCTTGAGATTCTTGAGTATGTCTTGAATTATTCAGTTTGCAAGAATATGTTTTGAATGTACAAGGAATAGGTATTATGGCAAGGGAATCATGTTTTTAAGAGTTAGCTGGCCAAAGAGTTGGATCTGATTTGTGGCATGTGAACAAATTCAAGTTTTCAGCTTCGAGCACCACCAACTTCACAGAATTTCTCTGGCATTTGACAGAGTGGTAGCCATCGGGCAAACCACCATCTGGAGGGCACAGAACAGTTTTAATCATCAGGCTTTGGATGGCTGCCTGCTTCTGCCTGGTCTGCACTTTCCTGATAGTCAAATAGGTGTAGGATGGATGGTTTTGAAGATTGTGGACCACGTGGCGGCGGCTAGACGACTACTTTGTTCCTTTTTTCATTTTTGAAAATTAGACACTAATAGTCCTAGAAAGAACAAAAGAAGCTCCAGGCATGTTCTGCACATGAATCGACAATATTCTTTATTTACAGCATCTGTGTTAGCTAGATTGACCTATAAATGTATATTGTATATTCACTATTGAGATAAACATTCTTGCTAGAGTGGACCCATCTTTGATATTTATCCACTAGATAATTGGTTTCAAGTATTTTGCAGTGGTAAGTGTTTGTGTGTGTGTGTGTGTGTGTGTGTGTATGCACGGCAAACAGAAAGAGTTGGGGAAGAAAAGATTATGGAGAAGAATTAATAACATGAAGGCAGTGCCAGTGCTGGTGTGTAAAACGATATTTTGCCTGTGTTTACTAAGTCAGCTTGAAATATGTGCTGCTAGACCACAATTGCCAGGTAGGAAGGAGCCTGATTTTGCATGGTAATTAACGATCATGCATGAATTTAGGCTGCCGACTGCTTACCTTTTTGTCTGCAGAGAAAATGGAAGGAAGAGATGGGCATGGGCAAGAGTCGGTGCTGCAGTGGTCGACTGAGGATTATTCTCTGCCACGCCGGAGACGACCTGTGCACAATAAGTTGGTTCCCTAACCCCAAGTGATGTCCTTATCTCTTATGTTTTCAAGTAGTGTTTGTAATTGTAGTGAGATGTTGGCTTAGCTTTTGATAGGTTTGGACTATGGCTGATGGAGAAATCTTGCGTGTACAGTAAGGGAAATTCTGGATACTTAGGATCTCGGTTATGGCAATCAGCTTCCTAAATATTTACTTTCTGGACTAATGCTCGCTTCTTTATGCTAATCCAATCAAGGATTTACTACATACAATAAAAGATGAATGCAAGACAGGTGTGAACCTTAATGTTTCGGGTTCAGTTTTGTGAAGGACTAGAGGCAGTGGGTGGAAACTAAGTTCACTGATGTACGATTTAGAAATGATTGTGCATGTATAAAGTTAATTTGCATTAAATAGAACCCATCTTATGAACAATTTTTTGTTCTGATTAATTTTTGAGGCTACCCATCTGGTGGTTTGACTGGTTGACTAAGAGGTGCCTAAAGAGGAAAACACATGCTACTTGTGTATATGTTTAGAGAGCCACGCTAATTTGAAAAATAGGAGAAAATTATGGCCCAGTCGTTGGATTTTAATGGATCATCAATTCAATTAGATCCAACGGCTGGATGCAACGGTGGCACGGTACCACTGTTGCACCGTAACCAGACCCTGAAAAATAACATTAACTGCTGTTGCACATAAATTGTAGTAGTATTATCCTGATAAATCAATTATCTTAATGAAGATAAATAATGAGAATTTATGAAGTAAAATGGTATATGAATATTGTCTTGATTTCTATCAAATGAAACTCAAAAGCCTGAGCATACTCCTTGCTTCGGAAGCCATCATCTTCCTGTACATAACTTGATCAAGAAGCACCAGCTGGTTTGACACATGTTGCGAGGAGATCTGTCAAAGGGTTTTGATGATAATAACCTTATTTTATTTTTTACACAATAATTGATTTTCATTAATTTTATGTAAAATGTTAACAACATTATGGCAAGACTTTATCTTCCTAGTCACCGACTGAACATCAAATACGAGATACATTAAAACAAAATGCATATAATCATTCGTCAAAGACCATGGATATGGATTGAAAAATCCCACAATTTTTGGCACTCTTGATCTTGCTAATTGACAATGCAATTGTTAACATCAAAGGCAAATAGTAACAAAAGGTCCAAAGGTTTACATTAACTTCACACACCTAATTAATGGAATTAAAGTTTACAGTCTAGAGAACATGTAAATATTGTTCTATTTTCTACCAGAGGTAAAAAAATACGATATATTAATTCTTCATTTGAATCTAATACAATTCTTATTCTTGAATGATTGAATCGACAGGAATATTCATCTAAAAAATAATCCTCTATTCGTGACAGGATTCAAACTCAAGTAATTATCTAAAGAAAGCTATTTGAATGCACTCAATCAAGCTTATAGAGAATTAGAAATAAATTGGTGTTGTTATATATTATTATTTGAATTGGTGATTATGCAGTCAACGGTTTATCTTGCATCGATCAAATGCAATTACAGCATGATTGAGATTATACACTCAGCGAATGGCTCCTGATTTATGTTAAAAGAATTTTTGCCCGTATAGAGGAACAATAAGGATAAGGGGCGCGGCGCTAAAATTGATCGATGGATCACAAGCCATTCGGTAAAGTGTATCATCAATGGCTCCTGATTTATGTTAAAATAAATTTTGCCCCAGCAGGGAGAACGGTATGGACAACGAGCGCTCCACCCGTCAAGCGGGTGGCAGAAGCATCCAACAAGTGCTTGGTAGGGCAACAGCCCAGTGAACCGGGCGGAGCAGTTGATGAAAGCGGAGACAATCAATTTCCCTAAATCACATCCACATTTATTTTTAGCTTATCGGGTTTAGTTGCGTTGAATCAGCTCTAAGGTGAGTAACCCTTAAAGCTATTGGATGCACTCTGACATAGGGGTGGGCATGGGTTGGTTTGGGTTGGATTTTAAGTTAACCCAAACCAAACCATAAAAATTTAGATCCAACCCAAACTAACCCAAATATTTTTAACCCAAACTAAACCAAACCAAACCATTTGGGTTTGGTTTGGGTTTAGTTTGAATTTTATTATCAAAATAATTTTTATTTTAATAAAATTTAATTATATCAAAATTATAATAATTATTAATTATTAAATTGATATTAAAATATAAAAAAATATAGTGGATAAAAATTATAATTTTTACAATAACTTAATCCTTAAATTAAAGAATACTAGAAAATCAAAATAAAGTTTAATCACAAAAATTATTATTTCTCAATAAATAAGAACGTACACTTTAATAATAAACTTTCACAAACATGACATTAACAATTTAATAATAAATTTTGCCACTTGTTATTTATTTAATTATGCAATATTTATTTTTATTTATCGTTTTGGTAATTTTGCGATATGTTGTTTACTTATATGTTTAATTTTAGGGAGATTGTCAGTTTCCCCCCTACAGTAATCAACATATATTATTTTTCCCCCTTCTGCTTTTATAATGGCCAAAAACTCCTCTAATAGTATAAGTTTACAATATTACCCTTATTTTCAACTACTCTTTTATTTATATTTATTCTAAATTAAATAAATCACATGAATAGAAACTAAATAAAAAATAAATCATTAAAAATAAGAAATATATGTTTTGATATGAACAAAAAAATTAATAATAAAATTTTTTTATACTTATTTATTTTGTGAAAATTTTCTTATAATAAATATATAAGAAAATTATTAGTCAAATGATAAAAAAATTATTATAAGAAAACTTGATTGACAAATAAAAATTTATTATAAGATAAATAATAAAATATTTTACCTATACTTTTTACATTTAATTTTAAAATATTACAAAATATTTATTATAAGAAAATGTTCACAAAATAAATCATTACAAGAAAAAATTTTATTATTAATTTTTCTACTCATATCAAAACATATATTCCTTGTTTTAATACTTAATATGGGCATTACATTCAATTATTGACAAAAAATTAGCCGCCACTAGCATATCGGACCCAGTCCAAGCCGAGTTATTATTGATCATTAGTAGAGTCTCATGCTCTTTCTATGATGATCCTTCCATGTGGGAGGAATTATTTTTGTAAATAAGAAAAAAAATTTATGTTATTTATAACAATATTTATTTAATTTAAATTTATTTTTACTGTTATTTTCATTTTCTAACTGTTGACAATTGATTACGCCGTAACAAATTTAATGACGGTCTTTCACTTATTTGTGTTCATTTATTTTGTTTTCATTTATTTTATTTGAAAATTTGAGTGTTGGGGTTTTGTCCATAACCCATGGGTAAACCATAACCAAACCATAATGAAATGATTTTCTACATAAATCCCACATCTAACCCATTTTAATGATTTACCCAACCCAAACCATTTAATTTGGTTTGAGTTTGGATAAACCCATGGGTTGTGGGTTTATACCCACCCCTACTCTGTCACAATTGTTTCAGATTCAAGTACAAGCATCTAACGGTTTTCGTGGCTGCTCTTTATTTTATTTTATTAGATAAAAATTCCAAGACGATGATGTCTTCTCTCAACCATAAGAGATTTTAATGCTTTTTTTTTGGGAAACTAAAGACTTGACCCGCAACCATATTATTAAAGATTTAGAGTGAAGACCACTTGATCAAAATTATTTTTTTTAATTCTAAGAAAAAGTTTTTACAAATGTCCAAAAAAAAAAAAAAGGTTAAAAATCACTCACTTAAATCCAATAATGAGTGGGTTTTGGTATATATATTGAAAATAAGGTCAGTTGTTTCCTTGATAGAAAGTATAGCATGAGGAGATGAACTTGGCCCTTGGGGAGAATGGAGATATTATTAACATCATTACATCACTTTGCACAACCGTCTAATAAAAAAAACTTGTACGAAATTTCCCAAATTAGGGTGGTTGTTTGTGGAAAAAAAAAAGGCAAAGGGATCATACAAGCATTAATTCACGTGTTGTTTTTCACAGCATAGACAGGATCGCCAGATTTAAAAGGCGAAGTTAAAAGAAAACAAAACAAACACTCAGACAGTAGACACATAGTTTGTAACGCAACGTGTCTGGCAACTCCGCCCACCTCCCCACCTCTCCATGCGTCTTCTTTCTTCTTTATATTTGCCACTTAAACAACCCTTTATCAGGAAGCGTTTCCCCTGTTTCTTTCACTCCCTTTCTCTTAGTAGTCTCTTCATGGCTCCTGCATTCGAAGATAACAATTCTGAAACTTTGCCCTCAAGCTTTTCTTCTGGCAGTGATGATGGTGTCTTGCATAAATCTAAGGTCACTGTTGTGGGTAGTGGCAATTGGGGTAGTGTTGCTTCTAAGCTCATTGCTTCTAACACCCTCAGGCTCAGTTCTTTTCATGGTACATATTCTTTTCTTTCACTTTCTCTTTAATTCCACTCCGAATTGATAGATTCCCCCCCCCCCCCCCCCTTTTTTTTTTCCTCCCCTATGACATGCATTTTGTTTGAGGAAAAGAAGAAAGTATGAGTATTGCAATATTTTAGTTCATGTGTGCCATTGGAGACGTTTAGTTCTTGGGTATCTTGTATAATATAAACATTGGAACTCTAGTTCCTTGTAGCTATAAAATGAAGCATTCACTGGAACTATTTGAGAATTTAGTTTTTTTTTTTTTTGTAATGAAATTCAGATGAAGTGAGGATGTGGGTATTTGAGGAGACATTGCCAAGTGGTGAGAAGCTCACAGATGTCATCAATCGAACCAATGTAACAGAGTTCATTGATCGTTTTATCTGGATTATTGCATGTCATTTAACTGTTTCTTAATTTGCTGTGTGCTAAATTTCTTTGACAGGAAAATGTTAAGTATCTCCCCGGGATTAAGCTTGGCAAGAATGTTGTTGCAGATCCAGACCTTGAAAATGCTGGTATTTAATTTCTTGCTTTGCTGATCTTGTCTTTCACTTTAAGTATATCTATCCACATTTGTTATATCTAAAGCTGGAAATATAATAATTTTGCTTAATTTTCTAATGGCAAAATTGCAACGGTATGCAGTTAAGGATGCCAACATGTTGGTGTTTGTGACTCCTCATCAGTTTATGGAGGGTATTTGCAAGAGGCTTGTTGGAAAGGTAAATGGAGATGTGGAAGCTATTTCACTTATTAAAGGAATGGAAGTTAAGAGGGAGGGTCCTTGCATGATCTCCACTCTAATCTCCGAGCAGCTTGGTGTTAGTTGCTGTGTTCTGATGGGAGCGAATATTGCAAACGAGGCAAGTGTCGATTTTAGTGTCAATTTTAATAGTTTTGACTTTTATGAAAACCATTAGTTCTCTAAAGAATATAGGCTGCTCGTGCAGATTGCTGTTGAGAAATTCAGTGAAGCAACAGTTGGGTACAGAGACAACAGAGAGATTGCAGAGAAATGGGTTCAGCTATTTAGTACTCCTTATTTTATGGTCACTGCTGTAAGTGCAGCAAACATACTTGTTTGTTGATTATTATGTTTCCTGTGAACTATTACTAACTGCAACTGATCGGAATAGAACTCTAACTTAATGTAGTCATGACAGTTTGGGCACGAATAAAGAAGTCTTAGAGTTGCGGTATATAATGATATTGCTGTAACTTTTCGATTTATGATCTACTGTAGAACATAGCAGGTTAAGAATAAAGTGTATTGAGTTGACAATATAAAAATTTGGTTTTAACTCTTTCTGTCGTATATTCAAATAGGTCCAAGACGTGGAAGGAGTTGAACTATGTGGGACCTTGAAAAATGTTGTAGCAATCGCTGCAGGTTAGTGGATTAATTTTCTTCTTTCTTGTTTTATCCTTTTTGGCGTTTATGAAGAATCAGATGACTGATGGTGGGATGTCAACGTGACAGGTTTCGTTGATGGCCTTGAAATGGGAAATAACACTAAGGTATAAGAAAATAATTCTTTTAAAGTTTATATCCCTCGGTTGTGTGTGTTTGTTTCTAACTTTGCTTTTATGTGAATTACTAGGCTGCAATAATGAGAATTGGTCTCAGAGAGATGAGAGCCTTTTCCAAGTTGTTGTTTTCATCTGTTAAGGACAGCACCTTCTTTGAGAGCTGTGGTGTAGCTGATCTCATCACAACATGCTGTAAGCAAGCACATTGCTGCCTTCTCCTTCTAGTGCAATTTTGCTTCGATAATGATTTCTTTTACTTTTGTGGCAGTGGGAGGAAGAAACAGAAAAGTTGCCGAGGCTTTTGCTAAGAACGAAGGGAAAAGGTTAAGCTTTGCCATTTGGTACCCTAGTTAAAATAGAAAATTTTAGAATTGATTGTGACCTTGCTGTTTGTCTTATGCAGGTCTTTCGATGATCTAGAAGCAGAGATGCTTCAGGGCCAGAAATTACAGGTATATACGAAATCTAATTATAACGAAGTACTGACTGAGGCAAAACTCAGAAATCGTTGGGGCTGAATATTATTGGAATTTGCAAAGATGTTTTATGAGTTGGATATATCAGCTTGATGAATTAATGAAAATATCAAATGCTTCTAAATTAGTACTCGTAAAATATGGTAATAAGCATAATGACAGAGTCTGCAATAAATCCCTTTCCGTTAAAGACTATTGTGTTCGCATCTTGTATCTTTGGAGGAAGGAACTTTCAAGCTGTTTTTAATATTGTGTATATATAGATGAAGTCATGGGAATACTAACAGGTAGCTATTCTATCTGTAAAAAGATTCATATCCATCCCAAGAATCATACAAACCATGGACTTAAAGCTAGTTATAAAATAACTTATCGAGGGTGTTATTTTGTTGTTTCTGTTGTTGCCACTGATTCAGTCTCTCTCTCTTATTTGAAGGGAGTCTCAACTGCAAGAGAAGTTTATGAAGTGCTAAGCCACCGTGGATGGCTAGAGCTGTTTCCGCTTTTTGCAACAGTGCATGAGATCTGCGTTGGGCATCTCCCACCGTCAGCCATAGTTGAATACAGTGAGCGCAAACCCAGATTGTCTCTACTGGAAGGCTCTACTCAGTACTACTGACTCTTCCCACAGATAGAAGTAATATATTTCACGTATTTGAGGTACAGTTTTGAAAGTAAACTTTTTCTAAGTTGTGCAGCATGAACAGGAGCAAAGCCTAGACAAACTTCTGGCTGCTAATTAACTCATGCAAAATCAGTTGCCGTAACAGTGAGATCGATCACAGGAACTGAAAATGCAGCGTGTCAGGAACCTTCAAGCTTCAGAGATGCCTTTAGCCTTCAAAAGCTTTTACTACTAGTATCTTCTGTTTTTGCATTGTTTTAGATATTCAAAGTGTTCTCTTTTGATGTTCAGAGTGCCAAATGTGACGCAGAATCTGATATTCAGAGTGCATAATACCTTCTTATCAAATGTTAGAAAACGTCTATGGAGTATGAAAAGATCACAGAATAATAACATAAAAAATTTTTACCCAGTGTCTCAAAAGGAATGTAGTAATCTGGGTTGCCTTTGTTTGATGAAATGAAATTCAATTTTGATAAGAGTTTTATGTAGATATGGCATCAGGTGTAGAGATATGATTTTATTATTTCCATGAAGTATTGAAATATAGAATTATCTTTAGAATGGAATTAAATAAAAGCATTTTATTTTGAATTTTCATTAACACATGAACTCAACGAATTCGACGGTCGGCATGGCTATAATAAATAAAAATTTCTTAAGATTTATTATCCTAATAAACTTATTAGAACTACATAAAACGCGCACGTGGTGAAGTATCATCAGGACCACTCCAGTCCAGTGTGACCTTGTTCCTTTCAGGCAATACCAAATACTTTAATACTTACGACGCAAGTCATTGGCGCCAACTGTTTGACAAAATGTCTGAACGCGACATTTGCCAAACCTTATCTTTTGTTTGTTGATTATATTTGATTGCACTGGATGTCACCACCAACGGCGGCGCTGGACCCCTCGCCGTCGCCGAGAAGATGCTGAAGTCCTGCTGACTTAAAAAAAAAATTGAAATTATAGTTTTAATAGTTAATTTATCATTAATTTCCTTAAAAGTCATTTCTAGGTGTGTATGGATTTTTTAAAATACAGAATTATCTTTTCTCAGTTCCTATCTTATTCCTTTTTTCTTCCAAGAAATTAACATTCATCATTTATGTGTTAAAATAGTTTCTCTTATTTTTCTCCTAAATGTTAATTTTCTTATCAAATTAGACAATTACTGATAATTTCTTTTTCTTATCTTTGTTTCAGTTGTTAAAGAATTTATCACCAGGCCAAATCTATCAATAATTTCATTCAGACATGTGGTTTACTAATTTATCTATTAATAAACCCATTAGTTTATCTATTACATCTGCAAGCTCATTAGTTTGAAATTATTAATAGAGTGATTAATATCCATTCTTGCTTTAGACATAGACTGATTTGGCCTCAATAAATATGATGGACCCAATATACCCAAATACCAGTTTCTTTGCAGCTGGGGTTCAGCTCGAGGACCATCTATAGGGTCGCTGTCTCAATCAAATCTACTTGCTTCGCAAGAAACATGATTGGAGAGCTGGATAAAATTATTGTGCCAGGAAATCAAATCATCACTAGTCAAACATTTCACCATGCCATTGAAGCATGCAAATTAGGGACCATGATTCCCTCCTATTCTAAGCTTTTCTTAGTATATAGTTCTGGTGAGTGATTAGTGATTAGAAAAGCATAATTATAATAGTTAAATTTCATCAATGCTTTAATAATTACAAACAATATAAGGTTTTTAAAAGTTTAAGAAAGTCAAGATCAAGAGAAAATCCTAATCTGGAAATTAAATGTTCTTCTACGGAGGTCTTATCTACAAATAATTATAAAAATTTGGACCCCCTTGTATGTGTTTGCTTGAACTTTAAAAGATTTTACGAAATCATTGAGATTTATTCATATGTTACATTGTTTTTTTTTGTCAATTACCAATTTAAATGTCATTACCGCTATGATAAAAGCTTATATCAGTAGAGAAACTAGCTTGCACTTATGAAAAAATGACATCATAATGACAAAATGGAGTCATAGTGCCAACAGCACCTAGAGAAGATATCCCATGATAACACCATACCCTTTTCTCATTTCATGCCTTAGTTTTTACAGCGATACCAACAAGACAACTACACGGCCAGAAAACAATAGTAATAAGTTATAAAAAAAGCTGCAAAACACATTCACCCCCACACCAAATCCATGCAGATGTATGTTTGCTCTGAAGAATTACCCATTTCGTATTCTATCCAACCGATCAACACTTTTCCGGGCTCTTTCCAACTGGTGGTCGATGCTTTTCCGGGATTTCTCGTGGCAATCCACACTCCTCCGAGACCTCTCCATTTGGTCAAAAGACATTCTTATTTTTTCTAGCTTATCGGCATTATTGGAATGATTTTTCAGTTTTTCGGGCCTGTCAGTGCTCTTCCTTGGTTTTTCTCTCCTATCAGTGCTCTTCCTTGAACCCTCAAAAAAATCGGTACTCTTTCGTGCCTGCTCAAAATGGTCTGTACTTCTCCTAGAACTGTATCTCTGGGAAGGAGATTTTTCGACGGTTGATACGAATTTCTTGAGATGCCTGATATACTCGGGATAGTGCTCTAAATCACAGTGGTTCCCTCCTTTCAGCCAAAGCGGTTCGTACTTCTCTTTACACAGTTCCCACAGTTGTTTACCATGGGAGCAATCAACTACTTCATCTGAAGTTCCCTGTAGAATGAGAAAGAATTTTTAAATGGTAAGGTAATGAAACAGTATACTATATACAGTTTCCATAAGCACTTACTAAGGAATGTTGCTAAAAATCTCCTAGATAAAGCATTTACTGATAAATTAATCTAGAGATCATTTATAAATATACAATGTCCGAAGTTCAGATAGCTAGTGATGCAAATGGCTCATCCAAATGTTTATTGAGAGGACAAACTAGTCATTAACACTACTAATACCACTCAAAGAAATTTTGTTTTCAGTTAAGCAGATGGATCAAAAAGAAAAAAAAAAATGACACAGACATCAGTGTTCCATTACCTACCTCAATAAAAATTGTTGACTACCTATTACGTACCAAATAGTTCAATAAGAAAATAAAAATGGACAAGATGTGCTCAAATTCATATGCAAGTACCAACTGGCTTGACTTAATAATATTCAATGAAATCACCATACAGCATCATTTTTGTGAGTGCAAATAAAGAGCACAGGAATCAGATTACCTATTCATGAGTGTCACGTGCACAACCACTTTTCCCTGAAACCCAACTGCAATTGTTTTTTCTACTACTATTATTATTTCTTTTGTTTACTAACTCTACTATGTTTGTCAATACTACTTTAGTCTTTGTAAAAAGTACAAAAGCAATAGCGAAAGTAAATATTACATTATTTTCCTAAAAATTAGAGAAGAGAATCTAAGAAGCATTAAAGTTTGGAATGGCTGAACAGGCATTTTTTAATTCGTTACATCTATATGAAGGTCAACTAGGCAAATTTTAATGAGAGTATTCAACTTTTGTTCACATCCGTTGGAAAGATGAAGCTTGTATAAGATGCAATTACATTTGTCTTTGTCAAGACTATTATTTTACATTCTGGGTTTCACACTACCTCCAAAACCGACAAACTAAAAGTTACCAAACATGACAGGCATCTTCTTGTTTGGATTTGAGAGAGTTGAATGGCCCAAAAGTCTACTGCAAAATTGATCTGCGTCAGACTTGATTGAAAGAAATTGACTTCTAACCAGAACCTCAATATGGAAGAACATGAATGGTGCAAAATTATGACAGGTATTGATGATATGAAAAATGAAAGTAACATTCCAAGAAAATCACAATGTAATGTCATTGACAGTCTACAGTTTACAGTTTACACCCACTAATTGAAAGCAACTCCTCACTTGGGTCCATATATTACTAAAAAGTCTTCAACCAAACTTGAGTCCCCATTAAGTTTCATTATGAATCAAGATATTCTACGAAACATATGGAGCTATAAAGATGACAACAAAATATGTCATTCATGCGTCGGTAATATCATGGGTCATAACTCCAAATAGGATTGAAAAAAATTTAGAATGGCATACTTACATGAATTATAAGAACAGGACAATTTACAAGTGGAATTTTGTCAATATTCTGCAGACAAAACAATAAATATTTCATTAAGTTACTAATAAGAAATGTAAGTACTTATCAACACAATAAAAACCAAAGAAGGGTCACGTTACCTTATAAATGTCAAACCAGTATGTACGCTTTACAGGATACATGACCCTTAAGCCTGAGAGAATGGGACTATGCAGAACAACAGCCCTTAACTGAGGCAATCGAGCGGCGAGGTCCAAAGTGGGGCCACTCCCAACAGATTGGCCATAAAGGATGATATCTTCCTGCTTCGTACCATAACTTTCTTCAAGGCACTTGTACACAGCTTCGATATCTGCATATGTGTTGTGCTCACTTGGCTGCAGTTCAGGAAAGATGATCCTTTCAGCTTCTAACATTATCACCTCATAGTTATAGGATACATTTGCAATTATTTCAAAATTTTAACAAACCTTTCCAGTTGATTGCCCATACCCAGAATAGTCATATCTGCACGTAATCAAAGAAGCAATAAGAAAACAGCCATTATTATGTTTAATTGGTCACTAGATGGATAAATTTTCTGTTCCAATTTCTGAATATGCATTAACATTTTTAAGACATAATATGCTGATGGCGGTTTACATCAACAACTAAAAATTGTAATATTTGGAGACTAGTAAACCTTGTGAAAATCCTTGAAAGTCCAATTATGCAACACAGCTACGCCAATTTTGTGGACTCACTTTAACATGCTATACAGGCAAAGATACCGCTAACCAAAATCCTTTAATGAAGTCCAATCACGTGAATGCTCCAACAAACCTTGCACTTGCAACCTCCAATAAGGGAGAATTAGTGGACCACACTTCAACAACATAACTAGTTTCCATCTTCAGAATGGGAAGAAACCATTTATGACTCTTTCTATGATCAACAGCTCGAATATTTATCAACTCCCCAAAGTATTCAAAAAGCTTTCCATTTAGGTCATGAACCCAAGAAAGACCATAAGACAACCACAAAAGAAGTAACTAAATTTCCATTTTCAGCTAATTCACATGAATCCAGGCTAACCATCACTAAATCTCGATTAGTTTTAAACCTAAAACAAAGAAACAGCCAAAGTCACCAAGAAATTCCCAACTAAGGACACTTAATTCACTAAAAGAAACAAAAACCCAGATGCCAAAACGAATTAATCAACACACACAAACGAAATAACACAATTCCTGAACCAATGATGATAAAACAACCCAAAAGTTTAACTCCAAAAAAAAGTTAACACTTGCACATATAAACAAATAGAAAATAGATAACCAGAAGCAGAGGAAAAACAGAGTACCCCATGAGATTAACCCTCAAGTGGATGCTTAATTGGATGAAAAGCTCATACATCTGGCCCAGATCGGCAGCGTTTCCATGAGAATACAACAAAGTTGAGCTTGCCATGGGATGCCTTATATACATTGCCACAATCTCTGTGCCTCTTCTAGTGGGCAATTTGAGAATTTCAACGTTTTCACGGTGAGGATATGGACTAAGGAGCAAGAGACCAGTAAGCTCATCTGTGATCAGCTTATATGAAGGTGGGTTTGGTGGAAAAAAAGCAAATTTTGCCGCCATTGATGAAGTAACTCCTCCCATTCTTTATTATTCTTCCCCTGTCTTTGTTGCTCTGACTTTGCTCTATCTGCCTCTTAAAATTTTTGTGTGTATGTGTGTGTTTTTTAATTATAGAGAGGAAAATAGTACTTTGGTTTTTGGGTGATGAACTATTTAGATCAACATTCTTGCTTTTTCTTTTTCTTTTTTGTAATTCTTTTTTCCAGAACCTTAAACTTTTAGAGGATGAAGAGATTTTGTTCTTCCAGTGGCTATTAGGTACTTGGGGGAGAGAGAGAGAGAGAGAGCGGAGGAAAAAAGGAAAAAAAGTGTCTGTTTACTTTAGTTTTTTCACTTGGGTTTTGGTTTTGGTCACGGCCAAAGGGAATGGACCAAACATTGTGACATTGTGTAGGGTCATGCAAAAATGGACAAGAAAATTGATATAAATGGTTACCGATCACTGTGGCTTAACAAACATGAACCCCACTTCAACTCCATGTCAGGTGAGGTTGATTATTTGATTTGTGGAATCGTGACCTTTTGAGTAACTAATTTGATTACCATTTTTCTTCACTACACGACCTATTTGTTTGATATAATAGATTATTACACATAGTAAACATTGCTGTCGCATGACTCACTCCGTTAATTCATGTACAATCGAATTTGACTTATATGTAAATATATATAATTAATAATAAAAAAGCCACTATCCAAGTATTTGACAGACTTCATGTAAAAACATTCCATCAATCTTTCCTATGATGTACATGGAATATTCTCTTCGGCTGTAACTTGGTGCTGTCAATTTTTTTCCCCCCCTCTCTCAAACAGTCAAACAAGCCAAACCAAGAATTAGATTTGTGTGTGAAGAATTTTTTGAACTTTTTAAATACCCAGATGGGTAATTCATATGATTTTATCTGAACTCTGATAATTAGGAATTCTATTGGAAGCAGTTGGGCAAGATCAGACTGTTAGTATAGTGCTTAGGAATCTTCTGCAATATCTATGCACCAAACTTTGGTTTCATGTGGAATTTTGATTTAGTGGCTGCTTTATGTCACTTTAAACCCAAAAGAGTTTACACAGCTGTAAGTTTGGATTAAGTCCAAGTTCATGTCTTCGCATTCTTACAATTTAGTGATACAATCATTTTCACTCTACGAGGGTGTTTCTAAACAACTTGTTTGGCATTTGTTTGGCAAGATTGAATTTTGTTATATTTGATAGATTAAAGAAAATGACATTAAATCAAGATAAACGAGGGATAAGAATTATGTACATCTTAAATGATGTGATAATGATTTAAGAATGTTTTATTACTTATCATATAGTTTGATTATTCAATGACATTTTTAAACTCAACCTAAAAATATTTACAAACAATAGATAAATCTATTATCTTTTCAATATATTTGAGAATTTCCTAGAACATATATTCTTCAAAAAAATTTTCTTTCAAATATTCTAAAGTGAAAGCAAGGACTTCAATATTTTTTCAAATTATGCGAACTACAAATTCGAATTCAATTGTTTAAAATAGTAACCGGTGAAATTGTGCTAAAAAGTGAGTGTCTAACAACCGAATAAGTTAAAATGTTCAAGGCGGGCAAAACATTATACTTCCCATGCTTTTTACAATATATTTGATCCTTGCTTAGTGGCTAAAAAGGTCTCTAGCTTTTCCTTTTTTTTTTCTTTTTTTTTTTTGCCTCCGCCACGATTTTAACCCATTAATGAACTAATCTTGTTTGGATGTAAGCTTAAGTTAATGGAAAATTGGGAGGGAAACAAGAACAATCACATGGCCTCTGGGCCTTTTCAATTGAAGGGCATTATTGCTAGTAATAGAAAATTAACACATTAAACTCTTTCATAGCTCCCTAATTTCATTTCCATCCATCACTCTTCTCCAATCCCTATGTATCTCGTGACCATCACTCGTTTATGCTCAGCACGTGGATCCTTCAAGTCAAAGAAAGGCAGTGTCAGCCAACCTTCAAAAGAATAATAATAATCATGATTTAAGGAGCTAGAAAAGCACTTTCACCCCATGTTAAAACTACATTTTCGACTACTATTTAGAGCTATTAAGAAACCGTGTACAGTTGGAATCACTAAAACTCCACCCCTGTTGTGTAGGACAACACAAATGCATATGAGTTCTGATGATGTGATTTCAGTGTCATCATATCAAAGCAACAAAGTTTGCTGTCGTTCTAAACTAAGATCCCCAGATATTCAGAAAGCAAAGGCTCAGCAGAAATCTCCAAATGGTTTTTTGATCAAAGCTTTCAATCTGAAACATAAAACCTGCACTCCAATGTCGAAGGAACAATTTTGAGTTACATGCAGGTCCTGAATCAAGTAAAAACTAATCACTTTGATTCCTTGGTCTAGAAATGCTGCAGGTGGGACCAGGCCTGTCCTGGCCCGCCAGTACAGGCGCAGCAGCTTATCAACCACACCCTTATGGACCCAATTGTCAAGCATAAGCTGGAATCAAAGTCGCAAAAAACAGACTCAGTGGCTTAATAACAACAACTAATATAATAAAAATGATAATGAGATATGAAGCCAGTAACAGAATATAAGGGAAGTTTGTACATCATGGGGTCCGTGACTTTAAGCAAATGAAAAAGAAAGAAGAGGTGGGACACATTTAATATTCACTCTATCTTCTTTGTATTCTAATGGGATGATGATACATGTCCCTTGTCCGCAGCAGGGATGTTAAATGAATCCCAGAATTCATGTTTATGCTAGTTCGAAAAGACAAGCTACACTCATACAGTCGCAAGCATGCGAAACCTATGAAACATTCATCAGTCATTGCGGATATCAGTTTCATATGACCGAACTATAATTCAGCTCTAGGGGTCTAATTCTTGATGATCATACTCCCTTAGAAAAAGGTACAATGTGCATGCACTTAAACATTATGCCTATATTCCTATATATTAATAACAATTGGTAGCTCAAGATGCTATGCCCTAGACAAAGCAAAAGAGTACAGATTTGTGAAATCCTCTACCATTACCCAACTGAAGTAGGAGCTACCAATAATTTGAAGGTGGCAGTGGGTAGTATGGTGCCGGTCAGGAGTAAGCATCAAACAATATTGACCTGATCAATAATACGAGAGGCTGTCCCCTTTTATCAGGAACAGTGATCCTCACAAAAGAAAACAAACAAAATAAAATAAGACATTCACCCACATAGAAACAGAAAACGTGGGTGAGATTAAACAAAGCAGTTGGATCTTTCAACCATGCTTAACTGGCATAATACTTATACAAGTTGAAAAGCATGTCTTACAACCTACAGGTCTACTGACGTGGCAAAAATTTAGGTAACACTTCTCCACTTCATTGTTAGGATTCTCGACAGATGTCCAATTAAACTCCCTTCCATCTATAATGATATTGATAATACCAACAATATATTATCAGTTTCTCTAAATAACATATTCATATTAAAGGTCCATTCTCCTTTTTTTTTTTTTTTGGGATAAGGGTTCTCTTTCTAAACTTATACTCTATATCCTATCATAGTTCCTAAATCATTCCACAAAAGCCAACCACAAATATTTTTAATTCGAAACCAAAAACTATTCCATATCTGTAAAATAAAGCTAGAATTTCCAGACCACTATAGGATAACACCACTACTGGTCAGTCTTTGGCCACAGCGTAGTGGAAGAAGAAGCCATCCTGAGCAACAGAGTTTTTTGTTCATCTGCAAGAATTGTGCAGTTTTGTTTGGATTAAAAAGGCGGGGAAAAGAAGCAATCTTAAATAACATCTGCATGATAATGACTGAAGATTGACCTTCAGATACTGGCAAAACAAAGTAGAGTTCTCTCAAACAATGGGCTTACAGTGCAGTTTCTAAAGCAAAGATTTGTATCTTGCGTGCTTTACGATCTTGTATGTAATATTTGAGTGCAAGATAACCAAATTATATATCTGGGCTGTTCTGACTAAATCTAAAGTAAAAACAAATTAATAAATTCTAATGCTTCCATGACAAAACTGTAAGAGAAAGGAGATTTTATTTTCTAAAGAAGCATCTATAAGTCAACTTTGCAAATCATTCCACAAACCCTAGATCTACGCCATCCACTAGTGCTTTTAATTCAAAACCAACCACAAATCAATATTTGTGAACTCAAACTAGAATTTTCAGGACACTAGACATAACACAACTATTTGTCACTCTTAGACCAGTGTAGTAAAAGTAACCACCCTGAGCGACAGAGTTTTTTGTTCATCTGCAAGTACAGCACAGTTTTTTTTTTTGGGGGGGTTAAAAAAAGGCAATTTTGATTAACACGAAAGCCAGTTACAGTTGTTGACTTATCAGATTGACCAAAAAATATTAGCAAAATAAGAGAAAATTTCCCCATAAATTTACAAAGCAGAGTCATACTCTCAAACAATGGACTTCGAATTCAAAAAATCCAAAGAAAATATCATCACTAGAACCCTCAAAAAACTGTCATCCCTTTGTAACCGAACTTTACTTTGCTTGTTTCATATGTCACTGTTACAGTTTGCTCACTGATAACCAATTCATTTTCTACACTAAACTGCCCCTGTCATGCTTGGTTTACAACCTGGTATGTAATATTTGAATACAAATTTTTATTTACCTCAGATAAAAATAATAAATCTCTGGGCATATATATGCAAGTGAAGTCAAGTTTGCAACTCAGACTTTTATTAAAAGAAAGGAGATCGCATACTTGAAGAGAAAATTTAGGTCAGGTAGACAGTTCCATATATATCAGCCCAGAGTGACAATGCAAATATTCTCATTTACTGATGGTATGTAATATTTGAATACAAATTTTTATTTACCTCAGATAAAAATAATAAATCTCTGGGCATATATATGCAAGTGAAGTCAAGTTTGCAACTCAGACTTTTATTAAAAGAAAGAAGGAGATCGCATACTTCAAGAGAAAATTTAGGTCAGGTAGACAGTTCCATATATATCAGCCCAGAGTGAAAATGCAAATATTCTCATTTACTGACGTTTTAGTGAAATGTACTACTAGTAAAGCATTTAATTTGAGTAGTAGCAACAACCAAACTGTAAAGAAAAGGTCTTCAATCTTCATCACAATTCACCAGCAACAAGTAACAACTTCGTTGACATGTCTCAATGCAACCTGACTTCTGACAAAGTCTACTTATGTCAGACAGGGAATAAGTACGCCAAACCGTTTGTCCTTAAACCACAGTGATTTAAATGCCAAAATCAAAGTAACAATAATCCTTTGCCAAACAGTGATAATAGCTAACATGTGAGGACGGTGTTTGCATGCAGAACTACTTAAGAGAAAACACAATAACAGATGACAGGAAGAAAGACCAGAAAATGAATTAAGGGAATGCATTAGTTTCCAAAAAAAAAAAAATTCAGGCAAATGGTCATAAAACTGTCCCTAAAAAATCGAAACTGCATTGCCAGGAGATGCTTCAATTTAACCAGATATAATTCTCATTCTCACAGACCAAAACAAAAAAAAAAAGATTAATTTACAGGAGAAGGATGTCATTGGGTATCAATGAGCATACAGCCTGAGTATACTTGCTCGAAACACCAGATTACTAAGCCATACACATCAATAGATGCAAACAAGTAATCTCTAAAGAAACAGGCAACATGTTAACTCCCTCAGATATCAGCATAGACTTACAAATGGTTACACAATTAGTTTCAAATCACATAATAACCTCATGAATTCACTAAGATAACCATGATAACATCTAACCTATATAGGACCTAATTACAGGTAAAATTTCAAACATACACAAGACTTCTAATCATCAACGTAATCCAACCATGCAGAAAATATCATTCCAAAACCAAAATATTATTACATAAATGATACGAAAAAATTAGTTATTACTATAACAAATACAAGTAAAAAACAATGTCTCCACTACAAAAGGAGAAATTTTTTTCATTCTAAACGCCAAATTCAAAAACTAAAAGACACTTCAAAAATCAAACCTAAGTCTGTCTCCTAAGACGCTTCCTCAACTTCTTGTACTTATGCTTGTTCATCTTCTTCTTCCTCTTCTTCTTCACACTGTCAGCCCAGACCACTGTTTCCAACACATCATCGGAAACAACGTCGTCCGGCTCAGAAAGGATCGACCCTGTTGATAAAATCGGGTCTAGAAAAAACCCAAATGGGAAGCTGGGGTAAAAGAATGAGGAGGTGAAATTGGTCAAGTTCTCTTTCGTTGGCGGAAAAGAATCCAAGCGATGGTGATGATGATCTGGTACGGTGTCGATGTGGGCTTGGTGGTTAAGAAGGAGAGGGGGCGCAGTGAGATTTGATGATTGTTGAGTGTGTAATGAGAAAATTAGCCTCGTAGGTGGCCGCTTTTTGAGAAGTTTTTGAAGACAGGAAGCCATTGAAATAGGAAAAGAATTGTGTATTTTTGCTCCTGCAAGTAGAAGGCGCCTTAGGAATTGGTTTCCTTTGCAGGGTTTTGACTTTCTGAATGAAATAGTCAAGGGCTCAAGTATGAGCCATTGCGGCCAACTAAGCCAATTGATTGGGGCCGAATCGCTGAAAGTCCTAAACCAATGAGTCTAACTGGGGCCCGATCGAGAAAAATGAAAAATGTATACGCCAATTTGTGAAAAAAAAATAATTTGAAAACTGCCCCCATGCAGGATCGAACTACAGACCTTCAGTTTACAAGACTGACGCTCTACCACTGAGCTATAGGGGCTGTTGATGTCATCCTGATTTAGCATTTAATATAGTATTAAATGTATGTATCGTAAATAAATAAATAACCTGTTTAAAATTATTTTTTTTCTTTTAAATTAGTCCAACATCATTTTGCGTTACACGTGGTGTATTGTAACATATGCATTATGTTTTTTCTTTTTATAAAAAAAACAAAGGTAAGTGGTGGGCTAAACTCAAATAATTTTTATTTTTCCCTTACCTCCTCAAGGCTCGAAACCGGGTGGTCAGCTACTACAAGATTCATGTTGTTACCAACCCGACCACGCCCTTGGGGGCAACATATGCATTATGGTTTCCTCAAGATAGGCTTTTACCTTTGTGAAAGTCAATTTTTACCTAATTTAGGAGGCTTTCAATATATGATAACTTGTTTTAATGATGATAAGGAAATGATAGGGCTAGTTAGTTTCAGATTAAGCTAGTTTTGAATATAGGGAGAGGATGGGTTTCGTGCCGCAGAATGGATCAAAGAACTGAGCACATTTATAATACCACTCCTGCGAAAGCAAATGTAGCAGCTCCAACACTCATTAATTTTGCATATATTGATTCTTGTCCAATCCAGATTTATGGATCAACAGATCTATATGTGTGTTATGGATTAATGAAAATATGCAAAAGCTCTATGTTGGACGGGTGGGTGCCCTAGATGGGTTGACCCGACCCATGGGTGAAGGAAGTTGGTTTGTGTTCAATTTCCCAACTGCCATAAAAAATCGTTGCTGTAGAGGTGTGTTTTTTCTTCTTCATTCATTCAAAATTAACAAGATTTTTTAACAATCCGAAAAGGCATATATATACTGCGACTTGAGGAAGATTTCTAGTTTTCCACTAGTGATTTCTTTCCGATCGGTGACGTGATCCAACACTTGTTTATTCCGCTACATAATTGGAAAAAGGTAAAGCCTATTGACTTCCTTTTAGAATTTGTTTCATTGGTATCAGAGCGTGAATTGTGTTGGATTCGTGCATTGGTTGTATTTAATTCATGAAAAGCATGATTTTTTTTTTTAAAAATTATGATGGCTGTTGTTTTAAAAGTGTTCTGGAATGTTTAATATGAATGGATTAATTCTGGAATTGATATTATTAAAACCGGCCTAGGGTTTAGATTGCATGACCCTAAATATATATGAAACTCGAAACTTCAATGGATCATATCTTTTGATCTAGGACACCTAACATTATGTGTAATATATCATTGGAAAGATGTTTTCGAGAGCTTGCCAACAGTATGTGATTTGTTAAAAATGGACTTAAGACGAGAAAATTATGGTGAAAATACGATTCTTGTTGGATTAGGGTTTGGAAATGGTTAAAAACCCTAATTTGGAGAAGATGATGGACAATGCTAGAGTTAGTATTTTGACGATTCCAGCCTATTCCGACCTCCATTTGAAAATCCGAACGTACTATTGAATTCATAATGAAAAATGGAGTCGGACGATGCCAGAACCAACGTTATTAGAGCGGCGCAAGGCTGCGCGTGGGTCCCACATGTCGGTTGTGTATTGAACTCACACGGTAAAATTGTGCACTGTAGCATACTGTAGGCTATAGCAATTGTGCGTTACTGTAGTGAACTGTAGCGGCACTGTAGCGTGCGTGGGTATATATCTATATTCGTAATTGTTTATATATTTTACTATTTGGGACTCCGATTTGGGTGCCGTTTGCGCCGTTTGATTCGAAATTTAATTGTCTATATTGTTTTAATATAAATGATTATTTTAATCATTTCTTGCTTTTGAAATAAAATTTTGGATCAAATATATATTGTCTCACGGATGAGCATTATATGTTAATAAATGTTTTGCTCTAGTGGGAGCTTGAAATATTTTTTTTAAGGGAATTGGCTAAAATCTAATCTCGTATTTAGTGGTTTGTTAACAATCACTAATTTGATTTTTTTATATTTTTTGTCGTAGATGCCTCCCGTTAGTAAGTTGTGGATCGAGGAAGAAGGTTTAATGACAATTAGAGCTTGAGTTTCACCTAATGATCTAATTGAGATTAATAATAGTCTATCTTATGAAGAACTTATGGAGAAAATGGAGAATTATAAGATGGACCCTAATCGTCCTATATGCATGAACATAGAAGATTTATATGGGGCTTTTAACCCCTTAATGTCCGCAAATAAACCTAATGTGTATACGAACTGAGGTTATCAATGGCTCCTCATTCAATCATTACCTGATGATGACAATACGCTTGCCTTTAAGGTTCGCATGTTAAATGAGATTGAGAAACCCTAACACAATTATTATATGCTGAGGTGTGAAATTGAGTTGATGGAGGAGCGGCGTCTTGTTTCAAAGATGAGGCGAGCCTCAATGCTTAGCATTCACACGAACCTTCGAAATGGGAGACAAGCTAGTCGCCTTGATAGAGGGCATAAGTTATGGTATGAGAAAACCATAAACAAAATCATTAAGAGGGAACAATTATTTTTATTTAGAGACAGACTTAAATATAAGTTAGATGAAAGAGTCACGAGCAATAAAGAATATTTTAAGAACATGTAGAAGATTCTATATATTAGTTTGACCATATTATGTTATTTCATTTGTTTGTTGATTATTATTATTATTATTATTATTGGTTTTATTTTGTTGGTTGAACTATATGTTGTTATGACTTCATTAATGATATTCTACATGAATTGTTGTTCGACTTTACATACTTTTTTGTCATATCTCGTGAATTGTTCCGTTGAGTGAGAATTCTAATTAAATTGATTTGATAAATTCATAATTAGAACTGATAATTTTGCGCATTAAAATTGAATTAATGATGAATATAATAAAGGGAATTGGATGATGATTGGAAGCCTCGACGACCTTTTGATTCCATTCCCGAAGTTAGTTCGTCTTGTCTTTTGGTTTTCATTTACGGCAAAATTAATTATTTGTGTGTAATTATTAATTACACCTTTAGTGATTGTATGTTGAATTGTCTTTGTGTTGAATTATAGTTGAGATGGCCTTTGAATTTAAAAATATTGTAGCTGAGCTGAACAAGGGTCAGAAATTGAATGGTGACAATTAGGATATTTGGCACCGTAAAATTCAGTACATCATTGAAGAGCAAGAGACTCTAAAAGCTCTCAACAACACCCTACTTGAGCCTGAGCAAGGCAATACTGGTCTACACAAGAGGGATCTTGAAGCCTATTAGGCCTGGGAAAAAAAAGAATAATAATGCTTGCATAACGTTATTGAGCAGTATGCAAGATGACCTCATGTGCGAATATGAGGCAGCATCTGAGGGAGATGTCAAAGATGGTTCGTGAGCTTAACCCTGCTAGACATGTTTTGACTGATGAACAACAAGTCCAGGCAGTGATAAGATCTCTATTCGATACATGGGAACACAAGAAGGTGAATATGACTCATAATGAAAATATTAGAACTTTTAAAGATATTGAGCATCATCTAGAGTTGAAAGTAGAGCGCCTTGAAGCAGTTAAGCTTTCTGATAGTGTTTTTATAGCCAAGTCAGGCTCGCACAAAGCTTCGGGCTTCAAGCGCAAGAGGGGCCATAAATATAACCAGATGGGTAAGGGATCTGATCCGGATAAGAAGAAGCCAAATGCTAAAAAGTGCCCAAGAGACAAACGTGCTGGCAAGAAAATGGACAACTTAAAAGTAATTTTTAACTCTCAAGTATAAGAGTGTCTTATTGTATTATAGCTCAGTGAGTCCGAGGTCAATCCTCAGAGAAAAGATTTAATTTGTTTATTTTATTTTATCTAAAAATTGAAATTAAAACTTGAATATAAATAACTTAATTTAAATGAAACTATGAAATTGAACTAGTTAGGGTTGTGGATCCACTCTTAATAGTAAATAAAACTTAATAAATTATTTTTGCTTTTTTTTAAGATTTATTACCCAAAAGATTAATTATATAAATTATTGTTATTTTCCCTTTAATTTTATGATGGATTAAGTATTTATTGTGCCAAAATTTAATTTGTCTACAATAAGTCAAAATACCATTTTACAATACCTTATATTAAGATATTAAAAATTTATTGTGCCAAATTTATTTGTTTGTCTATAATAAATCAAAATTTCAAAATATAAAATATGTATAAAATTAAATAGAAAATAATTTAATGTATAAAATAAAAAATAGAATTTTCTTAAATCATATTTATTTCCTAAGAGTTTTACCTTACCCTAACTAATATTATTAAGTTAACCATACTTGAAATAAAAAGAAATATTAAAATTAAATTACTTATAATTAAAAGTAATAAAACAACTAAAATTGAAAATAAAACTAAATTTATTCATAAAAATAATTATACAAAATATTAAAAACACAATTGAAAATCAAGATTGCAGGGAGATTGAGAGAATTTGAGAAGAAGACAAATGTAAAGAGATGATTAAAAACATAAAATGAGGCTCTATTTATAGAAAAATAAATTCATAATCCATTGTTTTGCGATCCATCATAAGCTTCATGCATGTGCTCCTCACAACCTTTAGATCAAGATTAAATGGCTGGTCAAACTTCAAAAGTCAACATCACACGTGGCATCATTTGACTCGTCCGATTTGGCCAAAAAACGGTTGAGATTTGGCGGGTTAATGAGTGGATCGGGTCAACCCGAATACAAAGATTTGGATTCTACAACTTGCTTCACCAACCATTGCCACGTGGCACAATTATGGCTATTGAATCATGAACGGTGAGATTTAGTCAAAATTGCCAGTTATCCCATGCACTCATATCTATTGTAAGCTCATTTAATCATCCAATCAGTGTTCAATTAATAGGAAAAGTCAACTCTTTGTACACAAGCCCAATTTTAAGCCGATCTTGACTGATCTTAAGGTTTTCGGACCTCCGCAATCCAAATTTGACATTCGTTCATCTGTTTAGAGTCTCGAATTACGTGAAATTAATAATTTACATAATAAACACACAAAATTAGATATATTTAAATATTTTTAATAATTCCTAATATATTGCATAAACACAAATATAAATTATAATATAAGCACAAAATAATATTATTATCGCTTGATAATTAAATAATTTTTAATACTAATCACACCCCCCAATCAGCTTATTGCTAACCCCTAGCAATTAAAGTGTTATATTAAATTAAGATTTACAAAATTCACATGCAAGTTAATAGTTATTCATATATCCTCTAAACTACAAAACAAACGAACTCTCCCAAATTTCTTTACCTCATTAATGTTCACTCATTATTCAGAATATCATCAAATATTCTTTTGTACTTAAGTAATCAACACAATACTTATGGGGTTTCATTAAAAGAAAAATAATATTTTCGTTCCAAAATTTATTAGAAATTTTATCTTTAGGCAATAGATTATTCAGACATATTTTGAAAATATTACATTTTTAACTCATGTAGCGAGTTTTATGACAGTGACTCCCAAAAGTCGTGACTCTTTATACAACCATCTTAGAAAAAAAAAACAAAATAGTTTTTTTTTCAAACAAAGAAAAGAAAAGAGAAAAGAGAAAAATAAACACACATATTTAAAAACATACATCAATTATCCCTACCCCCAACCTAATCTAAAAATTATCTTAACATTTTATAATTTTACAAATATGTAAAAAATAATAATACTAATAAAAGAGAATAATAAAAGAAGAAGAGAATGAGATCTTACCTGAACTTGATGCAGAAGTTTAAAAGCAGATAACAAAGAACAAGAAAAAGTCAATTTTTGTTTAAATAACACTCTTAAGATTAAGAAGATGCGTTTTTAGAGGTGTTACATTCTCTATATCTTGTCATCTTCAAATCAAATTTGTCTTAAGTTAGTCGACTTTAATTTAAGAAGATGCGTTTCTAGAGGTATTACACTCTCTATATCTAGCCATATTCGACTCAAATTTAGTCCAAAGTGAGTTTTTACAGAATTTTTTTTTGTAAAAACATCATTAGGACTAAGACGTTCCACAATTATCAATTATTTCCTCCCCATCAACCTGAAAGAGACATTGTCTCAATGTTTTAAAAGGAAAGAGAAAGAGTTTAGAAGACAACACATGAACATTGTAACATAAACTATTTATAAACATAGAGTTAAATCTAATTCGTACTTCTTATTACTGCTACTGCTACCATCATCAGTCGACCAATCCAGGGCAAAAGTCTTGGGATCTGGATCTAGTGTATAAGTTTGTAAAAGATCAAGTAACTCATTAGTAGTCGAAATAGAAATAAAGAGTTTTTTTTTTTTACAGAATATAGAATAAAATGATTCTTTATTGCATGGTTAATAAAAGTTAGCAAGCCATCATAAAAATTATTAACATTTAATAAATCGATAGGTTTTTTATGAATGTTCAAGTGGGCCCAAGATGCAAATGTAATTAGTGCCTCAAAAGTTGCAAGATCTCATGACAAGAAAATAAAAGCATTAGCATGATTCAATATTTTAGATATTCTCTCTTGCATATTTGATACCATTAATTCTTCTCCAATTGGTGGGCCAGACATGCATACTAGCAGTTTCATGGCTTTTGAGATAATGCCTAGTACTTGGCTTCCTCTAGTAAAAACAAGTTCTAAGATAAGTCTTGATAACCCTCGTTCACCTTCTCTAGATACAAGATGCAGTTTTATCTCGGTTATGACACGACCAAGATCTACAATTGTCTGAACGA
Organism: Citrus x clementina; assembly: GCF_000493195.1. NCBI lineage: Eukaryota > Viridiplantae > Streptophyta > Magnoliopsida > Sapindales > Rutaceae > Citrus > Citrus x clementina. The sequence goes on along the minus strand of NW_006262688.1, from coordinate 10,183,546 downwards.
ACTCTTTGTACTTTCTATAGTAAAACCCAGAAAACAGCATTTTACGCCTTAGGACTTCAAGGTTCACCTATTTTTTCAGGTAAAGAAACCAGAGCATTAACTTTAACATGGAATTATTTAACTATGGCCAATGGGCCGTGCTGTGGGCCGTGCCCAAAAAAAGCCCACCAACTTTTTTTTTTTTAGCGTGCTTAAAAAAGCCCACGTGCCTAACGTGCTTTATTCAAGCTCACGTGCCTGACGTGCTTTTTTAAGCCCACCAACATAATAATAATAATAATAATAATAATAATAATAATAATAATAATAATAATAATAATAATAATAATAATAATAATAATAATAATAATAATATTCACAATCATATTAATTTTTATTAAGAGAGTAATTAATATTTTATTATTAGTTTATCACAATTTCACAACTATATATTTTATTTCACAATAATCAATCATAATTCATAACACAACAATACATAAATTTAATTTAATTTAATTCCATAGATCATAATAATAATTAATTAAAATTAAAAATACAATCCTCGAATAATCATTACAATAAGTCATAACTACGAAATATTAATATAACAAATCATAGGTCATAACTTACAAGTTACAACTACAAAACACGAACTACGATCAATTGACGAATAACAAGCACGAAAAAAACATTTATTAATCACAATTCACAACTATGGATACGAGAAACGAGCAAGGTTAATTCTATCTCGGCTGGTGGCGAGCTAAACAATTTGACACGTGCCGACGTAAACCCAAGGTGCCATGGCTGTTTGAATAAATAACTTCTCGATGACAATAGTTGCACCTCAAGATCATCCGCTTATAAGGACGATGCAAACCATTATCTATTATTTCCTCCCTTATTGTAGTAAAATTTTGAAAAAGCTCATTTAGAAAACGACCTCTGGGCTGATTTAGCCTAGCATTTTGTTGAGGTCCAACTACATCAACATCGTATTCTTGAGGGTGTTGAGGTTCTTCTGCATTCATATTATGTTGCTGCGGATTCTTAATGATTTTGGCTTTTAGAATATTGGAAAGTTTGAGGAAAAAGAAGAAGAAGAAGAATTGTGAAGCATCATAGCATAATGGCGTGTATATATAATATTAGATAGTAATAAAAAGACAAAAATTAATTTTATTTACTTTGTTGGTGGGAGTAAAAAGAGTAAGTAAAAAAATATTTAGTGAAATATAAATATAGCCGTAAGGCAAGTGCTTGCTTGGCATGTGGGACAAAAATCTTAAATTATTTAAAAATCTGCAATCTGAACGTCTGCATGTGCACTATATGACAAGTTGACAAATGACAACTACCGTGTTAAAAATTTGAGTTGAGAATTTAAATTCAAAAAAATTAAGTACTCTACATAATGAATGCAGGCTCCTCCCGTGGACCCGTACTACTAGTTTAGTATTATAATATTCTCTTATAACAATGAACCATAATTTTTTTTTTAATTTAATATGTTGTTTTGAAAAAAAATTAATTACAAAAATTATTTTAAAAAATAAATAACAACGGTGCACTTAAAAAATAATTTTTTCTAATTATTAAATAATAAAAAATTGTAAATGAATTTTATTACTCACCCAATGGATAAAATTTTTTTTGAATTAATTGAATTTAAAAAAATTCTGAATTAATTAAATTACTCACCCAACGGACAAATTTTTTTTTGAATTAACAGTAAAATTGATGTGACTACTCAATTTTACAGTATAAGCAGTCGGGCTCTGATTATCAATTAATGTTTTTTGATTTTTAATGACAAAAAAATTTTAAATTAATTTCATATTTTCATTACTCACCCAACGGACAAAAAAAAAACTGAATTAAAAAAATTCTGCATTAATTGAATTAACAATAAAGTTGATATACCTTTCCAAAAAAAAAAAGCAATAAAGTTGATGGACTTGACTAGTCAATTTCACTTTCACAGCATGGACATTCATGACTCAACAATTAGACTTGACTGGCTTACAGAATTTGTAAGCTACAGACTGCAACATCAGCCGTTGGATGTGGAGTGAGAAGCTAAACAATAGACAATCGAATGGTGGGAATGGGATGACAGGAGATGTTTGTTACAGTCTTGCAGAATCGGTACCATAGAGTCGTACAGATCCCTCAACAATTAATTTTTAATGATAAAAAATTTTAAATTAAATCAATTACTCACCTTACAATTCCAAGTTTCCAACGGACAAATGAATGATAAAATTTGCTGCAGCCTTGCAGAGTTGCAGGAAGTTTTACAGTTATAGATTTGTAGGTTTGCAGAGTGTTTGCCCGTTTTTTACCGTTAAAATGTTTACTTTTTTATTTGCCCGTTTCTAGCCGTTAATATGTTTACTTTTTTATTCTATTTAAACGATTAAATTCTTTTCAAATTCATCTCACATTCTCACATTCTCACTTCTCAATTTCTAATTTTCTATCTCCTCGTTATCTCTCTTATCTCATCAGTCATCTCATCTCTAGTCTCTGCTTGCCTAATCTTCTTTGCTACAATTCCAGCGCCTTTATTTACCAAAGCACTAATTATATAAAATGTCTCACTCTCATTTCGAGTTAGATGAGAATTTTAATTTTGTTGAAGAGGGGGAGGAAGTTGCAAATGAAGAAATTGCTGCACCAGAATTTGATCCAAGTAATATATTTATTGTCCCACCTGAACGATCGCCTCCTACTTCTCAAGCAAGTCAAAGTGGTTCTACTTCTTCAACTGCTGGTCCTACTACTACCTCCAAACGACAAAGAACATTGATTGTTTGGTCATGTTTTACTTTGGAAAAATGTCAAAACAAAAAAGGTGAAATGGTGGATCAAGCAGTGTGCAAATATTGTCAATCTGCTTTAAGTGCCAAAAGCAATGGTGGAACTAGACATCTTAGACGACATATGGAAACTTGTCAGACAAAACACGCACCACAAGACCCAACACAAACCCAACTCTCACAATATGGTTCTGGACCTTCCGGTATAACATCATTCAGATATTCACAACAGAACATGCGAGAAGGATTGGCTCGGTATATTGCTGCAGCAGAATAACCTTTAACATTTTCAGAAGATGAACGTCTAATAAATTTTTTGCAAAGGTATGTTCAACCTCAACTTAAGAAAGTGCCTAAAAATACATTAAAACGTGATTTAACTAAAATTTTTCATGACATGAAAAAACTTTTAATTAATACTTTTATCAATTTTAATGGTGTTATTTCAATTTCTTCTGATTGTTGGACTGGTATTAATATGGTTGGTTATTTTTGTGTGACTTCGCACTCTATACATGAGATTAATGGTAAATGGAGGTTGGAAAAAAAATTGCTTGCATTTCGTGAATTAGAATATCCTCACACTGGTTCAGTAATTTATGCAGCTATAATGTCTGTTTTAAGAGAATATGAAATTACTGATAAATTGTTTAGCATATCATTTGATAATGCATCTGCCAATACAGCGGCAATTGATATGTTTTTGCGGAATATTTCTACTCTCATGCCTGCACGTGGTTCAAAATTTTTTCATGTGAGATGTGTGTGTCATATTATTAATTTAATTGTTCAAGCTGGTATGACTCATATAAATCATTATTTAGAAAAAATTAGAGCATCAATTTTATATATTAGAGCACCTTCAAGACGTCAACAATTTTTGGAGACATTGAAAATTTTTGGATTGAAAAGGAGAAAATTCAACCTTGACATGAAAATTCGTTGGAATTCTACGTATTTAATGTTGCTTTCTTGTCAAAACTATTCTGAAGCAATTTCTAGTTTTTACAATGAGAGAATGAATGATGAAGATTATCATATCACTAATTATGATTGGAATGTTGCATTTAAATTTATGGATTTTTTAAAGGTATTTTATGATGCTACTCTTGCATGTTCTACTGTTTATGAGCCTACTTCATGTAGAGTGTTAATGCATTAGTACAATATAAGTTATACTTTTAAGACTTTTAGAGAGAATATTATGTTTAAAAATATTTGTGATACCATGGAGGAAAAATTCCAAAAATATTGGAAAGATATTGCCCACCTATTTATTTTTGCAGCAGTGTTGGATCCTACAATCAAGGAAGTTGGTGCAAAACTTTTAGTTGAGGGTATTAGTGAAAATTTACAAACCGGACTTGATACAAATTTTGATACAATTATGTCCTCTATGCATGAACTTTTTAATTTTTATCGAAATAAATTCGGATCAAGCAATACATATTCTAAAGTTCAACAAGCATTGACTTCTTATAAAAATCCAGCTCACCTTTTGTTACTCAAAGGTAAGGGTGTTGCCTCTAGTATTGATACTAATCGTAATGAATTGCAAAGATATTGTTCTGCCAATCTTGAAGATTTAGCAACTCCTTCACAATTGCAAAATTTTGATATTTTATATTTTTGGATGAGTAAGACATCTTTTTTCCTTATATTATCCATTATGGCCCATGATCTACTAGCCCCTCCAGCTTCAACTGTAGCATCAGAATCAGCTTTTAGTACAGGTGGCAGAGTTCTAGATGAACATCGGTCAAGATTGTCATCAGAGACATTAGACTCTTTGTTGTGTTTGAAAGATTGGAAAGATGCTGAACGCCAAGTGCAACAAGATTGGCAAAATGCTTTAATTAAACAAATTGAGAGTTTGAATGTTGATCAAGATGAAGTGGATCTAGATTATGCAGAGTACTGAACATTGAAGCCACTTCCAAAGACTAGAGATTTTTTTTTTCTTGTAACTTTTTGAAACAATTTTTATTAGTGAGAAGGTTGTAAATTTGCAAATGATAGATGGTTCAGTAGGTGTCAACCTAGTTGGGATGTACTGTTAACTGTAGTGATGCAAATTACACCTAATTTTATTTGAATTACTAATATTATAATTGTACTTTAACTTCATTTAATGAAAATGTAATTTTTAATTTATCATCATTTTTCTTGTGTATAAAATGGAAAATATTTCATTCACAAATTAAACGCATCTCTATTAAATATTAACTAAGTTATGATTTAATATTAATATGAAAAATATTTTATTATTAATTTTGAAAAAAAATATTATTTTTTATTTATAATTTATAAATTTATGATATTTATAATCTTATTTATTAAAATCATTATATTTAGTTATTTACTTATTCATTTAATAAATTATAAACATAAATAAATAATTAAATAAATATCATAAATAAAATTAAATATCATAAATAACATTATTCATTTAATAAATATCATAAATAAAATTATGATATTTATAATTTTATTTATTAAAATCATGATATTTACTTATTCATTTAATAAATTATAAACATAAAAGATTAGAATATTTATTTAAACTAAGATTTAATGATTTAAATTAATTTTTAAAAGTATATGCTAAAAAATATATTAAAACATTTAATTTCAAGATATTGTACTTTAATTTCATAACATTTTATATTTACTTTTTGTTAAAAAAATTTACTTAGATATATTTTGGCCCACGTGCTATTAATGGGTCACGGGCCGCGTGCTAGCCCACTAATGAACCGTGCTTATTACGTGCTTTTTCGCGTGCCGTGCTTTGGCCCATCTCTAATCGTGCCGTGCTTTAAGGCCCGCGTGCCTAAAATTCTAGGCCCGGCACGGCCCACGTGCGTGCCGTGCCGTGCCGTGCCTCGTGCCTCACCGAAACGTGCTCGTGCCGTGCCGTATCGTACGGACATGTGCCGTGCCCGTGCCGTGCCACGTGCCGCCCGGCCCATTGGCCATCTTTAGAATTATTGTTAATTTCTTTATGAAAAGTCAAAATGATCATGATCAAACCCTTGTCTTGGTGGCTCCATCAACAAGGGGCAGCAGGTCATCCTTGGGGTAAATTAATGTCTTTGGACTCCTCGTTTCAAACAGAGTTTAGCGGTTGTGCAATGGTTTAGGATATTTCCTTTCATCTGAAACAAAAGGTAATTTCAAAAATCTCCAGAGAAGCTTCATGTTAACACTGTAACCCTCTGGACTTCTGACCTCTAGACGTTTGAGGCTGTACATTGCTTCAAGATTTTTCATGTCCTCTGCAACAAAAGTTGATTTCATAAATACCCAAGTTTTTGTCCCCCCCCCCCCATATTGCTAAATAATCTGCAAGTTTACTATGCCTTTAAACTCACATATGTACTTATGGCAGTTCTCTAACAGACTTGATAGGTGGGTATGCATGTTTCTGAGCTTGTGAGCCAAGCTGGATAGCTCCCAAGCTTCTGTTGTTGATACCATGTGTCTGTCAGTCCAGAAAAAAGCCTTAGATTGATATTTATAGTTAAAGCATCCAATTTCTTAAAATTTGTGCAAAGAAATTTGTGGTATGCTCAGGAAAGATTGCTAGATACATACTCGCGCCCGAACAGTGTAAGGCCAGTAAGTTGGGATGCGCAAGCCAAAATGCTTCTGATTGTCCAGTTCACAGCAACTGGAATATGAGCACTGGCCGAGGAAAGCGCCTCATTTTCGGCTGTAATGTATTGCGATGGTAGCTCACTGAACTGGACAATGCAGTTGCTGACATCCAAAATTGCTTTGACGAGGTTCCCAATAGCATCAAACTGTGGCTTTAACACATCTGTGTGCTCTAAGATTTCAGACAATTGCTTATGGATTTCCCCATGGGTCACCGCAAATGCAGATAATGCCAGCGCCAATTTTGCATCCCATGAATAACTGGTCACCATGTTCAATATGGATATCGCTGTCACGTGTGCATCTCCACCACCAGGGCATTTGCATGTAATCTGTCAATTGCATTAGTACAGCTTGTTAATTGATCACATACTATTAGAATGATATGATGTTTGGATCGTGAGAAAATAAGCAAGAAAAATGAAAAGAAACACACAATTTGTTATTATTTATTCACTGAATGAAACAAGTTGATGCAGCTCTTTATATACACGAGAGACTACACCAAAACTGCTATAACAAACTAAAATGCAAAATAACAGTCTTTAAACACATTGACCAATCATAAAATGACAGCTGGCATGCATTCTGTTATTCCTTAACATCCCTCCACAAGCTCAACTTGGGGAACTAAGATTGAGCTTGGAACATAAGTAATGAAAAGGTTTATGAGCCAAGGCTTTAGTAAGAATGTCTGCTGTATTATCTGAACTGGGAATGTAGCTGACTTGAAGACTCTGATTTGCAACTTTTTCTCTCAAAAAATGAACATCCAGCTCAATGTGTTTAGTTCGAGCATGAAACTTAGGATTGCTAGTTAATGCAGCTGCACTCTGATTATCACACCAGATTACTGGAGTTGAGATGAGTGAAACACCAAGCTCAGTTAACAGAGATTTGATCCACAAAACCTCAGAGGCTGCTAGAGCTAGAGCTCTATATTCAGACTCTGTACTTGACCTGGATACCACAGCTTGTTTCTTGGAACACCAGGAAACCAGGTTTGAACCTAAGAAAACACAGTAGCCAGCAATGGACCTCCTATCATCCTTGTCACTTGCCCAGTCAGCATCACTGAAGCAATCAAGACTTTGAACTCCATGACTATAGAACTGTAAACCAAGATGTAAAGTACCTTTAAGATACCTGAGAATTCGTTTACAAGCTTGCCAATGATTCACTGTTGGAGCAGCTAGGAACTGACTCAACTTATTAACAGAGAAAGCTATTTCAGGTCTGGTTAATGTGGCATATTGCAATGCACCAATAGTGCTTCGATACAGAGTAGCATTAGCAAACAACTCACTATCAGATTTAGTAAGAGATGTACCAGCAGCCATAGGAGTAGAGCAGGGGGTACAATCCTGCAAGTTGACTTTATGAAGAAGATCAACTATATATTTGGATTGAGAGAGATGCAGACCTGAGCTGTTTTTGACAACTTGTATACCCAGAAAATAATTCAACTCCCCAAGATCCTTAAGGGCAAAAGTTGATTGAAGATTAGAGATGACCTGCTGAATCAAACAGGTGCTAGACCCTGTTACAATGATATCATCCACATATACTAGGACAAGCAGAAGATGACCCTGAACCCTTTTGAAGAATAAAGAAGTATCAGATTTAGAGTTTCGAAAACCCCACTGAGCTGTTAACACCTGCTTCAGCTTGTCAAACCAGGCTCTTGGAGCCTGCTTAAGACCATAAAGAGCCTTCTGTAACTTGCAAATGTGATGGGGTCTGGACTGATCAACAAAACCAGCAGGCTGTTCCATGTAAACCTCTTCAGTAAGATGACCATTAAGAAAGGCATTGTTGATGTCAACCTGTCTTAAAGTCCAGTGATTCAAAACTGCCAAACTCAAGATGACTTTAATAGTTGAAGCTTTGACTACAGGACTAAAGGTTTCATTGAAATCAATGCCTTGAGTTTGATGAAAACCCTTAGCAACCAAACGAGCTTTGTATCTGGAAATGCTGCCATCAGGGTTGTATTTGATCCTATAAACCCACTTACTGCCAATGACCTTGACTGGAAATGAAGGTTGAACCAATGTTCAGGTTTTGTTATCCATCAATGCTTGATATTCCAATTTCATGGCTTGAAGCCATTTGGGATCAGCCAATGCTTCTGATATTGAATATGGTTCATGTGGTGATGATGAGAATGTTGTAAGAAATGTTGTTTTAGGTTTAAAAATGCCTGCTTTGGATCTGGTGACCATTGGATGTCCTTGAATAAGTGGAGAATGTGGAGATAAATGATGATTTGGAGTTGAGGGAGTTGTCTGAGATTGAGTGTTTAGTTCAGGTGAGGATAAAGAAGATGAAGGGGAGAGTAGATCAGCTGCTGGAGAAGATTGTAAAGCAGAACCATCAAGTTGAAATGTAGACTGTGATAGTGTGAAAGTAACTTGTGGTTTTACAGAATGTGAAGACAAGGATGAGCTGGAATGATCAGCGGAAGAAAAATCAACACCAGACTCAAAAGGAAAAGTTGTTTCATCAAAAACAACATGATTGCTTATGTAAATTCTTCCTGAGGAATGAAGACAAACATACCCTTTATGATGGGAGCTATAACCAAGGAATATGCATCTCTGACTTCTAAAAGCAAATTTGTGATGATTATAAGGTCTTAGATACGGATAGCAAGAACATCCAAAGACCTTCATGACTGTATAATCTGGTATTTTGTGAAAGAGCATTTTAAAAGGAGATTTGTTATTTAAAACAGGTGTGGGAAGTCTATTAATGAGATAAACAGCAGTATGGAAAGCATTCCACCAAAATTTCAAAGGAAGGTGAGCTTGAGCTAAAAGGGTTAATCCAGTTTCTACAATATGCTTATGTTGTCTTTCCACCTTGCCATTTTGATGATGGATATATGGACAAGGATGGCGAAATTGAATACCCTGAGAAGCAAGATAGGGAACAAAGGATCTGAACTCACCCCCCCAATCTGTTTGAAGGCACTTAATTTTCTTCTCAAGACTGTTTTCAATCATATTTTTGAAGTTTGTGAATACTGATAAGGTGTTTGATTTGGCTGTGAGAGGAAATATCCATGTAAACCTAGTGTAGTCATCTATGATTGATAGGTAGTAATGGTAGCCTTGAGAAGATGAAATAGGGGCTGGTCCCCAGAGATCAGCATGAAGAAGTTCTAGTGGTTGTGTTGTTGAAGTTTCTATGGAAGGAAAATGTTGCATATGACATTTCCCGAACTGACATGCATCACAGAATTGAGGTTTGATTGTTTTATCAATTGGAAAGTTTGAATTCAGTCTTTTCATAATTTGATGCAAAGCATAGACAGTAGGATGTCCCATTCTTTTGTGCAGAATATTGCAATCAACACTCTTTGAGTTAGAAACAGCAGAAGTCATAAATGCAGTTTTATTGAATTGAAAGTCATTTACAGGTACTTGAAGTTGAGACAAAGTGTTTGAAGAATCAAACTGAGCAAACATTGACACTGCATTTATTTTTGAAACTGAGACAGACTTAGACAAACTGGACACAGGAACTGGAAACTTTGAACTATCACAGACTGCAGAAAGATTTTCAACTTGATAAAGTCCTCCTCTAGCAATCCCCTTGAGCAATATGATCCCTGTATTCTTGGCCTTGACAAAACAAGCACAATCAAAGAATTCAATAAAGGCATTGTTATCAGCTAATAGTTTAGAAATGCTAAGTAGATTTTTGGTTATAGCTGGAACAAGTAGGATATTATTCAGGTAAAGATATGATGTGGAAAGTGTTTGAATAACAGCAGAACCAATGCTTTCAATGGCTAATCCCATACCATTACCAACATGTAATTTATCATTTCCAAAGTAAGCTGAGCAGTGAACAAAAATACCTGGATCCCGAGTTACATGATTAGTAGCTCCAGAGTCAAGATACCAGGCTGAATCTGCAACTGTACCATAAGTAGCCACTGGTGCAGAGGAAGTAGCTTGTCCTGCAAACATTGGATTTGCTGCTGATCCAGGAAACACACCATGATGATAATTGCCATTGTTTGCTTGAAACTCTGGCATTTGCTGAGGATAGATGAAGCTTGGGGCTTGATAGGCCAGATAGCCTTGAAATGGTGCTGTTTGTCTCGGATAGCCAGATCCAAAACCCCTGCCAAAACTCTGATAGTTGTTCTGGCCATTTCCAGCAAAGGTCCTAAAATTTTGGTAGTTTTGACCTCCTCTGGGCCTAAAACCTCCAAATACTTTGTTCCTTGGAACAAACCCCTGATTAAACCTATTTTTGCACTTATATGCAGAGTGTCCAGGGATAAAGCATATCTGACAAACTATATCTCTACCAGGACTAAAACCAGCATTTCTATTATCACCATAGCCTCTAGTAAAACCTCCAAAATTTCCACCAGAATTGTTGTTTTTCTGAGTTCCAAAATTATTCTTGTTATGATTCTGACCTTTCTGAGCAAAATTAGCAGTCATATCATGCATTAATTCATTTTGTAGTTTTCCTTTACTCATCTCCAACCTAGTTTCATGGCTAAGCAACATTGAATATACTTCTTCAACAGTAAGTTCTTCTTTCTCAAGTCTAGTGAGGATATTAGTTACAAGAGATTCATAACTATCATCTAGTCCAGTGAGTAAGTGCATAATCAACTCATTTGATGAAAGTGCATTACCTCCAATAGCTAGACTGTCAGCTATCTTCTTCATTTTATTGAAATAGTCACTTACAGAGAGTGATCCTTTCTTAGTTGATTGGATCTGCAACTTCAGTGGCAGAAATCTGGCCTTCGACTGAGACATGAAGATCTGACCAAGCCTCTCCCACAGCTCTAGTGAAGATTCACAATTAATCACCATGATAAGTACATTGTCTACCATTGACGAGAGCATCCAGCTTTGAAGAAGCTTGTCAGTTTTCATCCAGACAATATATTCTGGATTTTCTTGCCTCTGTGAGATTAGCATTGCTGAGCTGCTTGATTCTCCCTCTGTTAAGTTGAGATATCGATCTGGACAAACACTATCACCAGTAACAAAGCCTTCAAGTCCATTAGCAATTATTGACGCACGCACTTGAGCTTTCCATACTAGATAGTTTGATCTATCGAGCTTAACTGGCTGAATGAAGTTGAAAGTGACAGACGCAGAAGCTTGATTTGAATTAATCATGTTTGTTTGCTCTGATACCATATTAGAATGATATGATGTTTGGATCGTGAGAAAATAAGCAAGAAAAATGAAAAGAAACACACAATTTGTTATTATTTATTCACTGAATGAAACAAGTTGATGCAGCTCTTTATATACACGAGAGACTACACCAAAACTGCTATAACAAACTGAAATGCAAAATAACAGTCTTTAAACACATTGACCAATCATAAAATGACAGCTGGCATGCATTCTGTTATTCCTTAACACATACATTTATGAAAACATATAAAAATATAAGACAAAAAAATTCAGAATTTATAGTAACTAATGCATGATATAGATGCACGTGTTCCCTGCGAATTAAAGATCCAAAGTGCACTTTTTATTAATTACTCATCAGCAGGGCATTGTTTTAAATTGCTACAATATAACTGAGTAAAAGAGAAGAGCCAAAGCAGATGTAACAGTTAAATTATATGAGACGACAACTAAAATTACCAGGTAGGAAATGGCACCGATGCTTGGGTCAGCAAGCTTGAAGATGCCCTCAACAATATGAATCAGTGGTTTGACTTCGATCACGCGTCCATCGGGAAGATGGGTGCTCTGAACTTGCTTCAACAGTGTATTATCATCAGATGTTGTGAACCTGAATCTGTCGCCTTTCATCATTGGAGTCATCAGACCATGCTGTCTGATAGCTGCAGGCAGCAGCTGTAAACTGGGATTTGGGGTTGGCTTCGTGACGCCCAGCTGTGGCTGCATATGGCCCGGCGTTTGATGCTGCACTAAGTCCGTTGGGGGCTGCTGATGGACGGCGGCGGTGTGTGGCTGTGCAGTGATTGGATCTTGCAGCGGCTGACTCTGCATGTGTTGCGGGTGCTGCACGCTGGCGTCGGCAGCAGGGCCCTGCTGCATCCCCAACTGAGGCGGCTGCTGCTGCTGCTGCTGCACATTGAATGCAGATGGTCTCTGAGTACCCATCCTCAGCGGCATGTTGGCAGTTGGTTGAGTACTCGTCAGTGGCACATTGGGTTGGTTGCTCATGACTGGCATGTTGGCCCCCGGAATTTGGCCAGCCCTCAATGGCACATTGCCTGTTGGTTGATTGCTCGCCATGTTGAGCTAGCTCTCTCTCTGCAAATGAAAATGAAAGTAAGAATTGTTTGCTATATTATAAGAGGAACTCAATTGCCTTTGTTTTGTATTTCGCTTGCAACAAAACCATGGGCTATATATAACTACAAGAAGTGGAATAAAGGCCATTTGAATCAACTTCCTTGCTTTGAGAAGGGTTTTATCCATGGAACCTATAATTGTTACAATACAAATTTAATCACTTTAGCTTCTTTTATGAAGGCCCCAAAAATTATCAGCTCCAAAGGTTACATGATGATATATTGATATATATTCTATTTGTGTAAATAAATTCTTTAATCATGGTCGCAAAACACGTGATTTGCGTATTGTTTGTGAAGAAAAATGGAGGGAAAAAAAATATATTAATGTGTCGTTCTTCCTTAGCAAGTGACATGGCTTTTGATGGTGATGATGAGAATAAAACAAAGTGAAAAGGAAGATATATATATGAGCTGTGACTTCGTTCTTTGCTTCTTTTCGTAACTACAGAAAAGTTCTTCCTCTATATATTGTCGATGATGACTAGAATAAGTGGATGAAGAATTCTGATTACTGTGCAACATTGCATGGTGAGTTATGATTGGTGGTTTCTGTGTTGTGGGCTTCATGATCCCTGAATCATGGTTTGTCACACGCGATGGTACACACTAAATGTAACACTTCTGGGAGAAATATATTGTTTAATCTTGTTGGAACAATCTCATCCCGTACTCCCTTTGAGCTGATTATTCGTTAAGTATTGAATTACTAATGGTTAAAAAAAAAAAAGAAGTGAAAAATAAATCCATATAAAATTTTTAGATTTTGTTTTTAGTCTTCTGCATCATTATTTTAATTAAATTATTGTATGAATAATGAGACAAAATGAATCGTGCTTATTTTTAGACTTTTCTGGTCACTTGAGGTAAACCGTTTTCCATTCCCAATCTTTTAATGCAGCGAAATGATAATAAGATATATCAACGTTTAATTTTTTAATCTAATTGACCAAATCAAAAGCCACATCTTATTAAATTATAAGTAGAATTAAGAATTAAAAAATCAATTCAGTCAAGTGACGTTCTTTCAAGTTTCAAAGACTCATTGGAAATCAAATCATCCATGTCTAATTATATATCTGTCAAACTTTTCAACAACGGACTATCCGGAAATTATGATATAATATAAATAATTTCTTAATTAGTATATTATAATTATAAAATTTTATTTTAAAAAAGTAGAGTTGTCGCTGCATCGTCGACCACGACTGTATCATGTCATTTCAACTTAAGAATCATATGAAAATTATCATAAATTAATGATTTATAGATTAAAGAAATTTATTTGGCGAAATACTTGATGTTTGTCCGAATATAGAAAAATTAGAAAGTTTTTAAACTTTTTAACCGGATTTGAAGAAAAACATTGTTCATCAACCAGTGAGTCCAACAGTACTAGCATTGACGTCCCACTCACTAGTGGGGACAACGACGACTTTTTAATGACTTAAATCTATATTTTCTATTTTTGTAAATTAATTAATTAATAAAAGTAATTTTTTAAATTGTTTAGATCATTTCTTTAACTTTTGTTAATATAAAATTCGTTATCTGTAAAATTAAATTGATAAAATCAAATTGTAAATAATAATAATTTGATAGCAAAGACTGAAGAGGTAATTTTGGATGTTTTGGCTTCCAATAGAAGAGGATTTTGAATTCATCACTCTTAAGTTGTATATTAAATTCTAATGGAAATTAAATTCTTATAAATTATGGTTAACCAAACATCAAAAACAAGAAAGGAATTCAAAATACTTTCCTATTCTCCTTCATCTCCTTCCACCAAACACCACCGAAACCATGTTTGGTTGCAAGAAAGAAGAAATGAGGAGAAAGAAGAGGGGAAAAGAGAATAAGAGAAAGGAAAGGAGGACACTTAATCTACACATCACTGATAAATGATGATAAATAAGTAATGCTGACTTACATTTTGTAAATGATATGACATTTAGTATATCCTTCACTGATAGATGATAAACAAGCAATGTTGTACTTATAAGGTTAGGAACTTAGTCTACACATTAAATGGTATGACATTTAACTTGTCATTCACTAATAGATGATGTAGAATTACCATATTATTAAATAGATAATAAAGTCAACCAACACATTATACATAGCAAGTAATAATTGTTGATGCAAAATTTGAGATAAAAACTAAATAAGTTTCAAAAGTGGACCAAACTATAAAATATTGTTTAAGTATGAATGTATTTTGTCTCTATTAATGTATGTATATTATATCACAATATTGTTTAGATATATACGTGAGTGCACTTTGTGTTAATGTGTAGATGATATATAATGTCAACTGTTTTAAATGTGTATTGAGAGGATTAGTGGTCTTATTGTGTTCTGTGACAAGATTATCATATTATTAACTTACCAACGCAAATTTAGGTTTTAACTTTTTGACACTGCTTTAAGTAGATTTTGGATTACAAGGAAATGAGACAAAACTTCACCAAAACAATGAATTTATTTTTTGGGGATCAGGGTACCTCACTTAACTGTGGTGTAAGGGTTGTTTTGGGCTTTAAAGGAGATGACAAAGAGTAGAAGATGGTGAGAAGTCAGATTTGGAATGTGGGAACTTTGAAAGGGTACTTTTAAACTTGCAAAACAAAGAAATAAGGTTAGAAGTGGATCCGGCGGTGGCCCGCAACTACACTCCAATGCTCAAATCAGCTACTTGAACCTTTTTTTTGGGATGAGAGCTTATAAGCTCTCTGAAAAATAATGGCTGAAGATTGAAGAAGACCTCAGCCCTTTGGTTTTGTGTGTGCGTTTGTGATGAGTCTTAGAGTGTGTGTGAGATCAAACCTTTTTTGGCTTTTATATTGTACAGTCTAGGTACCTTGCCATGTGGCATATTTTTAATGATGATTCTTTTATCTTTTCTGAAACTCTCACGTCTTTTTACCAATATAACGGTTTTCTAACCGTTAGGAACATGCTTAGAGAGCAAAAATGTGGTTTTTTGGTCGGCGCTGTCGTTTAGTGCACGTGGCGTATGCTGTAAATGGTCCAAGATTTCTTTTGCAGAGGCTGTCTGTACAATAATGGGCGTGGTAGCTAAGGACCACTGTCCCTTGTAGGTTGTTTCTAATTTTTACTATTATTACAACCACTTGTCTCTCTTTTCCTGACATAATATATTTGATTTGATTAATCAAATCAAATATTCCTATCAGGTGATAAAGACAGCAGTGTCATGACCATTTTTTGGATATTTTCTTTAATTCCTTGATTTTGTCATGGTGTACCCCACGTATTAGGTCATCTGGAGAGTATCCTCAGTGCAGGTCGGGTACCCCACCAGGTTAACTCTCAGCCATTAAAATCCCTTTATCAAACGTAGCACTTTATTTTAATTCCTTTATTTATTCCCCAAATAAATACGATTATTAAATGATTTATGTTTGAATTCATCTAAATTTATCACAATACGACAACCCATTTTTACTGCCTACCAACACATAAGTTGGCTATTTGAGGGAAAAGCCTGACCCAAGCTTATATTATTGTTAATAAACCAAAGCCCTTTAAAAGCCCATCTAAATGTGAATTGGTCAGACCTATACATGCTTGGGCTAAGCTTGGATCTCCATTAATTTTTTAGTAAAGTTTAAAAAAACTTAAGAAAGTAAAATACTTAGTTCTTTGTTGCCATAAATTAAATAAAATTCTTACATGTAAAGAAACGCGAATGGGAGAAAAAAATTAGTGAAAATAATTAAGTCAAAACCTCATAAAATAAGTAAATAGGCTAGTACAGTAAAGGAGTAGATGATTAATAAGTGCATTAAACTCTTTGGTGACGTTTGTTTTTTTGTCTGAAATCTGAATAGACATAAATTAGTCTGAATTCTAAATAGATCTGAATGTCTGAATCTGAATAATATGTTTGTTTTTTCGTTTGAATCTCGGAAAATAAGTATTAAGTTGTTTGTTTTTTTCAACTTAAAAAGGTGAAAATATGTACTTTTACATTTGTATCCTTATTAAATTTGAATGTCAAATAAATAATATATTAAATACCACAATACTTTAACATTTATAAGTAAAACTATATTTAAGTGAATACATAATTATTTTAGAATTTTAATATATAAAATACCATAAATTTCAATTTTTATCGTATATAATATAAGAAAAAAAACATGAATATTTTTATGTGGGGTAAATATCTATGGGTGAGTTTTGGGATAGACATGAAAAATAAATTATAAAGCAGGGATATTTTTGACATTAGTAAGTAATTGACTTAATTGAGATTTCTCCATTAAGTAAAAAGCCAAAAAAATTAACTTATTTTATTAAGTCAAAATTATCTAAAAAGTCTCATTAAGTTCTAAAAACAAACACCTCTAATTAATTTAATTAATTAAGTTAAGTCACTTTAAGTTATTAAGTTAAAAAACAAACGCCACCTCTGTTTTAAGCAATTTCTCGGGCTCTATCTTTCTAGCAAATATGCAAATTTCTGATCCAGCAAAAATGAGACTCATCTTTTACTCAAGTGTTCTTCTATCCTATCAATTACAACACCAATACCACTCGTTGCATCTCATCCTTGACCTGACTGGGCAACCATATTCCCCTCATTTGGTTTATCGTCCAGCTTCAAGTAGAGAGTCATCTTTTTCTTTTTTTTCCTTTTTTTTGGCGGTTTCCCTTTTTTAATTCTATTTTTTTAATTTGTAGATTAGGGCATTTTATAAAAGCTATTACTAAGGCCCATTTATAACGAGCTTTAAATCATATTCATGACTTAACCATGCAGGCTGGGCTGATCCAGACATTTTCGCTAATCTTACCAACACAACCTTTTATTTAATCTTGAAATTTTTTTTTTCCAGAATTATTGTTGTTGTTTAGCTCTGAGTAGAAATTTTTAGGATTAAATACTTCTAAGGTCAAGTTTTAGACTTTTAAGAATAAAAATTGAGGCACATTTTTCGAAAGTTAAATTATCTAAAAAGACTATTATTTATTTTACGATCTTATTTCATTTATTTCTTTTATAAAATAATTTTAAAAACTTGTTATTAAAGTAATTTTATAATTCTTAATAAAGAAGGTTTTTAAAGTTAAGTTATAATTTTTAGTAAAAGCTCTAATGACAACTAAATAACTAATTTTTTTAATAAAAACTTTACTCGAATAAATTATATTTGAAAAGTTCAACCAAACATAACATTAATGCTAAACAATATTTCTATTTAATAAATTGCAAAATTTAGGGACCTACATGATAAAATCCCTGCTAAATTTTCGTTACGCCCGAGCCTATATAAATAAACAAATAACCTATCTAAAATAATAAACTTTCTTTTTTTTAAGTAGTCCAATATTATTTTTTGTTACGCGTTGTGTGTTGTAATGTCAATAGCAATATGCAGACAACACTTAGCACACCATTTAGCACCGAACGGTGCATTTTGAAATAAATATAAATTGGTCACTGTAGCTTCAAGATGGTAAAACACACACACTGTTGACAAACACATAAACTCTCTCGCTCTCTCCCTCCGTAAGCTTTGTACTGATAGCTTTAATTCATGAAAAAACAATCCACTTATTATGAATAACTTCAATCGATTAATTTTAATCTATTCATTGATGGCGTTTATGATAGCCAGTGAGACTGGAGCGTGGTAAACAGCAGCTGGTCATACTGGTGAATGGAGCATGAGGGAGAGAGCGAAAGAGCATATTTGTGGCGTGAGGGAGAGAGCGAGAGAGCAAGGCTGTGCTTTGAGGGGGACAGAGAGCGGGAAAGCGTGTGTGTGTTGACGATGAGTGTGCCATTTTGAAACTACAGTGACTAATTTATATTTAGTTTGAAACGCACCGTTCGGTGCTAAATGATATGCTAACTGTTGTGTGAATCTCATTTTCAGTTGTAACATATGCATTATGGTTTCTTCAAGATAGGCTTTTACCTCCGTGAAAGTCAAATTTTTACCTAGTTTACGAGGCTTTCAATATATAATAGCTTGTTCTAATGATGATAGGGAAATGATGGGGCTGGTTAGTTTCGGGTTAAGCTAGTTTTGAATATAAGGAGAGGATGGACTTCGTGCCACGGAATGGATCAAATAACTGAACACATTTCAAATACCACTCCCGCGAAAGCAATTGTAGCAGCTCCGACACCCGTTAATTTTGCATATATTGATTCTTGTCCAATCGAGATGTATTAAGCCACAGATCTATGTTTGTGTTATGGATTAATGAAAATATGCAAAAGCTATATTTGCCTCTGCCATTCTATAGGTCTCTTCCTTTGAACTCTTAAGATATATCTACTCGATAATGAGGATTTTCTAAGTTTCCTTAGGCCGAGGAAGAGTTAGGGGCGTCAAACGGGGAAAAAAAAAATTCAAGCTGAGATTTTTCTTTTTCGTGTAACTAAGAGTTTTCTGAAACGCATATATATATACAATTTCTTCACATTAGCACAAGATTGAAACACAATGTTTTCTTCGAAAGAAAAAAGTACAAAAGGATGAGGGCCTAATCTGAAAATCAACGCTCTGGTGATTCTTAATGATCTCTCACTCAATTACTGCAAACTAGCAATATTCTCACCATGAATGTAGCAAGATTCGTGTATATACATACATACATACATATATATGTGTGTGTGTGTGAGGAGGGGGCACTGATTGTTTTAATCATCACAGCGCCGAAACATGACGAACATCTCCATGACTCAATAACACGGCCACAAGCAGCGCAAACAATTGTTCTAGCTTCCTTACCAGTGCGTGGCAGCACAAGCTTGTGGCATCGATGTGGTGTGCGCAGCTGCAGAAGGGGATCCCTCCTTTCTTTGGCTCCACTTGGTCTTTCCGCGGACTGTTATACTCTTGCATGCAGGTTAAAAATGTAGCTCCCCTGGCACTTGCCATCTCAGCTGAACCTCTAGCAAACACAGCCCGTCCACCTTCACTGGACTCGTGCGTCAGCATTTTCATAATTTCCTGCATTACATGGTGACCAGCCTCAACTGTTCTTCCTAGCTGAACTTTTGAGTACCACATGCTCTGCAGAGTGACCTAAAAGAACCATATTGATGTTGAGTTGAGTCTTGCCAGACGTGGCTCAGATTTTCCACAGCCATGGTATCGTTGTTCCTACGGATGCGTTCCCTTGGGTTGCTCTTTCCCACATAAACCATGCATGCCTAGAGGAATCCCAGCAGCTTTAGCAACAGCATTTGTAGCTGTTGTAGAAATTTTCGGATCCATTCTATGTCCTCTCCTCCATAGAAGCAATTGTATCTACCTTCAGCCATCTGTTAAATCAAAAAAATAATTACAAATTCTATGTCCTCTCCTTTCTTGTCCTGCATTGATTTTTCTCTCGAACTGTCTTGGACCGTCAGTCTATGGATCTGGGCTTGCTTTAGGGGTGGGCAAATCGGGTTTCAGTTCGGGTTGTTCGGGTTTCGGTTTGGGTTTTAATCCGCTCGGGTTGGAGAATTGAACCCAATCGGGTTGAAAACGCCAACCCGAACTAAACCGAACCGAATTTAATTCGGTTCGGTTCGGTTTGAGTTGACAATTCGGATCGGTTTGAGTTGATAATTCGGGTTATAATTTCGGTTCGGATTAATTCGGATTAGTTCGGATTAGAATAATTCGGGTTAGTTCGGGTTAATTTACAATTTAATTAATAGCAACGATATTGTTGGGTTTAGCTCTTCGTTTTGGAATGAGTTTGGGGTTTCTGTTTATGTTGATGTGAAGATGTGGTGAGAATGAAAGTCCAGACATTGATGAATGATGATGGTGTTTGCTGTTAATAGATTAAATTATACATAGATTGGGATCTGGATAAAGTGTGTTGTTGACTTGTTGTTGCGACCAGACAGTTTGAGACTCGGCTGCGTGCAAGTCAGCAAGTTACAGCGTCGCCGTCGGCAAGGCAAGACAAACCTTGATCTCGGAGGTCGGAGCAGCTACAGCGTTGGCAGATCGAGACTATGCTGGGCTGAGTGGCTCGCGAGGTGAATGCACAGCGCAGTTGCAAGCGAGGCGTGCTGGCTGACGGCGAGTGGGCTGCGGTGAACGGCTGGTGTCTGTTGGAGCTAGACGGGGCTGCTGGCTGCTGCTGTGAGTGTTGTCGTCGTGGGCTGCTGTGGCTGTTGTCTGTTGGAGCTGAAGTGCTGACTGCTGAACGGGGCTGCTGTGGCTGGCTGGCTGGTGGCTGCTGCAGTGCTGCTGAAGTGCTGAATGCTGATGTCGTCAGCTACTGAGATGAGAATGAGAAGAGGGAGCAAGGAGGGGGAGGCCGGGAGGGAGACGAAGTGAGAGTTGAGAGATTTTTGACTTTGTTTAGGGATTTTTTGTTTAATTAATGTATTATGTATATATATTTTTAATTTAAAAGCTAAATCTAAAAAAAAAAAGCTTCAACCCGAACGGGTTGAAAATTCGGTTCGGGTTCAACCCGAACTGAAATTTAACCCGAATGGTTTGAATCCGTTCGGGTTTCACCAGTTAATTCAAACCGAACCGAACCCGAAATAAATTTCGGGTTTGGTTCGGTTCGGGTTAACCCGAACCGAACGCCCACCCCTGCTTGCTTATACTGGATGATCCATTGAGTGGGAGTTCGGGAGTCAGGCCAGTAGGCTTCCTTATCCAGGTCTATCCGTGAATCAAATAATTTAAACTTGTATAATCAGCAAAATAAAAAAAAATTGGTTACAACAATAATTACAAAATCTTAATTGTACTAAATAACATATCCAATAGATTGACATATGGAGAATTGTTATTTTTATTATATTAATAATCAATTTAATTTATTTGTATTCTTGAGCAATGGATTAAATTTATTTAGTTTGAAGAGAAAATTTGACAAAAATTAAATGGAAAAATTGGATAATGAAGTTATATTCGTAATTTTATTAATAATATAGAAATAAATTGGACAATGAATAATTATTTTTTAATATGCTATAAGGGTATAATGGTAATTGCACTTGAAAATTATAATTTCTGTTAACAAATGGGGGTCTGAGTGTATTTTTTGAAACATTAGAGAATTTTATGTTCCTTATTCAAACGTTGGGGGTCTCTGTGTCCTTTTCCCTACATAAAAAGGTAGAAATTTATAGAGAAAAAGATGAAGGAATATATTGGTACGTTTGTTTACTTGGTTTCTGGAGCTGAGTTTACTACATTCCCGCTCTTGAATAGAACTTCTTAAGAATTAGAAAATAAAATGGTGGCGACATTGAACTTTTTCCGAAATTTAAACTTAAATCAAATTAAAACTTTTCTCATTAAGTGTATAATATATACACATGCATAAATTAGGATTTAAACTCAGGTAAGTAGCTAAATTAAACTATTTAAAAATTATTCGACCAAATTTCTAGGAATTGAGGATAGAGAATTGTGTTAATTTTATAAGAAATATTATAAGTTAAAACACATGATCGACCAAAAGGAGAAAACCAAAGAAATTCAATTCACTTACAAGTTCATAAATTCTTCTCTCTCTTTTCATTTTTATTTTTTTTTCCTTTCTTTCTATATTTATTCTAGCCTTTTCAACAATTCCTCTCAGACAAGGATCTTTCCTCTGTTTTTTTTTTTTTCTCTTCTAGTTTAATGATTAGTCAAGATTGAGTTTCAAATTTTTATATCAACAATTAAGCCTTTCTTCACTTATTTTGCAATTAACCCAATTTTTACCTTTTACTAAATTTAGAAAACTGCTAGAAAAAAAATAGGAGAGGATCCTATTCTATTTCTCTCGCTTGTCCAACTGCATGACATTTTCTTTCGTTATTAATTGATAATTAGTATTGAACTGTGATTAACTCAACTACAATTTAATAAATCCTGTTTAATTTTAATGCATGCTGATCGTAATTAGCAAAAATGTAATTTGGTTTAATTTTCATCCCCATATGTAGGGATGGCAATGGGGAGGGGAGGGGAGGGGACCAATCTCCCCATACCCATCCCCGATATTTTGGTATGTCCTCGTCCCCTCCTCGTCCCCGTCAGAATTATTTGAAAGAATCTACATCCCCTCCCCGAATAATAACAGGGGATCCCCGAGGGTTCCCGGTCCCCGAATAACTAATAGTCTAATAAATTTTTTTATTTTTAATTTTAAATTAATCATATTAAAATAAAAAATTCAGATAAAAATAAAGTTCAAAACATATCTTACATTAATATTGATCCATTACAAAGTCACATTCAAAATATAAATTATTAAAATAATTATCTTTGTCAATGACTCAATCTTCATAATCCTACAATAAAAAGAAAAAAAATTATTTTTATATCGGCAATAAAATAAATGAAATAAATGTAGATACTTAATTAATATTTTTAATAAAACTATTTACCTCCTGCTCGTCCTGCTCCTCCTATTCTTCCTCGAGAAATGTGGCAAATTGAGAGATAGCCTCAGATTTCAAACCTAAAACAATGAAAATGATATAAGTAAAGTAACTTATAAGTGCAAATATTAATAATTATATAATATAATTATAATGTAAAATAAACTCATACTACTATTGTAAGCTTGTAACCAACTTTGACAGCACATTAAGACCTCCAATGTGCTTGGATGAAGTTTGTTACGGTGTGAGCTCACAACTCTACCACCGGTGCTAAAAGTTGATTCAGAAGCAACTGTTATAATTGGAATTGCCAAAATATCTCTAGCAATTCGAGCTAATGTAGGATACCTATTAGCATTTAATAATATAAATATTTTGATATTTATTATTTTTAACAATATTTATAATTTTGTTATTTATTTATTAGTAATTTTAAAAATAAAAATAAAATTAAAAATTAAAATGGGGAAATGGGTAGGGGATGGGGATTCCTTCTCATCCCCATCCCCTCCCCGAATAAAAAATTGGGTAAAAAATTTTTCCCGTTCCCTCCCCGAATAAAAAATTGGGTATAAAATTATCCCCGTACCCTCCCCGAATGGGGAAAATCCCCGAGGGTACCCGTCCCCATGGGGATAATCCCCGAGGGTACCGTCCCCATGAGGATTTTTGCCATCCCTACCCATATGCTAAGGAATTACATACAGCTTACTACCAGGTCAGCAGCTCAACTACGTTAGCAGAATCCCAAAGGGTTAGATTACTGCTGATGTGGATTGCCTAGTCAGCAAGGCAGTTACAGATTCTTGTTCCACATGAGTTTGTTGCTTAGACTTTTCTACATAATTTTATTCATTCGATAACAGATTGAAATTCATTCATTTTCTCTAAGGTTCCTGCACTTTTTTAGTTCCCAGACAACATCTTAATTCAATCACTTAGGCTTTTGGTGCGAGTAATTAACACGATGATTGCCCATTACAAGTGTTGTCTCTTGGCTTCCTTATTTTCATTATTATTATCTTTTTCCTGTTAGCATGTATCAGGACAAACACAGCAGATATAAAGCTTGAAAGAAAAATTTTATTCAAATCAACACAAGATTGACACACAACAGATTCTTACATTAGAAAGTACAGTAATAGAGGAAACATGAAAATCATCACTAAGGCTTCTTAATACTCTCACACTCAAATCTTATTATTGCAAACTTACAACCCAAAGGAGGCAATCTTACCATAGTATTAGTAATACTGCATCACACACAGGCACACATATAAATGTATATTTAGGCGGCATAATTATATGTGTGTATCGGCATTTGATGTTTACTCGTCACAGCAACGATACATGAGGAACTTCTCCATGACCCGTCCACATTCAGAGCAAATAATCCTTTCAGGTATCTTGCCAGCAGTGCCCGGAAGCACAAGCCTGTTGCAGTGATGTGGTGTGTGAAGCTGCGCAAGGTGATCCCTCATGCTGGCATAAACCCCTTTGGCTCCACTTGATCTTTCCACACGGTATTATACTCTTGCATGCAAGTTAAAAATATAGCTCCCTTGGCACTTGCCATCTCAGCTGAACCTCTGGCAAACACAGCCCATCCTCCTTCACTGGAGTCGTACGTCAGCATTCTCATAATTTCCTGCATTACATGGTCAGTCTCAGCGTTTCTTCCCAGCTGAACTTTTGAGTACCACATGCTCTCCAGCCTGACCCAAAAGTACCAAATTGAAGTTAAGTCTTGCCAGATGTGGCTCAGATTTTCCGAAGCAATGGTATCATTGTTCCTGCGGACGCGGTCCTTTGGGTTGCTCTTGCCCACATAAACCATGCCTAGAGGAATCCCAGCAGTTTTAGCAACAGCGTTTGTAGCTGCAGTAAATTTTCGGATCCAGTCCATGTCCTCTCCTCCATACAAGCAAATGTATCTTCCTTCAGCCATCTGGTCAATTAAAAAAAAAATAATAATAATTAGGATGCACAGAGCTCTAGTTAAAGCAATTTGAGTGAAGAGGGAAGTAGTAGTAGTAGTACCCAGTTGAGAATCACTGGATCAAGACCATCAACCAACAATTCAAGTCTCCAAGTTTCCTCCCTCCATAAAGCTTCTTCCCTTGCAGTTGAAAAAGGGTAGGCCAAACTTCCCCAAATCCACATCATATGGAGGGCATTGGGACAAACAACCTTTCCATGCGGGTCTAGAACCACGAGGATAGGCTTCTTCCCAAATTGCCACTCCTCCTTGATGAATTGGATAACTGCTCTATCAATCAACGAAGGATGATACACTGTGTACCATGGCATGGCAGACTGCAGACTCTGAAATTGCTTTTGCTTGTTGTCTGTCCACGGCATGTTTGGGTCTACAATTGGGAGCCACACAACTTCATACTGACTTTCGTGCCTCGTTTGATGTTGCCTGGCCTCGCTGTACAGCTGCTCGAGAATGATAACCTCTTCTTGTGAGATGTCAAGGTCTGATATCAGAAGCAACACCATTTTACGCCTTAGGACTTCAAGGTTCACCTATTTTTTCACGTAAAGAAACCAGAGCATTAACTTTAAGATGGAATTATTGTTAATTTCTTTATGAAACAGTCAGAATGATCAAGATCAAACCCTTGTCTTGGTGGCCCCATCAACAAGGGGCAGCAGGTCATCCTTTGGGTAAATTAATGCCCTGAGAATCCTCATGTTATCAATGTGTGACATTTCAAACAGAGTTTTGAGGTTGTGCAATGCTTCAAGATATTTCTTGTCATCTGCAACAAAAGTTGATTTCATAAATACCCAAGTTTTTGTTGTTTCCCTCTCCCCCCCCCCCCCCCCCCCTCTCTATATTGCTATATAATCTGCAAGTTTACACTCACGTATGTACTTATGGCAGTTCTCTAACAGACTTGATAGGTGGGTATGCATGTTTCTGAGCTTGTGAGCCAAGCTGGATAGCTCCCAAGCTTCTGTTGTTGATACCATGTGTCTGTCAGTCCAGAAAAAAGCCTTAGATTGATATTTATAGTTAAAGCATCCAATTTCTTAAAATTTGTGCAAAGAAATTTGTGGTATGCTCAGGAAAGATTGCTAGATACATACTCGCGCCCGAACAGTGTAAGGCCAGTAAGTTGGGATGCGCAAGCCAAAATGCTTCTGATTGTCCAGTACACAGCAACTGGAATATGAGCACTGGCCGAGTAAAGCGCATCATTTTCGGCTGTAATGTATTGCGATGGTAGCTCATTGAACTGGACAATGCACTTGCTGACTTCCACCATTGCTGTGACGAGGTTCTTAATAGCATCAAACTGTGGCTTTAACACATGCGTGTGCTCTAAGATTTCAGGCAATTGCTTAAGGATTGCCACAGCTTTGGCAAGTTGGTTGGTGGTGTAACTCTGAGCAACAAGCCAGAATTCCCCATAGGTCACTGCAAAAGCCGATAATGCCAGCGCCAATTTGGCATCCCATGAATAACTGCTCACCATGTTCAATATTGATAGCGCTGTCACGTGTGCATCTCCACCACCAGAGCATTTGCATGTAATCTGTCAATTGCATTAGTACGGCTTGTTAATTGATCACATACAGTTAAGAAAATATATAAAAATATAAGACCAAAAAAATTCAGAATTTATAGTAACTAATGCATGATATAATTTAACCTCGCAGGAAATTCGATCAATGATATATGCCAGGACTTCAAGCATGCCCAGGGAGTCAGTTTGGTATGTCTTGTCCTCCAAAGCTTCTATAGATGCACGTGTTTCCTGCGAATTAAAGATCCAAAGTGCACTTTTTATTAATTACTCATCAGCAGGGCATTGTTTTAAATTGCTACAATATAATTGAGTAAAAGAGAAGAGCCAAAGCAGATATAGCAGTTAATTATATGAGACGACAACTAAAATTACCAGGCCGGAAATGGCACCATGCTTGGGTCAGCAAGGTTGAAGATGCCCTCAACAATATGAATCAGTGGTTTGACTTCGATCACGCGTCCATCGGGAAGATGGGTGCCCTGAACTTGCTTCAACAGTGTATTATCATCAGATGTTGTGAACCTGAATTTGTCGCCTTTCATCATTGGAGTCATCAGACCATGCTGTCTGCTAGCTGCAGGCAGCAGCTGTAAACTGGGATTTGGTGTTGCCTTCGTGACTCCCAGCTGTGGCTGCATATGGCCCGGCGTTTGATGCTGCATTAAGTCCGTTGGGGGCTGCTGATGGACGGCGGCGGTGTGTGGCTGTGCAGTGATTGGCTCTTGCAGCGGCTGAATCTGCATGTGTTGCGGGTGCTGCACGCTGGCGCCGGCAGCAGGGCCCTGCTGCATCCCCAACTGAGGCGGCTGCTGCTGCCTACCCATCCTCAGCGGCATGTTGGCAGTTGGTTGAGTACTCGTCAGTGGCACATTGGGTTGGGTGCTCATGACTGGCATGTTGGCCCCCGGAATTTGGCCAGCCCTCAATGGCACATTGCCTGTTGGTTGATTGCTCGCCATGTTGAGCTAGCTCTCTCTCTGCAAATGAAAATGAAAGTAAGAATTGTTTGCTATATTATAAGAGGAACTCAATTGCCTTTGTTTTGTATTTCGCTTGCAACAAAACCATGGGCTATATATAACTACAAGAAGTGGAATAAAGGCCATTTGAATCAACTTCCTTGCTTTGAGAAGGGTTTTATCCATGGAACCTATAATTGTTTCAATACAAATTTAATCACTTTAGCTTCTTTTATGAAGGCCCCACAAATTATCAGCTCCAAAGGTTACATGATGATATATTGATATATATTCTATTTGTGTAAATAAATTCTTTAATCATGGTCGCAAAACACGTGATTTGCGTATTGTTTGTGAAGAAAAATGGAGGGAAAAAAAAAATATTAATGTGTCGTTCTTCCTTAGCAAGTGACATGGCTTTTGATGGTGATGATGAGAATAAAACAAAGTGAAAAGGAAGATATATATATGAGCTGTGACTTTGTTCTTTGCTTCTTTTCGTAACTACAGAAAAGTTCTTCCTCTATATATATATACACACACACACCATTATACCTTGCTGACTTAATTAATTTAGTGCAGACTAGAAGCCTCTGAAAAGTGGAATCCATGCAAGGTACAATAAAAGAATCTGGTAATTTATGACAGTCTAAGAATCACATAGGGTTGCATTCAAATTTTAAACGTACGTCCCGCGAAGGACCATAATTATTTGCATAAATAAAAAGGAAAAATTAATTAGCCATATATAGAAAGAGGTAAGCATTCCAAATTTTCGTTTACTTCCCGGACATTTATGATTAAAATAAGAGAGAGCAGGCATAGCATATTCTCGCTCTTAAGTATGAGGAAAAAAATCATACAATAAGGAAGAAAGACGTACATATTTATTTTGAAATTAATCAATTATTGTTGATGATGACTAGAATAAGTGGATGAAAGAATTCTGATTTAGTGTGCAACATTGCACGTGGTAAGTTATGATTGGTGGGTTCTGTGCTGTGGGTTCCATGACCCTTGAATCATGGTTTGCCACACGCAATGTAACGCACTAAATCAACACTCTTAAGAGAAATATATTGATTAATCTTATTGGAACATTCTCATATCAGACTTTCTCTAAGCTGGTTATTTGTTAATCATTGAATTACTAGTTGCTAAACAAAAGAAAAGAGTGAAAAATAAATCTTGTTAATGAAATAAACTCAACACTTAATCATGGTCCAAAATCATCTAAATTTGATAAAATCCATATAAACTTTTTAGATTTTGTTTGTGGTCTTATATATCATTATTTTAATTAAATTATTGTATGAATAATGAGATAGAATGAAACGTGCTTAATTTAAACTTTCTAATCACTTTATCATTCCCAACCTTTTAAAGCAGCAAAATGATAATAACATATATCAGCGTTTCATATTTTAATCTAATTGATCAAATATCAAGCCACATTTTATCAAATTATAAGTAAAATTAAGAATAAAAAAATCAATTTAGTCGAGTGACATTCTTTCAAGTTTCAAAATTTCATTAGAAATCAAATCATCCATGTCTAATTATATATATGTCAAACTTTTCAACAATGGCCTATCCGGAAATGGATTCGCAGTTCTGAGCCCATATTCCTATTGCAAAACAGGCCAGAAGAGAACCGTGTTGTTCTTAATTTTGAGTTCAAACAATTCCAATAAAAAGACAATTAAATTTAAGTTAAATTAAATATCTTGACATTATTTTGCAAAAACCCATTCAATCTGGTTGTGCTACATAAACTTTAAGTTGGCGATTGATTTGAAGAAAAATAGGGAAATGAAAGGAAAGTGGAAGAAAAGAGAGGAGAGTACATTTAAATTCTTTTTTAATGTTTGATTTGTTACAAAATTAATGGAGTGGCAAAATGAATAGAAGAATCGTATTCAAATCGAATCATAAATGAATTAGGTCAAAACTTTGGTGTTCGGATTGGCTTAATTTGTTAAATGAATAGTTGTTTGATTTATTTAATTTGTTTAGTAGAATTAATAAATGAATTGAATCGAATGTGGATTCGTTTACCCTAGAAAAAATCTATAACGAATCAAATTAAATATAAATTCATTTATAAAATATAATTAATAAAAAAAATTAAACAAAATAACATATAAAAATATTACAAATTTAACATCCAAAAAAATACAAACTTATTATCATTTATAATTACTATATTAGCCTTTGAACTTTAAATTTTTTTCATTTATATTTAAGGATAAATAAGTAATTTAATTAAAAAAATAATAAAAGAATTTTAAACAAATGGATCGTATTCGATTCGTTTATAACTCATTTATTAACTGAATAAAAAATAAATAAATCAATCAATGTCCTCAAACTTGGATTTGATTCGTTTAATTAGCGAATTGAATCGAATTCACCAATTTATTAAATAAATCAATTTTTTCAAACGCAAACTCATTTGATTCGCATCGAATCAAATCGAATAAACGAATCATGACCCAGATTGTCACCCCTAAAAAACTTACAAAGAAAGGAAATCCCTATTTTTTATTTGGATAATTTCACCCTTTAGTGTTAAATTTTCAATATTTATCATAAATATAATTCAAAAAATTAAACAATAAATTTATTTAATATACTATATTAATAACTAATAATAATTATTTTAAATAATATAATTATAGTTATAATTAAATTCTATTTAGAAAGTTTATTAACATAATGTATTTTATAATTAATTTAATTTTTTCTAAATAAATTATGATATAATATAAATAATTTCTTAATTAATATATTATAATTTTAAAATTTTATTTGAAAAAAAAAAAAGCAAAGTTGTCGCGGCTGACCACCACTGTACCATGTCATTTCAACTCAAGAATCATATGAAAATTATTGGATATTGACGATCTATAGATTGAAGAAATTTATTTGGCTGAAATACTTGATATTTGTCTGGATCTAGGAGAGTTAGAAAGTTTTTAAACTGGATTTGAAGAAAATAAATCCATTTTTTTCACTTCTATATAATGACATAGTTCGTCAGTTAGTAAGTCCAACGGTACTGGCATTGACATCCCATGCACCAGTGGCGACAATGACAACTTTTTAATGACTTAAATTTATATTTTCTATTTTTAGTAAAATAAATAAATAAATAATTTTCTTAAATTGTTTAAATCATTTCTTTAACTTTTGTTAATATAAAATTAATTATCTGTAAAATTAAATTGATAAAATCAAATTGTAAATAAGAATTATTTGATAGCATTAATCAAGTTAATAAACGATTAAAGAGATAATTTTAGATTTTTTAGCTTCCAATAGAAGAGGATTTTGAATTCATCACTCTTTAGTTTGTAATCTAAATTTTAATGGAAATTAAATTCATATAAATTATAGACAACCAAACATCAGAAACAAGAAAGGAATTCAAAATAATATCCTCTCCTCCTTCCACCGAACACCACTAAGCCATGTTGGGTTGCAAGAAAGAACAAAGGAGGAGAAAGAAGAGGAAGAGAAAATAGACTAAGAGAAAGGAAAGGAGGACACTTAGTTTGCACATCATTGATAAATGATGATAAATAAGTAATGCTATACTTACATTTAGTAAATGAGATGACATTTAGTATGTCATTCACCGATAGATGATAAATAAGTAATGCTATACTTACATGGTTAGGACAATTAGTCTACACATCTAATGGTATGACATCTAACATGTCATTCACTGATAGATAATGTAAATTACCATATTATTATATAGATAATAAAGTCAACCAATACATTGTATATAGCAAGTAATAATTGTTGATGCATAATTTGAGATACAAACTAAATAAATTTCAAAAGTGGGACCAAACGATAGATATTGTTTAAGTATGAATGTATTGCATCTCTGGTAATGTATGTATATTATATCTCAATATTGTTTAGATATATACATGAGTGCACTTTGTGTTAATGTGTAGATGATATATTATGTAAACTGTATTAAATGTGTATTGAGAGGATTAATGGTGTTTTTGTATTATGTGACAAGATTATCATATTATTAAATTACCAATGCAAATTTAGGTTTTAACTTTTTAACATAATTATTAAATTATTTATGTTCGAGTCCATCTAAATTTAACATTATGCGATAACTCATTTTTGTCGCCTACCAACACATAAATTGGCTATTTGTGGGAAAAGTCCAGCCCAAACTCATATTATTGTTAAAAAGTCAAGGTCTTTTAAAAGCCCATTCAAGTGTGAATTGGCCTGGTCTAAATAGGTTTGGGCTAAGCTTAGACCTCCATTAACTTTTTAATAAAGTAAAAAAAAATGAATAAAGTAAAATACTCAGTTTTTTTGCCATTAAATCAAATAAAATTCTTACATGTAAGAAACTCAAAAGGGAGAAAAAATTAGTGAAAGCTATTAAGTCAGAACCTCATAAAATAAGTAGATAGGCTACTACAATAAAAGAGTAGATGATTAATAAGTGCATCAAATTCTGTTTTAGGCAACTCCTCGGCCTCTATCTTTCTAGCAAATATGCAATTGTTATGATCCAGCAAAGATAAGACTCATCTTTTACTCAAGTGTTCTTCAAGCCTATCAATTGCAGCACCAACACCACTCGTTGCATCCCGTCCTTGACCTAACTGGGCAACCATATTCCCGTCATTTGCTTTATCTTCTAGCTTCAAGTGGAGACTCATCTTTTTTTTTTTTTGGTTGTTTTCCTTTTTTTTTTAATTTATAAATTAAAGTTAGGTCATGGTTCAAGCCTTTTATAAAAGCCATTACTCATGCTCGTTCACAGTGGGCTCTAAATCATATCTATGACTTAACCATGCGTGCCGAGCTGATCTAGATTTTTTTGTCAATCTTACCAACACAACTGTTTATTTAGTGTTTATTTAACCTTAAAAGCTTTTTTTAAAGAATTATTGCTATTATTTAGTTTTGGGTAGAATTTTTTAAGATTAAATACCTCAAAGTTTAAATTTTAGAATTTTAAGAATAAAAATTGAGGCACATTTTTAGAAAGTTAAATTATCTAAAAAGACTATTATTTATTTTACGATCTTATTTTATTTATTTCTTTCATGAAATGACTTTAAAAACTTGTTTATTAAAATAATTTTATAATTCTTAATAAAAGAAAGTTTATAAAATTAAGTTATAATTTTTAATAAAAGCTCTAATGACAAACAAATAACTATTTTTTTCTATAAAAAATTTACTCAAATAAATTATATTTTATTTGAAAAATGGAACCAAACATAGCATTAATGGTTAAAGGTGGCAGAAAAGCCTGCCCGGACCGGATATGGCCCAGACCCGGCGTGTGCAGTTCGGGTTATGAATGGAAAAAGCGGATCCAGGCATTGAAAAATCAATGCTTGGCTGCTTCCGGGCACGAGTCCAGTCACAGCACCAAGAACCCGGAACCCGAACCCGTGCCCGGTTTTTTATTAAGTAAAAAAAAGGAAAATATAAAACCAAAAATAAAATTTGTTTTGCCCAATTGCCCCTAAAACTGAACCCTAAATCGCGATTGCAACTTTGCAAGTGAACAACGCAGCAGTCACAGTCAGCACACACCCTGAAATCTCCAAATCGGCGGCACCTCTCTCCATCTTTCCACCACCCACCGACACCGATGCAGTGTTGACTGTTGACCGTGCCTCTCCCTCCACGAACCTCTTACCTTCCTCGGTCAACTCTATTTCTCCTCGCAAAGCACAGCCGTCCCGTCACAAACTCACAGAGCTCTTCACTGTTGGGTCATCTTCTCAGCGGCAAGCCGACAACCACAACGCGACGGCATCAGCCATCATAGATGCAACCTCACCAACACAGGCACACAGCAACAACCCATGAACGAGGTATTATTAATTTTTTTTACTGTTTTTTAAAAAAAATGATGAAATTGAGTAATTGGCATTATTATTATTAGGTGCTATATATATATATGCTTAATTATTTTCTTAGATGCTATGGTTGTGTGATTATTTATAATTAATGGAAGCTAAATTTAGATTTTAGGTTGCTTTAGCTATATGAAGACATAAATTGATGGTTATGTGTGAGGGAATCCGTTTGTGGGTTACAGACAATACTTGATTTTGTTTATCAAATATTGAAGACTGATTAATAGTTTTTTGTAAACTGGTACATTGTACTGTTTCCTACTAAGTTTCCTCCCTTTAGAAATGGCATCAAGAATTTAAATCAATTACTTAATATTTATAATTATGTAATTTTGTATGATATAATGATAATTTTTTATTAATAGAAGCTAAATTTAGTGTTTAGGTTGCCTTTAAGTTAATTATTCATTATTTTTTTATAATAAACAGCAGTGTGATGTCATAGTCACAGTCATAGTCAGACAATATAGAAATTAATTCATCAAATGCTCCAAATTTATCCCGTAATGTTGAAGATAGCAATGATAATGAGGTTGAGGAAATTTTATTGTCAACTGTTAAAAATAAGAAGGGAAAAAAAGTTTCTACGGCTTGGAATCATTTTACAAAAGTAACTATTAATGGAGAAAAAAACGCAAAGTGCATGCATTGTAATGCAATTTTAGAAGCTAAATACACATCAGGGACCACGAGTTTGAATAGACACGTGAATTCTTGTTTTTCAAATAAGCAACTGAAAATAAGGGAAGCGCTTCAAGGAAGTCTCAAAGTGCTCAAAAGAGAGGATGGGAGTTGTGACATTGGCTTTGACAGTTTCGATCCAAATGTTTTGCGGAGTTTGATTGCAAGGATGGTGGTGATGCATGAGCTTCCACTTACATTTGTGGAATATAAAGGCTTTAGAGAAACAATGGCACATGCCAACCCCGTGGTTAAGCCAATGAGTAGAAATACTTTGAAGAATGAGATTTTGAAATTGTATCATATTGAGAAGGTTAAGACTTTGAATTTGTTGGAGAAAAATCATGGTAGAGTGGCTATTACTACAGGTTTGTGGACATCAAGTAACCAGAAAAAGAGATACATGGTTGTCACAGCACACTTCATTGACAACTCCTGGAAATTGCATAGCCGAATTTTAAGGTAATTTCTAATTTGTCTATAACTTTTTATTTGCTTAATTTCTCTTTCAAATTTTTATTACTTATATTTGATTTCTTTTCAAGTTTAAATTGTTATAATATTTTAAGTTTGTGTATTTAATATTATCACTTGAATATTATTAGGTTTATTTATGTTCCGAGCCCTCATACTGCTAAGGCCCATTTCTAATGAATTGGTGCAATGTCTGCTGGATTTGAACGTGGATAGAAAGTTGTCTTCAATGACCTTGGATAATTGTTCCACTAATGATGCGATGGTGGAGAAATTATTATTAAGGTTTGAGCTCGATACCTTAATTTCCAATGGTAAATTTTTTCATATGAGATGTACTGCTCATGTATTGAATTTGGTTGTGCGAGATGGGTTGAAAGTTATAGAAAATGGGGTTGGAAAGATTAGGGAGAGTGTGAGTTACTGGACACAAACACCAAAACGATTTAAATCTTTTAAGCTAGCTGCTGGGCAACTGAAAATTAATTGTAAAAAAAAAATTAAAGTTAGACTGTCCAACTCGTTGGAATTCTACTTATGCCATGCTTGATGTAGCATTGATGTATGGAAGTGTTTTTTTTCGGTTACAACAACGTGAGCCTCAATATAAGAGCTTGCCTAGTGATAGTGAGTGAGATTTGGCAGCCACAA
Source organism: Citrus x clementina (assembly GCF_000493195.1). Taxonomy (NCBI): domain Eukaryota; kingdom Viridiplantae; phylum Streptophyta; class Magnoliopsida; order Sapindales; family Rutaceae; genus Citrus; species Citrus x clementina. The sequence continues at coordinate 10,148,139 of NW_006262688.1, read as the reverse complement.
TGGTGGAGCATTTGAAATCATTTTACATGTTAACGGAGATGTTTTCGGGTACAAAATACTCTACTGCTAATTTGTTCTTTCCGTTGATATGTAAAATGAAAATGTCAATTAGTGGGTGGCGCACTTCCAATAATCTTGCTATTAGAATTATGGCTAATAAAATGGTTGAAAAATTTGAAAAATATTGGAATGAAATTCATCTGATGTTAGTTATGGTTGTAGTACTTGACCCGAGATATAAGATGTTGTTGATTGATTTTTATTTTCCAAAGATCTATGGCGATACAACGAATGAGCATATTGAGCGTGCACATAAGCTTTGTCATGATTTAGTGAAAGAATATGAAATGAAAGCTATGGTTTTGAGTGATAGGCAGGATGTTGGGTTGGAAGATGTTCCTTTGGAATCTTCTTCAAATCCGAATAAGTATTGGGATAGAGATGAGTTTGAAACATTTTGGAGTCGAAATAAGCATGTTAGGGTGACTAAGTCGGAGTTGGATAGGTATTTAGATGATGAATTGTTAGATACTACTCCGAACTTTGATATTTTAGCTTTTTGGAAGATGCACATTGGCCAATATCCTATTTTGGGTGAGTTGGCCAAGGATATTTTAGCCATTCCTGTATCCACTGTTGCCTCTGAGTCCGCTTTTAGTATCGGGGGTAAATTTTTGAGTCTGCATCGTAGCAAACTTCATCCTAACACTTTGGAATCCTTGATGTGTGCTCAAAATTAGATTTGGGCTTCTTCTCGAGGTATAAAGTTATTTGAATTATGTTATTATCTTATTTGTTTGCTCAAAATGTTTTTAAATCTTAATATGTTATTTTTGTTATTAGGTGGAGTTTCGGAAAATGAGATTTTTGCTGGGGAAGAGGTCATTTCAGATGATGATGATGGGGCACAATCGTCGAGCTGCTTGACATGAAGTTATTATTTACATATGTTACATTACTGTATTTTAAACTCTTTTATGAATTATTTATGTTTGATATTTTGGGATTTTTATATGTTATGTTGGTTATTGATATTGGAGTTATGATATGTATTATGTAATAAGTTGGGTAACTTTATTTGGTGATTATTGTGATGTTGAATTTAAATTTTTGATAGGGAATGAATGAATTTAGTTTAGAAATTGAATGAATTTGGTTTACAATTGTTTTGGTTTGTTAGTTGGAACTTGGAAGTAAACAATTGTATTGTTTTGAAGCATGGGCATGGCTGCATTTTTTATTTCCAGGCTTCCAATGCTTACTGTGAGTTTCTGCTAAGTGCTAATTCGGGCGCAAGCTTTCACATTCAACCTTGTGAAGTTTTATATTATCCCCATTCCACTGCCTTGTTTACTTATTTAGCCTTTTTTATCAATTTTTTTTTAGCCAGCTTTAAAAGCAGGGGTAGAGAAAACCCAGAAAAAACCCATGCCCGGATAGTGCCAGGCATATACTCGACCTGTATAGAAAAAATCCGGGTACAGTCCAGGTCCGGGCAGCTATGTGTGACATCCGGATCGGTCCCGGGCAGCCCCAAACCCTGACCCGGACTTTTGCCATCCCCATAATAGTAAATAATATTATTGTTTAATAAATTGTAAAATTTAGGGACCTCCATGATAAAATCCCCGCTAAAAATTCGAATTCGAATACCCGAATTTCGAAACGTTTTTATTATTTATGAAGCATGTGCAAACAGTGTTCAATCTTGATTTTTGAATCCCCGGTTTAAATCTCAGGGATAGCGAGAGTCCGTGAAGGCGAAGAGCAGACCCAATTCCGCTTCCAGAAGCGTCTGTATAATTCTTAAAAAAAAAAAGATATACTGAAATCTGTATTTTTCGTGACACATTTTTACGCACGACACCGCAAACTCGCCGCTTTGATTCACCGTGACGTCGCCGTTCACGTAATTTCTTTCTCTCTTGTTGATTTTTTGAATGACGGGTTAATACTTTTACGTTTATTTGTTTTCGGTTATTGAATTCTATGAACTTATGGACTGTAAAAAGTCGAGGAAAATCGCAACTCAATTTGAATTTTGAATGTTCTATTTATTTGTTGTATTAGGCTGCTAAAGAGAACAAATTGTTAGTATTAACAATTAGGTTCTTCAGTAGTTGTACGGCATTTCTTGAGTTCATTCTTGGGCTTTTCTTGATTTTCTTGGCAACTAATAGAGTAAAGGGTTTAGTGTGAAAGTTAATTGTAAGCGCTCTGTTTTCAGAAAACAAACTGGGAATTAAACCCTTTAATCTTGTATGGAGTTCGTAAAGGTGCTGCGTTAGCATTAAACTTCAGTGCTTATTAATTGGAGTGGAATAATGAAGGGATTGTCCAGAGGGGGCAAGCCTGAGCAAGAGTTCCTAGAGACTGGATAGGTTGTTTGTCTATTTTGTGCACAAAATGGACATGGTAGAACATGCCTAATGAAAGGAGTGGTACCTTCTAACATATTTTGAAGAAAGGGGTTCCTAACTTTTAGCAGACCCTTAAGAGCCAGCTCAGTGTATGGCACCATCCTTGTAGTAAGGTAAAAGCTATATGAGTGGGTGTTCGATTCACACTTTTCATTTTTTGATAGATCACTGCCAACTCCATTCTTGCTTTCTGAGGAGCTTTTAGGTTATTTGGTTAGTGTTCCAATTAGTCTACTATAAATAGGATTATAATCTCATTAATATTTTTGATATAGCTTTGAATAATAAAATCATATCCTGTATTTGCCATGTGGGGCTATTTATCTAAACCTTGTGTTTATGAGTCATTTGGACTAAAGCGTCATCTATTCTCACTTTTTATTTGCCTGTTAATTTGGACCGATGTCCGTTAGAACAATACCTAGTAGGTTGTCAAGAACTGAACATATTTCAACGTTGGACAAGGTGTTGTACTATTCCTTTTTTCTGTTTCCAGTACCCTACTATTTGGCTTCTGCTAGTGCACCTCAATATTAGGACCCTACATTGTGTGAGATGTTATCCGGTTTTCCATCTTTTCCTTCCACCAGATAATGTGGAAGACAAGGCTAGATATTTACCCTCTCTGATTCGTACAAAAAAAATATTTCCAACAGGGAAAAAGAAAAAGAACTAGAGAGCATTATTACAAGCTTTGAGTTCAAGTTGTGAGATTATACATTTTCTGTAGGGAGTAAAACCTAAACAGTTATATAAATGCTAAATCATGTAAAACTTTGGTTTAGATTGAAAGACTAATAAATCTCTTACAGATTTGTTAACTTTTGTTTCATACAAATTGATATGATATCTGATTTGGCATTACATGTTTGTTGTTTCATTGCCCATTTGGCTAAGATTGGAATTTGGAAGTAGATCCTTCACCTGCCACGGATGGGGACTTCTTCACCCAACTATGGTTACAGAGTCACAGTTTATGAGAAATCAGCCTCTTTTCTGTTCTTATGAAAAAGTTTGTATGGTCGTTTTATCTTAGATTTGAACTCTAGGTTTGGATAATAGCAAATCCTTTGTTCTTAATGAAAATCTAAAAGAAAAATAAAAAGATCCCAAGTCTTGAAGGAACTCCAAAAAAGAGAATCCTACTCAAAAAAATAACTCCTAAAAGGAAATATCATGCCATCTAGAGGGGTATAAGAATAAGTTGTCATCAATTTTTCTCAAAATTTCTAAAGGTCCCTATCTTATGTTTTAAGTTTTCATAAGGTCTCACTTGAAATAGCAGTCTGTTTAATTTTTTTTATATTTTTTGGTCTATTTATGTTGATCAACAATTTGCTGTTGTCTTGTTGTAAAGTTTGCCAGATTTGAAGTTGAAAATTTTGTACCTTCTTAGTTATGTTATGCTTAGTAATAATTTGTTTCAACCAACTTGATATTATGTACTTTGTATCATAATTTTTGATACTATTCTCAAATTAGAAGCTTTGAGAAAAGATCCCTTTCATGCTAGAAGTCTGGAAGAATATGTTCCTTCCGTGGTCAGTCATAATCTCATGCTTACTAAAGAAGAAAACAAAAATATGACAAATAGGTATATTTTATTATGCTTCTGTACATAAGAATTTATAGATCTTCTAGGATATAAATCGAATAACTAATCTCCCTAATTAAAAAAAAAATAAAAACTGATTCCCAAAAATCTGTACAGTTCACAAATCTCTCAACTACCTAAAATAGCACATAAACAAATATTATACATTATTAAAAGAAATCCTAGGAAATCTTCCAAAATCTTCCAACACTCCCCCTCAAGCTAGCATGAATATATCACTCATGGCAAGCTTACTAACTAAGTTCTCATATTGCGCCCTAAGAAGTCCTTGTGTGAGTATGTTTGCTACTTGGCTCGCGGTAGATATGTAGGACATGCATATCACACCACTGTCTATCTTCTCCTTGATGAAATGTTTTTCCACTTCTACATGCTTTGTTCTGTCGTGTAGAATTGGATTGTGAGCTATGGAAATACTTGCCTTGTAATCACAATAGACCTTAATAGGTGTTGGTGTAGGAATTTCAACTCTTCTAGGAGTCTCTTGATCCATAACACTGTAGGAATTTCAACTCTTCTAGGAGTCTCTTGATCCATAACACTTCACAGAAGCCATGTGCAACAGAGCGGAATTCTGCTTTTGCACTACAGCTAGCCACAACACTCTGCTTTTTGCTCTTCCAGGTGACTAAATTCCCTCCTACCAAAGTGCAATAACCTGAGGTAGATCTTCTATTAGTTACGTCGCCTGCCCAATCTGCGTCTGTGTAGGCTTTGACTTGGAGATGACCCTATTTTTTAACAAGAGTCCTTTCCTTAAAGTTCCTTTTAGACATCTTAAAATCTTGAACGCAGCTTCAAATTGAGTAGGTCTAGGTGAATGCATAAACTGACTCACCACACTTACTGCAAAGGCTATATCAGGTCTTGTGTGTGACAAATAGATTAGCCTTCCAACTAATCTTTGATAATGTTCTCGTCCACCACCTCACTTGCTCTTGCTGCTTTTAGCTTTACATTTGGGTTCGTTGGAGTTTCTGCAGCTTTACAACTTGTCATCCCTGTTTCCTTAAGCAAATCAAGAATGTATTTGCGTTGGTTGATAAAGATTCCCTCCTTGGACCTTGCAAATTCCATCCCGAGGAAATACCTAAGTTTTCCCAAGTCCTTAATGTCAAACTTGGCCTCAAGCTTATTCTTTAATTTGTTGATCTCAAACAAATCATCCCTAGTCATGATAATTTCGTCAATATACACTATCAGAATAGTTATTTTACCTTTGGTGGAGTGCTTAAAAAACAAAGTATGATCAGCTTGACTTTGTAAGAAGCCATGCCTCCTTACAACATTCCCAAATCGTTCAAACCAAGCTCTTGGTGATTGCTTTAGCCCATATAGGGATTTTCTTAACCTGCAAACTTTGTCTCTTCCAAGACTTTCTTTCAGTCCGGGTGGCAGGTCTATTTATACTTCTTCTTGTAGATCTCCATTTAAGAAGGCATTTTTTACATCGAATTGATGTAGTGGCCAATTGAAATTAACTATAAGAGAAAGAAGTATTCTAATAGAGTTAATCTTACCTGCAAGAGCAAAAGTCTCTTAGTAGTCTATACCAGGAGTTTGGGTAAATCCTTTTTCTATGAGTCTCGCTTTATATCTCTCCACACTTCCGTCAGCTTTGCACTTCACTGTAAACACTCATTTTTTTTTTTTTAGGAGCAATCATCTCTTCCATTATAGCTAATCTCCAATTCGGGTCATCTAATGCTTCTTGAACAATTCTTGGCACACACAAATTAGAAATCCTAGATGCAAATGCTTTGTGAGTATGTGATAATTTTTTATATGACAAGTATTTTGCAATAGGGTGTTTTGTGCAAACTTGGGTACCTTTTCTTACCGCAAATGGAAGGTCAAGATCTAAAGAGGAAATGTTAGGCAAATCATTAGATAGAGAAGAAATAGGAATAGAAGAAGGATTACTCTGAGTTGTAGGACCTTCACTCGGCAAATTGGATTAGGCTTCTACTAGAGAAACAATTGGGATAGTAGTACATTTGTGAAACCTCTTCCTAGTATAAACCTGAAGCTCAAGATGAGGATTGTGATCTCTTTGAAGTACTTCTCCCCCTGTCTCTGATAAAGTAATATCTGGCAAATTTAGTTTAAGAGTACTATCTCTTTCAACAATGGTTTCCGAAACTTGTTTATCAGAATTAATCACAGGTATAGATTCTTCTAAAATAGGTAAAGTGTCCCAAAAATTATCTTCTTCGCTTATGTTCTCCCCCTGAAGAGAATTTTTTTGAAAGAAGGGTTGGTCCTCAACAAAGTATACATTCATACTCTCAAAAAATTTCTTTGTAATAGGATTGAAGCATTAAGGTCATTTAGGTGAAGATATCTATTTTTTTATTAGATGCATAACTAAGAAACACATATTTTTCAGTTTTTGGATCCAATGTTGATCGAAAAACATTTCATATATACACATAACAAACACAACCAAACACTTTGAAAGGAATATTCATAGTTATTCGAGATGTGGGAAAACAATTTTTTAAAACCTGTAAAGGTGTTTCATATTTTAAAACTCGAGATGGCATTCTATTTATCAAGTAACAAGCAGTTAGGAGAGCATTTCCCCAGAGATATTTAGGTACATTCATAGAAAACATGATGGCTCTAGTTATCTCAAGAAGATATCTATTTTTTCTTTCAACAATTCCATTCTGTTGAGGTGTGTTGTGACAAGTTGATTGATGGATCACACCTTTTTCGGTCAAAAATATTCAAAAATATTTGTTAAAATATTCTGTCGCATTATCCGATCTCAGAATGCTAATTTTGGTTTGAAATTGATTATCAATCATCAGGAAAAAATCTTTAAATCTCTTTTCAACCTCTGATTTCCTTTATAATAAGTAAACCCAACATACCCTTGTGTGGTTATCAATAAAAGTCACAAACCATTCTTTGCCAGAAAGTGTGTTAACCTTAGATGGGCCCTAAGCATTGCTATGAATCAAATAAAATGGTTTCGAAGCAAAATTGGGTTTTATTGGAAAAGAAACACAATGATCTTTAGCCAAGTGACAGGCCTCACAATGAAGTTTTGAACAATCAATTCCTTTAAACAATTTAGGAAACAAATGTTTGAGGTACAGAAAACTAGGATGCCCTAATCGTCAATGCCATAACATAATTTGATCATAGACAGAGTTTGAATAAGTACTACTTAAACCATGAGTTTTTTTACTGCCAAAAGTGGTTTAATCAAAGTAGTAAAGTGGCTTACTAAAGAAGAGAACAAAAATATGACAAATAGGGCATATTTTATTATGCTTCTGTGCATAAGAATTTATAGATCTTCTACGATACAGATCTAGTAACTAATCTCCCTAATTAAAAGAAAATAAAAACTGATTCCCAAAATATCTGTACAGTTCACAAATCTCTCAACTACCTAAAATAGCACATAACCAAATATTATACATAATTACAAGACATCCTCGGAAATCTTCCAAAATCTTCTAACACTTACTATTTGCAAGAAGAGATTGATCCTTTGATTTTGAAGTTCTGGCTGCATCTGCGGTATTGGATTACAAATCTTAGACCTGCACCTGCTGTTTGATTTTTTGGTTTATTTTCTCCTAACCAATTACTATTTACGTTTTGCTTATTAAACTTTCTCATATAAGCAGTAATTGAGCAAATTTCCTTTGAGGCAGTATGGTTTACTTTCTATAAAATGGGTTTTGCCTTTTGCTTATTCCAACTCCTGCAAAATTTTCGCTCTTTTATAAGCAGTGTATCCAGAAAACAACATGTTTATCTTGCTTTGAGATGGTATCCTTTAATACCAAACAATTTTGTATATGGGAATGGTGTTTGGCTTGCTTACATTTTTGTTATTCAGGCAGTGAAAAAATAGTTTAATGTAGAAGTGTCCTTCTGACTTATGCTGCAAGTCATTTTAGCTTTCTGTCTAAATTTTCATACATTCCATCTAATGTTGCCCTTTGCTTTTAGATGGAATAGAAGTTTTTGTGGTTTCCTTCTCCTCACTACCGACCATTTGGTTCTTATACACTTATCTTGTGTTGCATATTTCTGTGGTGAAATGCAGTTGTTATGTGCATTGCTGTGGCCCTTTATTATGTCGGAAGCTTCGAAGAGTTTGCTGGCCTCAACAGATCATGGTCAATTAGGACCAATAGGACCAGATTATTTTGGTTTCTATACGCGTGAAATAATGGAGCTCTTATCACAAGATGAGGATCCCTTGCCTTCTACTTCCAGAACCTCTGAGTTGACTAGGAAAAAATGTGGTGGGGTCAGAGGCAAGGACACAATTGATACTAGTGGCCGTGGTACTGTTTCTTCCTTTAGTAATAGCATAGGAGCTGGCTTTACAGATTTCAAAAAAGAAAGATTGAGATCATTACTAAGGCAGGGTGTGTTTGGTCTTGCCCCAGAAGTTGATGAGGTATATTGAGCAACTTTCCTCTATGCATAAAATGACTCTATAGATGGATATGGTTTTTGCTTTTCTGATATTAGTTCATCTCATGTATTTAATAGGCAATGCTCTCGGACTGTAATTGTTTATTTATTACGGCCCACTCAAAACAGGAAGATAACTAAACTTCAGTGTCTGTTGAAGGGACACTGTCCCATGTGTTTTGATCAAGGATTATTTATTACATTATAAGGAATCTACTTTTGCTATGATCTCTTATTATTTTATTTTAAATAGCCATTGATTTGGCTATACTCATCTTGGAAAAGTTTGGTGTTGGTATTGCTTAATAAAGTCTTTGAATAATGGCGGGGTGAGCAAGTGATTATTTTATCTTGAGGTTGATTGATTTACATTTGGTTCCTGTCAGTTTATTTCTAGATAATTAATAGTCAAAAGTAATCATTTTTTCTGTGTAGTGCAGATGTTGGATCCTGTTATAGCTATGTGTCAGTTGCAATCTCAAGTCAGAAACAGAAAGTATTCGCCAAATGTTAATGAAGTAGCGTGCAAGGGTGATGCAGAGCAAGTTCCTCGTAAGAAACTCAAGACATCGATTTACTCTTCGCACAGTTCCCTCAAACATGGATCATGTAGAGAGGTTAGGTTTCACTTTCTTGGTAGTGAATTATCTTTTACTGTTACCCTGTTACCATGGTTAACAATTTCTTTTTTGGAATTGTACCATTATTTCGGGAAGTTCCTAATAATATGGTCAATGTTTTGGAGAGTTAATTATTTGATTAGTTGTTTTCTATATATGGAATACTTTTAAGCTGTTAATCAGTGTTAAGTATAATTTAGTTGACAAGCAGATGTCTTGGAGAAGTGTTATGCCATTTTATGTTGTGATAACAACTATCTCGTTTATATATTTTTGTAAGATATTAAAAACTGCAAATGACTTGAGTCGAAGGAAGCCATAGATATTGCTCAGCTTCTTTGGTATGCAACTTTTACAATCTCAACTCTAGTTGAAAATTGGTTGAGATTGATGGGAGTGTACTCATGTTGTTGCCACTTATCATGGATCTTTAGTAGGGTTATGTAGGAGAGCTTTATGGGGATTTTCTCTTATCATTTATTTTCTTCTCATATTTGCATGCTTTTTACCTCTTTTCCATGAAATCAAGTTGTAAATTGATTTTCTTTATCGGCTAAGGCTAGAAACAGTCAAGCTTGTCATAGTCCAAACAGCTTCTTTGCAGAAGAACTCTAGTGTTGTTTTCATTTGTAATGCAGGGTTCTGTATCTAATGGCATTGATTCCAAATCTTTGGATGCTGCTTTGTCAGAGAAAGAAATGTCTAACTTTAAGAAGAATTGTGCCCATTGCCATTGCCAGAATACTTCTCAGTTAACTAGTCCAAATGGGCCTAAGGTGACTATCATGCGCCATTTAGGTTGTTTGTCCTCTATGGATTCACACATATGCTTACCCTAATAGATTATTATTCTCATTTCTTTCTTCCAGTCTCTATGTGATGGTTGCATAAGCAGTTATGGAAAGGACAAGGATTTACATTCAGATTCAAACATAGGTGCTGATAAAGAAAATGGAGAGGTGAGAACATTAATCTCTGACAATTATTTTGAGATTTTATTTCTGGTTGTGGAATTTGAAATGGTTTCTGTGTGTTGATTTTCTCTTATGGAATTTTAGATGCTTGTCTCAGCTATGACACTTGCATATAATTTCTCTAAATTGCAAGTTCATCTTGGTGGGCTCGTTTGGGTCAGTGGGACTACAATCATGAATATCTGTGATTCTCACAATGGTTTATGATGTAAAATCATTTTCTTCTTCTTCTTTTTTTTCAAGTTGTCCTAGCCATTCAAATAAGATGCATTAAATCAATTGAGTAAATTAATGATTTTTAAGTTATATCTTATTGGTGATGACTTGTGCTTATTGAGAACTTTGCTTGTTTTTTAGGTGGATGATGACTTGCAATTCCTTCTAGAAAGTGATAGTTCAGAGGTTGAGGAGACAGTGAAGAAATATTCTGATGAACTTTTTGCAACAGTAATTTCCAGAACTTTTAGATTTTATGTACTCAAAGCATTTCGTCCATTCATTGACATCGTCTGTGGTTTAGTATCAGGGTGGTCTCCTGAACTTTACAGGTACTTTTAGTATGAAGATGAATCATCATAACTGAGGTTGATTTTTTGTATTTTTTTTAGCTAGGGCACATGGAGCAGAAGCTTGAAGAACTTCTTAATACTGTGGTGTCGAGGTGCAGGTATGTGTTCTGTTTTGTGTGAAACAGAATATGTTATATCATAAGATAAATATCCTTCAGAAATGTGTTACTTCATGGGGCTTGTTTATGATGAGAAATTGCATTTTGGGGGCATATTTCCTTCTTCGGTAATGCATTTCCTGATACTAATTATTGAGTATATTTTTTGTCCACAATGTTAACTTCATGCGAAGTTATCTCTCTCTTGATGCTAGTAACTTCATAAAAAGTCCTCTAGGATGTTTTTTTCTCTTCTCTTCTCTCTCTCTCTCTCCCTAGTTTATGCAAGCATGGTCCTTATTAGTGTTTTTCACTTTTGATATCAGCATGTAAGATGGTAGATAAGCATATTTGGCTACTAACTTCAGTCATGCTGTTAAGCTGTTACCCATCGCTTGTTTGGATGTATGTAAATAGCATATTTGCCTCAAAATCTGTAACTATAATCTCCACAGGCCTATGACACGTCCTGAGAAGCAGGAGCTTCGGAAACTGATTCAGAAGCTGCCACAGAATAATCTTGCCCGTGTTGTTGAAATTGTCCAACATAGTAAACTGGCAGATTCCCGACCTTCTGATGAATACTTTGTTGATTTAGAAAAAGAGGTACAGAAACTCAAAACATGGCATGAATTTCTCGAGTCTATACTAAATTTTAATCCTGTCCAAAATATTGTCTTTCAGGATAATGTAACTCTTTGGAGATTGTTTTACTATGTGAAAGCGGTTGAGAAAGCTAGAGAGCTCTTGTTATAGATAATACAACTTCATGATCTATTACCTTTAACAAGTACTTTGACAGAGTCCTAAATGCCAGTGCAGTTGACAAGGACAATTACATCTGATTTTTAACTTGCCTAAACCAGCCGTTTGGTCTTTCCCAGCAGCTTTTTTGCCTGAATTCTTCATAATCTTCCACTAGAGTGTGCAAACTAGACTATACAGGAGATTTTTTTTCCCCTCCCAAATTTTGTAAGTATGCAGAATCTTTTACACCTTTAGTCATAGGTCTAATATTTTGACAACTGCAAGAAAGGACTTCAAACATGCTGCACCTCCTGGCTTCAAGATGGGACAAACGCTGATTTTTTGATTGATTAGTGCATAGTAATGTCTCTAGTTTTTGTTTGTAGAAGAACTGAGACTTCAGTAATAATTTGAACTACAGTCTAGACATGATATGCAGAAACGTTTCAATTCATTGTCTTTTGTATCAAACCTATGGGGAAAGTATCAGCAATGTCACGAGTCTTCTTGTGACTTGTGACCAAGCAAATTATTAGTCATGGCTAACAAAAATAAAATATCAACTTAAAAAAAAATTGCAAATCTTCAAATGAAGAATGTACTGGCTTTGAAAAGAGGATACCTGAAGAAATATATTTTTTAAAAAAATAAACGAAAATACTAGAATATCCACTCCAAAAGGAATAAACGACAGCTCAGTGTCACCAATAAATTGTTGAAAATTTATCCCTTTACACTTAAAAGGAACCACGTCTTGAACTCTTGATTGTTGTTTGGCGTTTGGCAACACTTACTCGGATTGCTCTACCATCCAAACTCTGCAGGACATGTACATTATGTTCCTTGTAAGTAAGGGAAAAAAATGTATAATAAAATATTTAGATGATTGAACTGAAATGCAGAAGCGACAACACTGTGACCTATACATACACATAAGTAGGCTAACAGGAAGTGTTTTCTCTCTCTTCTTATCATCCACGAGAAAAAATATCTGGATCGGGACAAGGTACAATCAAAGAATGCACAAATAGTCAAAAGTTTACTTACTAATTTAAGGAATTAAAGGCCAGCATTAGATATATATGAAAATCGAGGTCCGAGCCAAGTTGAACTAACATGCTCAAATTCTATTCACCCCAGCACCTAAATGGTATTGAGACAATGCATACAGCCCACTGCTTCTCTAACCTCAAAAAATAACCTCCCATAATGATTCCTGACAAGATTAGCAGCACATCATGTTTAGTAGGACTGCATGGTTTCTAGTGAGGAAAAACTTAGTAATTGCAGGATTAATGTGGCTTTCTCGTTAGACTAAACTATTGATCTCAAACCTATTCACTCTTTGCTTTCTCCACATGATCTGTACAGAAGGAAAACAGAAAGGTTCAAAAATCTATATAAAATGGGGCAGGATTCTTGCCTGTCCATCAAGGGCAGCCATGGCATCAGTTAGTTTGGATTCATCAGACATTGTAAAGAAGCCAAACCCATGTGAACAGCCCGTTTCCTGATCAAAACAACCCTCGCACTCACTACCTCTCCATGCTCACTGAAAACTTGCTCCAAACGTGCATCATCTACTTGCCATGGGAGGTTACCAAGTACCAATGTAGATTCTGTAAGTTCGAGTCAATTCCGACTGTGATCCTCTGGGAGCAGCCTTGCTTACAGTTAAAAGCCTTCCATTTAAATCTGTTTAGGAGTAAATAGAACTCTCAACCATCACTTTAAAATCGTGAAAGTTCAGAATACCATACTGATACACATAAAGGAGAACTCAGTAACTGACAAATAAGCTCTCTGTCACAGAGAAGAATCGGACAGGTTCTATTAACAACTAGTATAAAGAAGTTTATTGTATTCTGAATGAAGCCATGATCATTAAACACATTAAAAACCCTAAGAACAGAAGCAGATATGAAAAAGGGTGAACATTACTACGTACTAAACTCAAAAAGCACGGCATCAAAAAATCCCCTCCTAACCAAAATGACACAAAAAGAAACTCACGTAACGGTTGAACATCTCCACAGCCTTCTCAGCTTCCTCAACAGCACTCATTGTCACAAATCCAAAACCTGTGCTTCGATCAGTTTCCCTATAAAATATAACCTTCAATAGAAGCAGCAACACAAAATGACGCAAACCCACATCACAAAATGATCACTTTTTTTAAAGTTATCACTCAACACAAGCACATTAATACAGCACAAAAGAAAAAGAAAAGAAAAGAAAATTTTTATACCTCGGAAATCTCAACAACACCAGCCTGGTTAAAAAGGTGAGCCAGTTTCTCACTATCAACATCATAACGCAAATTACCCACAAATAGCTTAGCATCTTCAGGTGGCTCACTATAATCCACTTCACTCCCGTCACCAAAACTCTCTTCACCACCAATAAAACCCCCAATTTCCTGATTATCCCAGCTCAAATTCTCTTAATTTCCTTCTTCTTCTTCTTCTTCTTCTTCTTGTTGGGACCAATCTGAGGTTTGAGCCACAAGTGGGATAATCCGTAAAGAAGACCACTTTTTGGGATTTTGGAGAGATACCCATGAAGCGAAGGTAGCTAAAAATGATACATTTATAGGTTGTTTGGAAGACACTGCTGACAGTGGAAAAAAAAAAGGGCGTTGGGCTATAGAGAAGAGGGTTTTGGATGTGTTAGTAACAAAACAGGTTTCAGCCACTGAGAATTGATTTACAAGAAGTGTAGCTGATGAACAAGACATGACGTTTTGGAAAGAATCAGAGAAGTATGATAAGAAGTTGTTTGCTCGTTCGGTCACGGTGGTTTTGAAGGTTGCCGGCGTCAAATTTGATACTATGTTATGATGGGTAGAGCTCTCGTAAACGGCGTCGTTTAGTCCCGAAGAAACAGTTTGAAAGTCACTTTTTGTTTAAACTGAGTGAGAAGCTTAGGTGGCATGATTGCATGCATGATTGGCTGAAAAGTAAACGCAATCATGAAAATAATTTCGTCTGTCTCGAGTTACTTTCATCCTTATTGATCCACTCATGCCTCCTAAATTGGCAATTCAACTTGCACAAGTGTTTGCACAATTACTTCTTTTTTTTTTTTTTTTTTTTGAGGAGGAAGTAGTTCTTTCATTCAATTAAAGCCATTAAACAAACACAAAACATCGGCTGGGAATTCATCCTGCCAGATGACAGATTCTAAGCTTTTTAAAGCCCTTTTGGCTAGAGAGTGAGCACTAGTATTACAATGTCTTGGTACATACTGGAAAGCTACCGATTAGAAGTCTTGCTTGCTGCTTTGAATTTCTGCTATAGTCCACCATATCTCTGTTTTGTTGCTGACTTTGTTGTTGGCTAAGTCAGCCACCATACTGCAATCAGTTTCGACAATCACATTTGTGAAGCTAGCTTTTGTTGCCCCCTCCATTCCCCATTGGACGGCTTTGGCTTCTGCTATCAAGACATCACCTTGAAAAGTAATGCTTTTCACAGCTACAACTACCACTTGACCTTGAGAGTTTCTTATCACAGCCCCTAAGCCTGCCATTTGGCTCTCTGCATGAACTGCCGCATCGACATTGATTTTCAGCTTGGTACTAGGTGGTGGATTCCATCTTTGCATCTTCTTTTCTTTTATGCTTCTTGGACTCTCTTGCTCTTTAAATTGCATTGACTGATATGCATCCAAAATTGCTTTGGCCCTGGCCACTGTCTCCATTGGATCTGGCTTTTTCCCCTCAAAGAGTAATTTATTCCTTGCGTGCCATGTCGCCCACCAGATAGATGCAACATAATCAATCTCAGACTTGGCCCCCTTCCTCATTAGACTGTGCATAGTGCTCAGCATATCTTCTCTCCTTACCGTCTGTACTGCAGCCTCCAGGTTAGTGCATCTCCATATTTTCCTAGCCAATTTGCATTCCATAAGGGCATGGAATATGTCTTCTCTTCCCGCTTTGCAAATTGTACAGATTGGTTCCTGTAGTATTTTCCTTCTCCAAAGGTTTTCGGCTGTTGGAAGAAGATTTTTGGCTGCTTTCCAAACAAAATTTTTAATTTTCCCTGGCAAATTCAGCTTCCATATGTTCTGCCAACCCTGTGAAGCTCCTGCAGACCCTGTTGGTGGCTCGGGAAACTTAATCTTGAGTGCTAATTGATAGCCACTCTTTACTGAGTACAAGCCTTTCCTATCATAGTGCCAGATTATCTCATCTTCTTGAGGGGTTCTCGGTAAAGGAATACTCTTAATAATGTCAGCATCCATCCTTGCAAAGCTTTGGTTGAGCACACTTTCGTTCCACTGCTGATTTGGGAGGATGAGCTCTGAAACTTTAGCTTATGTAGGCAGGGAGGGTTTAACAATTGGCTTAAAAGTTGTTGGCCTAGGTATCCAGTTGCTCGCTTGAATCTGAATTTTCTTTCCATTTCCTATCCTCTACCTCGTACCCTTGTGCAGCACCTGTCTCCCCCATAAAATGCTCCTCCAAATAAAAGATGGACTTGGGCCTACTTTAGCACTTAGGAAGTCTGTGTTCTTGTAGTATCTAGCTTTTATCACCTTGGCCACCAAGGACTCTGGATTTTGTAGTAACCTCCATCCTTATCTTGCTAATAGAGCTTGATTAAAGCATGAAACATCCCTGAATCCCAACCCCCCTCTGATTTTGGCATAGCTCAATTTCTCCCATTTTTCCCAATGAACTCCTTTCTTGTCTTCCTTGGATCCCCACCAAAATCGTGCAATTGCTCTTTGGATGTCATTGCACAATCCTAGAGGTATTTTGAACATGCTCATGGTGTAGGTTGGTACTGCTTGTGCTATAGCCTTGATGAGTATTTCCTTTCCCTCACTTGAAAAAAGCTTATGTTGCCAATTAGAAATTTTACTGAGTACTTTAAGTTTCACGTCATTGAAGAAACTTGTTCTCTTTTTTTCCACCATTGAAGGTAAGCCCAAATATTTTTCGTGTCTCGATACCACATTGAGCTTGAAGATATTTTTAATTGTTTCCCTTGCTCTTCTGGAATTTTGCTGCTGAAAAACATGAATGATTTCTCGTAATTACATTTTTGTCCAGAAGCCATTGCATAGCAATCAAAAACCTTCTTCAAGTGCTTACAATCTTCAACAGCTGCCTTTGTGAAAACTAAGGGCCCGTTTGGTACCGTTTTCAAGGCTTTGTTTTCATTTTTGTTTCCAAAATACAAACATAATACATGTTTGGTGGGATGAATCCAAAAATAAATTATAAAACAGAGAATTCGTATTTGCATTTACAGTTATAAAATTGAGAACGACTTAAACACGTTCTCAAACGATTACAAATTAAATTAAAAAATGAACCCCAAAACAAAATCTAAAAGTTTTCTTCCTCTCCCGAAATCTTATCCCCTCCCTCTTGTCATCTCTTCACAGCTCTCCCTTCTTCGTGGCTGTCATACTTCTCCTTCAACCACAACCCACCTGAACTGTGTACAGATCTCTCTGTCTCCTCCCTCTTCACCCAAGTCTACTTCGTAGCTCTCTCACTCTCGGTGGCTGTTACTCGTTCGTCAACCGCAATCCACCGTCACCACTCTCTCTCTCCATGCCCAAAATCGACTGCTGCTCCATCTCCGCTACTATTGTTGCTCCGTCTCCGCTGTTGTTGCTCCGTCTCTACTCAATTTGGACTACTGCTCATGCTGCTCTTTGCTTCGTCTCTGTTACCATCTCTACTCGCTGGTACTAGTCTTCAATTTTTCGATTTGAGTAAATTGTGGGTGTGGTTCTTTTTGTTTCTTTTAGATCCAAATCATATTCATTTAATTTTTTAGACAAATAGGATGGTCATTTCTTGAGCTCTGCATTTGTATCTTATTTAAGGAATGTTAGAGAAAGGAACGATTTGCTATTGGCTCGATTTGTGAGAAAAGAAACACATATCTATTTAGATGCTCATATGAGAAATATGAGAAGGAAAGAAATTAGGATACTTGTCCAGTGAATTACAAAATTCTGTACTTGGTGGCTCCATAAAGTAGTTCAAATTGAAATTTGATAAGAAAGCCTTTAATGGAAATTGTGCGACAGAGGAAATAACTTTTTTCTTAGAGTTTTTGATTTTTTTTTTCTCAAAAGTCTATTAATTCTTATTTTCTATATGAATTGCAGACAACTTTGTTTAGTTCGCTTGTATTTTCATTGATTAAAAGGGTATGAATTTGATTGAGAAGTGTTTGGCTAAAGTGAATCTTGGATGTATTTATTAAGTTTAATGGAACAATCCTAGTTAATTTTGATGATTTATACATGCATTTAATGTCACTTTTAATAATTCATGTGCAGGAAATATGGATTCTTGGCTTTGCTTGGACTTATGGTTTGCACAATTTCATTTGGGATCAATAAGCTTCAAGGATAAGCACTTGTAGTTCATCCTTTTTTTTTCCAGATGGGACTTGCTTTTCTTCCATCCATCTTTTTAATTCTCTATTTATGTGGTAGCAGTTTTATGTTTTGTGTTGTTCTGGAAAGTACATGTTGAAATTTTGTCAAACCCTGTTGGCGTACTCTAATCACTTTGCTGCATGGCGCAAGCATAACCATTGTTGTTGTTAGAGCTTGTTTACACAAAATAAGTGTAACTTGAAAGTACATTGTACACTATTAAATTTGATTTATCTCCAGCAAGTATTAACGTATGATGTCTATTATGTAATTTTTTTATAATTATTTTGTTTAATTTATTTGTGTTGTAATATGTAACTTAAGTATACTGTAAAAATAATGATAATGTCAAACTTTTTCCTATTAATGTTAATACTAAAACTTTATCATTATGTGATTTTTTATAATTATTTTGTTTAAATTATTTATGGTAATATGGTATGTATGTATATGTATTAATTAAACAATTTTAGTAAAAACTGTTTTTGAAAAAAGTATTACCAAACGCATATTCTCTATTTTTATCATTTTTAACTGTGTCTACCAAACGCATATTACTGTTTTCAATTTTAAAATACAGGATACAGAAAATGATACCAGACGCATATTTAAATTTGAAATTCAGCAACTACAAAACACCATTTTCATTTTTATTTTTATTCTCAGAAAATATAAATTCAGAAACAATACCAAACAGGCCCTAAGCTGTCATCCGCAAACAAAAGATGGGAGATTGTGACATTTTTCACAAATCTCAAGCCATGGATTTGTTTATTTCATAACTTTTAATTCCTTTTGATTTTATCATTATTGGTTTTATTTTTCCTCATAGTAATTCTTAAAAAGTTTAAGTTAATTTTATTTCATAACTTTTATAAGAAAATTTTATAATACTCTTATTAATTTATGAAAATATAATCCTCCACTTATATTTACAAAATATTCATCCACTCTCACTTATCTGTTAGGCCTCGTTTGGTTGGAGGATTAAAAGTGGGGATTGGACTCTTTTTTTAAATTTTATCCTTGTCTCATGTTTGGTGATATCAAGGATATTGGAATTTAGTTATCATGCGCCCACAAACTAATCTCAATTTTGTAAAAGAAATTATCCCAAGGGGGGCTATGGGATTAGTTAGTATTGGATTATATTGATAACTCAATTAAACATAATAATTTATAAATATTAAAATTATAGTAATATGTGATAAATGTAATAAAAATATTGATTTTAATAATGTAAATAATAAATTATACTAAAAATATTATTAATTTCACATTAAATTAAAATTTTAATTTAATTTATTTAATTATTAAATATTTTTATAATTTCAAATTTACATTATAAATTCATTATTAAATTAATATTCAAAAAGATAAATTTTTATAAATAATAGATTATTGAATAAAAATAATATAAATATCATATATATATTTAACAAAATAAAAATTATTTAAATTATTATTTATATTTCATTGATGTCATTGAGGTTGATTTGTATAATTAATAATACAAAATTTCAGTTTATATTAATATTAATAATAATAATAACTTGTAAATTGTAATATTATAATATAAAACATGATTATTTATAGTCCAATCCAATACTGCACCAAACACAACATAATATTATATATAATCCATATTATCCTATCCAATCCTATCTTATTCAATCCAATCTAATCCAATCCAATCCGGCATACCAAACGAGGCCTTAGTGCATTATTTTAAGGTTTTAGCACCACAATTTTAAAGAAAGCCTTAATCAATTTACCTTATTAGCTTTTGTTGTGTGCGAAGGTTAAATGAGATAAATGAGAAATAAAGAAAAGTAGATCAATTTAATTTATTCATTCTTAGAAGAGTACCAAGTCCATAATATATAGATGTGTTGGAAATCTTTAATCTCACTTAAGGTCTTGCTATATCATTAAACTTCACTATGTGAAAAATTATTATAATCACTCTAATATTTTTTTCACACTCAAAACTCAAATAATAAGAAATCTCTTAATACACTTATCATTTCCCTTACATTAGAAACTATCTACTAACACATAAACTTATTGTTATTTTATACAAACAAATGAATCCAACCTTTATATATATAATATGTTAAGAATTAGAGTTGATTAATCCTAATTCTATCCCTAAGAAATTTCCACACACTAATCTTGTTTGTTGCAAGAATGAATTTCGAACCCAATCAGAAACAAAGAGAAAAGAAAGAAACTGGACACATAAAGGATTAAAAAGGTTCGGCTATGCAGCCTACATCCTCTTGAGAAACAGAAGCCATAACCTTTTATTGATGCTCAACAGATTACAAGATTAATAAAGAGTGTTACAAAGAACTTGATTCCCTTAAGGTGAGCCTTAGGAACCTTATATACTGCTATGGAAGGATCCAGAATGGAGTGCTTCTCGCCAGTTATCGTTCTGAGTTTGTTACAACAAGCCCAGAGGATTCCCGCCAAAAACTATCATTAACGGCCCTTAACATTAAAACGACAATTGTAGCTGCCGTTTAATGTTAGCATGAATTCGTAATTGCATGTGCAGGTCATGTGCATTACTTATGCCTCTTGAATGACAGCAAATTGATATCATATGAGCAGCATAGTCTATCTGACGACTTATCGTCTCTCAACCCGTTTCAGAACCGACAAAGTCGTATCTTCTAGAAATTCACAATTCATGTTCACATTCAACATAATAATTATTTCTTAGTAGGAAAAATAATTATTTTCTTATATAAGTTAACTTTTGAAAAAAAATTACTTATTCTCTAAATAAAAGTCCTAAATAAGAAAAGCCTTGAAAATATCGTAATCTACGATTTACAAATTCTCATTGAAAAAGTAAACATTTCTCCTAACAAGATGGACATATAAACAAAATTAATACTTTTATACCTCCATTTATTATTGGGCTAGTAGTTTAATGATTGATTGGTACCTCCTATATATACAACGGGAGGGGGGTTTCCAATTGAGGATTATTGACCATATTAAAGTTAGGAATAAAACTAAAAATAAGAAAACATAATTTTCACTCTATAGGATAAAATACCTTGTATTAAAATCTATATTTTTTTTGTCTTTTAACTTGTCCTTGACTTTAATATAGTCAAGGATCCTTGCTTGGAACATTTCTCTTTCTCTCTCTCTACACACACATATAAAGTTCGGAAAAACTTTAAAACCGTATTATTTTAAAAATTACTTTCATAATGGTATTAAACCCTAAGATTTTAAAATTTTCTCAAATTTGTTCATATTTTAAAATCCTAATAAAAAAACTACTATATATATATAGATTGTTTTGACATGCTTCGATAATCCGATTTGGATTAGGAATCCTTAAGACATGTCTAATTTGGATTTGGAATCCTTATAAGGATTAGTTTGATAGTTCTATTGCGAAAACGAATTGCTACATACAATAGTAAAAGCAGATTTGTGGGAACAAATTTGAGAATACATTTCATGCTTTGGCGGAATGCAAGGCAACCCTAAAATCTTGGAAACTCACTAATTTTGCAGAGGAATTTATAGGATTGGCAGGTCCAGACAAGCTTACTGTCTTCCAAGAGTTAACAAAGAAGATGAGCAAAACAAAATTTGAACTGATGGCTACAACTTGCTGGATAATTTGGAAAGCAACGAACAAGCCTTTATTTGAAGTTAAGAAGCCGGATCCACAGTTGTCAGTGGCAAAAGCAGAAGCAGTGATGGAGGCTTATCAAAGAATAAACGTTTTAGGAACTGACTCATAGAGACCCCCAGGACGAGAAGAAACCCAAAGTGTAACAACCTCCACCACAGAACTGGTTTAAGGTGAATGTGTATGCTACCATAAATAGTGAGAAACAAATGTCAGGCTCGAGAGCTGTGATCAGGGATTCAACTGGAAACTTTGTGGCTACTGCCTACTGCCGTTAGGATCTTAAAGTTTTATGGGGACGTAGCATATGCGGAAGCAGAAGCTGTAGGCGGGGTTTTACATGTGGCCAAAAGTGCAAGTCTAGCTTCATTAATTATTGAAATTCATTCTCAAATGGTGGCTGACTTAATTAGTAGTACAAAGGACAAAGGACAATAAGAATGAAATTTTTTGGATCATTTTAGAAATTCAAGACAAGGTTAAGGATTTTCAAAATGTTAAAGTTCAACGTATGCCAAAATCTTGTAATGCAATTACCCTCTCTTTAACTAAGTTAGCTTTAGATCATTTTGAAACTGTTGTTTGGTTTAGTTTATTTTCAACAGAAATCTTGGATTTTTGTTGAATGAATAAAAGTTTTACTTTTCTTTAAAAAAAAAAAAAAAAGGAAAAGAAGCAGATCAAGTCCTGATATTCCTACGGGGAAGTCTGATGATGATAATATTATGGAGGGCATTAGCATCATGGACAGGATATCTAGTTTGATCTCATTCAAACAAGCAGTTGGAACTAGTCTGGCATGCATTCCCAATTTTGAATTTTGATAGAACTTTGTTTAATAGAAGTTGTTCAGGGTTATAGCCTTGATAACAATCAAAGGAAAACCCGAACACAGAAGCTACGGCAGATATTCAGTTATATAGAGGAAACTTTGCTCAAACGGATAAACTCTCTATTTTCTTCTATTTGTTTTGGATGGATGAAAAAGGGGGAAGGCTTCTCTGTTGAGAATGTGCTATGTTATCATATTTCTTTATTGAATAATCAAGAATAAGCACAAATAAATCTCTAAAAAAATGTATATATGTATGTATGTGTGTATATATGTATGTATATGTTAATGAAGAACCACAACCACAACAACAAAAAATAAAATAAAATTAAAATATGTTTATTAAGGGACAAAGCTATACATTTATTCATATACGGGTTTGAAGTTTTTGTAAGCTATCACAGCGTAGAAAGGGTCTGACCCAGACAAAAAACCCAGCAATCTCATAAGCCAGCTGATTGGAGATTTATCCTCTTGGGCAGCAGCACTATCAGCAGGTAATTTTCTAACAATTTCTGGGTTTGTATATCCTTCTACACATTGGAAATACTGCACCACCAGTTGTACTCGGCCATATGCAGTCCCATCTCTCCATGCACTTATGGCTTTCTCATAAAACATTCTATTGCTAAAGCTCACGATGAACACTCCCCCTGGCTTTAGCACTCGAAACACTTCAGCAAATACCTGTAAAAAGATATTAATTATTTTTGCTGGACTTTTACTTCAATCTTCATGCCCTGTACTTGATAGTATTGAAGATAAGTTTCAATAGACCCTTTGAGTAAAATGTAAGTAGTGTGATTTTTTAAAGTTTAGTGGATCCACAGAGATCAAGACGTAAGCTCAAAAAGTGGACAAGTGAATAAGGAGAATCAAACAGGAGGCCTTAGTTATAATGTCAACTTAGAGAAATGTTAGACCAAAAGCTTACGCTAATAAGTGAAAAAAGGCAACAACAATACACATACACATAGACAAGTCTCAACTGTTCTATTGACCAAATAAAATGTTATGCTCTTAAAAGGATGAGGGTGATAATGACAAAATAAACACCAAAATTGTTACCTTCTCAGGCTGTTGAAGATACTGCACACTAACAGCGCAGACCACTGCATCAAAGCTGCAATCATCAAACTCAAGCTTTTGATCCTGATTAAGATCCTCCACAATAAAATACTCAAGCCGAGGATTCTTAGCTAGCTCTTGAGCATTAAGTCCATGTCCAACAACTCTCTTGTACGAAACTTCTTGAGGCAAATGGCTAACCCATGAGCTCATAAGATCAAGAACCTCAGAGCCAGGTCTCAACATCTGTCTATAAAGATTGGTCAGTGTGGATATGAAACCACCATCAACATGTGTCACGAAACGAGGATATGCATAGAAGTCTCTGTCTGAGTAAGTATTGAGTTTGGTTCTGCCTTCATTTGTAAGAACCTCTCTTTTGATCTTGCCTGCTGATGATTGTTTTGTTTCATTGTTACTATCGTTTAAAGTGCTGACAATTTTTGGTTGAAGGGTCTTGGTTTTTGTGCGGGTTGGGAAAGGTGAGTGCCATGGCTTGGGATTTGGAGGAATAATGGTGACCATATGTTTTTAGATTTGCTCAGCCAAGTCCCATATGCAAGAGAGACTATAATAGTTTTGGTGATTTGGTCACATATTCTTTCGCCCTTCCGCAAGGAAAAACAACTTGTGTTGTTTGGTTACAAATGGACCCATATTGGGCTTTTTAATTTTTGATGCAGTTGCAGGCCTAACACAAAATATTTAGGCCCAATATTGAGAATCCACATCAATATCCATATATTAACTATCGTTCAAAAGTTGTTAGATAATTGCTTATTTTGAGCAGAAAGGAGATTAAAATTGTTTCAAAATTTATTTCCAAATATAAGATGCAGTAACTCAAGACTCAAGTACCCAACATCAACAAAAGGCCCAAATTAAAGACAAGAATAATGATGATTTGTCTGCCCAAACGTGCAATGAGGTCCTTTTTAAAACATCATGAATTAAGTTCATCTTTTCAAAAGATTGTCCATGAATGATTATACTCCCCACCCACCCTCTCCCGCCCTCCCCGGAGGAAATGGGATTTTTCGTACTTTTTTTTTTGAAAGCAAATAAAATAAAGGAGTAGACACGATATCACTGTTGACAGAGAGAAAGAGTCTTCAATACTACAATGCATATATGTATTACGAATTCTATTGTGATGTGTATACTTTTATGAGTAGAACACGGTACACATATCTCCCACTGTATACATGGATTACGATGCCTCACAATATTACTAGAATTTGATCTCTGTTTTGTGTATTCTATAAGCTGTTGGAATTTGGATTGTTGTGAAATAGTACAGAGAAAAAAATATGCAATTAAAAAAGAAACAATAATACATTTTTTGAAGGGGAAAAAATGGAAAAAAAGTGATTCCACATTCACATGAAGATGAAGAAGAAAAATAGAACAGTTTTTGAGGCAGCCATGATTACAAAATGAATGATATCCAGCTAGTTAAATTTATATTATCTCCTAGATGAAGAGGGGTCGTCCCAAAATCTATTGCACGTGCAGCATGCAATCAATTAACTTCATAGACAGAGAGAACCCACCAAAGTTCAATTTTCTTGCCTCCAATTAATGTGTTTTAAGTTGATGATAAAAATTCACCAAGCTAATGATTAAGGGTCACAAATTTTGGTCGGGTTTATATCACAAACATCCCCATCAAATCCACGTTAAGCAGAAACAAAACAATAAAGTTTTTGAAACGTTTTGTTTCTGTACATAGCTATGTAGCCTTCAAAAGTGATTAATTAATTGAATTTTCACTAACTTTGCTGTCCTTTTAGGGAACTCAAGCTCTATTTTCTATACGTGTTCGAGCTTTTCCACTGCCACTTCGGCTAGTGTATTCAACGGGTGCACGTAAGAGGGAAAGATTTCGAGACAATGAAGGGCCACATCGTAGAGCAGTAAACTTGAAGAATGTTTGATATTAACTTAAAGCAAATTAATTAGGCTTTTTGTTGGAGGCAGGCAAGGTTAGGTGAGCCTTATTTTGCCTCATTCTATACTCACAAGTTAAAAGATAAAAAATATATATATAACTTTTAATATATTATATTTCATTTAATAGTATATTTTTTATCTTTTAATTTATCTCTAATTTTAATTGTCAAGAATCTCTTATTAAAAGTTCTCTCTCTATATATATATATTAACAATGCTTCAATCCAAAATCTAAACTTTCTCAAAAGTTTAGGAAAACCTTATGCCATATGATATAATTAATTGTGTAATTATATTTTCCACCATCTCGCATAGCAACTCTTTTAGACTTTGAGATGGTCAAAGATCGTGGACTTTATACTCTTTTTTTTTTTTAAGGAAATTATGATTATCATTCCTTTCTTATATCAATGTCCATGCAAATGCAACATGTTCATAATTAATTAATGAACAATATTTTAAACTTGAGTATGTTCATCTTTGCACCATGCCTTATTGCATGTGTACCTATTTCTAGGGACCTATCTTTGGATTTTAATATTATTCAAATTACAAAAGTTATACTTTAAGATTTTTTTTTTAAATAAACGTTTACCCCTTTTATAAAGGATTGCACCATAATACCCATAAACAACTACTCCAAGAATAGTTAAATAAAGTTTAGTTGATATCATATTGCGACGTTGTTAACTTGAATAATTAAAACCAATACTAATACTAGTAAGAAAGAAAAAAAAACAAGGGTAAATGGGTAACAAAGTAAATGCCATGAATTTGAAAGAAGGAACCATAATGTAATCTAATTTAGAGTATATCGTGCGTCGTATCCGGACTGTGTAATAAATGAATATCAAATACTCAAAATCCTGTGTAATAAATGAATATCAAATACTCAAAATCTGTGTAATAAATGAATATCAAATACCAAAATCTGTGTAATAAATGAATAACAGTAGCCTCGTCTTGTTTTATTCCTTTGAGAGAGTAATAATTAAAACAAAATCTCAACTGAGGATCAAAATCTCAATTCTCAACTGAGGATCCTATACTATTTCTTGTCTTTTTTAGACCCATCCATTGACGGTTGATGAAAAGAAAAATAATAAAAGGATTCATTTATGTAGACCATATATATGTAAACACTAATAATACACTCCTGTCGCTATATCTTTGACGAGCAAGTAAAAGACAAAATGAATAAAGGGAGCGTTATATTTCCGATCCCCAGCTCAAAAAGAATAACACGATTTGATTTTCACACTTATAAAATCAAAGCACTTGGGCAAACCCACAAACCAAATAAGAGAGTACTGCTTCTGCAAGCTAGCTAGCTAGGGACGTTAATTGACAAGCAAAAGATTCTAAGTTGGCTTCTATGGGAGAATTGTTATTATTCTTTTCCAATATTTTGTTTCTCTTGTTCTTAGTATTAGGTTTCACTTTTCTTCTCCTCCGGCGCTTGTTCATTATAAAGCAAAACCCTAATAAAAACTTGCCTCATGGAAGCATGGGGTGGCCTATTTGTGGAGAGACTCTTGCCTTTCTCAAGCCTCACAAATCCAACTCCACTGGCAGCTTCTTGCAACAGCATTGCTCAAGGTATATATTATTCTGTTAATTCACCTTACTAGCTACACAAACACACACACTTCTTTAGTTTGTTCTTTTATTAAAACTTCTTATCTAATTTGATTTTGCAGATATGGACAAGTTTTCAAATCTCATCTATTCTGTTCACCGGCAATAGTTTCTTGTGACCATGAGCTCAACATGTTTATACTTCAGAATGAAGAGAAGTACTTTCAAGCCAGCTACCCCAAGCCCATGCATGGCATCCTTGGTAAATTATCTTTGCTCACGGTGTCCGGAGACCTTCACAAGAAGCTTAGAAACGTCGCCGTCAGCTTCATCGGCGCCTCTAAGTCCACTCCAGCTTTCCTTCACAGCGTCGAAAAGCTATCAATCTCCATGATGGAGTCATGGAAAGAGCGCAAACAGATCACCTTCTGCTACGAAATTAGAAAGGCAAATACTTAAGAATATAGTAATTTAGAAATTATCCAATTTAGGATTCTCGACCAGATCAGTACTCTTATGTTTAATTTGTTTCTAATTGGTCTTTCATTTTGTGCAGTTTACAATCAATCTTATGGTGAAGCATCTGTTGAGTATTGAGCCGGAAGAACCGATAGCCTTCAAAATACTAGAAGATTTTCAAACTTTCATGAAAGGGTTTGTGTCTTTGCCTGTATACATTCCTGGGACACACTACGCCAATGCTGTGAAGGTAGATAAGCTCATCTGCACTAACTGATCTTGTCTTTATATACGCGTGTCCGTCTTATCTAATTGATTTTGACATTTTCTTTTCTTGTTCACGTATCATAATTATTATTTACTCATGTTTGTCAGGCTAGAGCAAGATTGTCTCGGACTGTCAGAGAGATTATAAGAGAGAGGCAACACGAGAACATGAGAGCTGGGGAAGGGGATTTCTTAGACGTGATTCTGAAGAAAAGGAGCCTCAGTGAAGAAGAGACAGTGAGCATTGTCTTGGATATCATGCTGGGAGGTTATGAGACAACTGCTACACTTCTAGCCTTAATTGTTTACTTTCTTGCGCATGCACCTGCTGTTTTTCAAAAATTAAAGGTAATTTGTAATTAAACTCCTCTCTCTTCCTTTTACATCGATTCATGCATAATCTGATTAAAAAGGTTTTGATTTGAAATTTTCTTCTTTTTTATTTATTTATTTTTTTCAAATTTTTGGGTTGATGCATGTTACGTGCAGGAAGAACACCGCGCCATAAGAAAAAGCAAACAAGACGAGGAGCCTTTGAATTGGGAAGATTACCAGCAAATGGAATTCACTAACAATGTAAATTAATTAACATCACATAGTTCAAAAACAAAATTTTTAGTACAAATTAAATCTTTAATTTTCGAACTCGCAGGACCTGAGATTACTGCATGTTAATTGGCATATATTTAGGTTATACTTGAAGCTATGAGATGTGGAAATGTGGTAAAGTTTGTGCACCGCGAAGCTATTCGAGATGTCAAATTCAAAGGTAGTGTGTTACTTTTTTAATAATAGATTGAGGCCTATAAATAGTAAGAATCTAATGAAAAGATCTGAGTAAATTAGTGCACCCCGAGTACTCAAGACTCTTTTTTATTTGAATCAAGATATTGTCTCATTAAAATCCATTCACATGGTCAACATCTTTTTAAATTTATTCTATGTATATTGCAGAGTATCTCATTCCATCAGGATGGAAGGTTCTTCCAGTATTTACTGCATCACATTTTGACCCAAATCTTCATGAAAATCCTTCAGAATTTAACCCTTCGAGATGGACAGTATGTAATCAGTTTAATTTGCACTTAATTTATTAATATATTTTCCTTGATTAATCTCCCTATTTTATTAAAAAAAAAAAAGCTTCCTACAGTATATGTTGTAATCTTTTTGTTATGTGTTCACAGGATAAAGCATCAGTAATGAGCAAAAGGGTGATGCCATTTGGTGGTGGCCCAAGACTCTGCCCCGGAGCTGAACTCGCTAAAGTCGAAATCTCATTCTTCCTCCATCATCTTGTCCTCAATTATAGGTAATTAAACCTAATTAAATAATTAGTTTCAGCCACGTTATGCTAATGCCTTGATTAATTAAATTAATTTTGAGATGAGATCGATGCATGCATTACGAGTTGAAAATGGAAGATTAATGATCTGGTTATCCACTGCATCCCACTCAGGAACCTACATAATTAGCAACAATCATGTTGGTCAACTAATTAATTATATATTTGTTGTCATGGGTGTTAATACATTCATTTTATTCATTATTCAATCGCCAATATAATTAACCCTAGCCTTTCGCTAAGTCATAGTGGACTAACTAATTAAACCCTCGTTTTATTTCAGTAATTTAATGGTTCCATCGGTAAAATCTCTTAAAATTATATGATCAAGAGATACATATACTCAAAAAGATTGAAAAATGTAATTTGATGGAAAATTGATACACTTTTGAGACGTGTATCTTTAAAGCACACGTTATGAAAACTCATAAGTACACGTAATGATTGATTGAACATATTACTCATATGTTTTTTTTAAAAAATAAAAATAAAAATTGTACCCGCAGGTGGAAAACACAAGCAGATGACTATCCGATTGCGTATCCATATGTGGAATTTAGAAGAGGCTTGCTTTTGGAGATTGAACGTACGAACGGATTTGACGATCACTGAAAAAGTAAATGATCCACCAGGGCTTACAAATTAGTTAATGAGGAGACAATTCACAATTGGCCATTTATGTTTTATACTATTAGTGCTTCTTCTAGCTAGCTAGCTAGCTAGCAACTTACCAATATGCAAATAGGTTTTCATATATATATATAGTCAGCTCTCTTTTTGTTTTTTTATATGTGTGTCAATGTATCGTGCTGATGTCGTTTTAGGTATTGTAATATGATGTTCATGTGGAAGAAAAAATAAAATTGATGAAGTATATGCAGTCATAATTTGGACTTTTTGAAACTATTAATTTTATCTGTTGGTATCTCTAAATTGAGCTTAAGTACTATTATCCAACCCCAACCCTTGCTTTTCATATGGTAATTTAACATTATATCAGAATTAGTTTTGAAAGAAATGATAATGTTTAATTAAAATTCAAATAACAACAATACCTGAAGTATATCAACAACAATCAGTACATGTAGTACAACATCCCACCCATAATTCGTATTAAAGCACATAGGGACAGACTTGTGCGCTATGACGTGTTTGGCATACTGTATTATATTATATATATTATATTATTTTAATACAGATATATTGTATTATGCTGTATTATATTAGTATTGTATTATAATTATGTTGTATAATATTCGGTATTACATTATATAGTATTAATTTTTAGTTATACTATATTTGGTGTTGTGTTAATTTTTTTGTGATTAATTTAAATTATATATTTAGAAGATAATATTTATTAGTATTTAGAAAAAATATTATATATAAAAATCTTAAATTTTAGAGATTTAACATTATTTTTTAATATAAATAAAAGAAAAATCATAATTCTTCATAAAGATCGAAACTTACCTAAAAAGGTTTTATATGAATGCCAAATACACAATAAAGATTTGATTCTCTATG
>NW_006262688.1:9895186-10116959 GCF_000493195.1 Citrus x clementina | reverse complement strand
CATAAATTTCAAATTTTATCGTATATAAGATAAGAAAAAAAAACAGGGATATTTTTATGGGGGTAAATGTCTATGGGTGAGTTTTGGGATATACATGAAAAATAAATTATAAAACATGGATATTTTTGACATTAGTATACAATTGACTTAATTCAAATTTCTCCATTAAGTAAAAAGCCAAAAAAATTGGCTTATTTTATTAAGTCAAAATTATTTAAAAAGTCTCATTAAGTTATAAAAACAAACACCTCTAATTAACTAAATTAATTAAGTTAAGTCACTTTAAATCATTAAGTTAAAAAACAAATGCCACCTTACTAATGTCAAAAATATCCCTGCTTTATAATTTATTTTTCATGTCTATCCCAAAACTCACCCATAGACATTTACCCCACATAAAAATATCCATGTTTTTTCTTTCTTATATTATATACGATAAAATTTGAAATTTATGGTATTTTATATATTAAAATTCTAAAATAATTATGTATTCACTTGAATATAGTTTTATTTATAAATGTTAAAATATTGTGGTATTTAATATATTATTCATTTGACATTCAAATTTAATAAGGATACAAATGTAAAAGTATATATTTTCAGCTTTTTAAGTTGAAAAAAACAAACAATTTAATACTTATTTTTCGAGATTCAGACGAAAAAACAAACATATTATTCAGATTCAGACATTCAGATCTATTCAGAATTCAGATTAATTCAGGTCTATTTAGATTTCAGACAAAAAAACAAACGCCACCTTAGTAACCAAGAAGATCCTCTAGGACTCCACAACATTATGAGAAGTATTATGTTGCATTTGCCAAATTACAACACCACATCAAAGCACGTAAGTTAACAATGTAAATTTTTTCCTATGAATCTATGAATTGGGAAATACAATTCAAGTTGAAAACTGCAAGTCAGCTTGAAAAGTTTTAACATATCCCATAAAAGAAAAAGAAAAAGCCTATATGCCAGACCAAAATCCTGACCCTTGGCACCTTGGCGACAAGACAATATAGAAAATTCCAAAATTCAATGCACAGGAGAAACAATGTCTTTAAAGCTAGCGAAGATATTATTAAACTACTACTTCAACTAAATTTGAAGCCACTACAGAGAATGTTCGGTTGGTTGGTTGCTCAACCGAAATCGTGCTGCTGATTTTGGATACCGCCATCTTGGATAAGCTCTCTTCCTCCTCTTCCTCAGCCTAATATCTCTCCAAAATCTTCACAGCCTTCTCATAAATCTCATTGTTGCCGTAGGTCTGTAGATTTTCAATCTTCTCTAATCCATTATTTGAGCACAAACATTAACCTCATTATTTATTCTCACTTCCTTGTCAGCCTCATCCACCTTCAAAATGTTCTTGAGACCCTCTAGACAAACTATCACGATCCTTGGGTCCAGATAAAGTAGAAGATCATAGAGCAATTTGATGCAACCTTGGCTCACCAGGAATCTGCAAGAATATGGTACATAAGTGATTCTATCACATAAACATCATTAAAAAAAATGAAAGAAATGTCTATAATATGAACATCACTAAGTGAATACAAGAAACATACTGAATCTGTTCATGAGATCCTCCATACGTGGCATTTCATATAGCTCATGCAACATCCTTCTTGATTTTAAATTCTGCATTTTGAAGAATCACAAGAAGAAGTATGATATTGGCCTCAATAACAACGTATTGAACAAAAGTTCAAAATATTATAATTATGAGTATATTTAAATAGCAATTTCCTCAACATTAAGTAGACTTGACTTTTGAGGAAGTCACATTCCAAAATAGAAAAGACAAGCAAACAATTGTTATTACATGCTATTGGGACCAAAATGGCGGGATGCAACCAAGAAGGAAAAATTAACATACGCATTAAAAAAAAAACTAACATATACATAAACCACTATCTTTGAGTCTTAAGTATTTTCTCTCAAGGGCCTAATTAACAACCTTTAAATTGGAGCAATGATTTAGTATTGGAGGAATGATAAGATGTGCAAGCAAATAATTTAGTAAACTTCACAAATCACAATAACCTCAGTTTAATAAATATCAACCATCAAAGCAATATCAACCATCAAAGCAGAACATAACTCAAAGATCAAGATGACCACTTGTATCCATATCTTTAAATTAAAAAAAGAAAATAAATATATCAAGCATAATGTAAAATGACTCATGATTAGGGGTGGGCATGGGTTGGTTTGGGTTGGATTTTAAGTCAACCCAAACCAAACCATAAAAATTTGGATCCAACCCAAACCAACCCAAATATTTTTAACCCAAACCAAACCAAACCATTTGGGTTTGGTTTGAATTTTATTATCAAAATAATTTTTATTTTAATAAAATTTAATTATATCAAAATTATAATAATTATTAATTTTTATTAATTATTAAATTGATATTAAAATATAAAAAAATATAGTGGATAAAAATTATAAATTTTACAATAACTTAGTCCTTAAATTAAAGAATACTAGAAAATCAAAATAAAGTTTAATCACAAAAATTATTATTTCTCAATAAATAAGAATGTACACTTTAATAATAAACTTTCACAAACATGACATTAACAATCTAATAATAAATTTTGCCACTTGTTATTTATTTAATTATGTAATATTTATTTTTATTTATCATTTTGGTAGTTTTGCATTATGTTGTCTACTTATATGTTTAATTTTAGGGAGATTGCCAGTTTCCCCCCTACAGTAATCAACGTATATTATTTTTCCCCTTTATGCTTTTATAATGGCCAAAAACCCCCATAATAGTATAAGTTTACAATATTACCCTTATTTTCAACTACTCTTTTATTTATATTTATTCTAAATTAAATAAATCACATGAATAGAAACTAAATAAAAAATAAAGCATTAAAAACAAGAAATATATGTTTTGATATGAACAAAAAAATTAATAATAAAATTTTTTTATACTTATTTATTTTGTGAAAATTTTCTTATAATAAATATATAAGAAAATTATTAGTCAAATGATAAAAAAATTATTATAAGAAAACTTGAATGACAAATAAAAATTTATTATAAGATAAATAATAAAATATTTTACCTATACTTTTTACATTTAATTTTAAAATATTATAAAATATTTATTATAAGAAAATGTTCACAAAATAAATAATTATAAGAAAAAATTTTGTAAATAAGAAGAAATTTATGTTATTTCTTCTTAGTAGAGTCTCCTGCTCTTTCTATGATGATCCTTCCATGTCGGAGGAATTATTTTTGTAAATAAGAAAAAAAATTTATGTTATTTACAACAATATTTATTTAATTTAAATTTATTTTTACTGTTATTTTTATTTTCTAACTGTTGACAATTGATCACGCCATAAAAAATTTAATGGTGGTCTTTCACTTATTTGTGTTCATTTATTTTATTTTCATTTATTTCATTTGAAAATTTTGAGTGTTGGGGTTTTGTCCATAACCCATGGGTAAACCATACCCAAACTATAATGAAATGGTTTTCTACATAAAACCCACATCTAACCCATTTTCATGATTTACCCAACCCAAACCATTTAATTTGGTTTGAGTTTGGATAAACCCATGGGTTGTGGGTTTATGCCCACCCCTACTCATGATAACATAAAAATAAAAGCGCGCATGATCTAACATACTAACACAGAGAAAAGATCCTCAAAGTTTCAAAAATGACGAAGGTGGTGGAGCATGGTGGGTGGTGGATCGCTACAAAGCCATATGGTGCGCTAGTTTGCACAATGGTGTCGCACATCGCGAAGGTAGATTGCAAAGATAGTGGAGCTAGTAGTGTCATGGTGATGTCATGCAACAGTAGCAGTACAGAGGCATTGGAGCTAGTAGTGTCGAGGCAGATCACATCATGGTAAAGCTCGAACCATGATTAAACCTGCAAAAACTTGAATGAGAGAAAAATGTAAAAGAGATCTGTGAAAGAGAGATCTATGAAGGAAAGAGCAAAAGTAAAATTTTTTAGTCTTAACAATTTCAAACTCGTATAAACCCAACCTTTATATTGGTTGGACAACATTAAAAAATGGTGCGATCACGTTGTACTATAATGAGGAGTAATTACCAAACATGATATTATAATACTTTAATACTATGATTATTTCTAATACCACACAATGAGAAGTGTCAAATATGTCCTTAAGATATCAAAAGAATATGACTCACAAAAACAAATTTAAGCTTCATTTGGGATACCCCAGCTCCTTTGAGATAGCCTTCACCACCAATATATATAGTTAGTCTTTCCAACTGATACTGAAATAGATCTACCATAATACTTTATCTATAGACTCTAATTTTCTATATCTGGAACACATAAGATATAAATCTAGAAAGAGAAAACTAATCATTGAAAACCCAACAAAAGTACACAACAACCATCTCAGAGATCATGTCCTAGATGGGCACAAAACAGTCATCCTCACACCTTTGGAGAAGGAAGTTGAAACAAAACAACCACCCTCAACATCTAAAGAAGGAGGAAGCTTAAGCAAGGGAAAAAAAAGAAACGTGAGTCATGACTTAATTTCTAATTTGTTGGATTCATTTCAATCCAACAGTAGATTGAAGACAACCTAAAGAATATTAATGGTGCGTTTACTAAACTAAAATCAAAATAGCCTGGAATCAAAATAGGTGAGAATGAAGAATGAGCTATAATAGTAATGGGGAATGGAAATCGGAATAAGTTTTTGCTTTAACCGTAGAAATTGGAATCAGAATCGAAATGAACTAAATTGTTGTTAATGTGTTTACTTTATCTTGGAATTGGAATAAGAATGAGTTACATTGTAACAAATTATTAAAAAGTATTTAACGAACTATCGTCATAATTATTATTTTATATTTTGATTATAGTAATTATTTATTCAAAAATTATTATTTTTAATAATTATCGTTAATAATATATTAATTAATTGTAAAAAATCTTTAATTAATTAATAATAACAATATATTAATTAATTATAATTAAGGAAAAATGGATATTTTTTATTTTGTGGGGGTGGAAGGGCAAAATGGTCATTCCGGGAATGAGAGACTCATTCCCACCACCCCATTGGAAATTAGTCTCTCATTCCCTATACTCAAATTGGTGGGCCTCATGATTTCGATTTCGATTTCGATTCCGATTCCGATTCCGATTCCAAACTCTATTTTGCGAAATAAACGCTATCAATAATTATAATTCTAGATTTTGATTTCTCAATCTATGAAGTAAATGCAACATAAAACCATGTTAAGGAAAGTAATTTGTTAAATACAAAAAGTAATTTATTTTTTAAAGCATCCCAAATAACTCTTTAGTAAATTGGTAACTTACAACTTCTATTACAAAATTACTAGAAGGTATATATTAATTATAATGCACCAATTTGATGGTATGATAAAATTTACTAATGAAATATGATATTAGTTATAGATTTGAATAAATCGGAATGGAACAATTGAATAAATTGGTGGTTATATTTGTACCTGGATTGAACTTAAGAGATGGAAAGCAATGGATAGTAATAGAAAACGTCCTTTTTTTTTTTTAAGTAAAGCTGTTGGGTAATGAGCAAAATCAAATTTCAAGTCCTTTATCTCCATCAATATTTGAATTCAGATAGCCAGTCATATAAAATTACTTAAAAATCATTAGAACAAATCTTTAAAAAAAATAAATCAAATTTAATTATAGTTGTTATAATATCTCATACCGCCAGTGAGAGAAGGTTTGAACTAATTTGATAAATGAAATTGAGATAGATTATATTTCAAAACAAATTGTATTTACTTAATTCTTGATTGTTGGTCTTTTTTTTTTTTTTTTGGTAAAGAGGGGCTCTAAACAGAGCTAAAGAACAACCGAGCGAGAATGGGTCATCCCATAAACATCCTTAAACAAAAAGGATTTAACTCCCAATGGGGGGGTATGGTAGATAGCAAGACCAAGAGGAATGGAGAAAGCTAGGTTCGCCATATAATCAGCTGCGAAATTAGCTTCTCTGTAAATATGGGAGATAGAAACTTGCCAATCCATCTTTAGATAATCCTTGATAGCTTGAATCAGCGGAGCATAGTGATTGATTTCCAACGATGGCTTAGTCACCAACTGCAGCACACAACGACTATCTATTTCCACTTGAAGCTTCCTTACCAGAATTCCAAGCTAGCTGCAACCCTTGATACAAACCCCAAAGCTCCGCAACTGTAATAGAGCAGGAGCCAATCATCATCCCGAAGCCACTAAGCCAGCAACCCATGTGATCACGAATCAATCCCCCAGCAGTAGAAATCCCTCCCCTGTTGTGGGCACCATCAGTGTTCAAAGAGCACCAAGGCCAATCTGGAGGTTTCCAAGAGATCCATCTTGTCACCCTTATGTATCATGTGGTCAGCGGATGAGTATGAATCTTATGCATCTCCGCAGTGCGCGTAAAGACATCCATTAATACAACATTCGGATCCATAGAAGCTTGATTAAAAATGAAATGGTTCCTCCAAAACCAAAGCCTCCAGAGAGCAATGCCAAAGAAAATGGCCCAATTAGAAACACTCCCTAGCCTTCCAACAATCCCCACATTCATACGAAGCCACTCCTGGAGCCGCAAATTGAAAAACTGCTGTCGATTGTTTGCTGGGAGAATCAGGAGCCAAAAATGCTTGACCAAGGCACAGTCCCGCAAGACATGCATAGCATCCTCAGTCATAGCCCCACAGCGGTTGCAAGAGGTTGATACCGGGATGTGACGACGAGCCAATTCGGCCTTTGTTTTCAGCCGATCGTGAAACACTTGCCATAAGAAGATCCGCACACTCTGGGGACCCTTCCAATTCCAAACCATACGCCAAAGCCTGTCATCATGCATGGGGGTATCATTTGAAAGTGCCAAGTAAGCCGAATGAGTAGTGAAATGCCCAGATTTGGAGTGAGCCCAAAACAAGGAATCCGTGCCCTTATCAGGGGACGGGGGATGGAGAGCAACAATCTGAAGAATGATATGAGAAGGAAGAAACTGTTCAAACCGATCCCAGTACCACGAACCATCTTCTTTAACAAAATCAGCCACTTTGCCATTTGAAATATTACTTGGAAGATTGTTGATTGTATATGCTGCAAGAGGGACATCCCTAGTCACCCAAAAGTCCCACCAAAACCAAACGGAATGGCCATCTCCCAAACACCAGCGTCTACTTGCCAGGACTTCACTCTACACATTTCCAAGAGATTTCCACAAGTGGGAACCATAGCGCGTTGGAAGCATAAGTGGTAGATTGTGAATGTCAACCCCATATTTAGAAACAAGGGCCTGAACCCAGAAACTGTTTGGGGATGATATTAGACCCCAAGCAATTTTCATATGAAGAGCACGGTTCATCATAGCCAGAGATTTAAACCCCAACCCCCCAGCTGACTTCGGTTTACAAATATCCTTCCAGCTGATCATGCTAAGGCGTTGATGAGGTGAAGAGCCACTCCAAATAAAACGTCTGCATGCCCGATCAATCCTCTCTCTAATCCCAGCAGGTATAGCAACAGTTTGCATGACGTAAATGGGAATGGCCTGAAGGACCGATTGAGCCAGGGTAATGCGGCCGGCCAGAGACAGATGGGAGGCATTCCAGCCAGAGAGCCGCTTCTCAACTTTATCAACAATATCCTGAAACATGTTATTGGTGACCCGTGTGTGGTGAAAAGGAACCCCAAGATACTTTCCAAGATCCTGTGTGACTGAAAAACCAAGAAGACCCGAGATCTTGGCCATGGCTGCACCCCCTACATTCTTGGAAAAATATAGCAAAGTCTTGTTAACATTGACCTTAGCTTCTGAACTGTAGCAATAAGCATCTAGGACTGCCGAAATAATTCGAGCTTCGGCCAACAGCAGGAGATCATCCGCAAAGAAAAGATGAGAGAATGGGATACCATTATGAGCCAAACGAATCGGTTTCCACTTACCAGCAGTAACGACATTATGAATCCTGTGGCTCAGGCGTTCGATGCAGAGAACAAAAAGATAAGGGGACAAAGGATCACCCTGGCGAATTCCACGAGAAGGCAAGAATTCATCCGTCACTTCACCATTCCACAAAACCCGCATTTGCACTGAGGTAATACAAGCCATTATAACCTGAATGAGATCAAGGGGAAGACGAGCTTCACACAAAGTATCATTGATAAATTCCCAACTAAGGCGATCGTACGCCTTCTCAAGATCAACCTTAATAGCCATAAAACCCTTAGCACTAGTCTTTTTCCTCATGGAGTGGATAACTTCTTTAGCGATCACAATATTTTTCGTGATGTGACGACCAGGAACAAAGCTAGTTTGGTGGGGGCCAATCAATTGAGGTAAGATCGATTGGAGCCGATTGGTAATAATCTTAGTTATGGTCTTGTAAGCTACATTGCAAAGAGAGATAGGGCCGTACAACTTCAACGAAGAGGGATTCTCAATCTTTGGGATGAGCGCAATCAAAGTGGCATTTAGATCCCCAGGCAAGCGTTTATGCTGAAAAACTTCTTTCACTAAGCAGTAAAGAGATGAGCCAACTGTATCCCACTGAGTTTGATAGAAAATGGCATGGAGGTCATCCGGACCCAGGGCCTTGAGCGGGTGCATGCCAAAGATAGTTTTTTTGATTTTATCATCATCCACCTGCCCATGAAGATATTGAAGCTCATCATCATCAATAAAAGGAAAAGAGTGCGGATGCGGATATGCCCGAAAATGTGGAGAATCGCAAGAATACAAGGATAAGTAGAACTGAATCACATGAGCCTTTATTTCTTCTTTATCATAAATCCAAGAACCCGCATTATTTTGAATGGCTGTAATATGATTACGACGCCTTCTAGATAAAGTTTTCTGATGGTAGTAGGAAGTGTTACGATCACCTAAGAGGAGCCAGTCTTTGCGCGACTTTTGAAGCCAGAAAATCTCTTCCTGAGTAAGCACTTCTTCAAGTTCGGTTTTCAATTTTAATTCAAGCTCTAGAAGCCCTTGTGAGGTATACTTCTCCAAAGCTCGCTGAATTCCCCCCAGCCGAGCCAATAAACGTCGTTTCCGCCAAAAAATATTCCCAAAATGCTGCCTATTCCATTCCATGACTTTAACCCGAAAAAGATTAGCCGCCTCCAGATAGGTGACATTCCGATCCCATGAATTGGCCACAAAATCCTTGAAGCCATCATTCGTGAGCCAAGCAGCCTGAAAACGAAACGGCCGAGAATCTAAGTTCCTCGGAGGAGTAATATTCTCATTCACTAGAAGCGGCCTATGGTCAGAAATAAATTTCGGGAGGTGAAGAACAGTAGAGGCAACATAAGTCTGAGCCCAATCTCCATTACAAATAACCCTATCAAGGCGTTTGAAGAGGTTGCCGTGAGACCAAGTGAAACGAGGCCCATGAAAACGAAGGTCATGCATGCAGTGACTATGAAACCAAGACTGAAAAAGTTTGCACGCCCCTGTGCCCGTCGGAGATCCTCATTTCTTCTTTGAATTATACAAAATAGTATTAAAATCCCCACCTAACAGCCAAGGACCCTGGACAGTAAGAGCAACATTTGCCAACTCATTCCAAAGGTGTCTCCTGATGCTCGGATTAGGACTAGCGTAAATAGCCGTCATCCAAGTTAGAAGGTTATTGTTCCTTGAAATCTTGAGGTGAATGAATTGAGAGTGGTTCTCCACAATTTCAACATCGAATAAATTTTTCCACAGAACCCAAATGCCGCCAGAGAAGCCAACAGCTTCCACTCGGTGAGATTTGTCGAAACCACTTTTCTTGATGAAATTATCTGCCTTAGAACCACTTATTCGAGGTTCCATTAGCACCACCATTGCAGGCTTGTAATTATTAACCAAAGCCGAAAAAGAACGACGAAAGGACGGTGAAGCAGCACCTTGAGCGTTCCAAAACATAGTTGTAGTACACATAACAAAGATTTTAGAGGAAAGCCGGGGAAATACTAAAACAGCCCTATGGCTTCAGCATCATCAGCCATAAAAGTATCAGACACCCCTGAAGTATCTTCATTAGTTAAACACAGCCTCCTACCCGCAACTGCTGAGTCAAGCTCCCCAAAAGTTCCTCCCCGTATATTAGGACTATTCATTCCATCCTCATCAGGGGGCTCTTTACTACAAACCTGGGCCAAGACTCCCTCGGACAGATGTTCATGGTGAGGCTGAGAATGGGGAAGTTGTAGCGAAGGGTTAGGGAAAGAAACAACACTGTGATTTAAAGGGTTAAGGGTTACATGAACAGGGATCGAGGAAGCAACCATTGTATTGGGAAGGGCGTGCATGCCATGCATGGAGCTACAAGGAACATCAGAGGTGGCACAAGGTTCAGGCATGGTAAGAATCTTGAGATTTTCATGCATGCCTTGCATGGCTAGGGTAGGACTATGTGGTTGGGAAGTTTGGCCACGGCTATGGTTATTTGGGTTGACGTTTTCAGCTATGGATTTGTTTGACAGAGCTGAGATCTTTTTGGTAGGATATTTCCGCATAAGTTGACTCACTTGTTTCTTTTTCATGCTTTTTGATTTAGGGGCTAAAATGTTGGGGTTCTCTAATATTGGCTCTAGCGTTTCCTGATGAATTACTGAAGTATCATCCTAATTCTGTGGTGCAGTTTCCTCATCCATTACTTTGCCTAAAACATCAAACCGTGACTCATTAACTGTCAGCCCATGTTGCTTCTGAACCGAGACCTTATGAGAAACCCTTTCTGAAAATCTACGAGGGCGAGGTTTATGGGTTACCACCATTCACGATCCAAACTTAGACTCATTTTGGTTAGAACCCTCCCCAACCACCATATCCCGGTTTGCAGCATCAGGGCAAGAAGTTGGCAATTCAACTTCCACAGGAGTGACACCACCATCAGGGCAAGCCTCTTGATAATGGTCAAATTTGCCACAGCAAAAACATATCAATGGCAGATTTTCATACTCCACCTTCTGGACTCTTCCCTCAAAATTGAATTGAGAAACCAGCGGCTTTGCAAGGTCCAACTGAACCGCAATGCGAGCAAATTTTCCTCTTTGGGCTGCAGCAGTGAGGTAGTCTATCTTAATAACCGGACCAACAATTTGCCCTAACCGCCAAATGATAGTTTTATGATAAAAGTGAATATTCATTCTGAAAGCGGACCAGGTAGTAGTCATTCGCCAAGTCAATGATGGAGAAACCCATTGTAGAACCCCAAAGTTTCTTCAAACGCTCGCTGATAACTCTATATCCCAAGTTACGTCCAAGGGTTTTAACAATAACTGAGTTTGCCCAAGGTTTTGCTAGTCGGTCATGAACTCTCTGTGAGAAGGCAATATAAGGCATAGATTCGTCCTCCTTACAACAAACATCCTCCTCTTCCAGTTCCCACTCATCACTCATGCCAAAAACTACCTTTGCAGAGCCCGCGTTCGCCTCCATGGCGATATCACGGTAGGATAAGGGCGTGGGGTTATCTCCGTCAGCCCCTTCAACCCTAAACTTTGTCTTTTTGGTGAAACGATCGCTTGCTAGTGGCGGTGGAGAGACCTTCCCGTAGCTCATTAGGGTTTTTTTCTTTGATTGTTGGTCTTTGCGCGAACTATGATTTTCTTTTGTATTTATTTCTAATAATCACTTATTACTCATACATTTTCATAGTTACTCATATATTTTTATTTAATATCTATCTATTATTCATAATAAGAATACACCTGGAAATAGCCTTCATCCAACCCAAATATATTAATAATAGAGCTAATATATAAGTATACTGAAACAAATCTTCGAAGTCAAGAGTAAAAATAGAATATAGCCTTTTTATGGGGACTAATATGAAAGCAAAATTTCTTGCCTTCTCTCTTTATTGGT
This sequence comes from Citrus x clementina, assembly GCF_000493195.1. NCBI lineage: Eukaryota > Viridiplantae > Streptophyta > Magnoliopsida > Sapindales > Rutaceae > Citrus > Citrus x clementina. The sequence continues at coordinate 10,105,065 of NW_006262688.1, read as the reverse complement.
CTTAACAAAAATCGAAGGGGCGATCCTTTCTTTCGTTTTAAGTTTTTAAGACTCGAAGTCGCTCGCTGTCGCTCGCTGTCGCTGCTGCTCTCCAAAGCTCACGCCTTGTTTTCATTCCAGTGGGATCAATCTCAGGTGATCTTTTTGGTTTTCGTTACTGAAACCTAGCACGTTTCTTTTTGTTTGATTTCAGTAAGATTTTAACCTTAACTACTGTTGATGCATTAAATGTTAATTAAGGGATGAGTGTAGAACTAAGTGTAGTATAAAAAAGTTTGTAATAGGATCAAAACCCTAAATTATTTTCCTTCAACTATATTTACAGTGCAATCAATTTAGTATGGGAAGTTGAAAAATTGAAAATGGTATTGTATTGGAAGTAGTTTTCTTGTTTTTGGTAGCAAGATCTGCTTTCAAGTAGCCGATTTAGTGTTTCCTTTCTTCTGAACAAGTTAGGGGTTGGTTTTAAATGAATTGTTATAATTTGTTCCTAATGTATTAGAATTGGTTCAAGGGTTTGGTATAACGTTAAGGATAATTTTTTCACTATTCAACAGGGTTAATAATTCCTAATTTAATCAATAAAATTACTCTGCCATGGAATCCCCTTGGCGCTTTTAGCTATTTTGTTCAGCTATCTTGTGTTATTAATGTGGTGGTCTGTGAGGTGAAAAACTAATATGCTAATTGACATAGGTTGAAGAAAGTTTAAAATGTCAAACTCTGCAATAGATGTTCCTTCCAGGGGTGGATTTAGTTTTGATCTCTGCCGGCGGAATGATATGCTTGCAAAGAAGGGTGTCAACCTTCCATCTTTCCGAAAGACGGGGACGACCATTGTTGGGTTGATTTTCCAGGTATCACCCTCTATCTTTGTTTTCCCTTGTGAAATTATATACGAGCTATTCTACAGTCTTTTAAGTCTATTACCTCTGTGTAAAGTGTGAAAAAACTTAAGATATGTGTATGTCTACACCTAAACTTGATGCTAGGTCTACTGTAATACTTCCCTAAATTGATGTCTCCTTTAGATATGTTTGTAAAATTAATGGAAGGTACTATGTTGGGAACTTAAGAAGTTTGGTTCTCATTCTTTAGTGACACATGTGCATTCAACTGTCCTCTTTTTGGGCTTCACGGGCGACATTCTGATTTATGTATGTCACACAGCGGGTTAAGCGAAGTTCAAAGTAAGCACCTAGGAAAATCTATTAGTGAACTCTCTTCATAGATATTTGGTGATTTGGTAATTAGACCCTCTTGTGGAGCCTTTCCGGGCGTTCCTGAAATGCTTTTGCCTAGTTGATCTTCTTCTTTGTTGTAAAGTTGTATCCAGTTTCTCTCTCTTTTTTTTTTAATTGCTTGTTCTATCTAGTTGAGCAGTAATCACTTTTTCATCAATTAGTTGTATACAGGAAATGATCTGTATAACTTTGTCTTTCTAAATAATTGTTTTTGTAAAGCTACTTCTACTTTTAAATAACTCCTTTTGGTGTTATATACAAAGATGCTGAGGCACTTGATTAGTTTGGTGTCTTAGCTTAAAAATATTGCAGTAAATGATTGGTTCAAGGACGATGAAGAATGTATAAAGGAATTACTTCAGACTTCCACTAGAAAGAAGTTATAATGAGATGAAATATGAAAGTGGAATATATGTATTTGTTATCATGTCAATGTGTTCTTTAGAGTGGATTGCCATTATAAATGGGGGGATTTTTTGACGTTTTCCTTGAAAATGATTGCCAACTAGCGTGGCCTATGGTTTTACGGTACTTGACACTTTCTCAAATTATAAGGATAAAAATATGCACGCTTTTGCAGCAAATCCATCCTGTTAGATAATGCTCCTATCAAAACAGTTCCGAAATTATTATCTTATTCTTATCTTTCCATTTTTTTTCATAGGATGGCGTCATTCTTGGGGCAGATACCAGAGCAACTGAAGGACCCATAGTTTGCGATAAGAATTGTGAGAAAATTCATTACATGGCTCCAAACATATATTGTTGTGGTGCAGGAACTGCTGCTGACACAGAGGCTGTAACTGGTACTTCTATGATTGAGTTTAATTAACTTGCCATTGCTAGATTGCGGTTGTATTGTTTATCAACTCTTGTTGAAACAAATGATGTAGTTTATTATTTTCATATTACTTTAGTTAACACATTGTAAAATTTTTTGGTTTCCTAGACATGGTCAGCTCACAGCTGCAGTTACATCGTTATCATACTGGTAGAGAGTCAAGGGTTGTTACAGCACTGACTCTTCTCAAGAAGCACCTTTTCAAGTTAAGTTCGTTCCATTTCCATTGTTGAGTTATTAGCAATATATATTTGGATAGTCTTTAAGAGTGCGTGATTCTGATTGGTTTTTTCTCTTTCCAGCTACCAAGGTTATGTGCAAGCTGCTTTGGTTCTTGGTGGAGTTGATTGCACTGGACCTCATCTTCACACAGTTAGTTTTCTTCTTCTTGCGGAATTGTCAGAAACGATGATGATTCTTTGTACTATTTAACAAATATCTTAGGCAAAATGCTGATGGCCATGGTTAATTTTGCAGATATATCCACATGGTTCAACTGACACTTTGCCATTTGCGACAATGGGTTCTGGTTCTCTTGCTGCCATGGCTATGTTTGAATCAAAATACAAAGAAGGCCTGACTGTAAGTTTGCCTGTTATAATCTCTTTTTTCATAAGTGCTGTGAGGATGTTTTTTCATGTTTAATTCACTTTACTGTTTATGATCATCTCACGAACTTTTAGTTCTCTGGAAAAGATTTTGAAGTATACTTAGATGTTGCCATCAAGTGGTCTAAGTTAATGCAAATATGTTTTGATCAAACGATGCTCCTGTTACATTTGGGTTTCATTTATTTATTTGCAAGTGGTAACTTTTACACCATGACTTGTGTCAGTATTGTTTCATAAAATAAAAATAAAAGTTGTCGATTTCACTTTGAATCTGAGTTGCTGATTTTATCTTTGCAGAAAGATGAGGGAATACAGCTAGTTGTGGACGCCATTTGCTCTGGTATATTCAATGACTTGGGAAGTGGAAGCAATGTTGATGTCTGTGTAATTACCAAGGTTTGTTGCTACTCATCAGTCTATGGTTGATATTTTGTAAATGATGTGTTATCTTTTGCTCATCTTAATGTGAGGTTCTCCCATTAATGAACATTGGTGCAGGGGCACAAAGAGTACCTGAGGAACCACCTTTTGCCAAATCCTCGCACCTTTGTCAATGCCAAAGGCTATTCTTTCCCTAAGAAGACAGGTCAGTAATGGGTTTCCCAGTTGTATGTAGTACATAATGCTTTCTAATCAGTGACCATTATCATTGCTTTGACTTGGCATTGTCATATAAGAATTAGTTGATTTAATTTTTCTACTGTTGGACATCCAAGTTTTTAGTGCATCCAAAACAATTACGATAAATAATCTGGAAAAAAAAATTAGTTTGATTAATTTGTTTCAATTTCTCTGTTTCTTTACAGAGGTCCTCTTGACGAAGATCACCCCGCTGAGGGAAAGGGTGGAAGTGGTTGAGGGAGGAGATGCAATGGAAGAGTGAAAGATCAGAAGAGCACAAGGCTGAAATCAGAGTATAGTTTACAATTCCTGGTTTAGAAACTGGAATGATATTTTTTAAAATTTTACATTTTCCGGAATTGGGTTCGCACATGACTACTTGTGGATTATGTTATTTAGCTTTGTGTTCAGTTGATGGTTGTGTTGATGGAATTCATTTGCGGTTTCATTATGAACTAGCGTTGTCTTGCATTAACCGAGAATTCCGTAATCTGAACTTTTAAAATCTCTCTCTTTATTTCGATATTTTCTTCTTAATAAAACTGCGTAGACAGTTCAGTGAAAAGATTTTCAAAGTTTTGGAATATATAATTAGGTATTACAGCGATTTGCCCACCCTCTAATCTAGCCTTTGGGATCAGTAAATCAACAACTGCAAGTACACAATCCCTTTTTCAAGAATATATAGTATAATCAATAAGCCAAACAATAAGATATTAAAAAAATAAATAAAACAGTGATCATGCAATTTTTTTATAATTGGCTTCTTGGGATTAAAAAATTGAACAAATATCATGGGTCTTTTAATTTATATAAATTGGGCTACAGGGAAAACTCATGTCCTCAACAACTTTGAGATTCAAGTCTCTTTGCAGGCTAGTATTGGGACTTGACTTGCCTCCCTGTAAAAATGGGGATGGTTGGCTCTGTAGAATCGATTTTTCTCTTATATTACTAGTAAGGACAAATCTCCCTTTAGTTTAGTAAGGATTAATAATCGAGTTGTACTGTAATCGAATTACTTAGGCTAAAGACCTGATTGATTTCTGATTGTAAATATTAAGAATTGTATTATATTAGTGTATATATATATATAAAACAAAAAGGTCTATCTATTTAGCATAACTCAAAAGGTTAATTCTTAATGCAAACGAGATCAACGGTACTTGAAAATAACAAGAATATCTCAAAGACTTGCATTGTACATGCGCGGCGCCATATGAATTACAACGAAAGGAAAAATAAGATTTTATTATCCATCCATCAGTGCACGCCTGCACGGGCACGGCAAGGTACTCTCTGTCAGTAAAGAACTAAGATTGGGGGCTTTAAGGAAGGAAGGCATCCAGAAGTCTGGAGACTCTCGAAGACTCAAAGCTCTGAGGGGGAAAAAATAATAATAATAATAATAATAATAAAATGAAATAGTTAGAAAAGAGACAATCAGACAAAGCGTGTCGGTGAGGGTGAGCAAATAGGTCACGGTGTCCGCACACATTCCCTATTCCTCTGCTTTTTGGTAAATCGTAAGAAATCAAGTTTTCAAATATTATTACATTACACGACGTATAATAAGCATATCAGCAGCAGGCAGCGGCGTCTTCTTCGTCTTTTATTGTTGTTGAGTTGAGTTGAGTTGAGAGACAGAGTTCATCTAAAAGAAACAACAGCAACAACAACATGTCGTACGATTATCTGTTCAAGTACATAATCATCGGAGACACTGGTAACAAACTAGTTTACTTTAAAAGTCTTTCTTTTTTCAACCTCCAATCCAAAACCCTAATAATAATAATAAGTAGCTCATTTTTTTTTAAAATTTTGTTTTGTTTCAAGGATTAATGATTAATAAACATAATAATGATGCGTGCAGGAGTAGGGAAATCATGCTTGCTATTGCAATTCACGGACAAGAGGTTTCAGCCCGTTCATGATTTGACCATCGGCGTTGAATTCGGTGCTCGCATGGTCACCATCGATGGTCGCCCCATCAAGCTCCAGATTTGGGACACCGTCTGTTCTTCTCCTTCTCCATCTCTTTTTTTTTTTATATAAAAAAAAAACATATTTCCCACTCAATCAATTCAAATGGCCCCGTGCCGCCCCCACTTTGTTTTACAAAATTTTGTTAAGTTTATTAAATTTCTCTGATTAAGCTTCATATTCTTACGAGTTTGTGGGTTAGCCTAGCTAATTTGGTTGTTATGCTATTCCTTCCTTCGGAGAATTAAAATTTTATTTTCTAAGCCTAAGAGAGGGAGAGCTGCTACTGTTATTGTATACATATCATGCCTGCCTTTGTGCTGTAACATCTTTGTTAGCTGTATTGTGTTCATCACTTGCTTGTTAGCCAAATTTCAACTCTTAGCTGTTATTTGTCTTTTCATGTTCTTTAGTCAAGAATCTTTCTTTTGGTCTCTGCTTCAGGCTGGCCAAGAATCTTTCAGATCTATCACAAGATCTTATTACAGAGGAGCGGCTGGGGCACTTCTGGTTTATGATATTACAAGGTATGACCCTGAGCCTGATCTTCAATCAATCCCTGAAGTGCATGAAATACTTACAAAAGAGATCGGCCATTATTGAATACTTATCATATAAATGGACGATAAAATTAATATAATTTTTTTGATATGTATTGAAAGAGAGAGAGAGAGAGAGATCCTTCGGAGATCATGTCTTTTATAACCAACAGTGCTGGCTCTCCAGGACTAGTAGCATGGAAACTATCATTGTATAGAAGGGTAAGAATCATGCGACCTCCACACTTCAATTCTTCAGACCGAAATTTGAGAAATGCTGAGAAATCACTCTTAAATTGATCCAAAAATGCTCTATGGATATCAAATTCACTCATTGGCTCTTTAGGCATCTGATAAAGCATTAAATCAAGGGAGCTGATTAGTCAAGATGATTAACAAATTCTTGAATTTGAAATTTTTTAAGTGATAATTTGATTTAATAGATATTAGATAAAAATATTCTAATATTTTTATTAGAATATTAAAAAACAGAATAAGGTCCCCTCGCCCGCATCGTTTATTGTCAAAATAACTTTGTTTTCCATTAACATATTATCTATATATATTTACAATTTGTGCTCTTACTGTGAATATACGTATCAAATTATGTAGTACAAAATGTGTAGTCAGCATAATTTAAAAATCTATAGTTACTTACACATTTTGAAAATATATCAATTTTTTCTAGTGAGGGCATCTGATCTTCATTAGTTGTTTGTATTGCAAAATAATTTATGTTATGATTATGGGGCATGATGTATCTGGAAGTTGTTGACAGAAATAATGTGAAGTTATTAACATAAATAATGTGCATGATATATGATATGTGAATGATTACTCTTCCGTAACTGGCATTTGAGGAGGTGGACAGCTTTTATTGGATACATTCCATGCCCTCACCTCATATCACAGGCTGCTTTTTCCATACAATAATTGGTTTTTCTTGAACTCAAATCCAAAGCTCTTCTGACATCCAGGAGAGAGACATTTAATCATCTATCAAGCTGGCTGGAGGATGCGCGGCAGCATGCTAATCCCAACATGTCAATCATGCTCGTTGGTAACAAGTGTGATCTTGCTCATCGGAGGGCTGTTAGCAAGGAGGAAGGCGAACAGTTTGCAAAGGAGAATGGGCTTCTGTTTCTGGAAGCATCTGCAAGAACAGCTCAGAATGTTGAGGAGGTGATGTAACCCAACTAATATAATGAGCGGGCTTTTATATATTTTTAAATGGCTTGATAATCGTGAGCTCTGATGTGAATTTTGAAATATTGTTATAAATGGTCTATTTCTTTTGTTAATGAAATGAATCTCATATAATCATGTTCTACAGGCTTTTATAAAGACTGCTGCAAAGATCCTTCAAAATATTCAGGAAGGAGCACTTGATGCAGTAAATGATGTAAGCCATCTTAATTCCTGTCAAATTGGATGAACCTCTCATTTTGGAATTATAATGGTTTCAGTGTGGATTGTGATTATCCTGTTGTTATGTATTTTAAAAGTCTAAAAGAAAGAAAAACACACTATCTATGGTGATGAATTATTAAGAGCTGATAATGACATTCCAACTAAGCACTTCTGATATGGATTGTTTATTGTTAATGCATCTGACACGGTGTTTTGTTTTAATTATATTCAGCAGTCTGGAATTAAGGTTGGGTACGGACGCAGCCAAGGACCATCAGGTGCAAGAGATGGAACCGTTTCACAGAGAGGTGGATGTTGCAGTTAAATTCATACAAATGTGGATTCTGTATTTCATCCTTTTCAGCAATTTATATAGGCCTTACCCATAACTTGGATATATCAGTCAAGTAATGTCACGCAAAACCTGTGAAGGATATTGAATGTATAGATCTTATCTCACTAGTTCTTCAAACTAAATGATTCATCTCCGTTTGAGCGTTTGTTTCACATGATTGTTTCATTCTCCTAGTTATTAAGCACTCCTATAATCTTTAATTTAGTTTTATTTTCTTTGGTAACATTTAAGTGAATAGTTCGCAAAACCGGTGTTCCTAATTTTTTTTTTTATTTCCACTTAATGGCAGTGCCCGCCTTTCCTGTCTGTCCAAAATGTCAAGGTATAAGAACGCTTTAGATGCTGCATTTTGAAACATTAAAATTGAGGCAAAGCAACTATAAATGGACCTTTAATGAGCCAGATTATATCAAGATTGCAATAACAACATATTTTTACCATGTCCGCACAACAAGATGACTTGCAAATACCCAGTACTTACTAGAGCTTCATAATAGGGGGGGCGATAATGCACAGATCTATAAGACAAAAACAATCAAAATTTCATGATACATCATCTTTTACAGTTTTGGAGATTGAAGATGTAGAACCTGCCCTTCTTTAAACTCTTAGTTCCCAAAGAAAGTTTCCAACAGAAGAACATTCTTATTGGATACTGTTTTCGTCAATTATGATCTGGGCCTACTGATGATCAGGCAAATATTTCAAATTGACACTGCCAGATATTGTAGGAAAGATTCAAAACTCCGCAATATGGCTATGTGCCCACAGATGATAATTTAAAATTTTCATTAACGGGACTTCCAAACACATGCAGGTCACATGCAGGTTCTGATATCATGCGCCAAATATTCTTGGATTCAGTATTTCACTTCAGGCTCTTCTTCAATAGTAAATGATTTGAAACTTTAATCACTGAGGACCCCCAAACACCTACAACCACAAGTGAGATTTTACAAAACAGAGCATTGAAATTATATTAAATTTGTCGTCTATCAAGAAAATGGAACTCACCCCAGCCAGGATGTCTTTTGAGAGTCTAGGTTTGCTTGGTGCTGCATTCTCTGCAACTGGCTTTTTCTGTGGAAAATGACGAATCACCTTTGTCACCTGCTCGCTACCAGGGAGCTCAGGGTGGGTTTGAGACTCTTGCTGCACCTTTTGCTTCTGTTTGAAAAGAAAAGGACAGTAGGTGTGGAATTATATGAATGTCCTTTAAAATGATGATGCTCTTTCACAAAGCAATAATAAGCAAAACTTACAATAACCGACCTTCACAGTTAAATTAACATTTCAGTCATAATACATCTACAACTGAGAGCACATTGTGTAAGATAAAATAATAAATCATCTAAATTTATTTGTCATTAACATAAATTTACAAGACCTCGCCGGACATTGAAGAAGAAAACAGTTCCATTTGCAGATTCACAAATAAAACATGAGGTTCAAAGTTAGCGAGAGTCCAAAGATTCTGAGGGAGTTCATATAAATCTCTACATTGTCCCCCAAACTATGTTATTCTTCAACTTGAACAAGATAGAGACACTCAAGAAGCAACATAAACACCAGCTAAGTATAAAAAGAAGTGTATAAGATGAAGATGCCACAGAAAAGAGATCTAAAACATGGAGACATAAAACAATAAATGCAACAAAATACACAGAAAAAGCGGGAGAGTTAACTTCAAATGATTGTTCACCAATTTTGCACATGGACATATTAATCAGTGTTATCATTTTACAACATTATCACTTGTCTACAGTATATACATCCATATGGACATGCTCAAAGCATGACCGCATGAAGATGCCGTGAATATCACTTGTTAGCAAGAAGTCCATTAGCATCGCCAAGCAGGTAAGACTTCACCAGGTAAAGTCATTGGTAGATTTGCATCAATGCTAGAGTATTCCTCAGTTATTATAAATTTTAAATTTGTGTGATAAGACATACGAAATTGAATATTCCTCCAAAATCAGCACACGTCTACAATCAAGGACCTAAAATTTGTCATTTATTTTTTACTATCTTTATTTTCCCTCTCCAAGTTACAAACTTGGTGTGCAAAGATATTCACACTCATAGAGGACAAGTTATAACTCCATCCTTTGTAAACAACTTCGAGTTAACGAGTAGGACAATTCAGCTAACTGTAGTTTTGAAATGGTCAGCCTCATTTGATTTCATAAAGTAGAGATAATCCACTAGGATAAATGTTCTTTGAAGATATCCATGCTATTCATTATAAATTAGAGCTAAGCAAGAATACCAGCTAAAGACATAAATGCATCCAATGCTTAAACAACAGAAGCTATGACTCAAAACTGTATCAATTTGATAGAAATATAACAAAGAAGGATCCCGGATTGTGGAAGAAGTATAAATGTTGCTCACCTTCTTTAATCGTTCTTCTATAGAACTCAATGCACGGGACTTGTCAACTTTAGAAAGATAGAAATCTCGCTCCCTCTTTGCAGCAGAAATTTCTAAGGCTAGTCTCTGCTCTCGAACGGCATTCTTGTACGCTGCAGTGAGAAAATTTCAAGTTCGACATGTGATATAGACTGCCGAACATCTGAAGGACATAAAAGAAAAACACTTCACATGCTCTTACCAATTTCTGCAGTAAGATCGTCCCATTTGAATTTACTTAGATACTTGATATTCCAAAGATCATAATAAAATGAGGACCTTTTCTTTCCACCTAAACATCAATAGCAAGTTAATGTACTGAAGAAGAATTTAACCATTTGACTTAGTCACAAACGAAAGAATACAAGAAACAATGTGGGAAATACACAAGCTCAAACAAACGAATCCTCAAAAAAATTAAAGTATGAAACAAGACGTGCAGCTTAACCGGGTAAAAGGGAAAGGAACAAAATACAGAGAAGCAGGAAAACATAGTGCGAAAAATAAAAACTTAAAACAAATCAATTTTGCTGTTTCTCAACAAAAAAAAAAAGGCGCTAATTTCTGATTTATTTTTTAAAAACAAGCAAAAAATCAACACCTATCAGATTTCGTGTTATTTTGGAATCATAAAAGTTGAAACTACAAGAATAATTCCAGCTAATGTATCCATACCAATTTGTTCACCATTTAGCATATTAGCAACCCTCTTTGCAACACCTTTCTTGGTGAACTCAACCCACCTACACCATATAAAAAGGACAGTCATACGAATATGAGCAGGTAACAATAACTTAATGCATCTTTATAAAGCCTACGCAAAAACTAAAGAAATAATTCAACGACAAATTCCGGCTACTGGAGGGAAATAAAAGACCATTAAACTCTATAAATTCTTTGACATCAAGCTGCAGCAGTTGCACACATTGGTTAAAGCAAATTAATCCAATAACACATACCCTTCTGAAAATCCTTGATCTTGAAACCCACCATCTCGCTTACGATTTTCTCGTTTACGAAGTACTCTGGTTGAAGGATCTGTATCATGAAATAGATCATCTTCAGTTAATTAGCCACAGGACTGAACTCATGATACCAAAACTGAAATAAAAACAAGACCTTCAGGGGCAAGATAAATCCGTTGTATTTCTCCATACTGAGAGAGGATCTGACGCAGCTTCACAGGATCCATATGGGGAGGAATCCGACTCAAGTAGCAAATCCCACGCTGATCAGCTTTAGCAGCTTCCTCTAATAAGCGCTGCTTCTTTTTACTTTTACTATGTTTTGAATTTTTTTCATTTAATTCCTCCTGCTTCCCTTCCTCCATTAAATTCACCTCTTTTTCTTTCCCAATCATGTCAGCTTCCCCTATTTCCTCAACATTAGATTTTAGATTATTTTCTACTCGACTTGCTTCTTCTTCTTCTTCATCGGTCTTCCCAGTCTCCTTAACAAAAAAATTTTCCTTTTTCTTCCTCTGCTTTCTCTCACTCCTTTCACATGATTTTGGATTTCCCTTCTCACCCATTCTGTTTATTGAATTAATAAACTTACTGAGCCTTTAAAGCGTACAAAGATACATATAATTATACGACTAATCTTTAAAAAATAAAATTACTAATATACTCACAGTTTGTTTTAGGATTTAAAGAAAGCAACAGAAATTGATGAGTGGAAACGAGTCACGCGAGCGAGCAGCAGGAACACGAACCCGTGGCGGCGGAGTGACTGGCTCGCAGCAATGGTGGTTACGTTTGAAAGCGCCGGCTGCTCGGTCCCAGTGTTACAATTTTTGCGAGAGAAGGGTTTGCCATCTGCGATTTTCGAATTATTGCACGTTGTTGTAATCGTTCTGGGTTTTGACTTTTGACTTTTGACTTTCTATTTAAAAAAAAAAAAAATTTTTGTTCATTTGGAAACTATAATAATTTTTTTATTTAGAATATTGACAACAACATTTAATTTTTATATTTACAGACGTAACCATTGAATTGCACAAGGTTGAGTACTCGTGTAAAAATTTATGTATAGAAAATCAAGCTAGGCTAGTCTTACTCTTCATAATAATAATAATAATAATGTTTGGATCAAAACTTAAGTTAAAATAATCCCACCTTTAATTTTCAAAAAATAAAATAAACCAACCCCACATTTTCTTAAATATGTACCAACAGGCTTCAGCAACCGAAGGTAAAGCTAACACACTTTTGCACCAAAAATTGGCGAAACTATTGTCATTTGATTAAAATTTTGACTTCTCTAAAATAACTTTCGGTAAATTCACAAAAAAAAAATTCAGAAAAAATTGTATCTCTATAGGTAATGAGTGATGCTAAAATATCTAATTGGAAGAATTAACGAATTCCGACTAACAACATCAAAACTTTATCGCATTGGGATGTCCTGCTGCGGAATAGAGACATTGCAGGCTACATAGCATAGCACAAAGTATTTATGACATGCTATGGGGAGTATATTTATTCTTCATCGCCAAACCATGCGCCTTGGATCCAGCTCAGGATCAGCAACTACTGTTGTCTTACAGCTCCAGGTCTTCCACGAAGCAAATTGTCGTAAGCTCGAGAAACTACTACCAGCCTCGGATCATCTGCAGGTACCTCCCGATCCTATTATTTCCCACAGGAGAATAAGATAATGAGGAAATATTCACAAACAAGGATCACAGTGATAACCATGTTGGTGATCACAATTTCCATGCACATGTAAGAAAGGCAAAAATTATAATTTATTACATGGTTGGGTCGCAGAACACAATTCAATGATTTACCTTAATCAATCCCTTAGGTCTAAGGAATCCCCCATACTTCATCGATCAAATGGAAATAATCAATAAAAGCTTCATGACAGAAATTTCACAAATAACTATGAAGAGCCCTGAAAGACCGACTGAATTGCTTTTTGCCATTCATAAATCATTAGACAATCAGTCCACACAAGCTAGTGACAAATTGTGCCCAACTTTAAAGTAGTTTCTACTAGCATTTTGGCTCCTTTCATCTAAAAAGGTTAGACGCCCTTTCCCACAAATGTTTATCACTTATTATGTGAATGATATTTGAGAAATTTGCAGTCTACCTTGGTGAGTTTCATCCATTGAAACCTCAAAAACAAGTCCATATTGAACTCTTACAAATATGATAGTCCAAAACTAAAAACTTTGAATAAATTCTAAATAAGGCAAGAAGTCTTACTTTCAAACCAGTATAATATGCTTCCACAGCAGGCAATGATGGGGTAATTTTGCGAGCTTGCATGAGATCCCAAATATAATTGGCAGTGGTATACCCACCACTCTGCATGAAAGATACAGAGATTTTGATCAGAAAAGGCCCAAAATTCACTTTCCAAGAGGACGGGCAAGCAGAAGAAATAATACATTCCCTGAAACAACTATCAATAGGAAAATCTTGTCATTAAAGTATTTACTCACCTTCTCACCAGCTGCTACAAGGAGGAGGTCACTTCCCATTCTAGGGCTCAAGAAAATGTTCCTTGAATTCATGTTTACCTGTGTTAACAAAGAAACAATATGAGAAGTAAAACTTTAAAAAGGACCAAGCAAGATACTGCATAATATAAGGAAAACCCACAAATCAGGAAACAAACAAATAAAGTAATAAATTAACATACCAACGTGTCTTGAGCAAGTTGCATTCCTTTGGGAGTATACCCAAACATAGCTCCCTCTACAAGTGTCTACATCCACACAAGTATAAGTTGTTACATGTACTAAACATAAACTTCTTAAATGCATATTAATTATAACACAAAAAAAAACAGCCTTTTAACAGCCAAAAGTGCCTGAATTACAGCAGCAAAAGAAAGAAAAATTAGGTAAAAATGATTTTCCTTTTTGAAATTTGAAGAATTTCAAAGAAATTAAACAAGCAAATTTGGGTAACAACCAGCAAGTCAACCTTATACGTCAAACAACTAATTACAGATTCATGGTGGCTTCCCAGACACTCTAAAGGGAAAACATTATGTATGAAATCTTGTTAAAAATTCTTTTTTAAGGACCGTACCATCAAATCTAAGAAACAAATATGATTTCCACACAAACCAAAACAGCATAATGCAAATCAACAGAGGGGTCGAATATCTGAATACCTAGTTGCCTAGTGCTACTAATATATATTAATTGTTACATTGTTCTAGCACAAAAAGTACATAAAACATATTTGTAAGCAACTTCTAGAATTTTTATTTTACTCACTGCATATAGTTCCGCCGGAGGAAACTTTTCTGAACATATGTAGTCTTCAAAAACTTTATGTCCGTTATCAATGTCTCCTGAATGTAGATAACACCTGCAAGAAAGTAAAAGGTACAAATTCACATGTTTTACATTTAAACGAACCAAATAAAAACTAACCAGGCTCAAAATCAAATCAATAAAAGCTAATAGTTTTGGGTAATGGCTTTATTCTCTATGTGACAGCTCAAAAACAGAAAGCATGTAAACTGTATCATTGCAAAATGAAAAGATTTTCTGGAAAAAGATAGAAGTCTTGTAAAACACAAAGGAATTGAACTACGGCAGCGACAAGCAAATGAGCATGATAGAAGGAAGGTACATGAAAGTGATCATTATGCTGCAAATAGTTTGTCCACTAATACAAATAAAAGCATACAAATGCCCCAATTGCTTAAACACTACTTGGATGTACACTACAACCTATATACGATGCAACCTCAAGCAAGTTATGTATTAAAGAAATTTTTTAAAAATCAAAAAAGAAATGAACGAAGCCAGAAATCTTTTCATAAATCATATAAATGTGCACGTGCATACACTTAGAAAGATGTACAAAAATATACTGCAAATAGCTATGTGAATAACTCAACTGAGCAATAACTAAAGAAAAAAATTAGAAGCAATTACATACCTTATGTTTTGCATCACAATATAGACATCAGGAGATTTTCTATCTTTCTTAAGCATCTCTAAAAGTGTCTCCATCGCCTATAACATTAAAGTCAGAATGTCTCAATTTTGACACAGATAAACTCAAAAAAAAAAAAAAAAACTAAATGCAGCTTACTAAAGCAGAACCGATAAAGGTGATGATCATAGCTCAATGTGATCTTCTGCTAAATCTAGAGACGGCAAGGTAATAATTCTTTTAGGTGGATAAGCAAGACAAAAGCACTTCTACCATCACCATCAAAAGTTCAAGCAAAGTGTGC
The DNA here is from genome assembly GCF_000493195.1 of Citrus x clementina. Lineage (NCBI taxonomy): Eukaryota > Viridiplantae > Streptophyta > Magnoliopsida > Sapindales > Rutaceae > Citrus > Citrus x clementina. Next base: position 10,089,832 of record NW_006262688.1, on the reverse strand, counting down.
ATTTATATGTACAGAATATGCAAATCCAACCAAGCTATGAAATGATGCACTACAAATTTTGCGAATATAGAAGCACCCAGATACCAAGGTTGCAGATCCATTTATCTGATAAGAAAAGGGAGCTGTACAAGCTCATTTATGGGATAATGTAAGCTGCTAGTGAACAGGTAAATATAGTTGCAGCCTTGATGAGGTACCTTTTCTGATAATGTAAGTGACAACTTTTAACTCTTTATGGTTTTAAAAAGCAAATAAAATATATAACAATTCAACAAAAATCTAAAGAATGGATGATGGCACCAGTATTCCATAATAATAACAAGACCACGATGGCAATAAAAATTGAAAAGGCTTCATAATGTAGTAATAATATACTATCAACACCATGAAAAACGAATAGTCATAAAAAAAACAAGCACTCCTGCACAAAGCACACAGGCAGAGAAAAAGAAGAGAAGTTAGCAGCAAGAATATCATGTTCTGAGGGAAAATCAAGAAATAGTTTCAGATAATACCTGTACATCCTTAAGCTCAGCACAAGCATGAAAGGCAACATGATAGACAGTTAATAGCCTGTTCAAAAATCCTCCTCGTCTATGAACATATTCAGCAGTGGGTAAATTGTACAATTCTTCTTTTGAAACTCCCATCATTTCATTTTCGGCATTGTTTCCTGATGTTTCAACAGAAGACCAGCCCTTTGACTGTTCTACAAGCTCAATAATCTTTCAACAAAAAGATATTTAAAAAAAAAAAAATTAGCAGCAGCATAATGAATATTTATTTAAAACTAAAAGCACATTCAACAAATTACTTTGGTGGCCGTATCATCGGCTCTAGGGATCTTGTTTGTATGTGCGGTTATGAGCCCAGCATAGCAGAACTTGTCCAGACCAGCACCAGCTGCAGTCATATCACGGACAATAGCATACCTGTAACATTTTGTTGGCACCGGGATGAAATTAGGCAGGTCAATAACAGAACTTATAACATAATACAGCCTGAAAGTAGGACTCAATAAAAAATCCAGCAATTAGCACAAGATGATTGGCAAAAAAAATTGACTCCTGAAACTCGGTCCCATGATCTACATAATAAGATGGATTTGTTCCCCCACGAAAGGCCACGACAACCCTCCCCCGCTTTTCTTTTCCTCCCTCTTCTTTTTTGAAATGGAACATAAAGTTCGTACAGAATATCAAAAAGTCAAACTATAACCACACCCTCAGAAAGTATAATGGTGAAAAGCAGCAGGCACAGTCACTGAAACGAAAAAGAGAAGAGTTGAATTTCGAGGAAGAAACATACACTGGATCTAATTGGCCTGCTGCACCACATGCATTAAGTAGACAGACATAGGTTTGACCATTTGGCTTCACTTCGTATTTCTTCATTTCTTCAAATATCTTCAATCGAAAGAGAATAGTGGAAATATTAAAATTTCTAATGGATAATTATGAAGAAACAAACAGAAAAAGACAAAAATTTATACACAAATACCCGAATCGCCTGATCAGAATTCTTGCATTTCCCACATACTGAGATCAAATAGTTGTACACAGCAACCTATTACACGAAAGACTCATCAAAGCTATCTCGACAAACACGGAATCATACAACAAAATACAGCAAATGATAATTTGACAATAACAGCGAAAATTCAATTCAAATTATAAATTAACCAGAAGTGCTTGTTAGAGAAGCACTTTGACACGTACGTCGGGGAGAAAACCGTTGGCTTTCATTTGATCTCTGAAGAAAAAAGTGTCCTGCAAGCGACTGCCTTTCATGGTCCCAACGATCAGCGAGTGGAACAAGTCGCGCGTGGGCTGCACGCCGTCGAGCATCATGTCATCGTAGACGTCCCTCAAAAGGAAGAACCGTCTCTGAGAAGTGAGAGACGTAACGACGGTGTTGTATTCGGAGGCGTTGTTGGCGTAGTTTCGCCTGGCGTATTCCTCCGCCCCCACCGACGTCACGAAGAAGCGGCGGCCCAGGGCTCCGCCCACGGACTTGTGGTGACCTGTTGGGAAAACGAAAAGTGAGCGACTAATGCATTAAATAAAAAAGAGACTTCAAAAATTAAAATTTGAAAAAAAAATTCAAATGTAATGTACGGTAAATGGATTGGAGGAGTCTCATAATGAAATGAGTGACCGCGAGCGTGAGAAGATTTGAGGGTTTAGTGCAGGTTTTGGGGTTTACTGTTTGGTACTAGAGTAAGGTTCCCCTGTTTCCTCTGTACGTGTAAAACGAGTCATTTTATGTGCGAAAAACGCAAATGCCTTTGTCGTTTGGATGGATATTTGATTTGAGACTGTTGCTTTTGGATACGATCATTATCATTAATTAAATGGAGTTATAAATAAGTGGTAACATTTGTTTTTTTTTTGGAAAATTTATAAAAATAACTCAAAAATTTTAGGGTATTTTAAAATTAGTCAATTAAACATTTTTCTACCCTATGTAGATAATTTCAACATTTTTAGACGACTATACTCTCGTCATTTCAAAACTTAAAAAACTGAACCTTTTCTTCTCTCCCAAATCCAACAGTATTAGTATGGTCTTGACTTTTCCAGCAACAATTGATGATAGTTAGATGGGTGTTTGACGGCAGCTTCGTATCCGGCAATTTTCAGTACTTAAACGATAGTTGGACGGGCGATTGACAGCAGCTTCATCTCCCAAAGCAAGTTTTAAAATTTAAAATTTTATACCTTGATAACTGTATTTTCGATTCACATATGATATACCTTGTAGTCAACATTTTCATGAAATATACATTTAATTACATTCAAATGAGAGTCTAATCTTAATGAAAGGAAAAAAAAAAGCTTGCTTTTGGAGATGAAGTTGTCATCAACCGCTCATCTAAATGTCATCTAAGTGCTGGAAATACAGCCACATGATGTCAGAGATGAAGTTTTTGTCAAATGCATGTCCAACTACCATCGATTGTTGTCGGAAAAGTAAAGACCGTGCTGCTGGATTTGGGAGTGAAGAGAATGTTAATTTTCTTTAGCTTTTGGAATGACAAGGGTATTGCTGTAAAAAAAATGTTGAAATTGGCTACATAGGATAGAAAAATTTAACTGCCTAATTCTAAAAGACTCTAAATTTTTTTAGCTAATTTTTTAAATTTTCCTTTTTTTAAAATTATATAAATTTATGATAGTTTTATTCAATCAACCTCTCTGATACTTTTTTTTTTTTTTTATAGAGAAAGTAATACTTTCATTCCATCAACTATGTGAATAAGTACAAAAATTGGGCTGGAATCTCATCCACCCAATAGACAAAATCATTTAGTTCTAGTGCTAGCTTTGCAAGTGAGTGAGCTACACTATTACAATTTCTTGGAGTATATTGCACTTTTACATGCTTTAACCTTTTGATCTGATCCTGAACCTCTGCTACAACCCAGAATATCTCAGTTCTTGTGCTTTTTTTACAAGACATTAAGCTTGTGACCTCTTGCGAATCAGATTCCATAATCACTAGAATGCAACCTGCATGCTCTGCTATCTCCAACCCGAACTGAGTTGCTTCAGCTTCTGCATAATCCACTTTATCCAAAAAGATTGTGGTCTTCATAGCTACTGCTACAACCTTGCCCTCTGGATTCGTTATGACTACTCACAATCCAGTTCTTTGCTGATCAGTCTTCACTACTGCATCTACGTTAGCTTTGAACCAGCCTGCTGGTGGAAGTTTCCACCTCTTTTGGACAACATCTTCATGATTTGAGCCTTCTTGCATCAGTGGCATTTGGATTCTTCTGTAAGCTTGCACAACTGCTTCTGCTGCCGCAACTGATGACTGGGAATCTTCTCTTTTATTTTTGAAAATGAGGAGATTCCTTGAATGCCATATACTCCAGCATAGTGCAGCCATCAGCTCCATTTCAGCCTTGTTTTTTCTCCTCGTCATAAATTGAAATAAATTGCATACATCCTTGTTTTTACACAGCCCAATCTCTTCTTCAAAACAAGTCAACTGCCATATTTTTTTTGAAGCTTTACACACAAAAAGAGCATGAAAGATGGACTCTCCCATTCTATAACACCTCTGGCACCGAGGGAATTGCACCACCTTCCTCTTCCATAAATTCTCCACAATTAGCAACAAGTTATTAGATGCTCTCCACATGAAAATTTTTACTTTTTCTGGAATTTGAAGGTACCAGATAGTGTTCCAAAAATTCTGCTTCTCCTCTGAGCAGCTAGCCATGTCTGGGGTTTTCATCTTTAACGCCAATTGATAGCCACTCTTCACCGAGTAGTCCCTCTTCTTGTCATAGTGCCATACTACTTGATCTGGATTTGGTTGCCTTGGGAGAGGTACTTTTGTAATCTGCTCTGCATCGACTCTAAAAAAATTCTGTTGAATTATCTCTTTATTCCATTCATGCTTTTCATTAATGAGCTCCGAAACAGCTGTCTCTAAGTGCAATTTGGGGGGTGATATCAGGTTGAAAGTGTCAGGTCTTGGAAGCCATTTACTCTGATACACCTTCACTTGTTCACCATTTCCAATCCTCCACCTCAATCCCTTCTCAGTCACTTCTCTTCCCCAAAGAATGCTCCTCCATATGAAAGATGGTTGAGAACCAGCTTTTGCCTCCATAAAGCTTGAGTGTTTAAAATATCTAGCCTTTATTAATTTCGCAACCAAAGAGTTCGGCTCTTGAATAATCCTCTAACCTTGTTTTGCAACAAGAGTTTGGTTGAAGCTAGACAAATCTCGAAAACCCATTCCCCCTCTACTCTTAGCTTGACACATTTTCTCGAATCTTCGCCAATGAATTGGCATGTGGTCTTTGCTGGTCCCCCACCAAAATCGGGCTATGGTTTTTTGCATTTCTTCACAGAGACCTAAGGGGAGCTTAAACACACTCATAGCATATGCTGGCACTGCTTGGGCCACGGCTTTTATCAAAATTTCCTTTCCACCATACGAGAACAGCTTTGCCTGCCAGCTGGAAATTTTGCTGAGAATTTTAAGCTAGATATCATTGAAGAAGGTGGTCTTGATTCTACCAATCATTGAGGGCAACCCAAGGTATTTCTCATGTCTAGAGACCACTGGCAGCTGGAAAGTGTCCTTTATTACCGAGATCAGCTCATGCTTTGTGTTTTGACTAAAAAACATAGATGACTTTTTGAAATTAAAGATTTGGCTTGAAGCATTAGTATAACAGTCAAACACTCCTTTCAATCTCCAACAATCTTCTTTTGTGGCTCTTACGAAGATCAAGCTGTCATCCGCGAATAAGAGATGGGTGATAGATAGCTCATTGCCGAACTTGATTCCATGAATGTGCTTGTTAATTTCAGCTTGGCTTAGGAGATTAGAAAAAACTTCTGCACAAAGAATGAATAAATATAGAGACAAAGGGCATCTTTGCTTAAGCCCTCTTTGCGGCTTAATCAACCCCTTAGCTACCCCATTTATCAACACCGAGAAGGATGGTGTAGTTATACATCTCATAATCAGCCCTACAAATTTTGAGGAAAATCCCATTTTTTCTAATGTACATTGCAAGAACTTCCATTCCACCCTATTATAGGCTTTGCTTACATCTAGTTTCAAAGCTACAATCTCATGCTTCTTCCTTTTGCTAAGCCTTATTTTGTGAAGGCATTCATAACCTATGATTATGTTGTCAGTTATGAGCCTATTAGGAACAAAGGCGCTTTAAGTTTGGGAGATAACCTGATTCAAAATTAGCTTTAACCTATTTGCCACAGTTTTCGCAATAATTCTGTAAATAACATTACAGAGGCTAATAGGTCTATAATCCCCCACTTTCCTAGGCTTGTCAATCTTCAGAATTAAAGCGATAAACGTATGATTCAAATGGGTGATATTACCTCCATCATTAAGGACATGCAGGCAGACAGCTATGACTCCTTGGCTCACAAACTTCCAGTGCTTTTGAAAGAAGGCTGCTGGAAGACCGTCCGGGCCCGGAGCTTTTGTCGGGTGCATTTGACTTAGAGCTTCTGTGATCTCAGCTTCTGTGTAGGGCTGATCGAGGTGTGCATTCATCTCACTTGAAATTTTACAAGCCATGCCTTTAAATGCTGACTCCAGTTGATGCATCGTTAGATTATTAGAGTTGAACATGTTGTCGAAATAATCACAAAGGATCCTCTCAATTTCATCAACTTCTTCTGTCCATTTGTTCCTTTCGTCAACAATTCCTCTGATCTTGTTTTTCCTCTTTCTTGCAGTAGCCTTGGAGTGGAAATACTTTGTATTTTTGTCTCCTTCCCGTAACCACACAGCCCTTGATCTTTGTCTCCAGTAGATTTCTTCATCAATGAGTAAATCGTCTATTTGTTTCTCTATTGCCTTTAGTTCAACTCTAGTGCAATATTGTTTACTGTTCTCCCTGTAAATCTTCAGCTCTTTTATCAGCTTCTCCAACTTTTCCTCTCTGCCCTGAAATTCCTCCTTGCTTCACAATTTTAACTCGGCCAGAGAATCTTTTGCTGTCTTTTTAAATTGTGAAATCGGATCTTCGCAATTCCAACTCCTATTTGCTTGCCACTCATCAAAAACAATCTCTTGACATTTCTCATAAGGGCTCCACATATCTTCGTAATGGACTCTTGAGAAAGTTCTTTTACTGTACAGCTTCCTTCTGCCTCTTTCTTCCACAATCATCAGAACTGGATTGTGATCGGACGTCCATGTCTCAAGATGTTCTGCAGCTATTTCATGAAACATGCTTCCCCAAGTTTTACAGCACAGAAACTTATCTAACTTTTCTTCAACCAAGTTGGGGCCAAACCTCCTGTTAGACCATGTAAACAGATAGCCGTTGTAGCCTAAATCTTTTAGATCGCATCCATAGACAGCTTCGCGGAATTCATTTATACTAGCCACACATCTATCATTTTTTCCAGTCTTCTCATCCAGCTTTAAAATCTCGTTAAAATCTCCAAAGCAAAGCCATGGTAACGAGAGTAACCCAGCTAATCTTCGCAATAAAGTCCATGTATGGCGTTTTTGATCTGTTTCAGGGTGCCCGTAAATCCCCGTGCACCTCCACAAGCTACCATTTTCAGAGTGAACTACTGCATCTATATGGTGCTGGCTAAAAGATTTTATATCCACCACTACCTCTGATTTCCATAACAAAGTTAACCCACCACTCCTACCTCTACTACTCACAGCAAAACAATTATCAAAATTGAGCTTCTTACCTTTATCCTGCATTTGCCCGGATCTCATTTTAGTTTCGCACATAAACATAATCTCAGGCCTATGCATTTGGAGAATTTTTTAGGTTTCACGGAACACTCGGTCATTCCCCAGTCCTCAAACGTTCCAGCTGATGACTCTCATTGCTATCGGCGGGGCTGGCAACCAGCCTCCGCCGTTACTTCTTCCATCTTTATTGCTGCTGTTATCTCCACATCTCCATACTGAATCATTTCCCTCTCATTTGTTCTTGTTTTTGTTGAGGAGCAAAGAGTAGTATTTTTTTGGCTGCACATTCTCCTCCGTTTTTAAACTGAAGTTCCTTCACAATTGTCTTACTTTGCCCTCTTTAATCTCTTTGACCCGTTGTCTGTATCCATTTTTCTTTCTACTGTCCAAGCCTGGAGCTTCCACTTCCGTTTCTTTGCCTTTGAACATGTTGTATTCGGCTCGTCACCTTCCTCATACTTTGCTTCAAGTTGGGTTTGTGTTGTGTTTTTTTCTAATTGGGCCTCCTTACCATTTGGGTTATGCACAATTTTATTTTCTTCCTTCCCATTTTTTCGTTGTCCAGTTCCTCTTTCCTCTTCCCTCCCATTTATGCACGTTTTTCCCTCATCACCTCCACTTGTTTGAAATACTATGTCAACCCCACCTGGTTGTATCAGCTTTTGGCCGCATTTTTTTGAATTTTTTGGGTTTCTCGCCTCTCCCATTCTTGGCCCACCTGTATTCTCCTCCTCTTTACTTCGGGTTAACCCGTCTTTGTTTTCTAGGTCACTGTTATTATCTCTTGCTTGATGCCGCTGCAAATCTGTGCCGGCATTGCCTCTTGTTTGTATTTACCCCTCGCTGCTCTGTTTATTGGCCTCATTCTTCCACATTTCTCTCCTTCTGTTCATTCTCAACTTTTCTTCCATTGTAATCGCTCTCAGCCATGGCCCATATGCCATTTCTTTTCTAGCTTGGTTTTTATATTGAGCACGTTCTTTGTATTGATGTCCAATATAGCCACAGACAAAACAGAAATCTAGCAGCCTTTTATATAAAACTGGCATGGGGATGACTTTCTTTTTGGCTTATTTTTGTCCCCCTTCTCTTGTTGTTTCTGTGTCACCCATGTTCTCAGCTTCTTCTTCCACCTCTTTCAAGCTCTCAGTTTCTGCAGCATCCTCATCTCTTAATTCTACTACTTTTATTAGAGGTTTAGTCACATCCACCGAAATTCTGATTCTAATAAACTTGCCAAAGCATTCTCCAGCAGCATTAGTCCCCACTTCCTCCACCTTTCCGATTTCTTCACTAATCTCCTTGATAATTTCTTCATTCATGCACATAATAGGGACATTATATAGTTGGACCCAGAAGGATGCATGGGTAAAAGATTGTTTGGTTACTTTACCAATACCACTTGGTTCAACAAGAGCTATGAGAGCTCTATCAAAATGCCACGGCCCCCCAGCTAAGATGTTCCTCTTATCAGCCTCTGTTCCAAATCTGAAAATGAAGATATTGTCTCCCATTTCTTCGATTTGAACTTCTCTTACGGTTCTCCACACTTGTTGCAGAGCAGTTTTCAGTCCCACAATTTTTACTTCTCTGTTCACCATAACTTTTCCAACTAAGCATCCATCTACAATTTTCTTCCCTGCCACCTTCATTTTATTTTTCAGGGACACATTTCCTCTCCTTTCTCTACTCAAAGATATTTCCTGACATTTTCGAATCAGTTTTTCAGTATCCATCTTAACAGACTGCTAGATTACGAATAGAACCGAAGCTGAATCCAAGCCAATGAACAGCTTGGAGGAAAAGAAAAAACAGATGGACGAAAATGAAAAACACCCAACCTTTGTGGGCGATGAAATTAGCCTCCAAAGGCTCACTTTTCAACTCTCATTCTTTTTCTCAAAGAGAAAAAGAAAAGGACTTTTAGCTGTTCACTTTCTTAAAAGGTCATAAAATGATCTTCGCTTTCAACAGTTGTACTCATTACCAATGACAAAACTAACCTCTCTGATCCTAACATACTAATAACCATTACTCTCAGTCCTTACTGTTTTAAATAAAATTGGGTCCGAAGCTTTACGTTTTCATTATTAAGGATATTGTTTTTTCTATTCGTACGAAATAGAGTCCATAGCCCATTGTGAAAATGAGCATGATACCAAAGAGTATTTCAGCCATTCCGAATTCCGATGGAGATTACCGGCTTAATTAGGCACCTGGTTTGATTGTAAACAAATAAATTATTGGTTTATAATTCGAGGGTTTGGTTGTGATTTATCACCACATGTCTAAATTTATGTTTTGGAAACTTTAATGTCTCTTTTATATCTAATAATCATGTATTTACACTAGTGACTTACATTGTATGTGTTACAACACGAACGCTTAGATGTACAAGAAAGTGCATAACAAAAACTTATATGCATGCAACATGACAAAAAAAAAATAGAGTACAAGTACGATTTTCTTTAAGAATGGTTTAACAATTGGAAGGAAAATTTTATGATAATAAAGGCATTTTTGTCTTTTGAAAATAATAACTTTGGTCAAAGGAATGGAGACTCAAGACAAAAACTAAAAAAGGATCTTTAGTAATTTTTTAAACTTTTTTTCCCTCTCTTTTTTTTTAATTTGTAATTTTTACCAAGTTGCACCAAGGATTCACTCCCCAATTGTATAGATTTTTTTTTCATATGTTTATTGAGTAAATTTCTTTTTGTTGGAATAGATTTTTGGTCTTTACGCACTTCTATTATGTATGACATGTTATAATCCAAAACATAAAATATAGAAAAAAATAATTAAATAATCTCAATTCATGGCTTTCCTTAAAAAAAAAAAATACATTAACCATAATCCTAATCCTCATTGGGCTTTTTGTTCATGTCCTTCCATAAACTTGTCATTGTTAATGGACTAGGGCAAATTGGACTTTTAAATTTATTATTAGTCCAATTTTAATTTTGAAAGAAAATAAAAAAATAATTTTTTATTTAAATAAAAATTTTGGACCAAAAATAAATTTAATGTGTTAAACTTTATCTATAAATTTTAATCCATTAAGCCAAATTTTAATTAAACCTAAAATTAGAATTTATTAAGCTCAAAACTGTTTTTGGACTTAAATGTATAAAAATAAAATTTATCTGCCTAAACGATAAAACTATAAACTATAGAGAATTCAACAATAAAATTGAAACCCTAAAATTCATCTTTTTGTTCCCCACCGCCATCATTTTAATTATCAATGGCAACTATAAAAGGCTGATGCTACAATACCTGCATGTATTAGATATATGCAGGTTTTATGGCTGCTGGATTCATTGTTTTGAATCCAACGGCCATAAATGAATTTAAACAATAAATAAAAAAAAATTAGAAAACCTGAAACCTATAAAATCGGTCTCAACAACATCAAACCCCCTTTAAAAAAAAAACTCCACACATCAAACCCAGGCATATATATTTGTTGGGGCAAAAAAAACAAAAGGCTTTCACCTCACGCGGGAAATCAATTTCTTTTTCCCTCCCTCCTCACTCATGGCTCACGGCTCCCTCTCCCTCTCCTTCTCCCTCTTTACTCACCCTCACGGCTCCCTCTCCCTCTCATTCATCATTCACTCTCTCGCATACACTCCCTCACGAGACGCCTCATCAGGGTCACCAACGGCGACACTATCCAGTGACGACACACGGCGGTTGATCTCCATTGGCGGCAAGGATCTGCAGTTTCAGATTCACAACCCACTCAGCTCTCGTCAGCCCATTATGAGTCGTTGTCAGGCCATCTCCACAGTCCACCTATGGTAATGAGACATGGGTATCATGGGTTTTGTTTGGTATCATTATAATTGTTGATTGAGTGTTTTATTTGATATGCTAAAAAGATTCATTCGCCTCTCATATTTACAAATTACAACTTTTACCATGTAAGTTTATTAGTGCATATTGTTGGGTTATGTAATAATTTACATGGATTTAGAATTCGTGGAGAGAGTTTGATGACATTATCAATGTGTATTGACAGGGGACATAATTTTTAGTGTACACAGTATAATGGTTAAGCGTAAGACCAATGTCGCAGATGACATTAATATTCAGTCTGAGAAGCTGGAGGATCCTCCGAGGCCGGGCAAGCATTCGTACATATACTACTTGTAATAAACAAATTCATTGTTGAATTTTATTCTTGACATTCTGTAGTCATTTCAATTTAACAGTGCAATAATTTTAATTGACATATAAGGAACTGATATTTGATAATTGACATATAAGGAACTGATATTTGATAATTGACATATAAGGAACTGATATTTGATGTTATTTTTCTATCTACAGTAAAATAGAATCCCAAAAGTTAAAGGAGGAAGGTGTAAAGGTGGATGAAACGGTTTGTAGACAACTTTTCTATGCTGCAGCCCACTAACTAATAGTTTCGTTGATGATTGGCCAATGAATTTTTTTTTTTTAGTGTAGGTTAAGGGGCATATACATGACAAATGGTTAAAACTCAGCACAAAAGATAAAGCCGAATTCATTAACAGTTATAATGAAAATGCTGAAATGAACTTGAGATTGCCCAGTGGATTGTTAAGTGAACCGATTCCAACAGTGGAGAACAATTCTGATAAGGGTAATCACCTATCTCGATGAAGTGTTTTGCGGTTCTCCAACATTGTTTCTTCGTTATCTATTGAACAACAAGATACTGTGAGAGAAATTGGTTTCGGAAGCTTGTTAGGTTTAAAATGTGGCAACTTAGTCAAGATTTATATAGATTGTTAGTTAAGCAATGTAACGTAGATAAGCGGTCGATAACAATCCATGGAATGGAATACAAGCTTACTCCGGAAGCTTTTACAAGCGTGATGGGTGTTGATGACGGAGGAACACCGATTGTGCTTGGTGGTGAAGATAGTAAAATTACTGACTTACGAGCCAAGTATTGCTTAAGAAAGAAAGGCATCCCAATAGGTAGTTTAGTTGACAAATTAAAGACAAATAGTTATGCAGATGAGGATTTCTGTATTTTAATTAGTCTATTTGCGATTGGAACTATTTTGTGTCCAACTACAGCTACATACATCATCACAACCCATCATACATTTATACTTTAAAAGACGTGAGTAACATTCGCGGTAAAAATTGGGCCAACTGGTCTTTCAACTTTTTATGGGAAGAAGTTTCAAAGTTCAATGAAAATAAAATTTCTTCGTTGAACGGATGTGTTATATTTTTAATGGTACGATTTATTTTGTAATTTGTATTCTCGTTAGTTAAACGCTTATGGCATTATCGATCATTATTTTCGTATTAACCAATTTGTTGTTGTTTACAGTTGTTCTACATGTCATCAACTAAGTTTCAGCTTTCTTATGTTGCCGAGAATGGATGTCCTCTTAGTGCATGGACTGATAGTGAAATAAAAAGATTCTTCAAATGGCGACAAAAGTATGGTGACTTTGATAGCAATGCGGTTTGTTCCCTTCCATTATTGAATAGTGTTTTGTAGTTATGTTATTAAATTGAATAGATTATTTATGGATATTTTTAGTTAATGCAGGTTCTGATGCGAGAAATCAGTTGCGGCACATCAGGTGCTCAAAGTGAAAGACAAATTGACGATGATGACGCTGCAAGGCAGCATCCATTTCATGCTATATTAGCAGTAATGGATAGAATAGAAGAATATGTGAGAAGAAATAATGATTTACTACAAAAAATGGGCTTGAAAATGGTATATTTTCGTAAAGAATAAGCGAATGTCGCTGATGATAGTCAATCACCTCCTACATATACTGGTGTTGAGGCAACTGATGGTCTAATCTTTTCCTCTCCGAATATGGAGATGCACCCGCATATCCCTGCAGTTGTCACTCTTTCAGATCTAGTATGGGAAAAGCGTACACCCATCGAAGTTAAAGAACGAAAAACTGTGTACCCCAGCACATCCACTGATGAAGAGGTTGTCCTAAAAGAAAAGTTAGCATGAGTATTGCAAGACGCGATGAAGCCTAAATTGGTGCCGAAACTTGAAGATGAGGTATACATAGAGTAATAATTTGTTAATTGTTGTCTAAACTATATATGATTTAGTCTAAGGGAAATTATCATTTGTATACCCTTAGTTTACCCCATTTTCAAAAAGACTATAACACTTTGAGAATGTATCAATCGTCCACTCAAAGTTGACAAAATGTATCAACTGACCACCAAACCGTTAGTTGCCGTTTAAATATGATGATGTTAGAAGGGTAATTTGGTCTTTTCATATGATACAAGTGATAATTCAAGGGTAAACAAGTGATAAAAAGAGAAATTAAGGGTATACAAGTGATAAAAAGAGAAATTAAGGATATACAAGTGATAATTTTCAAGGGTAAAATCGTCAATTCACTGTAATTCCGTTAACTTTCAAACAACAACTAACGGTTTGGTGGTCAGCTGATACATTTTGTCAACTAAGGGTGGACGATTGATACACCCTCAAAGTGTTGTAGTATTTTTTATAACAGAGCAAATATAGGGTATACAAATGATAATTTCCTTTAGTCTAATCTTTCTTCTTTCTTTGTCTTAAATAAATATGTAGTCTTCCGCGCAACAAGTGAAGAAATGTCAACAACCGTAAGATTTTAATCCATTGTCTTGAAGCCCTCCTCGGCCATACAGAAATCGAAAGTTGGGCTGGTACCAGTTTTTCCTATATGATCAAGTCTCACGTGGTGTAAAGCCAAAATATTGAGCGAGCCCTTTTTTCGTGAGTGAGCTAGTGACCTTCGATCAATTGAAGATACTTCAGTATGGATTTGACAAAAGCGCTAGCCTAGAGTAACAATGCCTTCATGCACGCTCATCAAGTTGTTTTCATTTTATATATTGTCATAGTTATTTGTTTTTGTTAATATATCATGTGCGTTACGTACAGTGAAATAATTGTGCAATCAAGTAATGAGGATATCACTCGGCGAGGCTTGTTATCACTTTTGCCCGATGCATCACTTGACGAGGAGGTTTGTTCATAATTTGACTTTAATGATGAAATTGTAGTTAATAAAACCAATTATAATTGTTCTTGTGTTTAGATTATTTGCATGATGAGTGATTGCCTTACACGACGTGAGTCATGCAAAAGGCACGTGCAACCAATCAACTGGTTCTTACCTACAAGATATGCAGTTATTGATCCGTTCCTGTCTTTTTTTTTCATATCCTTTTTCTCATCATTAATTACGGTAATTTCAGTTGTATTTTATATGAATTTGATGAGATAAATATGTAGCAATTTACTACAATGCCAAATGCACATTTAGATGGTTTCAAGGCTGCCTCCCAATATCTCAAACGTTACATGTATGACATGTACCTGTACTTATGCCATCAGGTAGCGTGTGTGTTTAATTAAATGGTTATTCGTTATTATCGATATTATATATCGTTAAAGTGACCCCAAGTTGTTCTTGAATAGATCTTTGTTCCCATGCATGATGGTGGCAACTATTGGTTTATGTTGTTAGTTAAAATTACAGACAAACAAGTAGAGATCTGGAATCCACTACCGGATGCACGATGAACACGAGATCGAGAAATTCAAGTGAATAATATTATAAGTCCAACCAATTTTTGCTAAAAAAGATGAGTTTAGTTTTCTGTGTATTGTGTTATTAATATATGTGATGTATTTTTGCACTTGAAAATAGTTACACTCATTGGATGCTATACTTCATAGTGTCATGGATGCTACATATTCAGTAGTTTGGAGTTTCTTATCATTTGTAGTGACCCATGGGGAAAGAGTTCCTCAGCAACCTAACGGTTTTGATTGTGGAGTTTACGTCATCAAATTTATGGATACTCTTGGAATTATTACCAACAAATCGTATGTGGTATGCTCTCTTATTCGCCTTATGTGGTTTCTTAGTTGATTTTACTACTGTTATTGGGCCATTGACATGATGAAAGTGCATGATTATTTATGCAGTATGACTTACAGAATGTTCGAGCGTAACTTGCGTTACAACTTATAGACTCTCCGTTCAACGAACAACGCGATCAATTATTGGCATTGGCTAATGCACACTACAGTAACACTACAACTTACATAAATGAATCGAAGCTGGCATCAACAGTGAAGCCTCGTAATGTGTCCACCAGAAAAGGTCATAAGAATAGTTGCACAAAACGTCATTTCAGGCGGAAGGGCTGAGATTGTTGTGAATATGGATTATGATAATTTTTTGCTGACTTCATTCAAAACTATAAACTTTTGCTAAATTTATCTTGTAACTGGAGTTGACATATGAGTCATGTAAATTATTTTGATGATTCGAAGCCGTAGAGGAATTTATGGGGCAATTATGATTTTTTTCTTCGTCAACCGGTTGTCTTAATTAATGCTTGTTCAAAGGAGGATACTTGTTGTAAATGTTGCTATTATCACTAAGTACGCAAAATATATTATTACATTGTCATTGTTCACTTCTTACATGATAATATAACTCAACGATGTCCAAAAAGTTCGTTTTGTCCCCTCGATTAAGATCCAAAAAGTGCATCATTAGCGGTCATCCCCCATCCTCCAAGTATGTGTACCGTCCTCAACTATGCATAATGTAAATCCGAGTTAGTAAAACAACCTTAGAAAGTTAGTCAAGCAAATTCATATATCATGGGAAATCATTTACAAGTTATTATGAGGCCACCAATTATAGTATGTGCTTGCATCGGTTTCATAGTTTATGTCAAATGTGTTACTATTGTCATAATGGCCGTCAATTCCTTCTGAGATTTCATGCCTCCAAGGACAAGTTGCCTCGAACATAAATGTTGGGGAACTTGGTGAGCCTGATTCCATCGAAACAATCGGTGTTAACACATTATAAGAGTAAGCCCTTAGCTGATCATCAGTCGAAACACAACCAATACCGCCAACGTTGTAATGAAGGTCATTGGGCTACATGTCTTTTGGCGGATATAGCGGGCAAGTTCGTTTAGTATGGCCAGGTTGAAAACACTTACTGCATTTGTGATTTTTAGCTTCATCGTATTTAACGGTTTTAAAGCAACATTTACTGTTAACCGTAACCAGGTCTTTCAACTTCATACCTGCTGGAAGTACACAATTCTTTGCTTGTTTAGTTGATTCATCATCGGCAACCATCTGTTCAAAGCGAAGCGTCAGCCGTTGAATCTCGTCTAACGCTATCATAAAACTTTGTTCATTCTTTGCGGCGAAAATACAAAGACAAAGATTAGTACATGCTGCTGAAAGTGAGCCAAACTTTATTGTTTTTAACACTTCCTTATCGAGGTGTGACACTGCAGCGGTCTTTTTCATTACTTTACTCACCTTCGCTGATTTGGTCTAATGACCAAGAATTAATGCTGGTGGTATGCGAACTAGTTGCTCGAACTTCATAACATGAAATATATGCATACATGGAATACCTGTTGATTCTATCATCTTACATGAACAAGTAATTGGAACTTCTTTATTATAAAATACCATTGTCCATTTTTGTTCCGGATGCTGAAATTTCGTTAAAGTATAGATATTTGAATTAGTTGTCTTTGTACACTCGAGCATAACCAGCGTGGCTTCTCCGAGGATCTCCGTCCGAACCTACTTCAATACATTCCTTGTATATATTTTGGACGCATGTTTTTCAATGCTTTGCAAATGTGTTGTAAGAACATGGGTTGTGTGGTTTGTGTCATACTCATCTTGGACTTCTTTGTGCCTTATGCAATACATTGCACGGTGAATTTGTCTAATGAAACCATATAGTTTTAGCTTATGCTCAATAAAGAGACGCAAGTAAAAATTCAAGCTCTCACACCTTTGTGTAGTCCGTATTCCGGCAAAAAAAGTTCCTTTCAAATAAGCCTCTGCCCATTTTCCATGTTTTGCATACATTTTTTCCACCCAAGTATTTTGTTCTAGTCCCAGATCATAGACAACAAAGAACCAATCTCGTTCAAACTCCTCCATGGACATAAGATTCAACATTAACTACCGAAACTTCGACATGAACTCATTTCTCTTTATATTTGCTTGTGCATTCCGTTCAAGATGCCAGCAGTAGAGTCGATGTACACATCCAGACATAACAGTTTTAATCGCCTTCGACATAGCTTTATCACCATCTATTATGACACTCATGGGTTTTTTTTTTGTTTCATTGCCGATAAGAAAATTTGTAGCAGCCACACATATGATTCAATAGTTTCATCAATCAGTATCGCAAATCCAAAAACAGTAGTTCTTTTATGATGATTTACACCAATGAATGCAACAAAAAGTTTGTTATATGCATTTTTCTTGTACGTTGCATCAAATTCTAAAATATCTTTAAATTGTTTATAGTCGTACCGAGCAACAGTGTCGGTCCAGAACAAGTTTCGCAGTCAATTTTCCTCATCAAGTGTATGCTCGAAGTACACTCTAGCATCATAATCAACCCTTGTAGATAAGTACATAATGATAGCCTCTGTGTTGATGTCAATAATTTGCGCACGGTAATCTACGTCTATTCTATTCCGCATGTCCTTACCCATATAACCAACATGATGGAACCCTCCTACTTGATTAGACTTGTAATTCATGAACTAGCACACTTTCACCCCCAACTTGTCGCAATGCCTTTGCGTGAGCCAAATCAGCTTCGTTAACATGCTGTGCGAACAAAGAAATTGTGTCTCGTGCGATTCAACCAAGCAATGAGTGTGCTCAAAAATGAATTTAGGTACCACGTACTTCCCTTTCAACTTCTCGTAGTTCATGCAAAGTTCCGCCTTGCACCCGTTACGAGTAATGCCCTTTGGTTCCTTAACTCTGTCAGTTTTCTCCATCTATTTTTTTAACCTGTATCCTTACCCTAACTAAACCCATCGCCGACTTACTACTTCACCACTTTTGCCGTCACGACGGAGTTCATCTTTTCTCATAGAGAATCCCACCGACTTAGCATAATTCTTATACCATGTGTGGGCATCATTGATAGTATCAAAACATGATCTGACACCCACTTTTATTAGTTCACTTTTTTTAGGCAAACTGTAGGTCGTATGATCAAATGATAATGTACTAGATATGTCCTCAAAATATTCATTACTTTCGCCAGTTTGTGGTGGTAATGACGTACCTGCACTTGCACAAATTTCCGTCCCATTATCATTTGATGGGTTATCTTAGTCTCCACTTGTTGCCTGTTCCGATGACTTGTTATTATTGAGGTCTAACACCCATGCAGAAATGCTTTCCACGTCTGAAGATGTTGTCATGGTCTCTGGTTATCTTGTCTTAATATTCTAGCATTTCAAGACCATCAAAAGGACCTAGTTGAGGACTTAAAAGAGTATTGCGTAGGTTATGCTTATTTGACATTCAATGTCTTCATTAAATAATGGGTTTGGTTAGTGCTTGGGTTGGTGGATACATCCTTTAAACGGCTAGTCTATTACCTACAACAGGCTAGCCAGTTTCGCATTTGTGCTCTCTGGACATTAAACGGCTAGCCTCTTAAACTCATGCGGCCAGCCTTTTTTGCTTGTAAACCCCTTTCACTTGCTACTTCACCAATTTTTCAATCTTCGGTAAATGTTTGCTGAAATTGAACCCATATATCCCTTTTAAACATCATTATCTTCCATCTAATCAGTATATTCCTCTTCAAATCGCTAAAAAATCATAATGTCAAGTTCAAGGCCACGTAGAGCGAAAGACAAAAAGAAAGAGGCGATTCCACTACCAAATGGACACGAAAGGATGGAGGCCCTATAGAACAACCTGATTTTGAATCAAAACACTTCCCAGACAAGCGTTTGGCCACCCGTTTTCGCTAAAGATTCATGACCCGTAAGGTACTTGATACATTCTATATTCTGCTTGATTGGCTTCGTAGTCTTAGTATTAGCAATGGAAATTTGTTGCAATTGTTGGAGGAAGTTGGTTGGATTAATGCCTTTACGATTTATGAGAATGTGTATCCCGACTTGGTGAAAATATTTTACTCGAA
Source organism: Citrus x clementina (assembly GCF_000493195.1). Taxonomy (NCBI): domain Eukaryota; kingdom Viridiplantae; phylum Streptophyta; class Magnoliopsida; order Sapindales; family Rutaceae; genus Citrus; species Citrus x clementina. Next base: position 10,070,591 of record NW_006262688.1, on the reverse strand, counting down.
TATGAATACTTCTGCGGAGAAAGAGAATCGAGTAATCACCAACGTTGGAGGAGTTTTGATTAAATTTGATGATACAGAGTTGAATTCTATCCTACGAACCTTCGAATATGGGTTAGAAATATATTCTGCTAGGAAAGTTCCTACGATTGATAACTTTGTTCATGTTGATGCCGTTAGAAACATTTGTAGGCGCATTAATCTTTCTTATGAGGTCTGTACAATCTATTTCCATGCTCAATGTCTATGCCTCCAATCCGGTATTTTATATTGTATAATTCAGAATATTGTCCTTCCTAGTGTTGTGTCAATTTTAATGTACTCGCAAGCGCACGAATCTATTGTAGTATAGACTAATGGTGACGAGTGTCGATCCCACGAGGAGGTGGATTTTAATTATATATAGAATTAATTTTGTAAATGGGTGGTTGGATTTATGGTGGAAATGATTTGGAATATACTAAAACTTAAATTAAAATGGTGAGAATAAATTCTAAAATTGGAATTGAAATGGCGAGAATAAATTGAAGAGAATTCTATTGAAATGACGTACTTGGGTATCTGGATCCGTATCAACATGCATCATGGGCTAAATAATCCTTATTAATGCCAATTAAATCATGAGGGGGGAATCCACACCTCATGAACCACGCTCTAATCAATATGGTGCTAAGGGCTTATCGTGCCAAATAATAATAACCTTGTACTAGAGGGCCGGTGAAACCAAGGCGGTACTAGACAAGATTAGTATTATTTATCGACGAGAAGTCAAAACATCCACAAAAACTAGAGGGGAAGAGAAAATAAATTTACCAAATAAAGCCCATGACACATGTTGAGACTTCACCTTCAACCCAAGCTTGAAAGAAAATTAGCCACTCATAATTGAACTAGGGGCAAAATGGGAATTTATTAAAATACGAAGAAAATACAAGATGGAGAGGGAATTACAGAAAACAGAGTCCAAAAATTGATTCAGAGATATCAAATTAGGGGGGGGAGGCCCCCTTTTTATAGATACATGGAGTAAATCATAGCCATCAAATTAAAAACAGTTTGGACGCTCAGGATTGCGCCACGTCATCAGTCAACAGTCCACGGTTTGACCACGCGGATGAACAGTAACACGGTTTGACTCGGATGAACAGTAATGCGGTTTGACTCGGATGAACAGTAACGCGGTTTGGTTGAAAATAATTCTGTGTGATGCATGTACCGTACGCGAGATTTTTCATCCACTGATATGCTGCCACGTCACCATCAATAGTACATAAGAATTTTAGCCCAACAAGATCGTGACACCTCATCAGTCAATGCCACATCATCAGTCAATGCCACGTCATCGATCCGTCTATGTGAACAGTGTTGTGAACAGTAACGTAGTTAGTACCGTACACGTGAATAGTACCGTACATATGAATAGTGCTATTTTTCCTTTTATGCTCCTCCTAAGGTTTTCGACTGTCCTGAGTTCAAAAGTGATGTCCGTTTCGCCGTCTGATCTCTCCTTTATTGTGAAATGACTATAATGCCTCTAAAATACATAAAATACTTAATTAAAATAAAACACATGTAATTAAATCACAAGAATGTTAAATACATAAAAGTAAGGGTTGTTAGTAAGACTTGAAATGTAAAATGACGGTTTTCTCCTTTATAAATATGCATTTTCTAACACTCAACACCTAGGTCGGGGCACTTAGATGATGTTACCCACATGGATGTTGTTTTGATTGATTCTATCCTCAGGCATCGTCTGGTTAGCCTCGGATACACTATTATACGCACCATGCTTTCCATACCTAACTTAATCAGTCATGCTCTTCCATATGGAAATTTCATCACGCATATCCTTAAATACTTTAGAGTACCCATAAACGAACCGTCTTATAAACCATGTAGGAGTATAGGAGATAAGGCCGTGTATGCCTTAAGATTTGAGAGGCGTAATGGAGCATGGGTGAAGTATATTAAAGCTAAGTACACAATGTTTCCTCCGAGTGATGATCGTCCTTTGAATTCTGTGGTTCCTGTTGATCAGCTGCCTGATTTTTCACTTCATTTCCGGGTCAACGTAGACGTGAAGACCCTCCTTCTTGTGAACCTGATCATAATGCTTCTGCATCTAATGTACCACCTACATACACACATGACTCTGGCAAAGTTACTCTTCAACAACTTATGGACGAGGTAAAGACACTTTCTGTACAGCAGACCAGCTTCCAGCAGCACGTTCTGGAAGAGCACCAGCTTCTCTCACAACAGCATCAGTAACTCCTCCACGGACAACGCCTCATGTTTGAGCACTTTGGCATTCCTTATCTGTTTCCACCTCCACCACCATCATCCCCGCCGCCTCAGTAGTTTTCATTTCTTTTTGCCATTATATGTTCAGAAGTTTGTTTTACATGTTCGGAAGTTTATTTTACAAGTTCGGATGGTTGTTTTATAAGTTCGGAAGTTTATTTTGTATGTTCGGATGGTTGTTTTATAAGTTCAGAAGTTTATTTTGTTTGTTCGGATGGTTGTTTTATAAGTTCAGAAGTTTGTTTTACATGTTTGGAAGTTTGTTTTACAAATTCATAAGTTTATTTTATATGTTCAAAAGTTTGTTTTGTATGTTCGAATGGTTGTTTTATAAGTTCAAAAGTTATGCCAACAGCAGCAGCAACTGATGTCCCTAAAACTGGCAGCTTACTCCAGCAGCTGCATCTTGCTGCAAATGGAATAAACTGCAGCTACTGGAATGCTTTGCAGCAGCTGCACATGCTGCCTGCTTTTGTCAGCAATAGCAGCATCTTCGGCTGAGGTTATTTCTTTAAAATTGAGTCCTCGTTCACTTCTGACAAACATTATTTGAAACCCGTTTGCATGCTATTTAATTGGTTCATCATAACCTAAAACACAATATTTGTTAATCAAAGTTGGATTTTGGTTTCCATGGCAGGTGGTGAAACTTCTCGGGAGAAGTAAAGGAAACTAAAGGAACATTAAATCATTAACTTTAAACATGAGATCATTAATTTGCACCATGAAAATCATGCAATTTTTTTACCAATTAACATGAAAACATAACCATTAACTTGATACATAGACCACTAAACATGAAACTAAAGGAACATGAAACTAAGGGCAATAGACATGAAACATGTCATCATTAACTTGAAGTTTATGGCAATAAACATGAAACATTAGATCATTAACTTGCAACCATGAAAATAATTAAATTAATAAACTTGAAACTTAGGACAATAAACACGAAACATGAGATCATTAACTTGCAACCTTGCAAATTATTTAATTAATGGACCAATAATCATGAAATCATGACCATTAACTTGATACCTAAACCATTAACTTGAAACCAATGAACTTGAAACTTAGGGCAATAAACGTAAAACTTGAGATCATTAACTTGCAACCATAAAAATGATTAAATTAATAAACTTGAAACTTAGAGCAATGAACATGAAACTTCTGATCATTAACTTGCAACCTTTAAAATTATTTAATTAATGAACCAATAAATATGAAATCATGACCATTAACTTGATATCGAAACCAATAAACTTGAAACCAGTGAACTTAAAACTTAAGGCAATAAATGTGAAATATGAAATCATTAACTTGCAACCATGAAAATAATTAAATTAATAAAATTGAAACTTAGGGCAATAAACACGAAACGTGAGATCATTAACTTGCAACCTTGTAAATTATTTAATTAATTGACCAATAAACATGAAATCATAACAATTAACTTGATACATAAATCATTAAACTTGAAACCAATGAACTTGAAACCTGGGGCAATAAACGTGAAATATGAGATCATTAACTTGCAACCATGAAAATGATTAAATTAATAAACTTGAAACTTATGGCAATGAACATGAAACTTCTGATCATTAACTTGCAACCTTCAAAATTATTTAATTAATGGACCAATAAACATGAAATCATGACCATTAACTTGATACCGAAATCAATAAACTTGAAACTAGTGAACTTAAAACTTAAGGCAATAAACGTGAAACATGAGATCATTAACTTGCAACCATAAAAATGATTAAATTAATAAACTTGAAACTTAGGGCAATAAACATGAAATTTCTGATCATTAACTTACAACCTTCAAAATTATTTAATTAATGGACCAATAAACATGAAATTATGACCATTAACTTGATACCAAAACCAATAAACTTGAAACCAGTGAACTTGAAACTTAAGGCAATAAACGTGAAATATGATATCATTAACTTGCAACCATGAAAATAATTAAATTAATAAACTTGAAACTTAGGGCAATAAACACGAAACGTGAGATCATTAACTTGCAACCTCGCAAATTATTTAATTAGTAGATCAATAAACATGAAATCATGACCATTAACTTGATACATAAATCATTAAACTTGAAACCAATGAACTTGAAACCTGGGGCAATAAACGTGAAACATGAATAAACGTGAAATATGAGATCATTAACTTGCAACCATGAAAATGATTAAATTAATAAACTTGAAACTTAGGGCAATGAACATGAAACTTCTGATCATTAACTTACAACCTTCAAAATTATTTAATTAATTGACCAATAAATATGAAATTATGACCATTAACTTGATACCAAAACCAATAAACTTGAAACCAGTGAACTTGAAACTTAAGGCAATAAACGTGAAATATGAAATCATTAACTTGCAACCATGAAAATAATTAAATTAATAAACTTGAAACTTAGGGCAATAAACACGAAACGTGAGATCATTAACTTGCAACCTTGTAAATTATTTAATTAATTGACCAATAAACATGAAATCATGACAATTAACTTGATACATAAATCATTAAACTTGAAACCAATGAACTTGAAACCTGGGGCAATAAACGTGAAACATGAATAAACGTGAAATATGAGATCATTAACTTGCAACCATGAAAATGATTAAATTAATAAAATTGAAACTTATGGCAATGAACATGAAACTTCTGATCATTAACTTGCAACCTTTAAAATTATTTAATTAATGGACCAATAAACATGAAATCATGACCATTAACTTGATACCGAAACCAATAAACTTGAAACTAGTGAACTTAAAACTTAAGGCAATAAACGTGAAACATGAGATCATTAACTTGCAACCATAAAAATGATTAAATTAATAAACTTGAAACTTAGGGCAATAAACACGAAACGTGAGATCATTAACTTGCAACCTCGCAAATTATTTAATTAGTGGATCAATAAACATGAAATCATGACTATTAACTTGATACCTAAACCATTAAACTTGAAACCAATGAACTTGAAACCTAGGGCAATAAACGTGAAACATGAATAAACGTGAAACATGAGATCATTAACTTGCAACCATGAAAATGATTAAATTAATAAACTTGAAACTTATGGCAATGAACATGAAACTTCTGATCATTAACTTGCAACCTTCAAAATTATTTAATTAATGGACCAATAAACATGAAATCATGACCATTAATTTGATACCGAAACCAATAAACTTCAAACTAGTGAACTTAAAACTTAAGGTAATAAACGTGAAATATGAGATCATTAACTTGCAACCATAAAAATGATTAAATTAATAAACTTGAAACTTAGGGCAATGAACATGAAACTTCTGATCATTAACTTACAACCTTCAAAATTATTTAATTAATTGACCAATAAATATGAAATTATGACCATTAACTTGATACCAAAACCAATAAACTTGAAACCAGTGAACTTGAAACTTAAGGCAATAAACGTGAAATATGAGATCATTAACTTGCAACCATGAAAATAATTAAATTAATAAACTTGAAACTTAGGGCAATAAACACGAAACGTGAGATCATTAACTTGCAACCTCGCAAATTATTTAATTAGTGGATCAATAAACATGAAATCATGACCATTAACTTGATACCTAAACCATTAAACTTGAAACCAATGAACTTGAAACCTAGGGCAATAAACGTGAAACATGAATAAACGTGAAATATGAGATCATTAACTTGCAACCATGAAAATGATTAAATTAATAAACTTGAAACTTATGGCAATGAACATGAAACTTCTGATCATTAACTTGCAACCTTCAAAATTATTTAATTAATGGACCAATAAACATGAAATCATGACCATTAACGTGATACCTAAATCAATAAACTTGAAACCAGTGATCTTAAAACTTAAGGTAATAAACCTGAAATATGAGATTATTAACTTGCAACCATGAAAATGATTAAATTAATAAACTTGAAACTTAGGGTAATGAACATGAAACATCTGATCATTAACTTGCAATCTAAAAAATTATGTAATTAATGGACCAATAAACATAAAATCATGACTATTAACTGGATACCTAAACCATTGGATTTGAAACTTAAGGCAATAAACGTGAAACATGAGATCATTAACTTGCAACCATGAAAATCATTTAATTAATTGACCAATAAACGTAAAACCATAACCATTAACTTGATACCCGAACCATTAAACGTGAAACGGAGGGCAATAAACATGAAACATGTTATCATTAACTTGCAACCATGAAAATCATTAAATTAATGGACCAATAAATATGAAATCATGTTTATTAAGTTAATACATTGACCATTAAGCTTGAAACTGAAGGAAATTAAAACTTAGAACAATAAACATGAAACATGAGATTATTACTCGCAACCATGAAAATAATGAAATTAATGAACCAATAAATATGAAATGAATACCATTAACTTAATACCTATACCATTAAACTTGAAACTCCTTTTTTATTATTATAAAAATAATTTTTTTTGTTATGTCCTTTAATATTAAAATAATAATTATTTTATTATTATTTTATTTTTATAATTAAATATTATTATATTTATTATCATTTAATTTATTTAAGGGGCAACCGGTTGCAAAATCCGGTTGCTCCCAGTTATTTTTTTTTTTTTTGTTTTTGGTGTTTGGCTGCCAAGTGCTCTGCTTATTTCCTGTTTTTTTATTGCTTGCATGTATCACATACATGCATGTTATGTAGCCATGCCCACTATAAAAAGGAGAGCCTCTGCTTCAACCCTAGACCATTTCTTTCTTCATATTCAATTCCCGCCGCCATCATTTTAATTATCAATCGCAACTATAAAAAGGAGAGTCCTGCTTCAACCCTAGAACATTTCTTTCTTCATCTTCAATTCCATAACCATAAGGATAGCTTGGTGCAGACCGCAGATAAAGATGAGAGAGAGAGAGAGGAGAGAAATTTCCTCTCTCTTTCTCTCTACCCACCGACTCTCTCGTCGCTTCGTCTTTTTTTTTCTCTCTTCTTTATCTGTGGGTGGCATTTTTCTTCGATAAATGGCCCCCTCATCACTCTGTTAAGGTAAAATTATTATAATTCCTTTTCTATTTTTGATGTATCTAGAGATCCTGGTTAAGTTAATATTTTGTTTGGTTTAATTAATATTTTAAGGTAATAATTATGGATATATTCTGATGTCTGTTTCTTTGGTTCAACAGATCCGCGGCAAGGAAGGGATTCCACCAAGCCAGCAGAGGTTCCTCTTTACTGGCAAACAACTTGACGATGGTCGCACGCTTGCAGACTACAATATCAAGTAGTGAACCTTTCATTTGGTCCTCCGTCTCAAGGGTGGCATGCAGATTTTTGTGAAAACCCTAACCGGCAAAACATAAACTTGGAGATCGATAGCTCTGACACAATCGACAATGTCAAGGCTAAGATCCAGGACAAAGGAGCGGATTCCGCCGGACCAGCAGAGTCATTATTATTTTTTTTTTTTTTGAAGAGCTTTGAAGTTTCTTTTGGCTTACGTGAGGTTTGACCGTGAGAATGTATCTGCATCTGGACGGTATAAGAATGTATCTGTATCTGGACGGTATAAGAATGTATAAGAATGTATCTGTTTGGTTTCAGTGAAATTATAATAATACCCTTCATTATGTGAGTATGGTTCACCTTCCTCGCAACAGTTGTACCACACCTTAGTTATTGTTTTTTTGTGATTGGGTAAAACTAAAGATTTCAAACCCTAAATTAAAAATTTAAAAGTGTTTTATAATTACAGTAAACACATTCAAGAAGTAATTAATTAACATTCATAATTTTGGACGTCTGAAATTATTTTAAAAGTGTTTTATTTCCAAGAACATCTAATCCGTCCAGGAAATTCTAAATTTGAAGACAGAATCTCAAAAATTCATATCTTTTATTTTACATGCTCAAGAATCGCGATTCCAGTTTTTAAAGATAGAGGAAAGATCGAAATTTCATTATAAAATCCTCACATGGCATATAATGCGCATGAATTCACCCAAACTGTTGCATGTTTCAACTTCTGCAATTCTCGAAAACAGTTTTGAGATCTGCAGAAGCCGCATGGTATGATTTTTAATAATTTAACCATAATGAATAAAAATTACGAAATTAAACATGCAATCATACGAGACATAGATCTGTTGATACAAAAATCGCCATAATTTTTAAATATGTGTAACCTTATGGAAAAATTTTCAGAAGTGAGAACTGCTGCTGAAAATCGCAATTTTAGAGAACCAGTAACCCAACTTTGAAAAATCATAACAATTTGCATACATAAGAGGATTTCAGCACAAAACCTATCAGTGGAAAGCTTAGGATGTCTAGTTTCATGATTTGTAAAATGTATTCATGCGATTCTAAATAAAGAAAACGATTTGAAGCAAAGAATTACAGACTGTTCATACCATCACAGCATTACAAACACATATATATTACCCAAATCATACTACCAAGTAATTAAAGGTAAACAATTAATAAAAATAAATCATATAAGTCAAAGAAATACTTAATCCCTAAGGGCAAACACCACGCAAAGAAGTTATAAAACTTTCTTTTCCTTCTCCAAAGACTTATGTTTTATTTTTTTTTTTTTTTTTTTGAGGGTTTGTAGCGGTGTGGGAACTAAAAGACAGCTTTCTCTTTAAAAGATGGCTTCCTCTTAAATACTTTTGACAGTAATAAATACTTTTAAAAAATAGAAAGTAAGAAAACATGAGTTTTAAGAAAATTCTTTTTTCTAATAAAAGCTAATAACCTACGTAGGTGCCCCTAATTTTTTATAAATTCATTTGCAGATTCACAAATAAAACTGGAAGTTATGAGGTTCAAGGTTAGTAAGATCCAAGGATTCCGAGGGAGTTCATATAAATCTCTACACTGTCCTCCAAACTATATTTTTCTTCAACTTGAACAAGGTAGAAACACTCAAGAAGCAAGATAAACACCAGCTAAGTATAAAAAGAAGAGTACAAGGTGAAGATGCCAAAGAAAAGAGATCTAAAACATGTAGGCATAAAACAATAAATGCAACAAAATACAGAGAAAAAGACGGAGAATTAACATCAAACAATTTTTCACCAATTTTGCACATGGACATATTAATCAGTGTTATCATTTTACAAGATTATCACTTGTCTACAATATATACATCTATACAGACTTGCTCAAAGAATGACCACATGAAGATGCCGCGAATATCACTTGTTAGCAAGAAGTCCATCAGCATCCCCAAGCAGGCAAGACTTCACCAGGTATAGTCATTGGTAGATTTGCATCAATGCTAGAGTACTCCTCAGTTATTATAAACTTTAAATTTCTGTGATAAGACACACAAAATTGAATATTCCTCCAAAATCAGCACACACCTACAATCAAGGACCTAAAATTTGTCATTTGCTTTTTACTATCTTTATTTTCCTTCTCCAAGTTACAAACTTGGTGTGCAAAGATATTCACACTCATAGAGGACTAGTTATAACTCCATCCTTCGTAAACAACTTCGCGGTAAAGAATAGGGCAATTCAGCTAATGGTAGTTTTGAAATGGTCAGCCTCATTTGCTTTCATAGAAATAAAGATAATCCACTAGGATAAATGTTCTTTGAAGATATCCATGCTACTCATTATAAATTAGTGCTAAGCAAGAATACCAGCTAAACACTTAAATGCATCCGATGCTTAAACAACAAAAGCTATGACTCAAACTGTATCAATTTGATAGAAATATAACAAACAAGGAACCTGGATTGTGGAAGAAGTATAATTGTTGCTCACCTTCTTTAATCGTTCTTCTATAGAACTCAATGCACGGGACTTTTCAACTTTAGAAAGATAGAAATCTCGCTCCCTCTTTGCAGCAGAAAGTTCTAAGGCTAGTCTCTGCTCTCGAACGGCATTCTTGTACGCTGCAGTGAGAAAATTTCAAGTTCGACATGTGATATAGACTGCCGAACATCTGAAGGACATAAAAGAAAAACACTTCACATGCTCTTACCAATTTCTGCAGTAAGATCGTCCCATTTGAATTTACTTAGATACTTGATATTCCAAAGATCATAATAAAATGAGGACCTTTTCTTTCCACCTAAACATCAATAGCAAGTTAATGTACTGAAGAAGAACTTAACCATTTGACTTAGTCACAAACGAAAGAATACAAGAAATAATGTGGGAAATACACAAGCTCAAACAAACAAATCCTCGAAAAAATTAAAGTATGAAACAAGACGTGCAGCTTAACCGGGTAAAAGGGAAAGGAACAAAATGCAGAGAAGCAGGAAAACATAGTGCGAAAAATAAAAACTTAAAACAAATCAATTTTGCTGTTTCTCAAAAAAAAAAAAAAAGGCGCTAATTTCTGATTTATTTTTTAAAAACAAGCAAAAAATCAACACCTATCAGATTTCGTGTTATTTTGGAATCATAAAAGTTGAAACTACAAGAATAATTCCAGCTAATGTATCCATACCAATTTGTTCACCATTTAGCATATTAGCAACCCTCTTTGCAACACCTTTCTTGGTGAACTCAACCCACCTACACCATATAAAAAGGACAGTCATACGAATATGAGCAGGTAACAATAACTTAATGCATCTTTATAAAGCCTACGCAAAAACTAAAGAAATAATTCAACGACAAATTCCGGCTACTGGAGGGAAATAAAAGACCATTAAACTCTATAAATTCTTTGACATCAAGCTGCAGCAGTTGCACGCATTGGTTAAAGCAAATTAATCCAATAACACATACCCTTCTGAAAATCCTTGATCTTGAAACCCACCATCTCGCTTACGATTTTCTCATTTACGAAGTACTCTGGATGAAGGATCTGTAACATGAAATAGATCACCTTCAGTTAATTAGCCACATGACTCAACTCATGATACCAGAATTGAAATAACAACAAGACCTTCAGGGGCAAGATAAATTCGTTGTATTTCTCCATACTGAGAGAGGATCTGACGCAGCTTCACAGGATCCATATGGGGAGGAATCCGACTCAAGTAGCAAATCCCACACCGATCAGCTTTAGCAGCTTCCTCTAATAAGCGCTGCTTCTTTTTACTTTTACTATGCTTTGACTTCTTCTTTTTTTTAATTTAATTCCTCCTGCTTCCCTTCCTCCATTAAATTCACCTCTTTTTCTTTCCCAATCACGTCAGCTTCCCCTATTTCCGCAACATTAGATTTTAGATTATTTTCTACTCGACTTGCTTCGTCTTCTTCATCGGTCTTCCCAGAGTGATCTCAACCAAAAAATTTTCCTTTTTCTTCCTCTGTTTCCTCTCACTCCTATCACATGATTTTGGATTGCCCTCCTCACCCATTCTGTTTATTGAATTAATAGACTTACTGAGACTTTAAAGCATACAAAGATACATGTAATTATATTACTAATCGAAAAAAAAAAATTATTAATCTACTCAAAGTTTGTTTTAGGATTAAGGATTTAAAGAAAGCAACAGAGGAGAAAAGGCACAACAAGAATGAATCTTACAAAATTGAAGATTTGAGAAATAAATAAAACTCTATAAACGAACACATTCACAGAAGTTATTTTACTTTCTAATATCTGCCACTAGTGCATATATAGGAAGCTAAGAATTAAGCGACAGCAGAAACAGGGTTCCCTTTTTCTTAAAATTATTTCAATCATGTTAAAAATGTGGCAACGATGAATACTTCTTTTATGACAGCCGTGAATCAACGGCGGTGCGAACAAAAAGCAGACAGCAGCAGTGATGAGTGGAGACGAGCCACGCGAGCGAGGCGAGCGAGCAGCAGGAACACGAACTGGCTCGCACAGCGACTGGCAATGGTGGTTTCGTTTTTTTAAACCTTTTTTTTCTTTTTGGATTTGTAATTTTTACCAAGTTGCACCAGCGATTCACTCCCCAGTTGTATAGATTTTTTTTTTTTTTTTAAATATGTTTATTGAGTAAATTTCTTTTTGTTGGAGTAGATTTTTGGTCTGTACTCCCTTGCACATCCATTGGTCTAACAAAATTTCTTTTTCTATAATATCAATACCGTAGTGTAATAATCACAAAAATTAAATCGAAATTTTCTGGAAGATATTCATTATAAGATTAAGAATATCAACTAAATTCAATTTGTACATCCATAAGAAAGGCTAGACAAGACAACCATTAAGTAGGTGACTTTCATTTTTTCTCTGCTAAATTTGTTGAGAAAAATCTTCTTTATGTTTATAGAAGATAATACAACCAGTCAATAATGATATTGCAATTTCATTTAATATAACTACCAATTTACCTGACAAATTATCAATATAATTCATTAATAATTATTTCATTTTATTTTGTTAGTTAATTTTGAACTAGTGAAAAGTTAGTCGCACTTATTTTGTGGTATCATACGTAAGTCATGGGGCATGATATGAGAACACGTTTCATGTTTGCTATATTTTGTAGATTAGTAATCCTAAACTAATTAAGTTGTATTTAAAGTCTAATGTTATTCAATACAGAGTGTCTTGATTGAGTAATTACTTAACAACTTGATAATTGTATTTAGGAGTTTATTAATTTTTTTAAATAATCAATATTTTATTTCAAAAGTTTAGATTTCCTTCAATTAACCACATTTATCATCTTTATTTTTTTCTGCTTGATTTGGCGTCTCGTCACAAATATTTGTGTTGAAATCACATATGAAATTATTGTGCTCGACTTAGTAAATTAATAAGGGTTTAACTTCCACTAAAAAAGTTTAGATTTCCCTCAATTAACCACATTCATCATCTTTATTTTTTCTACTTCATTTGGCATCTCGTCACAAATATTTGTGTTGAAATCACATATGAAATTATTGGGCCCAACTTAGTAAATTAATAAGGGTTTAACTTCTACTAAAAAAGTCAACACATGGGTCAAGGGCACATACAAAGTGTGACAAGATAAGAAAAAGATGAAAGAGATAAATCTTGAATCAACTTGAAAGCATATATATATATATATATAAAAGATTCCGTTACGTTATGTTAATCGTAATGTACATCCACTTCTTATAATAGGATCCGTTATTATTGCTGTGTGTGGCGTACGTTACGATTAACGTAACATAGCACCGACCACATATATATATATATATATGACTAGTGACTAGAGAGTAGTGAGGAGCGACCACGCCTTGAGTAGTTCTACTGTAGTTGTCCCTTCCCTGTAATTAATTAATTGAGGCTGAAAGTGAAGAGCCGTCAAGCTCATGATTCGTCCACCTATCTGTATTGACACCTACAATGCGTAACATTAATAACTTTGCATGTGTCGCGTGACTGCATGCATGACAAAGCTTTATTATTAATTTTGACAGTCATTACTGGGTTAGTTGAGAAATCACGTCCCCCTTGCATAATGATTACGAGATGTCTATGCTTTCGCCGCTCAAGTTGGCCGCCTCAGACATTTCCCCATTACATACAGTACATTCTGGTTGACAAAGAAACAGCCCTTTTCACTAAAAGGAAAGATAAAATGTCATTGAAATGATTCTCAATCCAATGAAACATGATCATTCTTTAAATGATGGCTGTGTAAATATATCTCTTCAGATATGTAGATTTGAATTCATACTCTCGTTAGATCCTAAGTTGCAATTTATAATTAACCAAGAACTTTACTTTTCAAATTATTGAAATAAGCAACATAAAAATACATGAAAAAAGCACATTAATTTTTGTTAAAAGCAGACTAGAAAGAGTTAGCTAGTCAGTTCTCGGAAGAGAGTAGCTTAAAGGCAAGCCATGGAGATTAAGCTCTTTGGCTTGACAAGAGTACTTTTGAATGGACTTCATTGAAGCGGGATTAATCTGCAAAAACAGATAATTCCCAGCAAAAAGATCGCCAAAATGAGCCTGACTTTCCTTGAACCTCTTCATAACTTTTGCACATGACAGTCTAACAGCAGTCACCACCCTGAACTTTTTCCTCAAAACCAACCTCCTCAACCTTGGAACTTTGAGCCTGAATCTTCTCTTTATGTTCAGTCTTCCGATCTTGAACCAGCTTCTTGATTTAACGACATTCACTCTTCGTCTGTAATCATGATCATCAACATCAGCTTCCAATAACCCACCTTCATGTATCAACCTTTGGTAAGGAAACTTGGCAGCTGAGGCCATCTCAGGAAGGTGTAAACAAAACAACCCAGATGAGTTTTGTGAAAAGGGATGCCAATGGAAATTTCTCTCTCTCTCTCTCTCTCTCTCTCTCACTCGTGTGTCAACTATAAAGGAGAAGAAGCCAGTTGGTTTGCAGAAGCAGTTGAGTGCATTAAATGCAAATTGGAAGCCGGTGAAGAAGTGGTAATTGAGTATAGAAATTAAACTTATCATAACTGGATCATTTCTTTAATCACTTTTGTCTTTCTTATTATTTTGTTCTCCCATGTATTCTCTATAAATGTGTCGTTGGGTACATGTGTTAGTAATTACAACAGAATTATTTTGATTTGACTTCATATTGAACCATCACCAAGCCTTAATTTAAACCATGTACGTGGCTAAGAAATACCAGAAGCTCACTCATTGTAGATGAAGGTGAGTTGGCAACTTTTACTTCAAATCAATGTAATCATATGTAAAGTGGGTAAGCTGACCTAGTTTCTAACAAGTCAATAAAAGACAATAAAATTGATTCACCTATAGGCCATACTATATTATTATGTGTGATCTCAACCAACAAATCCAGCAAATAAAAGAATTTTCATTTTCCAGCTGTATACATAATTGCACAACTTCTACAGCAGCAAATAACATCCATCACGCATTAATCTATGTTAGAAAAAATTGCCCACAAAAAGAAACAAAAAATAATGTGACCAATAAGTTTACAATAATGTACAGCACCTAAACACTTCCATTTCCTAGCATCCAAGATCATCTCAAGCTGAATTCAGCAAACCTAACATCATTTTCATAACAAATGACAAAGAATTTTGGCCATTGTTGATGATGCAGATTAGTAGAGCTTAATTCGGGTCTGGATTGTGCTTCGACAAAAGGGACATAATTCAAGGTCTTGTCCACATTCGCAACATGTCTGACAAAAAATGCAAGACGGTAAGAATCCATAAACATATTTGCTTCCAGAAGTACATTAAAATCAGAGGTAAAGAAAGCTATCTACCTGATGTCCGCAACCAAAGGCCATATCTTTCACATTAGTTAGGCAAATGGAGCAAAGCTGTTGAAAACAACAAAAGACGTAATTGAATCTTTAGTCAAATGGAAAATCAAAGAGATTAATATGGCCTTCATTAACAAAAAATTAGTAGGGGGAAAAAGGTCCCCAAGGCAATCAACACTCATAATTGACAGCTAAAACTTCAGGTTTCAACCTAGAAAACATTGTGTTGTCTTACAAGTTGCAAAGTATGGCCAAGTTGACATAATTCCGACTTTACCTGTTCTCTCCTATAACTACTGAAACATTTCTACTATGAAAGTAATTGGGAGGAATGACATCCATTGTGAAATAAATGGAGATATTAAGCAGTACTCCCCAAACTCAGGAACATGTTATGATGTCGGAAGTTTGGCTCATATAAATCAAAGAATACTGGACCAAGTTCTGAAGGAAATGACTATTTTTTTGTGATTGGTGAAAAGGCACAACGGAATATCACTTATGCAATTTGAAAAAATAATAATAAATGCACCAGGAACTCTTAATTTATGGGAGAAAGAACGCATAATAATCTGCTCCCTTCCAGTTAACAACCATCAACTTCATCTGATTCCTATTCTATGTTCAGTTGTTTACCATGCAAAAGCAGATATTTAAAGAATATCTGAAGAGAAAAATGAACTCAGATCATTCACCAATAAAGCCTATGTACCTGGTTTTCATTCGTTGAACTTGTAGCAGGAGGAGCTGAGCTGACAGGCTGACTTTCTTGATAGGAAGGTGCATTTGGCTTAAAACTGGTAGAATGGAAAGGTTTTGGGCTGTGAAAAGATGTGGTTGCACCATATACAGGTGGAGGGAGGGCAACCCTCTCTGGAACATTTCCCTTCCGGCGACTGCTCATATTATAAGATGACAGTTAAACTTATATCATAAAACCCAAGGAGGAGGAGGAAGGGGGGTGGGGAGGAAGAAGAGTACTGATCTTCAAAATAATTAGATGGGAGATACTCCTTACCCCAGTAAGTTAAGCTCTATTGTTGCCTTATACTGAGAAGGAATTTCCATTAAAGCAGAAAGCGCAAATTCTGTCTCCTTTCGAGTTTGATCATGATTCTTTGACATGATTTCTGTAAAATTCACAAACTAGACAAGAAGCAAACACAGACAAGATATGTTACGAACAAAAATTTTGCAGCTAGTGAACAAAAGAAAATATTCTTGTGACAGAAACACATACCTGAAAATTATCAAATGCTCGAGCAGGAATGTTATCATCAAATTCTTTCATCATGTCCCAGGGCCCATCTCCTACCCCAACTAGCACAATTGACAAGGGAAGCTCGCTGCAATAAAACAAAAATATAAGGAAATCACCATCGGATAAACAACCATCACAAGCAAAAACAGGTTGATTCTAGCTCACCTTGCTTTTACAATTGCATCAACTGTCTTCTGCTCCTGAGGACTTAAGCAACCACGCACTGTATCAACACTTCTAGTTACCTGCGACCATAATCCATGTGGGTATGATGACCATTGGAGGAACATATCATTGCAACAAAAACTACCTAGCTGTCATTCTGGAGAGAGCTAGTGCCACTCTTTCTAAGCAATTACATGTGGCACTCCAGTGTCATCATAAGTGCCACGTATTATTTCATAAAAAGATGGCTCTAAATGCAGGGTGATCACAGACTATGTCCACAATGAAATAAGTTTTTTTAATTGTTTTCTCATTTATCACTAAATTTAGCTAGTTGTTTGAGTAACAAGTCTTCCAATAATTGTTCGCTATAATGAGTTTATATTGACACTAGAAGCAAATACCTGCCCATCAGCAATTATTAATAATACATGGTACTGGCCACCACTCTGCTCAACGATAGACATAGCCATTTCAATGACGGGGGCAAATGATGTTGGTCCTGGCACATTACAACAATGGCAATAAGCTACAGGATCTGAATGGTTAATTCTGAAGAGATATCCAAATGAGAAACATTACACTAAAAGAATACAATTCAAACCTGCAAGTTTTAGATTAGGCACAATTTCCCTGTACCGACTTAATACCTCCTCAAATCCATAACAAAACCTCCCACCTGAATAGAAACTGAAGACATCTTGATCATGAGTTGATGCTGCCAATAAAGAAATGATGCTTATCAATCACAATTTTGGGGGGGAAAAAAAAACTAAACTCTCACAGAAAATAAAGTATAACATACCATCACCAAATCCATAACAGGGAATCAAGTTATCCTCGTCAAAGACAGCTAAAGTTTTCCCAATAATGGATATTGCTTGCTCATAGGGATTTAAACCATCTCCGATGTAATGCAGGCTTCGTCTGTTAAATGACCTTTTACCTATTTACCAGCCCATATTCAGTATGCTTCACAAAAGCCATAAAATATTTTAAGCATTTACAAGAACCTAACCTGTCCACTCATTACTCTTTGTGAAATCAATACCAACAATGAGATTAGAAGATTCAAGGCCAGCACGAGCAAGAGCTTCAGTCACCTGAAAAGAAGGTAATTACTTATTCTGCTAGGACTCGATATCTTGGAAAATACATCATTGAAGGCAAGAAACTCTCTACCCCCACAATGTCATAACTACATTATTTTCTATATGTCCAATGACGAAATACATATTGAAACAATGAAGCATAGGTAATTATAGAAAAAGTTTTCCGATGTCAATTATTGCTGCTCGAATTTCCTACTACCTACACTAGTTAAAAACTACTGAATATGGTTGCCAGTTAGGTCAGTTAGAGGCATCCCTTAGCTAAGCTAAACATACATACAAGCAAAATCTAGAATTGACCACCCTTGTTGACTGTGCAACCAACTGCATATAATACTTCCAAGAAGTGATCACATACCACCATTATGGAATTATATTACAAACTTTAAACAAATAAAACATTTCCCATAAGAGACTTTTGCATCCAAAACAGAATTGGTAACATAGTTGGTACTAACAGAACTATGAAATTCTTTCTTTTTGACAGGTAAAATAGCAGAAAATCAAAGACAGCTAAAGATTAAACGTTTGCAAAACCAATGATGCAGGAAAATGACACAAGAGAATATTAAAGACTTTGAATTGGGAAAAGACAATGCACAACAAATTAAAATTAGGCTGCAATTCTCAAGTAGTAGTTATACAAAACTTCCTCCCAAGGCAACCTCAAGAAAGTTAAAATGTGCTATGAAAGGTTTGAATATTCATGAGAAGAAACTAAAAACTACATAAAATTGCTTCTCAGAATATGTAATCATACCTGGTCTAAGGACTTGTAATCATCAGCAATTCTTGAATATCTCCTATCAAGCTTCCTTGTATTGCCGCTGTGTTCTTCAGAAGATGGATAATACTGCTGTGTGGAATATGTTTGTGGGGGCGGATAAGTCTGAGGTGGATAATTCTGACTTTCTTGACCGTAAGGGGACTGCAAATACCCGGTTTGAGGATCCCAAGATGAAGAAGTTGATCGGAACGATGAATCCTGCCTCCAACTCGCCTCCCTGGAGCTTCTGCCTCCCATCAACTCAATTATCCACAGCAATTCACCAATTTCTAACAAGAACCTCTGTTCTCCTTCGCAACACACAACAAAAATCAATGAAATCAATCCAAAGACGAGACCTCAAACCACTAGATTTGCCAAACCAATCCAAATGAAAACAAGGGTATCAAAAAAATGAAAAGCATCATCTACACTATCAACGGAGGAGGCATTTATAAGGGTGTTAATTAGGATAAGAACCTTCCAGGAAGACCCTTTGACACAACAACGCACACCGAATCAAGAAAAACAACCCCAGTCAAAACACAAACTCCAAATACCTTAAAATAGCAATTTTATCGTAAACGCAATTGCTAAAAATGAACAGCAGCCTTTTCCAAGAGAATTCTGAATTTGCCACCTTATTCAAAATCAAACAACAGCCGAAAAATACAAACCGCCAGCTTTCTTCCAGATGCAAGAACTGCTCACGTAACCGCTTAAGCAAAAACAAAACAAAATTAAAAAGGAAAGAAAAAACTTATAAGTTAAGTATCATTATAAATCTTTCAAATCACATCTTATTTATTATAAATAAAATTACACACTGTATTAATACGAAATCACAGAGACTCCAACTTTGGCAGGGTATGCAATGACATATGACAACTAGAAACCAAATCAAATAACACACGCCATATTTACTTATTTATTAGTTTTATTATCTTTTCACTATGACGCAAAAATAGACAAATAAAAAAAAAAGAAAAAGAAACGAAAACGTTACTGTTCAAGATCCAAAATTCAAGGGCAGTTCACCAAACTAACGGCTACATCAGAAACGTTAAACATACCCCGAGCTGGATGATGCGAACAAGAAGAAGATGATGATGAAGTGAGTTTCTGTTTCGAGCATTACCTTTGAGGATTGCTGAATGTACCATACAGTTTAGTGAGGTTCCCAGTGGCTTCTGGTTTCTTTTTCTTTTTTTTATAAATAGAAAATGATTAAAAAAGGACAGAAACTTTTGAGTTTTTGGCTAAGATTTTATTCCTTATTTCATTTTTAAGAAATAAATTATTAATTTTGTTGAGATGGTTAGCACATGACACGATGCTGTTATTTTTGTTATTTTTTTTTTTTTTTTTGGGTTAGTTGGTGCTTACCGGATATGCATGAAGAAAATTAAAAAATAAAAAAATTGTTGTGGGCGCCCAGCTATTTGAAAACTTCAGGATATGCTCTGTTGTTGATGTTTGCTAGGGCTGTGTTTGGCTGCGATTGTGACCCCACTGCATTTTCATGCTTTGAGTAGAAGTCAAATTCTGCTTTATTCTTTCCAACATAATCACTCATTGAACCTTTGAAGCGAGCACTCATTAGAAATGATTCCACCAAGTCTTTTCTTCAATTATTTTCAACACCAATTATTAGGGGACGAGAGTTCTCTTAATCTTTCAAAAGTTTTGTGCCAAACAAACATTCTCCGAGGAAGAGGAAAACTATTAGTGGCAATTAAAAATTGTTGACATTTGAGGTACTAATGATATATCTAAAACAAAAAAAATATGGGATGACAACAAAAATAGCTCACTTAAATAGTTTAAGTGCCCCTAGCGAATATATAAGAAATCAATATATGATTAACACGTTGAGAGTCTAGTCCATCAACACTATACATATCAGTCACCGATATTTATGTCCATTTTTAGGTACGAGAAAAATAGTAACTTTTCCAAAAATTTTGGGTAATTTTTAAAAATCTCCACTGAGGTTTGGGCTTGTTGCAAATAGATGACGAGAATCTATTTATTTGTAAAAAATCTCCTACCGTCAGTTAATTTTAACATTGACTGTTAGTTGACTGTGCAAACACAATATTACCCTTAACAACAGTTTGTAGACTGACATAACTAAAAAAAAACTAAAATTGTTTGCGCAAAAAGCACAAACCCTATTTTTTGACAATTTTATCCTTGTCAATTCCAAAGATTTACAATATCATAGGTAAAGATTATGACTATTTCATTTTCAAGTTTTTAATTTTATCTTTCTTGTAGTAACTTTAAGGAAATATCAATAATTTAAAGATGATTTTTCAAGTTTTTTATTTTATCTTTCTTGTAGGAACTTTAAGGAAATATCAATAATTTAAATATGGTAAAATAACCAACAATTTTAGTTTTTTTTTAGTTATGTCCGTCTACAAACTGTTGTTAAGGGTAATATTGTCTTTGCACAGTCAACTAACGGTCAATGTTAAAATTAACTGACGGTAGGGAATTTTTTACAAATAAATAGATTCTCGCCATCTATTTGCAACAAGCCCAAACCTCAGGGGAGGTTTTTAAAAATTACCCCAAAAATCTTCTTATGACATTTATAATACTTTTTTTAATTTTCTTTTCTAACTTAAGGGTAACCCAACCATCTCCCCATTTATTTGAGTGGTGAACGGATTTTAAGTCTCTTGTTTTTAACTCAAAAATTTTATTAGTCAAACGAATTGGGGCTAGTTTATATGTTTATTTAATGAATCTTTGATGTATAGGGGATTACTCAAAATTAACTAATCATAATATAATTAAGGCTAGTTTGGGACTGTGGTGGTTGACGAAATAAGTTGTTTCTAATATGTGGATGAAATAAATAGCTGATTAAAAATGTAACTCCTTTTTTAATAAACCGCGTTGTTGTAGTTACTATAAGTTTGAAAAGTAGAATACATGCACGTGATCAGAGTCATTATTATTATGATACTTTTTTTTAAGTGTCATTGTTTCTTTTTATTTCTTTATAACAAAAGGGACTATAATCATTTTCAATATTGTCAAAATGAAGATCACTTAGTGCATGCCTCTTTATAATTGTACAATACCATGGTTTTTACATAATCACTTGCAAGTCTTATAGATTCTTATGATAGAAAATATGAATTTATTGGATCAAAATTTTGATAATAGAGAAAATATACAGTAGTTATGGTGGCAATATGATTGTGGCAATAATATTTTTTTATGATGATTTATATATTATGGTTTATGAAAAATAAGAAATAATTCTCTTTTTGTTAATATAATAAGACTATAATAGAAACTTCAAAAAGGTGTGGTGCCTTACTTGATAACTGACAATAAAAAGCAAATCTCCAACTATTAAAAAATAAGTAACTTCTAAAAAAGTGAGATTAACAATTTACTTTCCACTGAAATTAATATGTATCACTTGTCCCCCATTGTTTTCATAATATCCAAAATTCTTCCTTACACTAAAAATTTAAACAAAAAGACAGGGTAAATGGGTCATTTGTTATTTTGTTTGATAATTTATCTTAGAAATAAAAAAAATTTATTATAAGAAAAATATTTTTAAAAATAAAAATATCTTCTTATTAATTTTTTATTCACACTGAAACACACATTTCTCATTTCTAGTAATTAAATTTTTTATTTTAAATTTTATTTATATGATTTATTTAATCTATAATAAATATAAAAAAAAATATTTAAAAATGAGGATGATATTATAAAATTATACAGCCATAAGATTACTGGCTATTATGGAAATAATAAGAAGATTAATAGTGTATATTAATTTCAGTAGAGAAAAATTGATAACAACCTTTTGAAAAATTTACCAAATATTATTTTTATTAAAAAATATGAAATAAATAGATTATAAAGGTTGAACCCCAATCCTAGATGTACCCTAAAGCTATCCACATATATGAGAGAGCCAAATTAAAAAACACAATATCCAAAGTTTATCTTCTTCGACATCCATTACTACTAGCATGACATGTGTTGAAGCATTCTCTTCTACTAATAATAATATCATTAATTAACAATCTGATTCTTAATAGTTTAAGCTTTCTTAAGAAAGCTCCTAATTATCAAGAAATCAATATTTTTTTTTTTGGGACCGTATAAATAGAAAGTAAATTATTCTCAGATGAGTGAAAACTAATCCATAATATACTTATCAAATTAAATAAAAAATTCATTATAAATTATTTTTTTAAAAAATCTTAAATGATACCGACAACGCCACCCAATCAGAAGTAGTAGTAGTAGTGAAGTACTACCATTCGAATAGCGTGGGAGAAGTTTAAGGGTTGACGGCTTTGCTTAATGCCCAAGTCACTGATATTGCTTTTCCCGAGTTCATTGAATTGTACTGGATAAGATAAGAGTCCATACCCATCCACACGAAGGCGTTTTTTAATGTGTGTTTTTTTTTTTTTGGGACCGCATAAATAGAAAGTAAATTCTTCTTCTCAGATTAGTGAAAATTAATCTATAATATACTTATCAAATTAAATAAAATTTTCATTATAAATTATAGAAAAGTCGTAGATGATACCGACAACGCCACCCAATCAGAAGTACTGCCATTCGGATAGCGTGGGAGCCTGGGAGGATGTTTAAGTTGACGGCTTTGCTGGATGCCCAAGTCAGTGATATTGCTTTTCTGGGGTTTATTGAATTCTAGTGGATAAGGTAAGAGTCCATAACCCATCCACACGAAGGCGTCTTTTAATGGGTCAAATGCCGGAGATCGAAGGAACTCTTTCTTGCGGACGCAGCTGAAATTTTTAATTAACGGGTCAATTCTTGATTCAGGCAAATCACCACAATACAATACTTCATCAAACACGTCATATATTTCCTAATCCAAGTACGTGGATTTCACTATCATTATCAACAACACAACGTTCAAAGTTTCTTTCTGCCACGGCAGCAAAGTTTCACACGCATCACACGTTCTACATATCTGTACGTGTATATAAGTCAGTCTCCTTATTGGCTTGGACCGCCGCTCATCGAAACCAGGCCACACAGACACAGTTGCATACTTGCATGTCAATCAATTAATTCTATGTAACAGATGTCAAACTGAAGAGAGAACAACAGATCTACCGAGGGTGACTTGATTTTTAGGTATGGGAAAGCCCATAATTCTCGTGTTGCATGTGTTTCGGCAAGCAACACGTTGAGCGAACAGTAAAGCTTCCGGTCGGCAGGCGAAATTTTGGACTTCCGTTTTGAAATGTTTCGTGTGTTTTTTTTTGGTAGGAGCTGACAAATTTGACAAGAATCCACTAACACATATTAAAAAAAAAAATGAAATGATTCCAGATAAAAAATGATATGAATAAATGAATTATAAATGGGTGGTTAAATTTGACATAATTATTAAAATAGATTATGTTTGTGTTTGATTAATAACCGTGTTAGTATATTAGAGTTCCGACACGATAATTTATTTATGATATTTAATTATTATATTTACTTATATTTTTAATATATAGGTATGTGTTATTTGTCACATTTTATTGGAAATTTCTAAGAAATGTAATAAAATCATATTTGAATTTGTTTTTTTTAAATAAATTAAAATTTTATTAAATAGGTGACACAAATATGATATGAAAAATAAATGAATCGGATTTGGATTAACTAAAGTTTAAGTCATTTGAAAGCCTCTACTTTGATGAGAAATTTTAGAATACATCAGATGTACTGCGTCAATCATACAACAAGCAAATGATATTATGACATGTGTAAATTTATTTTGAAAAATCATTATTCAATTGATGGTTACATTAAATTTAATTATATATGTCATGTATGCATCAATTAGTTAGAATACATTAGAAATATTTTAGAATTTCTTTTTAATTGATTGAATGATAAAATTTATGTCTTGATAATGAATAATAAAGCCCATTAATACCTTGCACGCTACAATTGATAAGAGAGAAACAAATCATTTATGTGTCTGTATAGCATCGTCGATAATAAAAAAAAGACACAGAATACGATGCCCCAACCACCATAAGGGCCCAAACTGGCCCATTATCATATTTTAACCACCCAACCTTTGGCCTTTCCACGTAAGCAACATGAGACACATACTGGATTGCTAGTACGCTAACCTACCCACGGGCAACGCTTGTTTACTTATTTGTCAGAAATTATTTAATTATCATAAGTGTTTATTTAATTTTATAAATTTTTAAAAAATTATTTATTATTATTTAGTTATTTTTTAGTAAAATTTTTAAAGATTAAATAAGTCATTTTATTATCTACTAACAAAATCTTAATTTTTTTTTTTACTTTTGGCAGTGGAATTTTTTTAAAATATTAAAATGTCTAATATATTTATTTATTTATTTAATAATCTTATTTATTCCTTTCATATTTATTCCTTTCATAACATAACTTTCAAAAAACTAATTTATTAAAGTAGTTTTTTAAGAGTAATGATACAGCCACAAACTCTTGTACAAACTTATTTTGTACAAACTGATGTGGCATGATAAGATTGGTTGAATTAAATATCACTTGGCCCACATGATTTGTTTTTATTAATTTATATTTTCATTCAACCAATGAATTAATGCCACGTCAGTTTGTACAAGAGTTTGTGGCTGTATCATTACTCGTTTTTTAATATCTAATAAAAGCTCTCATTGATATCTATTAACTAATTTTTTTATGCAAGCTTTATTTATAAAGTTTTACTAATAAAAATTATACTTAAATAAGGTCTATTTAGAAAGTTCTATCAAAAGGAGCCATACTTTTTAATCTTTTTATTTTTCTATGATTTTAACACTATGTGCATAATAGATATCACTTATCTAATAACAAAAAATGCTCATTTAATCTCATAAACTCTTTTTAAAAAATTTGATGTTGTTTGGTTTTATTTTCAAAAGAGCTTTTAGAAATTAAGTAAGCTATTTTGCCTCTATAATAAAAGCTAAAATTTTAAGCTTTAGAAAGTAGATGTTGGACTTTGAAAAGCTTTTTCTAATAAGTTAACTTGTCTAAGGTACAAATTATGTATTTTTTGATCTTATTTAATATTATTTATAATATAACTTAAAAAACTTATTTATTAAAGTAAGTTAAAAATTTTTAATAAAATCTTTTACTAACAATCAAATAACTCATTCTTTTTAAAAGAAAAATTCTACTTAAATAAACTCTATTTGAAAAAGTTTTATTACACAAATTTTAGCAGAACATGTTATATTCTTTCATTCGCTTTACAATTATATAACATGTTGCAGCCCTTGAGTACTTGTTTGACAAAAGTTAAATAAGTCTCTAGTTGTTGAAACATATCAAGTCTTTATAATTTTTGTTTTTTTAACACTTCAGTCATTACTATAATTTTTGGCAAAATGCAAAAATATAACCAAAATTTTTTATTGACATCTTAGTCTCATCTATAAACTAAACAAAAATTACAGTTCCTATTAGGCCTTCCTGAAATCTTTTATCTCTTTCCATCAATTCTTTTAAATACATTTATTAAATACTTCATTCTATACTTTTATCTTCCTGAAATCTTTTATCTCGTACAACACGACATCGTTGATGGAAAAAAGTGGAAGAAAATCGTATTTTCTGCGAAGACCATTTTGTCCTTTACTCGACTTTAAGTTTTGGTGAAAAGGGTCAACGGCCCAAGTCCTCAACCCATTATGAACCTCACAATTATGAAACCATGCGTTGTTCCAATAAAGAGTGTATAAATCCTACCAATCAAATCCGTCGCGACTGCATCCAGCCCTCACGTGCTGGTGACCGCATGCGATAATTCCCGGAGCAGCACTGAAGATGCTACACTCCTTGCCTTATTTGCTCTTACAAAAACACACGATATTAGCAACTCAGTCTGAGCCTTCTTGCAATTTTCGTTGGCTTTTCAGCTTAAGACGAGTCGGATTGTTCCCCGAATCAGGTGCCAGAAATGAAACAAAAGAGCGAGCAGCAAATCCGCACTTCAAAGCTACTCACCTACGTGCTGTTGGGACTCATTTCGGTTCTCGGGTTGGTCTGTTTGTATTACGGTTCCACTTCCGCTCCGGGCCTCCGAAGATCAGACGATGAATCCTCCGGGTTCGATGGATCCGACCCGGTTCTCGGGACCTTTGGCCGGAACCGCGATTTCGATGACTTGTTCGAAGATCAAGAGCTCAATCCTGAAGTGCCCAAAAGCATCCCCGTAAGCAACGTTATTTCAAAGAGTTTTAATTTTCTTTTTTGTTGATTGCTTATGCCGCTTGATTCGTGTTGATTATTATTATTATTTTATTTTTTATAAATTAAACTCTTTAGTTGAGTGGAAATTTAATATAGTGTGTTATTTGTACAGATTTGTGATATGAGATATTCAGAATTGATACCGTGCTTAGACAGGAACCTTATTTACCAATTAAAGCTGAAGCCTAATTTGTCATTAATGGAGCACTATGAGCGGCATTGTCCTCCTCCAGAGCGTCGTTACAATTGCCTGGTTCCGCCTCCTAAAGGTTACAAGGTTAGTGGCTATGGTCACTTATGTGGTTGTTGGTTTTGGCTCCGACTTTATTTAATTTTTGATTCCGACAAAATTGTTTATTAGAGTTTCAGATCCCTGTAAGGTGGCCAGCAAGTAGAGATGAAGTTTGGAAGGCGAATATACCTCATACGCACCTTGCAGAAGAGAAATCGGATCAGCATTGGATGGTTGTGAACGGGGAGAAGATAAATTTCCCAGGCGGAGGAACCCATTTCCATGACGGAGCAGATAAATACATTCTAGCCCTTGCTAGGGTATGTGACGAAAATATTTGCTTGCATTTTCACTTTTTTGTAATCATCTTTTGATTTTCCTTATTGTTAACCTAATGCCTAATTGTTTACACCATTGTTTTCGTGTAGATGCTTAAATTTCCTAGTGATAAGCTCAATAATGGCGGAAATGTCAGAAATGTTCTTGATGTGGGATGTGGGGTTGCCAGTTTTGGAGCCTATCTTCTTTCCCATGACATCATAGCTATGTCTCTGGCCCCTAATGATGTGCACGAGAACCAGATACAGTTTGCATTAGAGAGGGGGATTCCATCAACCCTAGGTGTTTTGGGAACAAAAAGACTTCCTTATCCAAGCAGATCTTTTGAACTGGCTCATTGTTCCCGATGTAGGATTGATTGGCTTCAGAGAGACGGGATTCTGTTACTAGAACTTGACAGATTACTAAGGCCAGGGGGGTATTTTGTGTACTCCTCTCCTGAAGCCTATGCACATGATCCAGAAAATCGAAGAATCTGGAATGCTATGTATGATCTTCTTAAAAGCATGTGCTGGAAAATTGTTTCAAAGAAAGACCAGACTGTTATTTGGGCAAAGCCAATTAGCAATAGCTGTTACTTGAAGAGAGTTCCTGGTTCCAGGCCTCCTTTATGCAGTTCTGATGATGACCCTGATGTTACATGGAATGTGCTCATGAAAGCATGTATCTCTCCTTACTCAGCAAGTAAGTACCATTGCCTTGTCCTTGTAATTCAGGTTGTAAGTTGCGGATAATTTCGTGGTGGTTGGTAGGACTTTTGTCTTTGTTATTATGTTGTGCCACTTTCCATGTGGGGTGAATTCATCAGTCTTGTTGTCAGATGGATCATTTCAAATCCTTAGATATTGGAAACTTCATGTAAGTTCTCAGAATAATTCATTTAATTCTTCTACAGAGATGCACCACGAAAAAGGAACTGGCCTAGTTCCTTGGCCAGCAAGGCTTACTGCACCGCCCCCTCGCCTAGAAGAAGTTGGTGTTACTACAGAGGAATTCCATGAGGACATTGTAAGTTTCTGTAATACTTTTTGATGTGTTATATCTCGTTCTGTTGAATCTTGGTCTATTTATAGTCTTATCATGTTAGTCATGGAGGGGGGAAAAACACTATGATGCAGGGCATATGGCAAGTTAGAGTGGTTGACTACTGGAAGCAGATGAAAACTGTTGCACAGAAGAACACGTTTAGAAATGTCATGGATATGAACTCAAACCTTGGGGGATTTGCAGCTGCTCTGAAAGATAAAGATGTTTGGGTGATGAATGTTGCTCCTGTTCGAATGTCTGCCAGATTGAAGATAATTTATGATCGAGGCTTAATTGGAACTGTTCATGATTGGTATGCCTTTAAGTCTGTTTTATCAATGCGTATATCTTCTGGTCTTCCCTTTTCGCCTTTTGACATTTTGTACGTATTCTTTTATTCTTGCCTCTATTTGTCTTGATTTAAGTCTATTAGACTATTACAATACTAGTATGCGAAGTATATTGCTATGACAAACCATGTCATTTCTTAAAGGCAGCCGTGTACTCTTTTAATCGTTAAAACCATTTTGGCAACGGGATTGTTCCATCATTCTTTTCCTGCTTGTTCACCAGTATTTTGCACTTTAACATGAAAATCATTATACTGTGGAATACAAGTAGTTGAATTTTGGATTTATTTCTCCCTGATCTTCCTTTCTTCTGAAGTATTTTAAAACTACTGCTTTCTCTGTTTATAAGCTTTTTACGAGTTTCACCTGTGTGTGCTATAGGTGTGAATCATTCTCTACATATCCACGCACATATGATCTTCTTCATGCCTGGAAAGTTTTTTCAGAGATCGAGGAGCGTGGGTGCAGCTTTGAGGATTTACTAATTGAAATGGACAGGATGCTACGGCCAGAAGGGTTTGTGATCATAAGAGACAAATCCTCTATAATAAACTACATCCGAAAATTTATAACTGCCTTAAAGTGGGATGGCTGGTTATCAGAAGTTGAACCAAGGATTGATGCCCTCTCTTCCAGTGAAGAACGAGTTCTGATTGCAAAAAAGAAATTGTGGGATGAAGAGGTTGCAGCAATTTGAATCAGCAAATGTTGGATCAGGTATAATCAGTTCAATTTTTTCTTAATGATTTACAATCATTCTACTATGACATGGTTTCCGCATTAACATGCTCGCATTTAACTTGGAATGTGTGCTTTACTTCTCGAATCTTCTGTATTATTTGATGTTTGTGCTTTGGGCCATATGTTGTAATCGCGAAGGAGGAAGATGCATGTTTTTTGAATGCTGAAAGCACTCTAATTGTTTATATGAAGTTGATGTACATTGTTTTGATTCTTTGAAGCTAGATGGACGTTTTGGGTGTGTTCACCGTTCACTGGGGACAAATGGGTATAGCCAGGACCTGCATGCATTCCTTATTTGATGCAGACATTTCTCTCCTTGCAAGATAAAGATTCTGCCGTACAGCTATACTGAGAATAACGGATAAATTTCTTTGGCCAAAAAGTTGGAGCCATAATGAAGTGAAACTGTGAAGTGAGAATAGCAACAACATTGAAGAAAAACCGAATCTATCTTCCCATATTTTTTGATCTATGTGATTCTACTAGGAAATCAAATGTAGGTTAAGAAAGTGATAGTATAATTCTAATTACAAACATTCTTGTTTTTTGTTATCTAGATCTTCATTATTTTATTTTGCTACAATACTGACAATAAGCAGCACCGTGAATTATAAAAATAGTTGTAAAAATCCCGGAAATTTTCTTGGCATTGCAAATTTGCTTTATGAATGTGTATGTTATCGTAGTTTTATCTCTAAAATAATAAAGGGGTTTAAATTTAATTCTCTATTTAAGAAATCATAGATGCGGTTGTCAATATGTGGGCAAACTCTTTTTTTTTTTTTCAAAAGCACAAAATTGGAAGACTTGCCACACTCAGTTAATAAAAAAAGCATTTTAGTTAGTCGATTTGGTAATTCTTAATTTAATTCCAAAATTACGATTGAAACAAATTTTGAAAATCAAGTTATGAAGATACTTGCTACTTCTGGCAGGCGATCCTTTGCTTTTTGTGCCAGGTGGATACATCCTACACCCGCCACGTGCATAATTTCGTTTGTTCCCGCTTCTTTCGCTCCTTCACATCTCAGTTCCTCCTTCCTCCTTTATACGCAAGGGAACCAAATGCATGAACAAACACAAAGCAAAAGACCTTCACTACAACTTAGGGAAAAAAATAATAATAACAATCACCCATTTCTTTAAATTCTTATAGAAGATGGAAACTGTAATTGAATTGGCTGATGACTTTGCAGATGACTTGTCTCTCCAATCAGCTTCCTCTGAATCGACAACAATGCCAACAAAGCAACCGTTTGTCATTGGTGAAAACTTAACTATTATTGTCATTTGTTTCCCGTTCGCTTCAATTTCCCTGGTTATTGCTTTGGTTACAATAATTATGCTTTTTTTTTTCAGGGGTTGCTGGTGGAACTGCATCTGGGAAAACAACTGTTTGCAATATGATCATCTCCAGGCTCCGCGATCAACGTGTTGTTCTTGTGAATCAAGTAATTTATTATTAACTTTTAATGAATTATGAAGCCATTATTAGTAAATAATATCTTGGATAGTCAGCTGCTTAAAAACCACTTGGTCATGGCCCTGGTCGTTGGTGTCTGTTTGTTAATTAACTCTGTAGATTTCAAATTTAACCGCCGAAGATATATAGAATGATGTTGCATGTTAATGAGTTTTTTTTTTTTTTTTTTTTCCTTTCCGCTTACACTGAATGCATTTGATGCTGTTTCTTCTTAGTATGTGTATGCGATGTTGCAGGATTCATTTTATCACTCACTCACCGATGAGAAATTACAAAATCTTCATGACTATAACTTTGATCATCCGGGTAAGCATTGCATGTTGCATATTTGGTTCATTTGAAATTTATGAAGATAACATCTTTGTTTGTTTCTTGCTGTGATTGCTTTTCAGATGCTTTTGATACAGAGCTTTTGCTTTCAGACATGGAGAAATTGAAACATGGGCAAGCAGTTAGCATCCCGGACTATGATTTCAAGTCTCATAAAAGAAAAGAACAATCACGCCTGGTACATCCTTCACTTTATTGGAGTTAACACTGGTAAACTTGAAAATTTTCTACTTCGGAACATGGTTTTCATCAGATCTTTTAAGGTGGTATTCACTAGAAACAGAATCAAACTTTTATTGCTTTCACTACTTACCAAAATGCTATTTGAAACAATTTGACTCCTCTGCTGCTAAAACGGTTGTACTTATTAAAAAACTTTGCTTAGCCTCGAAGTTACAGAAAGATTAATTTTCACAACCATAATTTGTAACCTGTTGCATGTTTATTAGATAGCTAATGAATCAATCTGGGGTATCTTGATGAAAATAATATTGTAACTCCTTTTCTGTTGATGAATTATTTTCAATTTTCATCTCGCAATAGTTTCAATTCAAACATTCTTAATGCTGCTTGTTTTGTTCTAGTGTAGATTAACCCCTCAGATGTCTTCATTTTAGAAGGAATTCTAGTGCTTCATGATCCTCGTGTACGTGATCTCATGAACATGAAGATATTTGTTGATACAGGTAAATTCCTCTGGATTTTTCATCTGTTCAATTTATCCTATGCATGATTCTGTTGATCAAGCAATGTGCTGAGAAAGAAGCAGAATAACTTGTCTGTGGGAAAAATTTTAAAAGATCCAAAATTTTGAATTTGAACTAAGATTTCGGTAGACATAGTTTCAACTAAACCACTGAGTTGGCAAAAAAATATAACAGAAAAGCTCCATGAGTTTGAATGTTGTTCTTGGCATCAACTTGAATCATGATTAAGATTGAAAGTTTGAAAAAAAAAAAAAGAAGCAGTAGAGATACATAACTTTAAATGTTGTTCTTGGCATCAACTTGAACCATGATTAAGATTGAAAGTTAAAAAAAAAAATGAAATGGCAAACATTGTAATGGAAAATCTGTTGAAATTGCTCGGCACTTTTCAATTGCTCAAAATAGACCAAAGCTCCTGATATTTTATTGAGACACTAGACTCAGTGCATTGCTGTCTAAACTTGTGGACATTTATAGGATAAAAAACTTCTTTGTAGAGAGAAAATCATCCCAAGGGTTATATTATGTCCCTTTACATTTTATCATTGTATTTGACAAGAAGATGAAACTAGTTGACCTGAAAGAAAATTACACTGGGATAGACATGGAGCAATATAATGAATAAACTTTTTAAAAAACATTATCATACAAGAAAGCGAAGACAAACGAAAGATACTTGGGATAAGTGAGTCTTATCAAAGTATCCATTGATTGTTCCAGTTTCCTGTGCTAACATTTAAAACTTGAGAGGTTAGACGTATTTTTTCAACTGCATATCTTACCCAATAACCATAATGATAATTTCACCAGTGCAGATTCTGATGTGAGGCTTTCTCGGAGAATTCAACGTGACACTGTCGAAAGAGGAAGAGATATTGAGGATGTGCTTGACCAGGTAATATTAAGGTCATTTTATTGAGCAAAGTTTGTGCCTTTTCTCTGGGCAATAGAGAAAAGTGATGAGCTACTGACATTGTTAGACACACAGGTCCCTGAATATTTGTTACTGATGCAAGTTGCAAAATATGATTGAGATAATCAAGTTTTATCTTCAGTTGAAACCAACATAACGATGTATAATTTTGGTTTGTGGTTCATCATTTTACTTTTTTTAAGTGCTTTTTTATATTACTTATGGATGTCTCTCTCTATCTCACTCTTACAAATTCTGCAGTACGCTAGATTTGTGAAGCCTAGTTTTGAAGAATTTATACTGCCGTCAAAAAAATATGCAGATATTATTATCCCAAGAGGGGGAGATAATGATGTTGCAATTGACTTGATAGTTCAACATATTCTTACCAAGCTTGGCCAGCATGACCTATGTAAAATATATTCAAATGTTGATGTTATTGTTTCAACATTTCAGGTACGCCAATCCAAATTTTATCTAGTTGCCTATTTCCTAGAAGTTAATCAAATATTCTACAATGGCTTCAAATTTTACTTGATGTCTTTCTCAGCAACATAGTTATAATCTTCATTTCAAGGAATAGTAACTTTTGATGGTGTTCCGGATTTATCTAGATTCGGGGAATGCATACACTTATACGTGACGTCACAACAACAACACATGATTTTGTCTTCTATGCAGACCGACTGATTCGCTTGGTAAAATAGCTTCTTATGAATAGAAATCCTAGAGACATAAAACTTGGTTACTTGGAAGAGACGGCATCATGTAGTTTTTAGTCAATGTATCAGGTTGTGGAGCATGGCCTAGGTCACCTTCCTTTTACTGAAAAGCAGATCATTACTCCAACAGGTAACTGTACTACTGTTATTTGTTTTCATCTTAAATTTGTAATTGAATGAAGGCATAGATCAATAATTGTCTGCCTCAAGCACTTGCCCAAATATGCCAGCTCTATTCTTTCTCTGTGACCAGACTGAGATTGAATTCCTTTCTTTGTTCAAGGCATAAACGTTTGTTATCTGCAATATACACAATAATTCTCCTTTTACCTCTAAAATAAGCAGTTCCATTTAAATGTTCTTTAATAGGTCGGTCAATCCATCTCTAATTTTTCCTCGTTGCAGGAAGTGTATATACCGGAGTTGTTTTCTGCAGGAGGTTGTGTGGCATCTCAATCATTAGAAGGTATATTGCCATTCTCCAATACAACTTTAGACAAAATCATAAATTCCATGTTTTGAAAATTACAAGTTGCATAATTATGTATTTGCATGTGTTAGGATTAAGATGGAATTAAAATTGGCAAACATGACCATTATGCTGTCACGTTGCACTTTGCTTTAACAAAACTAACTATTTACTCGGAATAATCTGAACCAGCTCCTGAAAAATAATTCATCAGTTATTCCATGTCTATTATATTGAAGCAGAGACACAGGCAGGACAATTATAAGGGTCAATGAAGCAGAAGCGTAATTAGTAAACTTTCGTGTAATTTCATTGTATTGGAAATCTTATCCTTCTTTGGAGGAAGTTTATTCTAAGAAGTATGTAACTGCATATTTAATGTTGTCTTGCTGAACTGTAGAAAAAACAAGATGTTGTCCTCACAGACTAAAGCTCCAGATTCTGGTTAAGTCATTGTTTTTGCTTCTTGGGAATACTTGATAACTCTAATTTCTTGGCACCAGTGGGGAAAGCATGGAGAATGCATTAAGAGCATGTTGCAAGGGAATAAAAATCGGTAAAATACTCATTCATAGAGAAGGTAACAGTGGCCGTCAGGTTCGTGGAGGCATCTGTGTCATTGCCCTTGTAGAATTTTTTATTTTAGCCACGACATTCTCCTCATTTTGATTCAATGTTGGAGCAGTTAATCTATCAGAAGCTACCTGCAGATATCTCAAGCCGCCATGTCTTATTGCTTGACCCAATTCTGGCTTCAGGTTTGGGATGATGAACTTCAAACTTGTCTTAGTTTCTTCAAACAATACATAACGTTGTCTCAAATGCATGCCTTATTAGGAAATTCCGCAGTCAAAGCGATATGTCTAATTCTCAGTAAGGGTGTTCCAGAATCTAACATCATCTTTCTGAACCTTATTGCTGTAAGTCATTGCTCATGTTTGGCTATCCATTCGCAAGTGTTTAATCTTGTGCCTATTTAACATTTTACATTACCTTAACAAACTGGGATCATATGATGCTGCAGGCACCTCAAGGAATCCATGCCATTTGTAAGAGATTTCCAAAGATAAAAATTGTAACATCAGAGATCGATTCAACAATAGACGAACACGCCCGTGTGATCCCAGGTATGGGGGAGTTTGGGGATCGTTATTTTGGCACAGATAACGACAGCAGTACTGCTCTCAAGTCCCAGCGTAGCTCGAGCATTCCATGCTTAGGGACACCGAAATGACTAATTTTCTATGTTGTTGTCATATGCAACACACTTGTCAACAGTGTGTTGAAGTGGTGCAAATGATACAAAAAAAGGTTACATAAAATTTTATCCAACCAATCAATATAACCAATCTCTTGAAAAAAAAAAAAAAAGCAGTAATTATTTCTAGCTTTAAATCCAACACAAGGCAGAGAAACAAACACACCTTAATCAGCAATTCAAAAGCCTGACAGCAGACACGGAAAGGAATTGTAATTCAATGATTAAAGTGTCGCCCACCACAGCTTTCGTAGAGATCAGTTAGTGAAATGAATTTCGTGTGCCCCAAGACGTAGCATTGAGCGGAAAACCATTTAGAATCTGCATGAAATTAATTAGCCTACCGTAAGTGTTAGATTAACGTTTGCTTAGTGGATAGTTAATTAAGGGTATTACTATCACGTACATTGTCGTTTGAAGCTGTTAGAATGACGCTTTTGGTCAACTAGTAGCAGGTCGAATTCTGCAAAAACTGCCCTCTTCGGTGCAGGGTCAAGCACATCCACTAACATCAAGTGAAGAGCCAGAAATTCCCCCTTCCCAGCCGCAGTTCCCATAGGATAAAGCCTCAATTTCCTGGATCAAAACATGTATCTATAGATATATACACCGTAATCAAGACAACCAAGACTACTTACTTTATAACTATGCTATATATGACACTAAGATGATTGCCACCCTAGTGGGTCGTCGCTGGTGACATGGTAGAAATATATGAAATTTCTCCCGAGTTGATGTCCGCACCAGGGAAGATAGGTACCATTTCCTTTCATCAACAGTATATGCTTGAGAGAATCGAGGATTGTCATCCAGTGCAGAAAATTTTGGGATCTTCCAAGTGCGAGTCGTTGCTCCATCAGGATTCTTGAGAATGGATACACATTCCTTTCTGCCAGTGCTTACAATAACAAAAACCTCGGCTCCAAGAACAAGTGTATCGTTGGCCAGGTATTCGTTCAAAGTATCAAGAGAAAGAAATTTCCCGAAACCCCATTCATGCTTGTTATGATCAAAACGCCTTATTGGCCCTTCAGCTCTGTGCTGTGCCCTCATTTTAGAAAATATTTACATTCACAATTGAGAATTTATATAATTAATTAATTAATTACCCTGTACGGCTAGGAATTCGTTGTCTTTGTATAGGACGAATAATTTGTAGTTGACACGAACACTCCAATTATCAGAAAAAGTATTGCACCCATCTATTTTCAAGTAGAAGGAAATATACCCATCTCCATCGTCTTGTTTGTTTCCATTTGGATAAAAAACCAACCTCCTGCCAACAATTTATATTGATAAAAAGCGATTATATTTTATTTTTTGATTTAATTATTACACACAATTAGGAGCTAAGCCATATGTACGTAGAGAGAGAGCGCATAGAGGGTGGCAGGTGATGATCATGTTAATAAATTAGAGAAGGTACGCACCATTTGTAGTTCCCAGCTTCAAAAAGACCAGATTCGAATTTTTCCAGTTTTTCTGGCCTAAATAGTTTACTGTACGAGTTTAATTCTACGGTATAATGTGCTGGTGGAGAATTTCTGATCTCTCTGGGAAATCTCTGAAACATAAAAATTAAAGAAATTAAATAAAAATAAGAAATATATACGTATATAGGTCTTATGTGGTGCACTCGGTGAACAATTTTAAGCCTGTTAACCGCAATTCTGAGTCATCGTAAATTAAACCAGGCTCTTGAATCTTGATCAATCAGAAAGCCGGCAGTCGAGTCGATGAATTACACAAAGTATGAGCTTTAGGCATTACCATATACATGTATACATGCACATATGGTTGAAGAAATATATAGTCAACTCAACCCAAGTTTAATTGACATAAAATATTTTCTAGTTGCTCAACCAACATAAAAAGGGAATAGCCAATCGAGATAAAATAATACAATGACATACGCGGGTTTTTTTCCCTTTTTTTTTTCTTGGGAAAGTGACATATACAAGAGGTTAATGCTTAGACTTTAGAGCAATAATATTTTAACCCCTTCAATTGATCTTGGTCAACCCCCAGTTTCAAGCATCACCCCATCAGCAAGTACCGAGTCCATTGTCACCATCAGCACCGCCACCGCCTACCTTCATCACCAGCAATCTATTGCCACTTGCAACACATGACAGGCTTGTAATCATGTCCTGCCAGCTTATTGAAATTTCATTCTTCATTTTCATGTTTTATGGTCACAAGGAACAAGGAACATTTCATGTATTTTAACTCTTGGGATCATGATGTTATTTCTCAGCTGGTACCAGAAGCCGGACTGCTGCAGCTTTGGTAGGTTAATAGTACAGTAAGTACTGGAGTTCACGATTGAGCTTGCAACAATTTGCTGTTTATAATCATATTTATGTTGATTGCGTTTGTAATACCAATAGTGTGTGAATCATAGACGTATTCTCCGTGTAATAAGCAAGTATTGGCAGGATTCAGGAAACTAGTTCTGAAAAATAAAAAGTAATTTTTTGTATGAAACTGTAAACTCATCTCAATCCTCATTTCTTATTTTTAGACTTTATTCTTACCAACGGCTTATGAGTTACATTTGCGATATTTATTCATGCAACAGAGAACTACGATGCATATAACATAATAGCTTTCGGAAATTCTTAAATATGCAGATATAGCTGAACAGTTAGTTTTTTCAACAAAAAAGAGGCAAAAAAAAAAAATCTTCATAAATAAATTATCTGACAAAGCTGAATTCACAAAGAGGTTATAAAGCTAATCATTACAATTAAAAAAAATTATGCGCGGACTTGCATTCCATATTCCCTAAAAGTTTCTCTCCTTTAGCATAAGGTATTAAAGAAAACCTTAAAGTCTGAAAAACCTGCAGCAAGTACAAGAAAACTCTGTTTCATATGAATAAATAATCTAGCTCGTGATGTTCTTCTTACTTTTCTTCTTCCTCGAGGCAAAGCTGCTTGGTCCAATTTCTATGGACATTCTCTTTGTTCTGCAAAGCAAGATTTAATAAGTCGATTTAGCAAAAAAACACCATGGGACTGAGAAGAAAAAAGTGAAAACCAGCAAAATATTTAAGGATTAAAAATAGAACATTACGAGGCAACACACCGTGAAGAAAGCTCTTCCGACTCCTTGCTACCATCTTCAACTGCACCTGAAGATTACAAAAATCAAGGACCCAAATTACAAAAATCAAGGACCCCCAAACAGCTCAAAGTAATTTCCCGAAAGCACGTAAGCTCTTGAAGCAATCCAATGATATAAAATTCAATAGTCAAGTTACAGAAGATGATACAATCAATATCAAATTTGTGCTACTTGGTTCTTAATAACTTGACTGAACGGAATTATCTTCAAAATAATGCAGAGAAAGATAGTCAAGAGCAAAGTTTAGCAACTTGCTTATGCTCCTGACCCGTGGGTTTGCTCGCTTACTCTCAATACATTTGGTCATTTGGTCATTATTTGACATGTTTATTCCCTTCACAGAATTTAAAAGTTTGGATAGGCAACTTCATGATCAAACCATTCTACTAAAGATATGCAGCCAATGAGAAACAAAACAGGGTTCAACTGCAATCATATTTGAACCTACAAATGGAAATTGATAAAGAATCATCCAAGTGCATTTTTAACCTTTTTATTTTTACTTTAAATAATATATCTCTATCCATAGTTTTTCCTCGGACGCAATATAATTATCATTCTGTGCTGTTATACTATCTGTTGCTAACCAGGCTAATGATATAGATAAAAAGCATAACATGGTACAGAAATCTTGACTCTCCAAGCAAACTAAGATATTTGCCCAGCAAAAATACTATTCACACCTGTGACATTTTCTTCTTCATTTTCTGGCTCAGACTCTGAACCCGAACCCCATCGATCTCCGCCATTGTCAAAGTCCCAACGTTCACCCACCGGAGGCATCCAAAAGTCATCTTCTTCTGAATCACTCCCCTTGTCAGAAGACTCCCTTACTTCAGAAATAATTTCTTCAATCTCTTTCTTCTTCATCTTCTTCTTCTTCTTCTTCTTCTTTTCACCATTGGCATTTGGTTTTGGTTCTTCTTCTACTTGTTCTTTATTTAATTTCTCTATTTCCTTTTGCTCTGAGCACATTCATTTGTGTTTTAATAATTAGTTCACATCTAGGCAGCGGGCATCCCTCAACCGTAAAATCATACAGATCGAGGCAATACACGAGATCGAGTAGGGCATCAACTTGTATAAACAAAGAACTAAATAATCAAAAACAAAAATTCACCGAGCTTGTTGAGGAACCGTTTGCCGTTGATGTGCTTCCATATATGTTCTTCATTTTTGTTGACTGTATCACCAGTTAGCTTACATATCAATTTTGCACTGGTAATCAAACAAATTGAAACAATATCAACACTTAATTGCATGAATAAAACACCCACATTCACTTTGATGGCAACAGAGACAAAACTTTTATTTCGTGATAGATTATAAACTATTCAATATTTAAAGACCTGAAAAAACAGAACCTTCCACTCAGATAAATCAGATGTAAACTAAAATCTTCCTTGAAAATTGCTTAAGATAGTTTTAAAACATAAACTTTTAATTACTTCACCAACTGGGTCCCTAAAGAAACAGCCTGAAAACCTTAAAAAAAAAAAAAGTGAATTACGCATCTATGTTGATTATATCAAATCCTAAACCCTAATTAAAGGAAAATTGAAAAGAAATACAATTTTTTTTTGAAAAGATGTAATCTTGAATACCGGGAGAGTGGGTCTTGCTTGAACATGTTAAGAGGGGGCTTATTGTGGGACAAAGCGAAGTCGATGAGACCCAAACGGCACCGTTTGGACTGAGAGTACGAGTCTTTGTCTTTGGCAAGCATCTCGTGGCCTGTCTCTACGCACTTGAACCTGCCGTTTTCGAGCTCCATAAAAGTCGGCGAACCCAGTAGGTTGTTTCCTTCCTTTACTACTTTCTTTTCATCTTCGACTGAAGCCATTGTTGCTCCCGCCGCTACAGCTACTGCTACTGCAGCTTCCACTGTAACAGAGCGATTTTGTTTCGCGTTGCGTTTTTGAGTCGTCTCAGTAAACAGACGGCGTTAGTTTTGTTTGTTTTACGCCCGACATGTTATTCCAACGTTGTCGTTTTAACGGTGCATTTAGTAATTTTCTTCCTATTTTAAGGATTACGAGTGAGGTTAGGGCTGAAGCCCGACTCTATTTGGGCTAGAACTACGATTTTATCAGCAAGCTCTGGCCCGAGCATGGGACCCAAAAATTAATTAAACCCAAACGATAGGAGGCATAAGAGTAGGGCTATTTGCACGCTAAAATTTATTTAGACACTCATATTTTAATAATTGTTTGTATTACTAAATTAACCTATTAAGAATAATTTAATGAAAAATAATTTAATAAATTTTATCCAATAAATAGACATATTTTATTTACTATAAACCACATTAACAATAAAAAAATTGAATTAAAATCTCCCCAGTTATGTCAATGAAAATTCTAACACGAGCAAATTGTCCTATACACTCTCCCGTTTTATCAATTTCTATTTCCTGCATCGTGCTAATCTTTTCTCCCAACTTTTGAATAGCATCCTTGTTTATACACATTATGGGAATGTTGTGAACTTGCACCCAAAATGAAGTGTGCGTAAATGATTGATCCTTTATATCTCCAATGCTCGCTGGTTCAGATAGAACTAATAAAGATCTGTCAAAGCGCCATGGCCCCCCCATGAATACCCTTTTCTTTTCTTCTTCAGTGGCAAACTTAAACAAAAAATTGTTGTCCCCCATGCTTTCAATCTTAACTCCCTTCACTGTTCTCCACACTTGCTACATTGCCGCTTTCAAGCCCTTCCTATTAATGCTTCGTGTGAGTAACACCTTGCCAACCAGGCAGTTTGCAACAACTTTTTCTCCTTTTATCTTCATGCTCCCCATAATCATTACTATGTCTTTCGCTTATTCTTTTATGGCAATTGCTTGACACTTCTGGATTAATTCTTCCGTATCCATGTATACTATGTTTCTAGCAATAAAGGCTTTCCCACCAACCTCTTCAAACACTATGATTAATAGAACCCAAAAGAAAACTATTCCCAACTTTAATCGAAGGACAGAGTAGAAAAGAGAAAAGAGAAAGGAAAAGAGAAAACAACCAATCAATAAGTGACAAAATAAGCCATAAAGGCTTCAGTCTTATTTCATTCTAGTACTTTTTCTAGATACTTAGTACTTCTCATTTAGAAAAGCCCGAACCTAACATTGGCAATGTAACATTTTCTAAAGTTATCTTAATATTAAATATTTTTTCAAATATATAATTTCAACTAATCACCCAAAAAAAATGAATACAATGTAGTGCAATGGCCATGTAGTATTGTATCTAAGTATAAGATTAAAAAATACAATATAATGTAGCACAAAATATTGTATATCATTAATATAACACAATATTACTAAACTACAACATAATATAATATATTTGTATTAAATCATGTAATATAGTGTGTTAAACGCACTGTGAAATAATTAAGTTGGTGGTTAGAGTTTAAAAATACACTCTCTATCTTTGATAATTTTTTTTTTTGGGTTCTTTGTGATTCCTTTTAACTTAATTAAAAAAATATATATGGGATGACAGACTTTGTGGATTTTTTTGTCCTTTTCTTATAAATGGTCGAAAATGATATTGACGAGATATTATTGCATTGAAAATGGGTGCTAATAGTAATAATCCATACACTAGTATCGTTTACGGAGGAGGGTTCATCTAGAGAAAGAGTTTTAGAAGAATATTAGAGGGGTGCCAGAAGTTCTACCCCATGTTGCAATCCTAAACTCCTTATCCAACCTTGTTCGCTAATAGTTGTTGGGCCTAATCCACTTCCA
Organism: Citrus x clementina; assembly: GCF_000493195.1. NCBI lineage: Eukaryota > Viridiplantae > Streptophyta > Magnoliopsida > Sapindales > Rutaceae > Citrus > Citrus x clementina. Next base: position 10,028,050 of record NW_006262688.1, on the reverse strand, counting down.
TTCGATGTTTTAAGCTCATTTATGATTCGACTATCTGCAACAATTTTGTCTTTTTTCTTTTATTCTCTCCCCTAGCACCCCCCCCCCCCAACACCCAAAAAAAAACTTTTAAGGAAGGATTCTAAGGAATTTATGCTATATTTAAATTTTTAAAATTTTAAAAACGTATCTCATGAATTTTGATAAGAATGATTACAGAAATTTATTTAAAAACTTCATATGTTATTTCTTTATCCACTCTAGGAATTAAATATTACTGATAAAAAAAAAGGAATTACATAGTAAATATTATATTGTTTGAAATAAAAATTTAAAACATAATTCAAAATGTCTAACATTAATTGGATCCAACTTTTTTTATTCTTAGACCACTCCACTCTCACTTGAAACATTAGTCCAAGTATATTATTATTATTATTATTTTGCTACATCACTAATTTACTGTTGAATTGTTGCTTCAAGTCTTCAACATGTTAGTAGATTTTGGGCAAGTAATTTAAAGTGGTGAGAACGTAAATCAAATCATTGATTCTTCATCTACACTCTAATATTTATGATGGCTGGCGCTAAGTTACGTTGAGTATAACTTGTGCCTCTCACAGCAATAGTATTTGGTCCCATCAGTGATACTGTTGGAGATATCATAAATGGGAGGCCCTAAGTTACGTTAAGCGTAACTTACGGGCCTCTCATAATAATAGTTTTCGGTTCCATCAGTGATACTGTTGCTGTGAGAGGCCCGTAAATTACGCGTTAGCGCCTCCCATTTATGATATCTAGGAGTAAATTTCACGCACTAAGGGGGAAAAAAAGAAAAGAAAATCCCTCGGACCAGCGACTACCAATCATCGCCTTCCCAAGAAATATACTTTGTCGAGTTCAATTGATTAATATATAATAACAAATGGCAGTAAAGTAGAAGATTGATGGTCAATTTTAACACAAATTACGGAGATACGGACAACTCTTTGGTCCACAATTCCACATATAGAGAGACCAGACGCGCATTATTATCAACATCACACCGACTCCACTTTTAAGGTACTTCATTACAGCCATCAGATCATCATCAAATGGTGCCCAGCCTCTTAGCCATCCACTAATGAAATGACGACCTATGCATTTAATAGCACGGTCCGTTCTTGGACAACATTGGTCACACTTTCTGCCAGCTCTAATCTTAGCCGCAGTATTCATCACATCAGTAGTCACCGACGCATGGTGTGAGATTTGTGTAGCTCTTTTTCTAGTTCAAATCCTTACTAGTTTATAAAATCTACACAGCCGAACCTAAGCATAACTTTAATGATCATAATTCATAAATGAGAAATTTATAATTTGTTATTTATATTGGTACAATAATAATCTTTTGGACAAAATACGTAAAGATAATTGTTATCGTTGCCGATGCAATTTGTACTAGGCAGTGAGAGTGGATTAGTGCAAGAGAGTGAACACAATCTGACAGTTAAGGTTTTGAGACAGATCAAACAAGTTAATTGAGGCCACAGCACATGGCTACTGTCAGTGACCATGAATATCTTATATCTGTTTTGTCTCGACGTTAGAAAAAAAAAAGGGGTTAATTACTTTTATCCGTAACGGTCTCTGGGTTTATTATATATAGAGGGTACGCACGCGCCCAGAATCGGCAACAGAGGTGGACAAGTGACAATGTTGTATTGGAGAGCTTTGGTTGCTGGGTTTTTACTATTCACATGGGGCGGCTTGGGTGTGAGTGGTGTCAGTGTCACTAATAAATTGCCACCGTGTGAGTTCCCTGCAATTTACAATTTTGGGGACTCAAATTCGGATACCGGTGGCATTTCAGCTGCATTTGAGCCAATTCGAGTTCCATATGGAGAGGGGTTCTTTCACAAGCCTGCTGGTAGAGATTCTGATGGCCGTCTCATCATAGACTTCATTGGTAACAACTTGTAATCTCTCTCTCTCTCTCTTTCAAAAATATGAAACCCCATTTACAAAATTTTATTAATTTTGCAGCTGAGAGTGTGAAATTGCCATACTTGAGTGCGTATTTGAATTCACTAGGAACGAATTTTCGGCATGGTGCTAATTTTGCCACTGGAGGATCAACCATTGGAAAGCCTAATGAGACTATATACGAGTATGGAATTAGTCCTTTCTTTCTGGGTATGCAGATTACGCAATTTAACCAATTCAAAGCACGAACCAAAGAGCTGTACGATGAAGGTTGGTTTATTATTTGCTGTTTATGAAGATACTTGCCCATTATGATTTTGATCATTTGTTTGCATATTATATAACACGCTTTGTGAAATGTGATGCTCAGCCAAGATTGCCTCGGATACAGACAAGCTGCCGAGACAGGAGGACTTTGCCAAGGCTCTTTACACGTTTGATATTGGACAAAATGATCTTTCTGTTGGATTTAGAAAGATGAGTTTTGATCAACTTCGTGCAGCAATACCCGACATTGTTAATCAGTTAGCTTCAGCTGTTCAAGTAAGTTGGCATCTTTCTAAGCTAACAAAATTTTGACTTGATCATAGTTTTGTCGGTTAGATAAGTAAAATTGATACTTATAGACTTATGAAGAAGAAACACAACTGTCAAGTCTTCGGAGCTTAGTTTAGCTTTCCCTTTCAGAAACTGTCTCACTGAGCATTTCACCAAACACTCAATTTCTTCAATACTGTCTTGCATAGAACAACTGTCACGAGCCTTGTTTATTTCACTTTCAGAATATATATCATCAAGGAGGGAGGGCATTTTGGATACACAATACGGGGCCTATTGGTTGCTTGCCAACCAACTTTTTCTACAATCATAACCCACCACCAGGCTATCTTGATGAGCACGGCTGCGTCAAGGATCAAAATAACATGGCTGTGGAGTTTAACAGGCAGCTCAAAGAAAGAATAATCAAATTAAGGACAGAGCTCCCAGAGGCTGCAATTACGTATGTGGACGTTTATGCTACAAAGTATGAATTGATCAGCAATGCAAAAGCTTTAGGTAATCATTTCATTCCTAATTGTAATTGTCACTCACTTATCTGTCTACAATCACAATGACATTGTTACTATATGTTGGTGGGTACTTTTAAGCGTGAAAGTGCAAATTTCACATTTTGTTGTACAAGTCCTCTTTTACTGTCCTTGCAGTGTACTCATGCTAAAATGTAGCATTTCAGCTTTCACTGTGGCAGTGATATTACCAAAATTAAGATTCTTGTGTGGATGATCAAATATATGTTTTTGATTTACGTTATACAGGTTATGCTGATCCATTTAAGGTCTGCTGTGGGTATCATGAGAACTATGACCATGTGTGGTGTGGTAACAAGGCAACCATCAACAACACTGAAGTGTATGGGGCTTCTTGTAAAGACCCTTCAAAATCTATTAGCTGGGATGGTGTACACTATACGCAGGCTGCAAATCAGTGGGTTGCTAATCATACTCTTTATGGTTCACTAACAGATCCGCCACTTCCAATCACCCAAGCATGTCATAGGCAGTGAGTGTATTTGTCAGAGTCATGCATGGTCAATAGAGATTTTTGGGGAGTTCATAGTGAAAATTTCAAGTATTTTTGGTACAAGAGAACAGCAGATCAGTAAGTTTTCTCTATATGATTCAGGAGTATTGTTTTGCGCAATCGATCTTAAGGTTGATAATTGAACGACCTCAAGAATTCGATCTTTCTTATGTTTAAGCCAGAACCTTTGGTGTGTTTGCTATTTTTCTAATAATAATTTTCAGAATACATATCTATTAGTTATTCTCGCATGTCTGTTTATTTCAAGTGAACAATTGAAAGAAATATCCAGAGACAGCATAAGCTTCTTTGGAAGGCTAGCTAATGTGGAATGGTTTGCACTGTGCCACAAATCCATAGTTTGAGGATCTAGCAGCCTAATATTAGTGTTTATAAGGAAATCCCAAATATGTTCCAGAACAAATGCTGGTTCGATTTTAAAAAGAATGAATGAGTGCTCAGCTAGCAAAGTGTGTAGCCTGCCTTCTGTGCCAATATGCTTGTCTCTTATATTGGAACTGAAAGAGCTAAATGCAGTCAAGCACAAGCTCCAATTCATTTCTCATCAGCCATCCACACTTCTTCAAATTTACCTCTTGTTGAGCTAGCACACCAGGAACTTCTGTTTGCCACTCTTGCTGATTATGTGTTGGATTGGCGTTGTAGGAATTATGGTAGCTCCCAGACTGTGGAGTTTATTGTTTCTAGGCTAGACTTCTCAATCTCCCTTGGGAATTTAACTATAAAGACCCTTGGAATTATATCAATTTTGACTTGAATTCTCAATATTTGTTTCAATACTTTATCCATCTTTTCTTTCTTTATTGATGTTCTTTATTAGATGGTGAATATCTATATATATACATATATATATTTACTTATAGAGAGAGAGAGAGTAGTTTTGTAGTCTAGAATCTTAGAGTGTGGAAAAAGTTAAAGAAAATTTTAAAACCATGGTGAGAGGATTAAAACTCAAAACGCTTAAACCACATAATTTATGCGTTTTTTTTCGAATTTTTCTGCAATTTAAAATTGTAGATTGGAATATTGCTATATATATATAGCGTTGCTTTGAGAAGAATTCTAATCACTGTCAAAAGATTATGACATTGACAACAGCGGATTTTGAAAGAGAAAACAACTACAGATGCAAGACTTGCTCCTGCTCCTGTAGAATTGTGCCGATAGCTGAAAATGCTTTAGAAATGAACATGGCTAATAATCTCATGCAGGCACTGAACTCACTGAGACTACTAACAAGTATCCATCATCCATCACAACACAGATTCTCTTGATATAGGTATGTATTTGAAAGGCATGAAGTGACCAAAAAAAAAAAAAATGTAAATGAAAGGAGATAGAACATAACGAATGGGTGAACCAATCGCATCATAAAACAGAATGAGAATGTAATACCCTAATTCTCCCAAGGGTATTTAAGTTTTTTTAGTTTTTAGTGATCCTTTTTACTGTAGTATAAATAGAATAAGATGTCTTTTCCATTATAAGAGAGAGAGGAAGAAGGAGAAATCGGCTAAGACAAAAAAAAAAAAAAGACAAAAAGAGAGAGAGATGGAGAGAAAAGAAAAGAAAAAGAAGAAGAAGAAAATCTTCTTCTTCTTCTTTGTTCTGCCATGACAACACATGAGATCAAATTACATAATTTGAATTGGGTATTGTTGAGAGAAGATTTGGATTTGGAGGTAAGTTTTAATTCTTAGTTTTTATTAATTTGTTGTGGAGAAACACGACTACAATAGAAGTAGAAACTTAAGATTTGGTAGAAATATGCTGACAACGAATTATTACGAAAATCATAGTAATTTGTACAAATTGATTCTGATTTTTGGATATGTTAAAGTAGACATCATCTAAAATGTTTTGAAACTTGTTTCAAGTTAATCGGATAAGATTTCAATTAATTACAATTTTTCAAAGTCAAGTCTGAAAATCTGGAAATTTTCTGATTTCCGTGAATAACGTGAATTACGAAATTATTTTTACCATAGCTATACTTCTTCAAAAATTATGAAATTTGGGTCAATGATTTTTATATATGTCTAGTACGATTTTGTAAATTTTCAAGATTTTATGATAAAATAATAAATTATTTTGTATTTTTAAATCAAGTGTGTTCAAAACAGAAAATTGTTTGACAGTATTGATGATATCTGAAACGTCAATTATTTTCAATAGTTTTTGAAGGAATCAAATTATGAAATTTTTATCAATGAACTTTCAATATGTCAGAATATGTTTGTAAAATTTGAGATTTTTCCAATCAGGGAATAATTTATTAAAAATCAGAGAATATGGACTGTTATGTTTTGAGGGCCGATTATTGAGGACATTTGAGGTTGAGCTTATAAGATGTTGAAATTGAGATAGTTGAGGATATTAGAGTTTATGATTGAGGCTTGATTATATCTTATGAGATATTTATTGATGATTTTAGTTGATGATATCAGTACGCATTTGTTGCATGAGGATGCCAAGAGATAAGTAAACTAGACTTTAAAACGAATCACAATAAACAATATATATGTTTGACTTGTATGAAAAGCCTATTTTGATATGTACGAATATAGATTTATATGTCTCTACTCATATGTTTATGTGATGTGTTGTTATGTATTGGGCGTGATTATGTACATAGGCATATGTATGTGTGATGGTTCATTGGCATGAGCAAGGAAATGCATTGAGTTTTCTATGAATGAGAAAATGAATTTTAGCAAATGAGATTTATGTTTTATGAGAATTTGCATTGGGGGCCACCTCTTGAAGTTGTGAGGAGGCCACCTCTTGAAATTATGCGGGGGCCACCTCTTAAGGGCCCGAGCGTTGCAAAGTGCCACAATTGCAGAATATGTATTTCATTGAAAGAAAATGAGAAAGTTTGAAAGCGACATAAAGAGATTTTTATGAATTTGTTAACAGTATTTCCAAAAGACCATGACATATCGTCAATTTGCATTATATATAAGTATGTATGTATTTTAGTATAAAAAAAACTAGTTTGCTTACTGGGTCTTGTACTCATTATAGTTTATTGTAATTCAGTTTTTAGAAGTCAGGATTGATTCGTGATGAGTGAAAAAATGGATTTGAATTGAGGATGGTAGATGGTTTGGGTAAACTTTCAAGTTATTCCGCTGACTCTTGTATTTGAGACTTGAATTTTATCGGTTGTAAGGAGTTATTTAAATTCATATGTGCGTTGTGGTCAGATTTGCCCTTAGAGTTCGGGCTGGGGTGTTACAGAAAACATCTTGGTTCCTCTCCATGATATTATGATGCAAATATGACCGTGTCATCTTCAGCGGCTGTGTCATAGTCAGCAGCGATCTTGTACAAGAAAGCTATTCGAAAGAAGGAAGAAAATGGCGAAAATGGAATGCGTGAGGACAAGCTGATAGAGTAAGAGATTTTGTCAATTTCATCTCAGTTCTTTATTATTTTTTTAATTATAAAGGGCGGGAGATAGGGTACGTTTGACGTTTGAGATTGAGGTTAGACAACTGTAGTTTAAAAAGTACAACAGTAAAATATTTGGTAAACATTAACTGTTGTAACTTGAAAACTATGTTGATATGATTTTTTACTTTTATAATGAAGAATCTATTATATCTTTAATAATTTTATCAAAATTATTATTTAAAATATATATTTACTATATATTATTAACTTTAATTTCATAGTTACAACTTTTTTTCCACAGCAGTTGCAGCTTAAAAGTTACAGTATCTCAATCCCAAATGCACCCATAGTGGAACACATGCTGTCGTTTTCTTCTCTTTCTCTTGCCTCTCTAGACACTTAGCATTTCTTCTTTCTTGTTTAGAGAAACTCGACTCAATCTTTGCCCCAATGCAGGTCGAGTCTAACCCCACTGCCTAATAATTGTTTTTTTTTTTAGATTCTTAGGGCCTGTTTGGTACCGTTTTGCAAGTCATGTTTTCGTTTTCATTTTTATAATACACACATAAAACATGTTTGGTGGATTTTTTTCACAAAACAAATTACAAAACACAAAATTCGGATTCATTATTATAACTATACAATTGAAAACAAGTTAAACATGTTCTCCAAATTTTACAAACTAAACCTTAAAATGAATTAAAAAACAACAAAGAAATCGTGACCCCGCAGCCCTCACTTTTTTCTTCACTGCAGCCCTCACTCTCAATCCCGTTCACTGTAACTCCCTCTTTCCCCTTAATTTTCTCAATCCAGTTGCAGCAAATCTCTCTCTAGGTCGCTCTTGGTGTGCTAGCCACTGCCGCTGCTCTTTCTTCGTCGTAACCGTTGCTGCTACTCCGACTCCGTCCAGCTGCTGCTACTTCATCTTTGCTCTCTCGGATCTGCACTTGCTCTCTTGGATCTGCACTTGCTCTCTTGGATATGCACTTGCTCTCTCGGATCTGCACTTGCTCTCTCGGATCTTCGTCTACTGCTACTTCGTTGTCACTTGCCGGTATTTATTTTGTTTATGAGCTGAAATTTTTGAGAGATGATTTGAGTGATTTTTAATTCTGGAAATTTCTGAGGTTGTTCATATATAGTGACAAATTGTTTATTTATGAGCTGAAATTTTTCCTCATTTATTTTAGAGATTGTGAAATCTCAATTTGTGTTCAAAAAATAATAATTCTATTTCCAAGTTTGATAATGCAACCTAAATTAAAAAAAAAAATCCTTCATAGATTTGTGTGAAAAGGAAGAAAAAGAAATGCACGAGAAAATAATCAAATTGTAACTGGCAATTTGATTGCAGAGTAGAATTGAATTCATTTTTGCATAAACTCCCAAAATCTCTTTTCATAATGCCAAATCATAATAAAAAAGCTTTCTCTCATACGAAATTTTTATAATGAATAAATTTATATTGATATATTAATTCCAAAAGTAATAATTTTGTATAAATCACTTGATGAATTTGTAGGTCTTAAATTGTCCTGGAAAATCTACCCTTTATGCTAGAGATCTTTGATATTTCCGCTATTTTTTATGAAGAAAATAGACATAAGAGTATGAGAGGAATCTTTATTGGATTAAAATGGGTGTTTTCTTGTTTGTTTTATATATCTTAATTATATAACCCACGAGCTGGAAGCCTAATTTTGCTTGATAAATTTACATTACCGTTTGTGATTAAATCATGTGCGGGGCTGTTGTGTCCTTCTTTGGGAAAGCAAATTCATGCCCATGTGTGTAAATTTGGGCTGAAGTCGCATTCCATAACAGAGAATGCACTTCTAGATTTGTATGGAAAATGTGATGAGCTAATTGAGGCACACAAAGTGTTCGAGGAAATGACTGATATAGATATAGTTGCTTGGAATAATCTTATTTCTGGGTATGCTAGATTGGGTCAAATGAAAAAAGCAAGAATGATATTTGATAAGATGCCTTATACGACTATTGTCTCATGGACTGTAATGATTTCGGGGTATACACATATAGGGAGCTATGCTGAAGCACTGGATGTATTTCGGCAAATGGAAATGGTGGGTATTGAACCTGATGAGATAAGTATCATATCTGTTTTGCCAGCTTGTGCACAACTAGGATCTCTTGAGCTAGGGGAATGGATTCGTATGTATTGTGATAAAAATCACTTGTTGCGGAGGACTGTTATTTGCAATGCTCTCATCGAAATGTACATAAAATGTGGTTGCATCAATCAAGCAAGTCAACTGTTTGATCAGATGGTAGAGAGAGATGTTGTTTCATGGAGTACCATGATTGGAGGGCTTGCAAATCATGGCAAAGCTCACAAAGCAATTCATCTATTTCACGAAATGCAGAGATGGAATTGCAGCTTTTATGTGGCATGATTACATACGTAATGCATAATGTGTATCATGTAGTTTTTTTATAATTATTTTGTTTAAATCATGTGTTGTAATAAAATATCTTAATTATATAGTGTAAAAACAATGACAATGTCAAACTTCTTTTTAATTAATGTTAATTCTTAAACTTTATTATCATGTAATTTTTTTATATTAAATTTGGTTAAATTATTTTGTTGTATTTGTGTGTATTAGCTAAATAATTATTTTATGACTATAAATATAATGTAAATGATTAGTAAAAACTGTTTTTGAAAAAAGTATTACCAAACGCATATTCTCTGTTTTTATCATTTTCAACTGTGTCTACCAAACGCATATTACTGTTTTCAATTTTAAAATATAGGATACAGAAAATGATACCAGACGCATATTTAAATTCGAAATACAGTAACTGCAAAACATCATTTTCATTTTCGTTTTTATTCTCAAAAAATACAGATTAAAAAACAATACCAAACAGACCCTTAGTGATTACTTTTAACTTAATTTTAAAAAACAAATCACATAGGATGCCACACTTTTTGGATTTTTTTTTTTTTATTTTTTGGTGCCTTTCTTATAAGTTGTCGAAAATGATTTTGACGGGATATTATTGGAATGAAAATGGCTGATAATAGTAATAATCCGTACATTAGTCTCATTTGCGGAGGGTTCATATATAGAAGGAGTTTTAGAAGAATATTAGAGGGGTGCCAGTAGTTCCACCCCATGTGCAATCCTGGACACCCTATCTAACCTTGCTTGCTAATTGTTGCTGGGCCTAATCCACTTCCATGCAATGTTTTAATGGTTAGTTATGATTCGACCGTCTGCAACAATTTTGTCTTTTTTTTTTAATTTCTTTTTTTCCCCTCTGAACTTTAAGAAAGGATTCTAAGGAATTTCTGCTGTGTTTACATTTTTAAAAATTTTAAAAAATGTTTCTTGTGAATTTTAATAAGAATAATGATAGAAATCACAAATTGTATTTAAAAATTTCATGTAAAATAATGTGACATATGATGTTTCATTTATTAACTGAACAATAGAACTTCAAAATTTCTAAATTAATTTATTATATTATTTCTTTATCCACTCAAGGAATTACATATTAAAAATCATATTGTTTGAAATAAGAATTTGAAACATAATTTAAAATGTCTAATACTAATTGGATTCGACTTTTTTTTTTTAGACAACTCCACTCTCACTTGAAACATTGCACCTGGGTATATCATCAAATTATTATTATTATTATTATTTTCATCATCATCATCATGCTACATCACTAATTCACTATTTTATTGTCACTTCAAAGTGTTCAACATGTTAGTAGCTTTTGGGCAAGTAATTTAGAGTGACGAGAACGTCAATCAATTCTTTTTTTTTTTTATTACATGAGACTATTGTTTAAGAGTACAACTCATATTCCATGAGATTACAACTGATATTTACAAATCATATTATTACATGAGATTACAATTGATATTTATTAAACATATTATTATTAGGACTAGTTTACATCGATTCTTATGAAGCACGTTCAGATTTTTACCCTCTTTAATATTCGAAGTACGTCTACTCTACTCACATTTTGAAAGAAAAAAGACTGTCTTCATTCAAATTAAGGAAGGAAATTAAACCTTCACAATGCGTTGTGGGAGTTCGAACTCATGTCCACACCACTAGCTTAGTGACTGTCAATCAAATCTTTGATTCTTCATCCACACTCCAATTATGATATCTGGGAGTAAATTTCACACAATAAGGCCAAAAAAAAGAAAAGAAAAGAAAATCTGTCGGACTAGCGACTACCAATCATCGACTTCGCAAGAAATTTACTTTGGCTAGTTCAATTGATTTATGGCTCCGGCTAATTTACAGATATTGTTAGTAACAGCCAACTAAGCTGAACTGTCAGATTTGAAGATAGAAATCCAACAGTAATAATAGACTGTCAGAATAAAAGTGCAACCGGATGAAAAGGTTTTATAACATGAAATCAACTTGCTTCTTGTGTTCCTCTCACTTTCTCCACACTGCTTGTGGACTATTTTTTCCTTAGCCATGGAAATGAAGCAAAATCTGGAATTATGGACAAACTTTTCACACCAAAAATTATGTTTAAAAAATTCCAACAGGAAATTGTTAAGGTTGTTAATGATGATGTCTAAATTTCTTTGTCCCGAAAGATTGTCCACTGTGAACATAAGTTTCTTTTGAAGAATGTTTGCTTATAATGAAATAATTATTTCATATGTTAAATGTACAAGAGTTAAGAATAATTCCTACACATGAGTTATTCCCATAAGAAACTGTACTGTTGAGACAAAAAGGTGATGTAATTGCCTTACATTTATGAAACGCTCAATTTGTTGAAAATATTGTATTATTAATAACATTATAATTATCTTCCACGTGTTTTCATGGTCTTTCTTTAATTAAGTGGTCACTTAAGTTCAAATCTTAAAAAAGTATGGGATTAAAATATTGATTTGACCTTTGCCTACCATTTTATTTATTTTTAAATAGTAGAATTTCTTTTTATAATGAAAAAATTAATTATAACTCATGTATTCTTTTTTCTTATAACAACAGTAGTGTTACACTGTTACCTTATGTGAGACACATTAAGGAAAGTGTCTTACACATATGACAATTAATAAAGTTAGCCATAATAATAATAATAATAATAATAATAATAGGAGGTCATGCCTTTGGATATGATTAATTGGGCATATTTTTAATCTTGATAAATAATACAATACATCTAAGCTAAGATTAGGATAAAAGATAGAGGTCAATTGGACTAAATTATGAGATTATTATTCTGGTCCCTCATTTGGATTGCTAATTGATTATGAGATACTCGTCAAATGATAAGATTTTATTTCAGGTTGATAGGATAAGTTGTTTTATAGTTACCAATGAAATTACTTGAGACTGCACTATAAAAATGTCTATTTCACTTACAAATATTTTTTTATTACTCAATAAGAAAAATAAAAAACAAAGAAAAATATTTTAAAGTTGAATTATAAAATTAAATTAACACTGATCACTAAAAGATATAAGTCTTACTTATATAATTATCTACATCATGATTACTAATCCAATTAAATAATTGGCTATTTAAAATAAAATCATTTATTTATGGTATCTAATAAATATTATTATTTTGACATAAAGATTATGTCGAGGAAGAGTTCAAATAGTTTTACCACGTCAAAAACGAAGATGGAGATTTTCATTTTTAATTCGTATGTTGTTTTAAAATTTTGCAACCAGATAGGAATCAGTAAGCCCGCTAAATTTCCTTACGCTTCATACACAGGACAAAATCTAATTTCTTTACTTGTCTTTTTAAAGTCGGTTTGTTACATAATTTGTAAGAGAGATTGCCACTTTCCCCCCTACAGTAATCAATATATATCATTTCCTCCATTACTATTTTTATAATGGCCAAAAACCTCCTGATAGCATAAGTTTACAATATTACCCTTATTTTCAACCAATCTTTTATTTATATTTATTATAAATTAAATAAATCACATGAATAGAAATTAAATAAAAAATTAAGTATTAAAAATTAGAAATATATATTTTGATCTGAGTAAAAAAATTAATAATAAATTTTTTTCTTGTACTTATTTATTTTGTGAAAATTTTCTTATAATAAATATATAAGAAAATTATTATAAAATGATAAAAAAATTATTATAAGAAAGCTTGAATGAAAAATAAAAATTTATTATAAGATAAATAATAAAATATTTTGCCTATATTTTTTATATTTAATTTTAAAATATTACAAAATATTTATTATAAAAAAAGTTCACAAAATAAATAATTACAAAAATAAATTATTATTAATTTTTTTCTCACATCAAAACATATATTTCTTATTTTTAATACTTAATTTTTTTATTTAGTTTCTATTCATGTAATTTATTTAATTTATAATAAATGTAAATAAAAGAGTAGTTAAAAATAAGAATAATATTGTAAACTTATACTGTCAGAATAATTTTTAACCATTATAAAAACAGTAAAAAGATAAATGTTATATGTTAACTACTGAGAAAGTGCCGATCTCCCTAATTTGTAAGGTAGCTTAGCCCCTTGATTTATATATAATAAAAAATGGGAATAAAGTTGAAGATGGATGGTCAATTTTAACACAAATTACGGAGATCTAGACAACTCTATGGTCCACAATTCCACATATAGAGAGACCAGACACGCATAATTATCAGCATCACACCGACTTCACTTTTGAGATACTTCATTACAGCCATCAGAGATCATCATCAAATGGTGCCCAGCCTCGTTGCCATCCACTAATGAAATGACGACCTATGAATTTAGTAGCACGGTCCATCAACATTGGTCACTCTTTCTGCCAACTCTAGTCTTAGCCGCAGTATTAATCACATCAGTTGTCACCGACACATGGTCATCCGATTTTATGAGATTTGTATAGCTCTTTTTCTAGTTCAAATCCTTAGTAGTTTATAAAATCTACACAGCCGAACCTAAGCATGACTTTAATGATCGTAAATGAGAAATTTATAATTTATTTATATTGGTACAATAATCATCATTTTTATGCATTTAAATTTTAAGGATGTTTCATCAAAGTCACACATATCAGGGTCTCGAAACCTCGACTACGAGAACAATTGTTGACGGCAACATAACAAAACTATATGTAATTGTGACTCAGTAGATTTAGACAAAATACGTCAAAATAAATGTTATCGTTGCCTATGCAGTCTGTACTGGGCAGTGAGAGTCGATTAGAGCAAAAGTGTGAACACAATCTGACGGTTAAGGTTTTGAGACAGATCAAACAAGTTAATTGAGGCCACAGCACATGGCTACTGTCAGTGACCATGAATATCTTACGTCTGTTTTGTCTCGACGTTAGAAAGAAAAAAGGGGTTAATTACTTTTATCCGTAAAAGTCTCTGGGTTTAATAATATATAGAGAGAGTGCCCAGAATCGGCAACACTGGTGGATAAGTGACAATGTTGTTTTGGAGAGCTTTGGTTGCTGGGTTTTTACTATTCACATGGGGCGGCTTGGGCGTGAGTGGTGTTACTAATAAATTGCCACCGTGTGAGTTCCCTGCAATTTACAATTTTGGGGACTCAAATTCGGATACTGGTGGCATTTCAGCTGCATTTGAGCCAATTCGAGCTCCACATGGAGAGGGGTTCTTTCACAAGCCAGCTGGTAGAGATTCTGATGGTCGTCTCATCATAGACTTCATTGGTAACAACTTCTATTTTTACTTTTATTTTTGTGATTTTTCAGTATTATCTTTGGAGAACATGAAACCCCCATTTACAATATTTCATTCATTTTGCAGCTGAGAGTGTGAAGTTGCCATACTTGAGTGCATATTTGAATTCACTGGGAACAAATTTTCGGCATGGTGCTAATTTTGCCACTGGAGGATCAACCATTGGAAAGCCTAATGAGACTATATACGAGTATGGAATTAGTCCTTTCTTTCTGGGTATGCAGATTACGCAATTTAACCAATTCAAAGCACGAACCAAAGAGCTGTACGATGAAGGTTGGTTTATTATTTGCTGTTTATGAAGATACTTGCCCATTATGATTTTGATCATTTGTTTGCATATTATATAACACGCTTTGTGAAATGTGATGCTCAGCCAAGATTGCCTCGGATACAGACAAGCTGCCGAGACAGGAGGACTTTGCCAAGGCTCTTTACACGTTTGATATTGGACAAAATGATCTTTCTGTTGGATTTAGAAAGATGAGTTTTGATCAACTTCGTGCAGCAATACCCGACATTGTTAATCAGTTAGCTTCAGCTGTTCAAGTAAGTTGGCATCTTTCTAAGCTAACAAAATTTTGACTTGATCATAGTTTTGTCAGTTAGATAAGTAAAATTGATACTTATAGACTTATGAAGAAGAAACACAACTGTCAAGTCTTCGGAGCTTAGTTTAGCTTTCCCTTTCAGAAACTGTCTCACTGAGCATTTCATCAAACAGATTATATTTTCATCAAACACTCAATTTCTTCAATACTGTCTTGCATAGAACAACTGTCACGAGCCTTGTTTATTTCACTTTCAGAATATATATCATCAAGTAAGTTGGCATCTTTAATTGCCCTCGCCTAAGCTAACAAATTTTTTACTTGATCATACTCGTTCAGTCAATTTAAGTAAAATTGACACTTATGAAGAACAAACAAGTAAAATTGATGCTTATGAAGAAGAAACACAACTGTCAACTCTTCTGAACTGAGTAGTTCAGCTTCCCCTTCCAAAAACAGTCTCACGAGCATTTCATCAAACAGTTTGGATTTTCATCAAAAACTTGAGTTCTTCAATAGTGTCTTGCATAGAACAACTGTCATGAGCCAACTTGTGTAATTCAATTTCAGAATATATATCAACAAGGAGGCAGGGCATTTTGGATACACAATACAGGGCCTATTGGTTGCTTGCCAACCAATTTTTTCTACAATCATAACCCACCACCAGGCTTTCTTGATGAGCATGGCTGCGTCAAGGATCAAAATAACATGGCTGTGGAGTTCAACAGGCAGCTTAAAGAAAGAGTTATCAAATTAAGGACAGAGCTCCCAGAGGCTGCAATTACGTATGTGGATGTTTATGCCACAAAGTATGAATTGATCAGCAATGCAAAAACTTTAGGTAATCATTTCATTCTTAATTGTAATTGCCACTCACTTATCTGTCTAAGGTCACAATGACATGTCACTATATGTTGGTGGGTGCTTTTGTTTAAGAATGACAGTGCAAATTTCATATTTTGTTGTAAAAATCCTCCTTTACTGTCCCTGCAGTGTACTTATGCTAAAATGTAGCATTCAAGCTTTTACTGTTGCAGTGCTATTACCAAAATCACGATTCTTGTGTGGATGATCAAATATATGTTTTTGATTTACTTTATACAGGTTATGCTGATCCATTTAAGGTCTGCTGTGGGTATCATGAGAACTATGACCATGTGTGGTGTGGAAACAAGGCAACAATCAACAAAACTGAAGTGTATGGGGCTTCTTGTGAAGACCCTTCAAAATCTATTAGCTGGGATGGTGTACACTATACGCAGGCTGTGAATCAGTGGGTTGCTAATCATACTCTTTATGGTTCACTGACAGACCCGCCAATTCCAATCACCCAAGCGTGTCATAGGCAGTGAGGGTATTTGTCAGTCATACATGGTCGATAGAGATTTTTGGGGAGTTCATAGTGAAAATTTCAAGTATTTTTGGTACAAGAGAGCAGCGGATCAGTAAGTTTTCTCTATATGATTCAGGAGTATGGTTTTGTGGAATTGATCTTATGGTTTATAATTGAACGACCTCAAGAATTTGATCTTTCTTATGTTTAAGCCAGAACCTTTCGTGTGTTTGCTATTTCTCTAATAATAATTTCCAACTCATTTCTCATCAGCCATCCACACTTTTTCAAATATACCTCTGTTTGCCACTTTTGCAGGTTATGTGTTGGATTGGCATTATAGGAATTTTTCAAGAGGATCCGATATCAAAAACATTTTCAAAACTATTTATTTCTTGATAAATTCGAAACTGTTTTCACATTACCTAAACCGAACGGGTTCTGAGATTTTTATAAAATAAAATACTAATCAGAAAATTATGAAATTAAAACTGAGAGTATTAGACATATATTAACTTCCATATAAAATTTCATAATTTTTTGAGTTCATGTGGTGGTACCAATAATCTTGTGAATCCGATCGCAAAGCTAGAATCGCCGTTTTTCAGTTCAGTGGTTTCCATTTCGAAAATAGATATAAAATTGAAAACGAAGTCGAATTTAATGAAATAAAATTTATTCAAGAAGCACTATATGTCTAGTTTCCAGAAATATAAATTTCATAAGAAAACTCGTTCAGAAAATATATGTTTAAATTCGAGATACTCATGCTATCCAGAATTATCATGTGCGTTTAATACGTACAAGATTGATTAACTAAACTCATAATAAATCAAAAGCCTAAAAAAAGCCTAAATTATGCAATATAAACCATAGATAGAGTGATTGGAAATCTGTTGAGAATAGGAAGAATAAACTTACCAATCGCTTTGATTCTCTCCTAAACAAAGGTTTGAATCCTAGGGTTTGGGTAAGAGTATTATGAGTAGCAGAGAAGAAGAAGAAACGTCGTGGATTTAGGGTTATGGAAGGGGACAAATATGAATTTATAAAGAGTCTTAAGTAAACCTATTGAATTTGGAAAAATAATCATTTTTCAAAATTATCTCATAAATAACCCTTATTTATAATTTAATATCCCTTTTTGATAAGGGTTATAGGCCACGCATGATTCCTAATGAAAGCTCAATTTTCATAATTTAATGTTATGGAAATTTGTGGCGTTACATTGATGTTGGCTAATGCAATGTTAATTGAGAATAATAATTTACCTTGTAGATAAATGAGGAAATTTGCTTCATTGGATCGCCGACAACAGTTAAATCCCCTTGAGTCTATACATAGAGGGCACGCACATGACTATTATGCCCACTTTCGAATTCCAAGTAATGGCACCATCATCCTGGAGCATCTGAGAGTACAAATGGATCTTTACTATTGATTGAGGCCAACAATTTACCATTGAAGGCATTCAATGAGTACACAGCTCCGGTGGTTACCTTCTGTGCCACTAACAGTGAAAACCAACATCCTTCCCTGCAGTTGTTAATAGATAAAAGACAAGAAAACCCAAATGAGAAATAAGTAATATCAACCATCTCAAATTCTCGTATAGAAGAAAAGGGAAATGCATTTTTACCTTGGTTGGCTCCTTTTCCCTTAGTACATATGCAGTCCCGATGCAGTAATAAATATTACTATCACCAGTGGAAGGAACAAAAAGTAAAGGAGCTACCATTCTCAAGCTCATGAAGCTCATGAACTGATGTGGACTCAAATGTTTGGTCATTTAACAATTGAATAACTTGCATGGCAGTTTCTCAAGATGTTGATATAATGGCAAAAGTCTGAGACTCTCTCTGATGGCAGATACAGCAAGCACGGTTCTCAAGTGGCTTGAAGGAGATGCAAGTCTTATCATGAACTGTGCCAATAATAGTCACATCTTCCTTTGCAATTGCTAGCCTATAGGTCCAAAGAACAATAGATTAATGCCATATAATGATTTATTTTAACTCCCATTCAATAAATGAAGAACTAAAGGATGGATACCTGTATGGTATGGAAAAGAAGAAGGGCCAAAAGTTCTGGTATGACCAGCTTCCAAATTTCCTTTTATGTCAAGCTTATTGTAAGTGCAATACACCACAGTTGACATGTTTGATGCAGCAATTACACATTTATCTTTTTTTGGTGAAGAGAGTATAGAGTGTTACTGGCTTGCTTCCAAGGGACTTCCTTACTGCATCCATCATCTCACTCATTTTCACATTCAATTGAAAACTTATAAGCTAAGCATTTCTAAGTCCACAGCACAGGTAACATATCTGTGAAGGAACCAACAGACTTATCAGAATAAAATATAGAAAAACCCAAAATATAAATTGAAAGCTCTAGCAAAGTATACCCCTTGCAAGTCACACATAAGAACACAATTAATGGCTGCTGTCCAGTCCCCAGTTCCCAAATTCTGCTCACTGATGGGAGCCAGTTCAGGAAGTGATAATTACATAACACTTCCATTCCACAATCCAACTGCTGCTCCGTGACAATAATCGGGATATTCACCAGTTGGACTAACGTCAAGGCATGAGATATGATTAGCCAGCTTTGTTTGCACCTTTTCTGTCAAGGTTCCATCACCAAATTCTAAATAATATAAATACCCATCCCCAGTTGCCAGTAAAACCTGTCATAAAAGCAGCTATCGTTTTATCGGCAATTAAAATTAAAATATGTCAAATTGGAAGTTAACGCCGAACATATCCACAAATGCACCTATTGCATTTTTTGTCTTCAGCAGTCAGAGAGTACCAAAAGAATATATCCATTTAATTTATGGGGTTGACTTGAACAACGAGATGTTCCAGTAAACATATCAGATAATGTTTTGGTGGAGAATTACTCACACTTTCCATTGATAATGATCCAATATAAAATACAGGCCTTGGATGAAAACAGAAAATCTAAAGTTCCTAAAATTACTGTGAAAACTACATAAAATCCCAAGGATATGAGTATAAATCAAATGCAACAAAAGTACAAAAACATTCAAACTAAGAGATAAAAAAACAAAGTGATGTTGAGATAACAAACTTGATACAACATATGTTGTCTATTGTCAACTCGTAATCTGCCAGTAGAGTTCAACATAAAAAGAAAGCTGAATATATCCACAAATCACCATTTGAGCTTTCTAAGAGAGCTTAGGCAACTTATGATTTCAAAGTTCCTCTGAAATAGAGATAGAAAGTTTTCCAAACAGAATCCCAGTCATGCAGTACATTTTATCATCATTCTCTTAATAATAAAAGTTCCAAGGATATGACATATGACAGAAGAATACCATTCTGTATTGATTACTTTCCCAAACAAAAGATCATCGACATTCAAATGTCATATTTCCTAACTTGCTCAACATGATTCAGTGCCGATTATGAACAAATTATCATTTTTTATGCTGAATTTATCGTGTGATATACTTTATATCACATTGAAAATGGATGAACTATGAATTTTGCAAAATTACAATGATTTGACATGAAACAACTAATGGATGTGATAAATTTGGATTGATCATTTGTTTCTTGATACTAAAGTGTTTGATGTAGTAGCTTGCAAAGTGGAGGACAAGAAGCTCGAGAATTTACTTGTAGCAAACTTGGAAATGCAACAATAAAGAATGGAGAATAACAGGCAAACACAATGCGCTTACAAGCGAACCAAAAAGGAAAATTGTGATAGACAACTAAAAGCCTAACAGAGAGAACAACCAATTTCTTTTCTAGACAGGCAATATTTTATTTATTGGTAATCCCAGAAGATTTTTTATTGAATAGTGTAGGAAGTAAACCTGAGAAGCATTTCTGCTTGCAACATTTATTGAATACTAGAATGGAGCTTTCCAATCATTTTGCAGCTTCCAAGAGGTAGAACTGACAAATCTTATAGAGCTTGAGGTAACCTGCCATCGTAGTTTGATCAGCCAGTGCATTTGAATAAGATACTTGTTATCATCTATTAGAACAAAATGTATGCCTATTACATAACTATATAACTCATTTCTCACAAAGCAAGTCGAAATACCAGCAATGAAACAGGCAAATGAAACCATATGTGTGTTTCAAAGGAATGACTTTGTAGCAACAATAATTGCATTTTTTTTTTCTCTTTCCCTGAATGGCAATATGATAAACATTAACAGAATAGTAACAAAATAACACTGACAGAAACAATAGTAGAGTCGAAGTAACAAATGATAAATGATATAATTGTAGTGAAAAAGACGCATACTTCTACAAATTTCCATGCTCATCAACTAGAGAAGATTAGAACTGCTTTAACATATATATTACCAGATTTGTAGCATGGCTGCAACATCAATAATCTCCACCCAAATTCCAAAAAAAAGAAAAAAAAAATCTTCTGATCAGCACTGCCACCACCTATATCACTATATAATCACTACCAGGATACAATTGTCATGATCATTATTATCATCTATAAAAATAACTAAAGCCACATTCACATTCACTATTGTCACTACCATTTATTTATTTTTATTTACCATTCATTTTAAACATTAATAATGCAGCTCACAGAAGTTTCAGTTTTTCAATTCATTTTTACCAACTGAAAAAGTCTCGTTATTAACAGCTATTTCTCATAAAAGACCGTATAATCATAGTTACAACAGAATTGAACACTCATGCCCATAATCACATAAGGAAATCATAGAGAGAAAAATCTCTGGCTATATGGTAAACATGTCTAAACTCAAATAAATTCACGTTGTTCAAGTCAATTTACAAGGAAGAATATAAGGATTTGAATATATACAGAAAAATAAAAAATAAAAAAAGAACAGAAACATACTTGTAGAAATTGATCATGAGTAGCATTCTGGCAAAACAAAGTTGATTCTGCAGAACAAAAGCGCTCTATTTCAGTTTGGCATAGCTCAACTTCATTAGTCATCGTAACCACTATTGATGATTTGACAAAACTAATCACCAGGATACTATTAAATGCATTGTAAGTGGAAAACCTTATTGGCCACAAGCCTTTAATACCATTCCATTTAGTTGATGCAAAAAATGATCCATACATTTTCAGTTATTTCTATCTTATTGGGACATATGCAAAGAGAATAGAACCAAAACCACATACCATAAACAACCCATCATATAACTGCATCCCTGTCAATCCATAGTCAGGATCAATAAATCTGCAAAAACAGAGTAAAGAGAATTTCAAAGAAAAAGAGTTAGCAGGATGACCTTTATCAAAATTCTGAAGTCCATAGACAAATGAGAACATTTAATCTGTTTGCAGAAAGGAAAATTTCAGCGCAGCATACTTAGGTCATGTTTGGAATTGAGGTATAGTAGCTTAAAATGTACAATTGCTGTGAAAAAAAAGATATAATTATAAAATAAAAATTAATAGTATGTAATAAATAAAATTTTTAAATAACAATTTTGACAAAATTATTAAAGATATAATAAAATTTTCATTATATAAGTGAAAAATCATATCAATATATTTTCTAAGCTACAACAGCTAATACTTACTAAATACTTTAGTACTGTAACTTCTAAATTACAGCTGCCTAACGTCAATTACAAACATGGTTTTAGAACCACCACGAGAAATCATGGTGAGATTTATTACAAGACAATTGTCGGCAAGATAAACTGCATGATCAAAGACATCCCACGTTGCTCTGCGCAACAACTGAATAACTTATATTCAGCTATTGCTAGAGAAGTATCCGGATATGCAATCTTTTTATTTAATGAGAAACAACCAAATAAAAATAAGCTACTGACTAAGACTTGGTAAAAAAAATGTAAATCTGATACTAATCTCAGAATTGTTAGCATCCCATTGAATAATGCAGAATTTGTGCTTTTCTAGTGCAATGAATATAAATCCTGTGTTTCCTCCTCATACGAACAAGAAACGATATGAAAAGAAAAACACTATCTATTTACCATGTAAGCATAAATCTTCTCCTTCTTCCTTTTTTTCTTTTTTTCCCCTCAATTTCAAGTAACAGCAGAAGAAACTTTAAACATTTAAAAAATTATCACACACATGCAGATGAAAAATATCAAGCTTGCAATTCTTCCATGCGCATCCAACAAAAGCTGCACAGTAATTCATCGCTTACTTCGGATGCTTTAGATATCACTTCTAATCAGAAAACAAAACATCTTATCTTTTATTACAAAAAAAAAATAAATCATAAAGTTAGGTAAAGGCTGAAGAATAATCATAAAAGTAAGTAACCGTGTAGAAAATAGAAATTTCACGAAATTTTTTATTCTGCATGCATGGTGACTCACTAAGGCAATGCAAACAAAATCTGTATTACAGCCTAGTCTATCTCATTCTTTAACTTATCCGAAACTACTTGCATCAGTACAAGTAGACCTCCTTGTTTGTGATTTTTAGAATGATGAGTAAAAGAACTTGACTAGCTAAAACGTATGAATAAGTCTCTACTAGTAGTGGAATACTATCTCTATCCCAAGCTGTAGTGTCAATTAAAGTAGAAATCAGGCCCTTAGTCATAAAATGAACACACTCAAGCCAGGCTTCATTCAGAGTGTATGAGATTGTACAACTATACAGGGAAATAGCCCTTTCAAAAGCCGATAATATATCAAGCAGGAAAAATAATGTAAAGTACCTGTAGATCGTCGTTAGTAACCAAATATATATATATATATATATATTGATATGCGTGCATTTCCTGAAAGAAGGTGGAATTATAAATTAAAAAAATGCATGCATACAAACGATTAGCATAACCCAAAACCAACGCAACACAACGCGCCACTCTATTGGATTAATGTGCCATGCATGACTTTTAATCAAGTTGTATTGAGAAATAAAATCACTAGCAGACATTAATTGGCAAGTAAAAAATTGGGTCCCATCCCAACAATGAATTACATTACCCATACCCAACAACAATCAGAGTTTGATCCAAAGGACTAGTGAAGTTGTCCACGAGAGAATTTGTGACAGCCGTTGGTATCATATATTTGTGCATTACTTTCTGTTATGCTATCTGTTATCATGATTTGCATATGCCACCAGCAATCACAAGTACTAATTGTCAACATTATATTGTCTCCAATAAATAACTTGATTGCATAAATCAAGTACTTGATTACTAGCGTAATCTTGGGGCTAGCTGTATACTTATTGTAAAATACTCAAATTATTGGGATTGATTATTCTACTTACCTTGTACAGAATTATTTTACAACTATAAGAACCGGTATGTCTCAACAAATGGAGAGAATCATTTTTTCCAAAAATTGTTTGTCTTTTTTGTTCTCTATTACTTGATATGGTATCAAAGCCATGCATGTATAAGAGAAAATCTCGAAATTTCTTATAACATCATAGCAAATTTTTGTGTTGTTCGCGGATATCAACTTTCATTCGTGGAAATTGAGATCTTATTGTTGCAATCTTGATTGAGAGTTTGAATCGTGTCAGTGGGACATCTTGGGTAAGTAAACATTTTTTTTATTCTAGTGTTTAAAAGTCACAATCAGAAACCTTGGCTATCAAATTAGATGGGAAAAACTATTTCTCTTGGGAATTTCAATTTCGCATGTTTGTGAAAGGAAAAGACTTGTGGGGTTATGTTGATGGATCTGATTCTAGGCCCCAAGAAGAAACTGATAGTGTGAAAATAAAGGAATGGGATTCAAATGATGCTAAAATAATTAGTTGGATCTTGAGCTCTGTTGATGCTCGTATTGTTGTTAGTTTGAGGCCTTTTCGTTGTTCTAAGGATATGTGGAATTATTTAAAAAAAATTTATAATCAAGAAAACTCTGCTAGACGTTTTCAACTTGAATTAGAGTTATCTGAATATAGTCAAGAAAACTTGTCAATACAAGATTATTATTTTGGTTTTTTAAATCTATGGGCTGAATACCAAGAATTGGTTTATACTACTGCTTCACAAGAGGGGTTGTCTACTTTGCAACAAGTGCATGAAGTGTCTAAACGAGATCAGTTTCTATGAAATTTAGGCGATTTTGAACCTATTCGTGCCAATCTAATGTTCAGAATTCCTTCTCCATCTTTGGATATATGTCTTGCTGAACTCCTTCGTGAAGAACAACGATGTATAACTCAATCTGTTCTTGAAGTAAAGAATAATCAGGTATCTAATCCAATGGAGGTGGCATTTGCAACGCAAGCACATGCAAGGGACATGTGCAAAGTGCAATGCTATAGTTGCAAAGAATTTGGACATATAGCCAAGCAATGCAAAAAGAAAATTTGTAACTATTGCAAGAAACCTGGACATGTGATTGATGAATGTCGACGACGGCCTCAAAATAAAAGTCCTCAAGCCTTGCAAACTACTAGCTCAAATTCACATTCAGAACCTAGTTCCACAAGCCTTACTCCTGAAGTGGTACAACAGATGATTTTTTCAGCATTATCAGCTCTTGGTGTTTCAGGTAAAAATGCTTCTTCATCTCATTGTTACATTGATTCTGGTGCTTCCAACCATATGACACCTTCATCCGCATCTCTTGTCAATGTGAAACCATCCTTGGGAAATTTAGAAATTCAAACAGCAAATGGAGAAAGTGTTCCTGTTAAATCAATTGGTGATATTCCACATACTTTGCCTTTAACTAATGTATTTCATGTGCCTTGTTAACTTCGACTCTTATTTCTGTTGGGCAATTGGTTGAAGATAATTCTACAGTCTTTTTTTTCAAAATCTGGTTGTATTATACAGGATCAAGAAACGGGGAAAGTGATCGGGAAGGGACCTAAATGTGGAAGACCGTTTACTTTAAGCTTGCCTGGCTATCTCAAGAATAAAGCCTTGTTCTCTTCACATTATTCTACTTTCATTTCTCTTTTTCAATTGTTGCATAAATGTTTGGGTCATCCAAATACCAAAACTTTGTTATCGTTGATAAAAAGTCGATTGATTTCTAATAAAGATTTTGTTAATTCTTCAGATGTGGTATTTAATTGTGATAGCTGTAAACTTGGTAAAAGTAAAACACTACCTTTTCCAGTACATCAAAATAATGTAAAAAGTTGTTTTGATTTTATTCATGCAAATGTTTGGGGACCATCTCCTTTTCCTTCTCATTATCGTAAGAAATATTTTGTTTCCTTCATTGATGACTATAGCCGTCACACATGGATTTATTTTTTACATAATAAATCTGATGTATTTGATGCCTTTAAACGTTTTCTTGCATATACAAAAAATTAATTTTCCACTTCTATCAAAATCTTAAGATCTGATTCTATAGGGGAATACATGTCTAATGATTTTCAAAATTTTCTTCAAATGAAGGAATAATATCTCAAAAAACTTGCACATACACTCCTCAGCAAAATGGAATAACTGAAAGAAAAAATCGACATCTCTTGGATGTTACTCATGCTTTGCTTCTTGTTGCATCTGTACCTTCTCATTTTTGGGTGGAAGCCTTGTCTACAGTTGTACACTTGATTAATTGTATGCCATCATTTAACCTTTATAATGAGTCTCCATATTTCCATTTGCATAATAAACATCCTGATTACACTCAATTACGTGTTTTTGGTTGTCTTTGTTATTGTCATCTTCCTGCATTAGATAGAAATAAATTGACTGCACAATCTGCAAGATGTGCATTTCTTGGGTATGCATCTGATCACAAAGGTTTCCTTTGTTATGATCCCAAAGCTCGTTGTACTCGCATATCTCAGAATGTTATTTTTGTTGAAAATATTTATTTTTTTCAAAATACCCATGTCACTACTTCTTTATCTCCATGTTCTAATCTTCATGACTTTGATAGTGATATTCCTAACAAGGCAAGGTTTAGTCTTGGGATAGAAACTGAGCAACGAGACAAAACTAACAGTGAAGAAACAGAGGGTCCTCAGCGAGAATCTTCCTTATCTCTTGATCCAAGCCCTGAAACACATGAGTCAAACACAATATCCGCTGCACCTCCATTACGAAGATCTAGTAGACAAATCAAACCACATGACCGCTTGTCTCTTATGGCCACATTGTCACCTATGAGTATTCCAAACTCTTATTCCCAAGCCAAACAATATTGACATTGGCAGGTTGCAATGGATGAAGAGCTAAAAGCGTTAAAAAGAAATCATACATGGGATATTGTCTCTTGTCCCGGTGGTTGTACACCAATCGGGTGCAAATGGGTTTACTCTATCAAACAAAAAGCTGATGGTTCTTTGGTTACTCTTGGGAATTGGCAAGAATATGGTGTAAACTGTCATGAGACTTTTGCTCTAGTGGCCAAAATGACCACAGTTCGCACTTTGTTAACGATTGCGGGTTCACAAGCATGGCCTCTTTTTCAAATGGATGTAAAAAATACATTCTTGCATGGAGATCTACAAGAAGAAGTCTACATGAAGCTTCCGCCTGGAGTAAGTTCTAATTCAAAAGCTCAAGTATGTCGTCTACGACGTTCTCTTTATGGGCTTAAACAAGCACCACGTTCATGGTTTATAAAGTTTGGTCAAATACTGCATCAGTTGGGTTTTCAGCAGAGCTCTAATGATCCTTCTATGTTTATTCGACGTTCAGCTGCTGGTATCATTATTCTTCTTATTTATGTAGATGATAGGGTAATTTTTAAAAACCTCCCCTGAGGTTTGGGCTTGTTGCAAGTAGATGGCGAGAATTGATTTATTTGTAAAAAACCCCATACCGTCAGTTAAGTTTAACATTGACCGTTAGTTGACCATGCAAAGACAATATTACCCTTAACAATAGTTTGTAAACGAAAATAACTAAAAAAAAACCAAAATTATTGGTGCAAAAAGCACAAACCCTATTTTTTGATAATTTTATCCTTGTCAATTCTAAAAATTTACAATATCATAGGTAAAGATTATGACTATTTCATTTTTAAATTTTTAATTTTATCTTTCTTGTAGGAATTTTAAGGAAATATCAATAATTTAAAGAGGATTTTTTAATTTTTTAATTTTAACTTTTTTATAAAAACTTTAAGAAAATATCAATAATTTAAAAAGTGTAAAATAGCTAATAATTTTGGTTTTTTTTTTAGTTATTTTCGTTTATAAACTATTGTTAAGGGTAATATTGTCTTTGCACGGTCAACTAACGGTCAATGTTAAACTTAACTGACGGTAGGGGATTTTTTACAAATAAATCAATTCTCGCCATCTACTTGCAACAAGTCCAAACCTCAGGGGAGGTTTTTAAAAATTACCCGTAGATGATATAATTATTACGGGGACTAACACATCTGGTATCCAGCAATTTAAGGAGTCTTTGCATTCATATTTTCAAATGAAAGATCTTGGCAATCTCACTTATTTTCTCGGCCTTGAGGTACATCGTTCAAGTGAAGGCATCTACATCCATCAGTATAAATACACAAAAGATTTAATTGCTTTGGCAAGACTTGAAGATTCAACGGTCATAAACACTCAACTTGAGATCAATGTGAAATATTTGAAAGATGATGGCGACTTGCTTTCTGCTCCTACACTATATTGGAAACTAGTCGGGAGTTTGATTTATTTGACGATTACCCGACCAGACATCTCTTATGCAGTGAACTTAATGAGCTAATTTATGCATGAACCTCGACATTTACATCTTTCAGCAGTTAAAAGAATAATCTGTTATTTGCTTGGGACTCCTAATCGTGGACTATTTTACAAGGCTAGCCCCCCTCTTGTTTTCAAAGCTTATAGTGATGCTGATTGGGTTGGGTGTTCAGCCTCTCGTCGATCAACTACAGGTTGGTTTATGCATCTTGGTGATGGTCTTGTCTCTTGGAAATGCAAAAAACAAGAAAGGGTGTCTAAATCCTCTACTGAAGCAGAGTATAGAGCTATGTCGGGTGCTTGTTCTGAAATCGTATGGCTACGACGACTTGTATCTGAATTAGGTTTTCCTCAAGCGTCTCCAATGCTATTGCATGCTGATAACAAGAGTGCCATACAAATTACTGAAAACCTTGTGTTTCATGAAAGAACTAAACATATTGAGGTTGACTGCCACTATATTCGAGATGCTTATGCTGATGGTACCATTCAATTACCTCATGTGTCCACAACATTTCAAATTGCAGATATATTTATAAAGTCCTTGACCAAGATACGGCATCAGTTCTTGGTTGGCAAATTGAAGCTTGTTGATTCACCAGCATCAATTTGAGGGAGGCTGTCAACATTATATTGTCTCCAATAAATAACTTGATTGCATAAATCAAGCACTTGATTAGTAGCGTAATCTTGGGACTAGCTGTATACTTATTGTAAAATACCTAAATTATTGGGATTGATTATTCTATTTACCTTGTATAGAATTATTTTACAACTATAAGAACTGGTATGTCTCAACAAATGGAGAGAACCTTTTTTCCAAAAATTATTTGTCTTTTTTGTTCTCTATTACTTGATATTAATATTGGTGTGTCTTATTTTTTTCTTGGCCCTCCAGACAATGGTTTTGATGTTATTTAAACGATGCCTAAAAGATTAATTTTCTAGATATTAAGAACGCCACTGGCATAAAAGAAAAGGAGCTAGGGATGACTCTATAGTCTCCTGCATGTGATAAAGTACGCCTCTTGCAAAAGATAAGTGCTTGTTGCTGGAGTTGCACATTAGTTTTTTTGGTCTGAAACAAATAGTATTTGTTTTGTTTTCATTATTTTCATTTGAAATGTCTTTTTTTTTTTAATTTTACAGTTGCAAAAAGGAAGGGAAATGGATGATGATGATTTGTTTCAGTTTAATGAAGAATTTACTGCTCCTCATTGTCGTACTAATGTAAGTGCTTCTTTCATGCAGCGCAATTGGGATATACTTTCACACTAGATTGCTTGATTTGCCACTAAAGATGAACTTAACTCTCGTGTTTTGTTTGGTTTGCAGGTAAATGCAATACAGATGAAGGAAACGGTGATGAGAAAATTACCGCCAAGAAAGTATTTCAAGACAATAGATATCAGCTTCTTCGTTTTGATAAACCATTATTTCAGTAGTATCACTGATGTTTAATGAGGCTGCGAGCTTGCCATGTCCTTCAAGAGGCAATTCTGAGATGGTAGAATCATTTAGCCCGACTTGAGTGTGGCATCAGTTTTTTGGATTTATGTTGCTTGTAAGTTTAGGGATATATAGATTGGGAATGGTCTTTTTATAGAATGTTGATGTCTTACAAAGGGCTTACTTTTCATATCAATATCAATATATTTTCGATTTTTCATTAGTAAAAGTAAATAGGAAGCAAGAGAATTTGGAATGAGATGCTGAGAGGAAGAAAACCTAAACTGTTATTACAAACTAAAATAATATGTTCTCTCGCAAAACTTGACTGTCCGCAAAACAGTATCTGTTGGTGGCACCCAACAACATGGATCATATTAAATATAGAAAGTTTAGAATAATACCTTTTTTTTTCAAACTCACTGGAGCCTAGTTGACGAATATATCATCAACTGAAAAACTAAAAAATCATCAACAAATATCTTCATCAAACAAACCAGTGAATCTCCATATCTTGAGCCAATAACAATAGTAGTTTCCCCATGAAAATCACTTCTGAGGTTAGTAATATCCCCGACAGGTCGGATCTAAGTTTTGCACATAATTTAGTCAGGGCACGACATCTGATAGTGAGTGTGACACAAAAGGCCAAGTGATCTCTTACCCTCTAATTTTATCATGCTTCATCTTCAGCAAGTGAAGAAAACCCATTTGCATCACCGTGTAAATATTCAGAAACTTAACTATCAGCTCTTCCACATGTTATGGTAGCCGATGCATATCAAAATGATAAAGAAAATAAGTCAAAGTTATTCATAAGCAATTACAACTAGCAATGTTCATTTTTTCATTACATAAATGAAAGCCAAATCCCTTGCTCCCCTGATGAAAGTGGGTTATGACCTCTTTAATCAGTTGTCCATAAACCAAACTGTCAAAAAGAACAAGTACTCTGACCGCAATAGCACTGTAATAAACAACTATGGATGCTCCCATTACAAGGACACTGCGAGAGGTTTGAGTACTGGTGCAAGAAACTCAGCATGTTCCAAACTGCAATAGGACCGGGGGGCTTTAACAAATTTTTCTCATTCAAATCAATCTCATTCGTCTTCTGGTCTTCGTATGCCGGGAATATAAGTTATCCTGCAATAATGAAGATATAATTAGTACAAGATAAACTATTTTGTCAAATTTATCTATATTTCTACACGATCTTTTTACATAATTATATATTATTCAAGACTTTATTGCATCATTCAGTAAAACAGTAGCCATTATTTACAATCCTTCTTTCACATTTATCTTCAGTGGGCAAAACACCATCCAGAGTACTTATATGTCGTAAAATATTCAATGAGGATACGTGCCAACACTTTTGACCCAGGCAATTACACAGTGGTCACTAGTATATCATTTTTAATTGGTCTAAATTACCATGTAAACTTCTAGGCGAGAAGTTTGTTAACCTTGTCGTTGAGGTGGCGGAGTTGTTCCTTGTTGAAGATTCTCAATCCGTTAATGAACTTGCACATTTTTTGTTGGAGTAAATGAATAGTCAGGTTCCGCCAATGGTGGGCCTCGTTGACATCGTGGCACTCTAACGTTGACTCGAGAGGCCGTATTCTGGAACGATTTTTTCTTTCTCCGGGTTTTAGCTCCAAGAATCGAGCATATACGGTCTCTTCCTCTTTGAAAATCTTCAACTTCTCTCTCATTAATTGTGTTTCTGCTTCATTTACCCAATCATACGCTCCCTCTTCAAAATTCATCAGATCCACCCCATTATCTACTTCCTCTTCCAAATTCAAATTCTTCAACTTCTCCCTCACTGATTGTGTCTCTGCTTCTTGATTCACCCAATCACCCGCTGTCTCTTCCAAATTCAAATTCTCTGTCGTTGATTGTGCTTCTGCTTCTCGATTAGCCAGTCTATTTCTCCCAATCGACAAAACTTTAATTTTTGTCTTTTCGTTATTTGTTTTGTTTTTATTTTTTTAAAAGGAAATTTACCATTGTATACCTGTTTGTTTTGCGTTTATAAAAAATACATAAACACTTTTTTTTTCAGTGTGCCACCTGAAGTTACCCTTTTGCTTCACTCTTCTACTTCCATCTGGTTTTCGTTGAAACATTGATGACGTTAAAGGGGCAAAATTGGTATTTCGTTTGAATACTTAAAACTACACCATATTGCTATATTTTCTTAAAGAGTAAAATGATGTCGTTTAGCCCAATGGAAAAAAAAAAACTGACGTCATTTAACTCAATTGATACATATGAATTTTCTAAGTCCAGCAAGTAACAAACATTACTTTCCTGCCATTCCCGGCATCCACCTTCGTGTTTGACTCGTTGCTTGAAAAAGCTTAAATCCAGCCAGTTACTCTCCAATTTCCATATATTTTCATCAAAGAAATAAGCTTGAATTTTGTTCATTCAAATATTCAGAGGTGTTAGAAGGTTGGACATTTCGATTATGAGGTTTCAGCCAAATTTCAAGTGAGTTTCGTTGAATTTGTTTGCTATTAAGTCTCAATGTTTTGTTAATTATTGTTAATCGGTGATTGTTGTTAATCATTATCGTTGGAAACCTTAGAATTTTTATTAAGTTGGTTTGCCAATAATTTTTTAGGGTAATGATAAATTGGTGAGCGATAGGTTATTTTAGGGATGTTGGGGTTTACTGGTCGTAGTTTCACAAAACCAAAAGAACATTTACTGTAATGCATGTATTTTATAATCGCTGAATCTGCTAAATTGTTTTCGATGTTTAGGATGACACAACTGGAGTTAATGATATTCTTCAAAGATAAGAAGCAGAATTTTAGGTTGCTTGGACCTGATTGTATTATTGCCAAAATAAAAGATGTTGCATTGACGATTATGAGTGCATACAGATTAGGCTCAAGCTCACATATTCTGTTAAATGTTACAAACCTAGAGAATAAGCTTAAGATTGTGCTAGATTCAAACTTTAGGTTGGAGTGTTTGGTCGCACTACATAAGCGTTTGGGTGCTCGTGTAATTGAAGTTTGACGTTGTACTAGTTCTTTACCCTCCGTTCAAAGATGCTCCTTTGTTTCAGGCCTTGTTGACTAACTTAGGAGTTGTATTATTTGATGGGCTTATTACTCAACTAAATGACTCGATTGAGGGATATGCTTCTGTTGAGGAAAATGCTGGTGTTGGGGGGCATGCTGTTGTGGGGATACATGCTGCTGTTGAGAAAAATATTCTTGTTGGGGATGATGAATCTGATGAGGATGCATTGCTATCTGATTGTTCAGACAGAAGGCTTAGCAATGATGATGATCTTGATGTGAACTTTATGCAAGCTAATCTTGATAGAGTTGTTGATGGAGTTACTGATGGAGCTGCAGAACCTACTATTGTTTATGCAAATAGTGAGGATAATGAGGGCAGTGGGGGTAGTGAAAGACTTAAAGGCAGCCACTTGGAAGCTGATTCAGATGATAATTTATCTAATGTTGATAAAGAGATAAAAAAAAGTGATTAACTCTTCTGATGATGACATTGAGCTTGGCACTACCCAATTGACTAATCATCTAGAGGAACATGAGTACAAAGTGGGTGCTGATAGGAAACATAGGCTAAAAGTAGGGCATGTGTTGAAAGATGTAGTTCATTTTAAAGAGATATTAAATGAGGTGAGGGTTAGGAAAAGGTTCGCTATTAAAACAATATATAGTGAGCCGAGAAGATTTGTGGCTACTTGTAAACAAGCTGGCTGTCCATGGTATTTGGTTGGTGCAAAAATGAATGGCATAAGTGGTTTTATATTGTGAGAGTACATAAAAAAGCATAACTGCAGACTTACTAATAAAACAGTAAAAGTAACTTTGACGTGGGTTGCTAGTAAAATAAAGAATCAAATTACGGTTGATCCCAATGTGAAGATCGATATCTTAAAGAATTATATACAAGATACTTTTGGGTTGAAAATTGGAAAGATGACATTGTATAGGGCTAGAGTGAAGGCAAGACTTGAGGTATTTGGGGATCATTCCAAGGGATATCAAAAATTGTTTCAGTATGTTGTAGCTATTCAGAAAGCTGATCCAAGTGCAATTTGCAAAGTGTTGTATGATGTTGTCTCTGTACCTAACAAGGTTTTATTCCAAAAGTTTTTTGTTTCCTTTCCTACACAGAAAAATGCTTTTCTCATTGTTTGTAAGCCTTTTATTGGAGTGGATAGATGTCACTTGAAGGGTAAGTATGGTGGAGTGCTGTTAGCTGCCATTAGTATGGATGCTAACAATGGGATTGTTTCGTTGACATTATGTGTTTGTGAGATTGAGAATACAGAGACATGGGGCTGGTTTATGGAGCACCTGCATTAAGAATGGGATTGTTTCGTTGGCATTATATGTTTGTGAGATTGAGAATACAGAGATATGAGGCTGATTTATGGAGCACCTGCATAATTACTTGGATGATGGTAGGCTAATGATATTTATCAATGACAGGTAAAAGGGACTTGTTAATGTAATTGCAAACACATGGCCTTACTGTCTATAAGAAAATTTTCACAAAATAAATAAGTATAAAAAAATTATATTATTAATTTTTTTCTCATATCAAAACATATATTTCTTGTTTTTCATGTTTAATTTTTTATTTAGTTTCTATTCATGTGATTTATTTAATTTATAATAAATATAAATAAAAGAGTAGTTGAAAATAAGAGTAATATTAAAGATTTATGTTATCATGGGGGTTTTTGGCCATTATAAAAACAACAGAGGGAAAAATAATATATGTTGATTACTGTAGATGAGAAATTGGTAATCTCCCTTTTATTAATCTAAGTAAAGTAGTGAGTTTTAACGAAAATCTGATCCAACAATATCAGCTTGGCCCAGTTTTAATTTTGTAAGCCTGAGCTCAACTAGGCTAGGCCCGCATCAAGAAGCCCGAGATTAACTAACCAAAAAATTTACGAAATTCTTAATCTCAATATTATAGAGAAATTATTAGCCATTTACTCAAAAATTATTTTATTTAAAAAATATTGCAAAAATTTAAATTTGGTCGATTTTCACATATTATTTACAATATGTGGTAATTGTCTATCAAAATGACAAAATTATCCTTATAAAATTATTCCTGCTATAATTTATGTTTACTTTTTTTTTTTCAATTTTGTAAGGATAATTCTTCTTAGTAAATGGCTAATAGAAATGGAATGGCATTTATTGTGTGGAAAATAAAATAAATTTAAATTTTATAATACTTTTTTATAGTAAGGTAAATCTAGGGAAACGATTAATAATTTGTCCCGTCTTTCTTCTGAAAATAATAATAATAAGAATAATAATAAATTAAGCTGCAGTCTTTCTTCGGCCAGCCGTCTTTGGGGTTTGAGGCTATAAGGGCAAGTGCAAAGCTTTCCTTTCCTGCCTTTGCTTCTATACTCTCATATAACTAAACGAGCCAAGTGCGGCTGCGCACACTGACACAGGGTGATTACTTTGCACAGCAACCCGTGCGGCACTTATAAGTCACCAACTTCTTTTTTGCTGTTGATGGCGATACTCTGATGCATCCGACAGTGATTGGCATTTCTGGGAATGGCAGTTTTCATATATGGCCATTTTTTCCAGAACTATTCGGCATTCTGCACATCCTGGAAGTTTGCTGGGTTGTTGCAAATTGGCATCAATCGATGAACTTCCGGTGAATGTGTCACAAGAACTTTCTCAATAAAAAGTCCTCCGAGATTCACACGCATGCAAATCAGGGAATTAAGAAGCTCTTCACGGAGAAATTCTAAGAACACCAATGCTATAGGACCAAGGAGATGTATCGATATTTAAACCAAACTCCGCAACAAGTCAATGAAATTTCTGGAACTAAAAATTCCGAGTTCTTGTTTTACACTCCAGAATGTTCGGCTTCATTGGTAACAGGGTCAAATGCAAACACCAGTCATTTGATATGTCAGAGAGGGGAAAGATTTTCCTGATCAATGAAAGCACCATATAACACAAAATAATAAGAAGTCCGGGATGCAAATTCTTCATTACCAAACACATAATAAGGATATGTCAAAGTCTTCAAAGTCAACATAAACTCCTATAAATTTATACATGTTTATCAACAGTAAGAATTCATTGGCGATGTCCCTCAGGCAAGGGAACCACATTGTGGAAGGGTACTGTCCGCTGCGGCAAAGCTCCATCTTCCTCGTCATCATCAAATTCCAGCAAATAACTGCTCAATAAAAACATGATTATGAATACAACACTGAGGTTAATAAATAATTAGAGAAACTTGAGGCAAGACCCCAGAAAACTTCCAAAATTAGACAGAGCGAAGACAAATTAATTAATTATATGATATTCAAGAACCAAATCCAAAATCTGCAAAATAAGATGAAACACAAGAAGGATATCACTTACTCATCTGTTTTCCTCTGCAAGTATTCAGAATTGTTGAGGGCACCCCCACAGCATTCACAATACAATAATAGTCAGTTTCAGGCCATTGCACCAACAGGAAAATAATTAAAGAATAGGTATCAATTCGTTATGGTGGATAGATGGAATAGTCACCTTTCGAGGGGTACTAACAACAGTTGCCTTGTAGAGTGCAGTTGTTCCTGGATAAACAGCCAAAACATGTCGTCCAGGGGGGAATTCCGGGATGCTAGAATCATTTCGCTTCGGGAAAGGTATAATAAATGACATATGCAGCTTGTACTTTCTGAAAGTAACAATGACACAATGAACTTTGTTCAGCTGAGGCAATTTCCCATACTTATCAAATTAATAAAAGAAAAGAACCGAAGATTGCCTTCTACATTTCTAGCTGGAATCAAAACCATACAAGTTCTCACCACAGGCTTTGTGGTACACATGGGGGTCTCTCTTTTATAATTAAAATTTGAAAAGAAGTTTAACCCAGAAATCATCAATCGGAAGCAAAGTAGTTTTTAATGCAGCATGAGATGAGTAATAAATTACAATATATCTTCTAGCATAAATGAACAAGGTAAAATTATTTTAATGTTCAAAATGTAAACAAGATATCAATGTACAGAAGTTACCTTTGCACACCACCCTCTTCATCATCACCTGGCTCCTCATCCAGTACTTCAAATCTAGAAACAGAGTAACAATATGTAAAAAATTATATAAAAAAAAAAAGGAATCCTTAATCCAGATTATGCATGAACCTTCAGATACCTAAATTCAAATTTGATCTAATTATTATTAAATATGTGGGTTAACAAAGTGGAAAACATGGTAAAGACAAATGAAACACAAAGTTTCAAGGAATCCCCATGGAAAATAAGAATTCTATTCAAAAGGATGATTAAACATGTAAGGTAAACACTGGATTTATACAGAGCAAACCTTACTGCCTGAGTACGCTTAGATATAGAAAGAGAATCTCACCTAAGCAAGAAAAGGAAGACTCAAATTTCTTACCAAATATGAATCTAATAAAAAAGACTCCCCAAAATATATATAAAAAAAAACATAAAATATTACATCATGGGTGCTAGTTAGTTTAGATGGTAAAATCTATTGGAGTGTCACAAGAAGAGTGAGTTTCGAACTCTATTTTCATGGGTTGGAAGGAATTTAGTTTCCAGTAATTCGTGTATATATATATGTGGTCCAATTGGTCTTAATCCATACTTTATTAGGGATTGAAAATGATTGAAGGCCTAGTCTCAATATCCAGGTGTTATTTCCAAAGTACTATACATATCTAAACCGTTGAATAGGCTCAATCTACATCAGAAGAATTACTTGCCCCGGATTATATAACTGATTGTGATCTCCATTTCCCTCGAGAAGACATACTAAACACACAT
The DNA here is from genome assembly GCF_000493195.1 of Citrus x clementina. Classification (NCBI taxonomy): domain Eukaryota; kingdom Viridiplantae; phylum Streptophyta; class Magnoliopsida; order Sapindales; family Rutaceae; genus Citrus; species Citrus x clementina. Next base: position 9,990,578 of record NW_006262688.1, on the reverse strand, counting down.
CATGTTATTAACAAAATGTGAATGATGATATCATGTATTCCCATAGTGAACAGTGTTGCCATCTAGGGAAAGCTGAAAAGATCAAGTGTCTTTTATTATGTCTGGGAATTGTACTTACTCTTTGGTTTCTCTATCAAAATGCATTACTTTCACAACAAACCACTCGTCCTTGTCAGCATTCTCAGCTGTCACCCTAGCTGCCACCTGAATAAACAGAAAACTTACCTCCTCAACTTAAGGATGAGATGGAATTGCTCAATTGATCATTAAGCAGAAGAGAAAAAGTTCCAAAAAGTCATTCAATAGATTTGTTTTTAATATAAAGCAGCAATCACAAATTTTTAACTTCCATGAAGCTAAATGCATACCTGTTCACCCTTTAGACTAGCACAAGTATCAAGTTGATTTCGCATAGAAGGAGAAAGTCTTGAGATATCAGAATCATTCTTCATTCGTTTCCTTTTCTGATCACCACCTTCTGCAACATATGTAAAATTAGCTAAAGGAACAAAGTAAATAGAGTTTCATAAAAGCCGCTATTTCGTATTCCAGTGGAAGTGAAATAAATTTTACAATTTCGGTATATGCCACGCATTCAATGTTCCCATGTCAAAATTAATAAGTTTAGATCCTAATCCGTATTTGACAATTTCACTAGGTAGTGTAGAAAAACCACTGCCTAACAGATTTGAATACTCAACAAAGCAGGATAATCACCCCTCGGGCACTCAACCAAAAATACACATTCCAGTATATCGTCAAAACAGAAAGGACTGGAAAAATTAAAATATAGACTGACTAAAGTACAGCATATATTGCTGAAGATTTGCAGACAGGTTCCAAAAAATTACAGCAGACACATATGTATTGTATGAGATATATTGACTGTAGTACACACCTATTCTTCTCCGTTGCTGTCCCATAGCTCCAGATGGTAAAAGAGCATCTAGCTGACCAACCAACAAGTTGGAAACACTATATGAAATTCAAGAAACAATAGGTTAAACACAATCATCAAACAATAAAATGAACCATATAAGAACTACGAGTAGACTGCATGTTAGCAAAATGAACCATATAAGAACTACAAGCAGACTGCATGTTTGCAAAAGTCAACAAACTGCCCAATCCTCTTAACCTCAACATTTGGTTCTATTATTTTCATTAACATTAAAAGGGAATGAAAAAAGGGAAACAGGAAAAGGAAAGCAATACAGCAGATGTCATCAGATTCATGATATGGGTAACGAACATACTGGACTTCATTTTCTGAAAGTTCTTTCGCCTGAATATATAAACTTTTCAGCTTCGTTAAAGAATTATCACCAGGTTTCTCAATCACCTCAGGAGCTGTATAAACAAACAAAAGATTAGATTTGATACGAAACAATTACAACTGTTAACATCCAGAAGAAAACAAAAACCATCCCACAGTCGTGTGTATATTTAATGAGTCCCACCTTGCATTTTGACTTGGTTATGAACAAGGCCTTGTTCCAAGCATGATTGTAAGTATTAAAGAACGATTAGGTGCAATTAATATTAGGTAACCCATCATTTTCCAAATGGATCGCCCTTACCATATTGCATCAAGAATTTCTTAAATCCGCATGCAGTTAAGCTGAACTGTCGCTCATATATGTTTCAATGTTGATATAACTATCCATCCATCATTTTTTAAAAGTGTCATTAATTTTTGACCTCCTGATTATCCATTGGGAGCAATTCCCACATTATCATTAACTACATTACAATTTTGTAGAGCAAAAATTAATTATACAAGAGCAAGGTTAGGGATCCCAAATACTTATAATCATTAACTACTAAAAAGCTAAATAAAGGAATTTATTGCAGGAGATCGGCGGACACTGACATGTGACGTAAGATGCATATAACACAACATTAACCACCATAAATATAGAACCATATTATAGTGAATTGAGGTAAGTATCAAAGAAAGTAGCTGGAAAACCACTTATTTGTCTTATGAGCGGGAAGGAGTGAAACCACTGAATTTATTAAAAATGTCCTTCCTATCAAAGGAAACTCGTTGAACTAATAGAGTAGAACAAATTACAATAAGAAAGCATTAAAATGCTTATTTGAACTCAATCAAGGCACTTCTGCTTGTCCAACCAAAATGCATGAAATCATTTATGATTGTATCTAAACAAACACCATCCTGGAACACCAACTAACTTCAGGTTTATCTATTTATCAGCCCTGATTAGGCCTAATAAGCTCACTTAAGCTTCTTCACAAAAAAATGTTCACAACTTTCCCCAAAATAACCCATGCTTCAAACTATTCCACCTTTTCTTTATCAACCATTTAGAACTCCAAAATTCTCACCTTCTGATGGTCCCTTAAACTACAGTACCGATCTAGACCACCATAAACAACCAGCTAGTAGTTTTCACAGACTTAATATCTTCAAAATATGCATCCGCAGAAAACAACCCAACAATCATACCTCAATATAAATGCTAATCTCAACCTAATTCAGCTCAATCATAATAAAGTGAATTCAAACACAATAGTCCCATTAGTCACACAACACAAACCCATCAAGCATAACCTCAGAGTTTTAGCTAATTCTCAGCGAATAGAACTTTAAACAACAATTCTTGAACGTAGCCACACACACACACACACAATCCAGTAAAACCATGAAGTATCCTCAAGAACAAGAGCATTAATCAATTTAACACAAGCCTATCATTCTCACTGTAACCAAGCATCAATATTTCAAATCATCATCAGCTGCCCAAAGCAAAAATAAACGTACATTACATAAACATATGCATACATACATACATTAAAATAAAAAATTAATTAATTAATTAAAGTTTAAGAAGACATACTATTATGCAGCTTCTTGTGCATTTTGTTGATTTCAAGGAGCACATCCTCTTGTTCTTTTCTCAACCGATCGAGCTCCCTCGATTTGTCTAAGATATCAGCAATGTCCGGCGCCGACGACATCATTTCCGTCTTCTCCTCGCCGAAAAAATTAGCAGCTTTTTTAAAAAAAAAATTATTTTCTTTCTTTTCACTTCAATCTCAGCTCGATTTAAGCTTGAATTCAAGTTCGATCATCTCGTACGGACAATATTTTGCATTCTGTAGTAGAATCGAAATGATTAATTTCCTAGAAGTTATTTTTCATTTTTATAATATTTTTAGTTTTTCAGGTGAGAAAAATCAACGAGCGAAGAATAAATAATAAAAAAGGCTGTATTTTTACAAAATTAAAAAAATAAAAAAAGGAAAGAGAAAAGAAAAAGAAAATCGGATTTAAAGGCGAGTGAAAGTGATGCCGTTTATGGTAACCTTTTGGGAATGATTAGCAGTTTTGGGTTTAGCATAAGTAAAGGATTTGAGTTATATTGATTGGCTGATAAGATCATTAAACTTGGTTATTTGTCCGCTAATCCCTCGTTTGGATTTATTAGAAGTTTCAAAATTTGCGGGTTTTTTTTTTTTTGGGATTGTGTCTGATTCTGCCACGTGAATGATGACTGACCAGTGATCGCTTTTTCCAACTGCTGCTTCCGCTGCCACGTGTGACACCCGACACCTCTTGCTTCTCTGGCTTGGTGTAAGGAGGCCGAACTCTCGCATTTTAAACGTGGGCCTCCCTGACATAATATTACCAGACCGTAAGGTCAAATCTTGACTTTTAGTTACATTTTAAGTTATTCAACTGGGGTTTGTAGTTTTGGCTGTTCTGGCGGCGCGAAATCACGCCGGATTAGTTGTTGATATTAGTGCTTATTCCGATCATGTTGATGCTGTCAATTGTTGAATTGGATCCATTTCGTATTATTCAGTGAGTGTTATGATGGACAAGTATTATTTGTATGGAGCTATTTGAATTATTTAACAATTATTTTTATCAAAATAGTCAAGTCAAGCAGCTGCAGATGCTTTGGTAAATTTCGCTTTCTTCTGTGGTGATTTTGTTGCAACAGTGGAATAATTTCCACAAAACTTATCTTGTTATCTTTGAAATTTTATCTTAATTAAAAAGGTTATTTAACTTGAAAATTTTAGCTTAATATTGAATACTGAATTGAGACGGTATTTTGTAAATACATAATTATCTTGAATATATTAACTATTTCTTTATTTTATGATGGCCTGGAAGGGATAAAAGAAACATCCTCTTCTTTCTTTAATAATTTCTGATCTCTAGTAGACCTCTCAGTAGGATTCGAACCCATATAAAGTTCTGACCATCTGTCAGAGAAAAAAGAACCAATGGATCTTGTAGGATTCTTAAGAAATTCTTCGATTTCTTTCGAAAGCAAATGCTTATTCATCTGCCTTTCACGTTCCGTAAATAGTCGGGACATTGAGGAATATCTAGAAAGACATTTAGGGAATCGGTCTGATTCTATCTCTCTTCGTTCCGCTTGAAGAAAAGAAAGATCCCAAAGAATCGATCTTTCCTTTAGTTGTTGAATCTCTCTTTGATTGATCAATGTGTGATATTCTGAAGCCTCATTACTAATGGAATCGAAATGATCTCTGGATTGACTTAAAAATTATATTTATTGCAATATATATATAGCGATAAAAGTTGATGGTGTGTGTGTTAAATATGAATTTCCAATTAAAACTGTTGAGTTGTGTCCCACATTGGCTAGTAAAGGGGAGATGCCTGGGTTTATAAGATGGTAGGTCACTCCACCTAAAAGGCTAGTCTTTTGGGTTGGATACCTAGAAATCTTATGTTAAGTCCCCCCAACAAGTGGTATCAGAGCTAGACCCTAGTAGCCGGAATGTGGTGGTGGAACAACTCAGGTGTGTCGGACGAAAGAACCGGAGTCCGGCGGTGGTTTTGTCCGAGGGGGGGATTGTTGAGTTGTGTCCCACATTAGCTAGTAAAGGGGAGACGCTTGGGTTTATAAGGTGGTAGGTCACTCCACCTAAAAGGCTAGTCTTTTGGGTTGGATACCTAAAAATCTTATGTTAAGTCCCCCAACAAAAACCTTGACAAAAATAAGAAAGATATTAATTATAAATGTTTCATCATACAAATTATTCTGTACATTTGATTAATCAGTGATGATCAATTAACTAGGATTGCATAGAATTTTGCATTGAAGGTATACAATGCTGGCTCGGTTTTTATGTTTATTAACTATTGTTTTTTTCGTTTTTTTTTTCAGGTTTTAAACTTAAAAGATGTCCTTGGATGGAAATATACTTTAATGCCTGCAGTCAGCCATGTGTCGTGTTTAAGTAAATAATAGGGGTCCGAGTCTCCGAGAGTTGATGTCTATTGGATTAGAAACCTCATTCTCATACAACATTTCTTAAAATAATAATAATAATAATAAAATAAAAAAATCTAAAAAACATCATTTAAATTACCAATTCGTTGATCTTCTTCATTCTGATTTACTGATTGTAACATTTTTAATAGTATGAGTGTCTTTAAAACATTTTTTAAATTATATAGTCTTTACCAACATTCAATCCAAAATAAAAAAGACTAAATAAATATTTACCCAATGTTATTCAACTAATTGTCTGCCTAGACTAGAAGAAATCGTAAATAATTCTTAAATTTTATTAAATATGTTTGCAGAGTTAAAAAGTATTCCAAGTGCAAATGAAAGTATTCCAAGTGCAAATGGCTTCACCCTTTAAATATTTATTTTTTCAGTATATAAATGTGTTTTTTTTTTCTTTTCTTTTTTCGCTTAAGACGGTCTCTTAATCAAATTTTATATGCTCGCTCACTCGCCTTTGCAACTAAACGCTGGAAGACAGGTTGAATTGTAAAGAGGTTTATCAATATTATTATGCAAAATTAAACTTTGGTGGAAGTTTTGGATCAAATATTTAGTTTCATACATGGCATGTACCCAACTGGGTTATATGAGTTCTATTGAGGTGGCCGCACTTTGTGCCAAATAATAAGCTATATCAATAACCTTAACCTAAATTAAAGTTTCATTCAAAAAGTTTTAAAAATATTAATTCGCCTAAACTAATCACCTATCAATCATTTATACGTTTTTCGTACTTTTATACAATTTTAACTTTAATAATCTTCATTCATTCAGAAAAAAAAAATATAAATAATAATATGACCAACTGATTTTTAATTTTTTTATTTGACTAGCCACTCGAGTTTAACTTTACCCACATCTTACTTAATATATATATATATATATATGCTAGCTCTAAGAATAATCAATTTGCAGCAATAATCTTATATTAAATCATAAAAAAATAATATAAATTAGAATTGTGTTGTGTTCAAAACACACTTCCGAAGACGCAGTATCTATATATTTGAGAATTTAATCGAGATTATTACAATTGATTATATTCAGCATCTTGCTTTTGTTTCATATATTTACTTGATTGATTGGATAACGTTTGAGTTACCTCATGATGAGTTTGAAATTCGTAATTGCGGAGAAAACTGACCCATTTAAAATTGGTTGACTAAAGTTGCTTCGTAAATGCAGAATATAGTTTTAATTATCTTTCCAATTAAATACAATAACTAAACAAGAAAATCATATTAGTTGTCCTTTCTATATATATATAATATAATTTGATTTTATATACTCTTAATAGGAAATAAATATCTGCAAAATTAATAAAAACCTTAATTAAAAAGAATAATAATATAAATAAATTATGTATATATAGGACACTGTAAGTTTTCGCGAACACGCTGCACGTAGTTTTCTTCTGCATGCAGTTTTCTTCGGCAAAGCTTCCAAATACTTAACGTGCAGACCTTTTTTTTTATTTTTTTTATTTTTTTTATTTTTTTTATTTTTTAATGGTTCTGAGAAGACATAACGTGCAGACTTGTTGAACCAAAAAAGTTCAAATAATAATAATAGCAATAACAATGATTAAATCAACAAAATTAATTGAAAAACATTACGTGGCACGCATATTGATGACGTCATAACGATCCGTTCCAACTATTAAGGTAAAGAGTTTTACATGGAAACCGTTGCATTCATTTTTTTATATTTTTTTTATTAATTTTGGCGTTTTCATTTACTTTCTAAATTTTACGACAAAAAAAAATGGAAAAATACAGGAAAAAGAAATCAGTTTCATTCGATCACTTCTTCTTCTGTTCTTTAGTTTCAGTTAGAAAACAGATTCCTCGGAGAAGCCGAAGCTGAAACAAAAACATATGAGAAGCTAAAACGCCATCTTCTTGTCCAAATAAATTATTTATTATTATTTTTATTTATTTACGTACGTGATCTCGTTAATTATTTACTCGGGATTGTTTCCTCTTTTGTGCCGAAAAAAAGGGTACGTCGCGTTTGATGTGAAACATTGTTTGTTCTCATCATTTGCATGGAATAAGCATTGTGTTTCTATTCAGATTCATGATTCATTTTTTGTTTTTTTTTTTTATTTGATTGAGTTGATAATATTGCGCTTAATGGAAATGTTATATGATATTGTTCTTGCCTTGATGATGAAGAAATGTTATATGGAAATGTTATAATTTTATTGGTGATAGATTTTTATGTGGATCCTGTTGTAATTGCTATATATACCCTGTTTGTGCCTTTTTAATATTCTTATAGATACGATGAATTAATGACATTTCAGGGCAGATTGTGTTGCCATAATAAAGTTGTTCATTTCGATATCTATGTACTTCTTCTTGGAGTTCAACTTGCACCTCTGTGATCATCAGTTCAGATTATACAGTTAGTAGATTTGAATTTGATCATCATCATCGTCGTCGTCGTCGTAATCAACAATGGCAGCACCATTGCGAAGGTATGGTCTTTTCGAAGACAAAGTTAATCTCTTATTTTATTTGTTTTATCTTTTTACTAATGCAAATTAAGAGTGGCGGCACATTGTCATCTTAAAGTGCAGTGCAACCATAAAACCTGCAGAGACAATGAAGCTTATGATAACAACTTTCGTTGGAGTTGCCGTTGGGTTCTTTCTAGGCATTTGCTTCCCCGCAATCTCAATTTCGAAGGTGCCCCCTAACTAGCTCTATTAGCTTAGTTTATCATGAATAAGTTACATTTTTAGACTTATGGGGTAGCAACATAAGCTTGTCAATATACTGTGTTCAAATTTTTGTTAGATGAATCTTCCATCTAGCCTTTTTCCTACCTCTGATCTCAATTATGTGGAGGACAAGTACACTGGCATTTCAACACAAGCTCTGTTGAATGCTTGGTCTACGTTGCAGACTAACCGAGGCTTTTATTCTCAGAACAATACGAAGGTATACTTGTGTGTATCGATCTTATGTGGTTATTTGTTCTTCGTTTGAGAAAATTGGGTATCAATTTCATTATAATGCAATGCAAAATGCAGATTTGGATTCCAACAAATCCTCGAGGCGCTGAAAGACTTGCCCCTGGTATCATTGAATCCCAGTCAGATTTGTATCCTCGCCGTTTATGGGGTTCCCCTGATAAGGTAAGCTCGATCATCATCATCATCATCTTCATTGAGTAATTTTACCAACTTCCATTATATATTTTTTATAATGGAGGTTTGTTCTGCATTTGCAGGACTTACCCATCAGACCAAAGTATCTTGTAACTTTTACTGTTGGTTTTGACCTGAAACAGAATATAGATGCAGCAGTTAAAAAGGTCACTTACATACCTCACTCTGTCTGTGTCTGATGACTCTTGAATTTGATTGTTGCTGTATTAATTTAAATATATATTTTTTTTCCTACATACTATTTCAACATGTACAGTTTTCAGAGAACTTCACCATTATGTTGTTTCATTACGATGGCCGGACAAGTGATTGGGAAGAGTTTGAGTGGTCAAAGCGAGCTATCCATGTCAGTGCCCGCAAGCAAACTAAATGGTAATTGTATTCGGAAGCTTATTCCCTCTGTAAATTATCTATATGTAAAAGCTGTAATATTCACAATGAGCTTGTTTGTAAAATGTAACCAAGGTGGTACGCTAAACGGTTTCTGCATCCTGACATTGTGGCATCATACGACTATATTTTCATCTGGGATGAGGATCTTGGGGTGGAGAATTTCAATGGAGAGGAGTAAGTAGCGTTGCAAAATTCAGCATCCTGCTTTGAGTGAGTTGAGTTAGCTTGAGGCTCAAGCAATTATTTCAATTAACTCAGTTCATTCTCTTTTTCATCACAGATATATTAAATTGGTGAGGAAACATGGTTTAGAGATATCACAGCCTGGTTTAGAACCAAATGGATGGTTAACATGGCAGATGACAAAGAGAAGAAACGACACTGAAGTTCACACGTAAGGAAGAACGGAAAAACCCTTAATTAATTTTACTCACTCGCTGCTTCAACATACTTATTTTTAATTATTTACCTGCAGACAGACTGAAGAGAGGGAGGGATGGTGTGCTGAAACACATGAGCCTCCTTGTGCTGCGTAAGTGAACTTGTTGTCATGTCTAATAATTTATGGTATCTAATTATCTACACGATTTATGATTCGTTGTCTTCTTCGTTGTTCCCTGCAGGTTTGTTGAGATCATGGCCACTGTGTTTTCTAGGGAAGCATGGCGTTGCGTTTGGTATATGATTCAGGTGTGTATCAGTACATAATCTGTGTTGTAATCATGATCTGTGATCTACCACTAATTGGAAACATTTATGCAGAATGACTTGGTTCATGGATGGGGTCTAGATTTTGCTCTAAGAAAATGTGTTGAGGTGAGTTTAAATTCTTTCTTGTGTCTTAATCAACTTATTAATTCCTCCTGTTTCTGATTATAATATGTAATTTGGTCTGAAACAACAGCCTGCTCATGAGAAAATAGGAGTTGTAGATGCTCAATGGATTGTTCACCAAGGCGTTCCCTCGCTTGGGAACCAGGTAACCAGTTCCTTATCTAGTGCAAACATTCGAATTAGAGTATGAGATATTCTTTTGTCTTTTGACAAATCTTTGTAAAGACGTTTTAGTCGATGATGGTTTCATCTTTTTCACATGCAGGGCCAGCCTCATGATGGGAGGGCGCCATGGGAAGCGGTATGTAGTGAATATATGTTATTGAATTCGCATTGACACTTGAAAATATGAGAAAAGAATTGAACTGTGAATGTGAATATGAAAGTTGTGATACCTCTGCAGGTGAGGGAGAGATGTAAAAACGAATGGGAAATGTTTAAAGATCGAATGACAAGTGCAGAGAAAGCATACCTCGAGGCGTTGGGGGTTGATTCAACCACTCTCAAAAAGGATGAAAACCAAAGCAAAGTTATGGACTGATCAAAGTCTCCAAATTCCTACTTTGCAGTTTCACATCCGACTTTATTTAATTTATTCATCCTCCCCATAATATTATACTCATTAGTCTTAGCTTTTTATTTTGTTTACTAGTTAAGAATTGAACTTTTTATATTTTTAGTAAAAAAAAAAAGGGATTTTGTAGCAAATAGTTCTTGCACCCAAAATCAATGATGTTTAGTTTTGCACATGAGATATGAGTTCAATTTCTAGTAAATTCCAAGTATATTATTTGTGGAATTACCGTTTCAAGGATAAGACCCAAGAATGAGCTTAAATTTTTCTCTATACACATAAATTTCTTAAAACAGTTTACTAAAGAATGAATATTGTAGATTTCTTATACAAGAAACTGCTGCAACTCGTTTTCCTGACAAAGTGAATATAACCTAAACTACCTTTGTAAGGAGCATAAATTAGAAGCAGTTTTTAGTAATTGCCTCTTCCAGCTCTTTGATGTTTAGTTTTGCACATGAGATATGAGTTCAATTTCTAGTAAATTCCAAGTATATTATTTGTGGAATTACCATTTCAAGGATAAGACCCAAGAATGAGCTTAAATTTTTCTCTATACACATAAATTTCTTAAAACAGTTTACTAAAGAATGAATATTGTAGATTTCTTATACAAGAAACTGCTGCAACTCGTTTTCCTGACAAAGTGAATATAACCTAAACTACCTTTGTAAGGAGCATAAATTAGAAGTAGTTTTTAGTAATTGCCTCTTCCAGCTCTTTGAACTCCCATGCATCATCCGCTGAATATTGCCCTGAAAGGCAGGAGAAGGAATAAGTGAAAGCTTAAAATTATTTGCCTTTTTACCCTGAAAGGCAGGAGAGGGGATAAGCGAACACTTAAAATTAATTGCCTTTTTACCCTGTGGGTGTTCTCCTAGGGTTGCCAAGAGGGGGGGCTATCTACTATTTACAGGTTTTTTAAGCCAACATAGCAGAAAGGGCAGAAATAAATAAAGAAAATTTTGCTTTAAACATTCCAGAATGAAGAACAAGGGCCCTTACCAATTGAATCTCTTCGAAGAGCAGTTAAATGAGCACAACTGTAATTCAAAAGAGGAAGTTAGAATATTCCAATGAAAACAATGCATAAGCAAACTGACAGTAGTTTCATGCTGGTATGTTTCTGATTATTTTAAATGTTCATAAGATTTTTCTTTTATATTCTCCCTTTCCTTGTTACATAAAAAAAATTCAGGTTCAGTCGGAAGAGGGAGAAACGAACACCTCCATTACAAATTCAAATAATTTATGCATTAGCTAGGAATACAAATTTCAGGTGCAGGTTACTGTTTTATTTGTTGCAATCAAGTTTTTACTCTACACATATTCTCATAGCTTCGACTAAAATCTTTCTGAAAAAAGGCAGCAACTCATCAACAATTCCAGAACCCAAAAACTACTGGTCAAAGGATAAAATAAGGACGATCAGCACTATTCCGAGGCACAAGAAAGGCACAAAGGATCAATGAGTTTATCAATAGTGATTACCTCCCAAGAGCCTTTCCAAAATCTGCACATAGTGACCGAATATACGTTCCTTTAGAGCAAGTCACCCTGAAAATTAAGTTTTGTCTGCAAACACAGCAGAAACTTAGTAACAAGTGAAACCAATATCTCCCTGACATCATATAAAAAGAAATACAGCTTTCATCATTGTACAATGCTTATGCCTACCATTAACTTTCTTTCTTAAAGCACAAGAAGATCAGCTTTTCCATAACACCCCCCCCCCCCCCCCCCCACAACAACAACAAAAAAAAGGAGAAAAATGCCAAGAAGTTACTTCAAGTTTTCAAGTTATTTAGACTAAATAACTTGTTCTAAATTTATCATGAAGTTGGGTAAACTCAAATGAGTGCCGCTTTTTCCATTTTCCGGTCACAGAAGATGTCCAAGATCAATACTAGGAAGCATTTCCACACTTTGAGGTGCAGCACACAAAACGTACAGTGTCTTAGTTAATTTACAGTCAAACAGATGCACTACTGGGAGACAGATAATCATATTACATTTTTATGTGTCACATATACCTTGTACAAAGAAACTAAACAAAATCCATAATGATAAAACAGATGGAGTATGTGAGCAAAAGTTCATGTGCTTAGGTGTATTACATCCAATAATTTTAGGGGCAGAGGGAAAACGAAAAAGAAAAACCTGTCTTCTAAGCTACGCTCAATGTCAAACTGGAAAATTGAAATTCGTCTAGGTGAAAGCTCGATGCTCTCTCCTCTTCTTGCTTTGTCATACATCTTTTCACCTCCAACCTATCACAGTTCAGGGAAATTCATTAGCAGTTAACAGAAGCTGTTTGAAAGCGCCATCTTAAGATGAAGTCGTCAAACAAATTGATGAATTTCATAGTATCCAGCACTAAAAGAGAAATAGGAACTCAAATCTTATTACAATTAAGGCAAGGACTAGACAACAAGATAAAGTGTGCATGGAAATTTAAGCTGGAAGGACCCTCATGGCCTACTGTTTGACATTGTTGTCAAGCTGGAATATTTCTTTCCATCTCTATAAGTTACGCATACTAATATTATTAATCTTCAGATGTTTTTGGTATACCCTAGACAAATAACATATATGAAATAATGAAGTTAGAAGTAAATGACAAATGTAAAAAGGTGGGATTGTGGGGGGGGGGAGAGAACATCGAGATTGTCGAATCCCTGAGTACAAAATAATGCACATCATCCATTGGAGAAGAAGATTTATAGAACAATTCTTCCATCTCTTCAACTCAAATTTATATTTGTCATACTACACTTACCTTTCAACCACACATTTAGCACCATGATAGATTCAAAATTTCAAGTTTTGGGAAAAATACCTAAAAATGTATGTTTACATATCCTAATCAAAGAATTTATCTTCAAATCTATAGCTATACGAGCTCTTTGATAAAATAATCATGAAAAATGAAACAGACTCTTACTTTGATGGCAGAAAACATTGGAGGAACTTGCCATATCTCCCCACGGAAGGATGCAGCAGCTTTTCTTATATCCTCATCTTTGATGTGCTCCCAAGGCTCACGTTGAATAACCTATAAAAAAAGGTATACATCTGTATGTGTGATGAAAATTAAAAAATAGCATGTCTAATATTCTAAATTGAATATGAGAAGCTCATCCCATGGGATGATGCTGAGAAGATTAAATCTCGAATATGATTATACACAGAAAGCAATGGAAAAATACCACCTTCATAACTGGAGAACATTCTTATATTATCTTGTTTTAGCATGACATCTTTCTCCAAGCATGCACATAGAATTCAGTCATTAGAATTTGAAATATACACCACAGAAACTCCAATTTCAGCATTTGTTCCGCATTGGGCATTTTTCAGGAAATGAAATCCATCTTATGGTCACGAACTCACAATTTAGTACTCATTTCATTTATGCTTCACCCTCTCTGATTTTATGATGCCCATTTATTAGGTGGTAGACCTTTGGTGAGATAATTATCTTGATTCCGTTACATTCAAGAACAGTCAGCCATCTCTTCAATGCTTCTCATCCATTAACACAAAATTGAATGACAGTAGAAGGACAAATACGATGCAGTGTATAAAACTTCAAAATATGTCCATGGTTAAATGTCTGTAATTGATTGTACATACCGGTGAGTCAGCATCCCAAGTTGAAGTAGCCTCCCCTAAACGGAAAACTCCACTGTAGCCCTTAATCATACCTTGATATCTACAATAGAATATAAAGCTCTCAGAAAAGGTCTGATGTATTTTTTTTTTCCCCAAACTTAGAAATTAAGAAAATTATATAAATAAAGAAGATGGAAGGATATGCAGCTATAGAAGAGGTGTCTGCCAAAAAGAAAATGAAAAAAAAAAAAAAATACACTAGTGCAGGGGTGACAAATCTATAATAAAAATAATTCACATGTACAGACATCAACCTTTCCAATTGAGAAATAGCAAAAAGTAAAGCTTATGCAAAAAGGCAAACTATATGTTACAGACTACAGATTGTTTCTCCTCATTCTCGCCCAAAATGTAGTTGTTTGTATCTGGCCATTTCACCATAAAAGTGCTGAAATTGCACATCCCAAAGTATTTTGGTTTTCTTCCTATTACCAAGGGCAAAAATATTCCCTGAACGTAGGTAGCACAAGAACCTAGGATGGCCCATAAATCTTGGCTTCTTTGACTCTAGCCGACATGTTCAAGGTTGAAGGAAAAGGTTACCAGAGGTCTCTTCACTTTTTCGACATATCACACCCAAGAAGCAGACAGAAATCATCAGTTACTTTCTCTCAATCGCTTTTTTGGTACTAACTTTGCCTTGAGCTAAACCCACAAAACTTATTTTGAATCCTGATGCATTTTTAAGAAAGAATGACTTTATACTTAAGCAGCTAGGCCCAGGAAAGACATTTTTAAGGGTCTCGGCCATGATTGTTAGAAAGAAAAGTGGAGAGTATGTTACAAATTTCACAGGCGGATAAGTAGCCATATAATTGTAATAAGATGGATCACATTCAAACTTACCTATCTACCAACTTGGTTGCTTTACCAACACATACAATTAATAAACCGGTAGCCATGGGATCAAGGGTTCCAGCATGTCCTACCTATCATCAAGTGGAGAGATAATAATAATAATAATAATAATAATAGAGAATTACATCGGAAGTTGAACCTTCAATGCAGATGTGATAACAAAAACACACCTTTTTCACTTTGACCAGACGTCGCAGCTTACCACAAACTGTAAATGAAGTCCATCCTGACTCATAAAATGACAGTGTTATCTTCCAATAAATGTAAAATGAAAATTCAAAATTTTAAATTTAACATTGAACAAGCTGTCAATATCGGTGATAAGAACCAGCCTTAGAAATTAGATAAAATAATGCTCATAATGTTCATAACCAAGTAACAAGCCCTATGCTACCTATGAAGTTATCCTTTTTGGCCCATGTGGATCCAAGTTTTCTGCTTACCATGAAACATACAAATTTCAAGTAGTATTGCAATAAGCAGAATGCCTGAATGTGGAATCACTTTAGTAATCACTAATTTCTCTAACTCCAATCATTTGTAAATGCATAAAAATGCAAAAGAAGAAAATTGTCTTTGTAAGTGTGAAAGCAGCATGCGTTGCTAACAAACCTCCATGTGGAGTAGTTGTAACTAATGTTTCCAATCAATTGTAAAAATTTAATAATTAAACAATTTAGAGAATATCAAATAAACTAATATTCTTTAACACACAGCTAGAGAATCTATGCTCTCAGTCTCATGACTTTGGATTTGATTCTGTCCTCACTAAAATCACAGTCTATCATATTCAATTATCGTTCTTTAAGACAAGAATGCTATTACAAAAGCATCAACTTCTGTCTGTTTGATGATTACCTACACAAATACCTTCTTCCCAGCATAGTATAAATTCCAATTTACAAAGCTGTATTTCCAAGCTTTTGCCCATGAACACTGAGGTAGAACCCAGACTGTTGTAACTAAAATAACCAAAATACATGCATAAGTATATGCTGCAAGATCTAATCTGTACAAACATATAAACTCAAGATCATAGTTTGACATACAATAACCAACTACTCAATTTGTCTCTTGAAAGATTTTTCCATTCAAGATACTAAGGATGCTATAATCATCTTCGAAATCCATAATCTCTTCATTCAACTCACTAAAAAGACAAATACTAACTGCATTACAGTTTCTGACATCTAGTTATCAAACCTAACTGTGCAATTGCGTTAAATCATGTAAAAGCAAATATCAACTAAAATGCATCAATGCATGCAATGTCAATTGTAAGCAAGAATCCCCAACCTGGATATTGACTCACCTTTTGGCTTGTTCACCAAAACCATTGCTCCAAAAGGACCATCCCATGTTGGAGGAAGCTCGGTACTTCTGGACACAATATAGGGCTCCCCGCTACCAACTTCATTTTCCTTATTGGGAACTTTCTTCAAACACTTAAAGAACTCCTCCACTTTCTTCGCACTAACTTCCCCCTTCACGTTCACATCTTCCCCCAAAATTGAATCTTTCTCACTCTTCTTCTCCTGATCATCGAAAAACACCAACCTTTTATCATCCTCTTTATTATATTTCTTCTCCTCACTCTTGCCACCCGCCTTCTTCCTCATTTTCTTGACATTTTGATCTGCACTCGGGTCCAAAAACGCCTTATCAAGACACTGGTCAGGAAAATACTTCTTCTCTAACTGATACACCATCTTGTAATGCTTATCTTTCTCCCAAGGATAAGCAAAAGTATCGTAAAAATACAACTCCTCTTCCCTTTTATGTAACCGATTAAACTCCACAACTTCAGGCTTCAACTCAACAAAACCGTCATCATTTTTCCCATACTCATCCTCAGAATCCGTTCCATACATTCTCTTCCTTCTCTTGTTATAATATTTCCTCATGGACTTGGTCATCTCGGCATTATCCGAACCGGGCTGCCTCGTTTTTGCTTCTTTCTCAAGTTTCTTATCGACCCAACTGTCAAAACCCAATTCTCCATCTGGGTTTTGGTTTTCATCCAAGTTGGTCGAGTTGACTCGGGCGGGTCGTCGACGGGTTTGGGATTGCTGGGGCTGAGTTGGGTGGTTAATGATCATGTCATATTGAAGTGGGTACGGAGTTGAAGTTATGGAGGAGGAGAAGGCTTTGGTTGACAACAAATATACATTTTTTTTAATAAAATTGTCCTTCAATGGTGGAGGTAGCAACAGAGAGAGTGTTCTTGAAGATGTGATGAGTTTTGGACGCAACAAAAGCAGAGACATTTTGCTTAGATTGAGTGATCTATGTACTTGATTATGTTGTTATTGTTTGGGGTTTTGGTTTTAACATGATTCGAGTTCTGTTTTTAAGTTAACGGAAGAAGAACAGTTAAAACTCGGAGTTGTGTTTTCGGCGCCTCGCCTGTTGTTCTTCCGTTATCTGTTTTAGCTTGATATATTTGATACGTCGTGTAAGTCGATTCGCGCTGACCCGGCCCTCGATGAATTTTACCTAAAAGAGTGGGGACTAGTGGCACCCTCTAAATTTCTCGTTAACATCCTTTTTCTTAAGTAATTTCATTAAAATATTTATAAAAAAAATTCTTTTAACTAACACCTCCATCAATAATAAAAATATCCTTAAGTAAAATTTATTATATAAACTCTATTTTTTATTTTTCATTATTAAAATTTATTTCAACAATAAAATCTCTTCCATTTTAAAAAAAAAGATAATTAGTTTTTATTCTCTCTATTATAGTCATCGATAATAAATTCATCATCCGAAAATTAGAAAAAAATATAATATTTTTTATTTATAAAATAAAAATAATAATTTAACTTTTGAGTTAGGTTTAATTAGAAATTATCCTTTTATATAATTTTAATAGAGGTTACAATTGTAAAAAAATTAAAAGGATTTTAAAAAGTGTTTAGAGGGGTGCCAATAGTCCCACTCTTACTTAAAAACTGATCCATTTTGGATTATCAAAATGGGCCAGGCCCAGTTCTAATTAAGATAAATACAATTGGAGCTGTTGTAATATTTCCGCAATTTATTTAAGAGTGCTGACATATGAACCTTTTTATATCTCTTACTACCTCCTAATAATTATTCACAACACAAATAATTTTTCATAAGAATAGAGCTATTCAATCAATGTTGTCATGTCTTTATATCCGCGATATTTTAATTTTTTAAAATTATTTAGAATCTCAAACCACCTCTATTATCTACTTGCAGTAAGGAAGAGGGCGAAACAGCTGAAAACTCATGAACGACAATGATGAACTAGTGCTGCCACTGCATAATTTGTTAGCCATAAAGAATGTGGGATTTACCAAAAAGGAAATTAGTGGATAAAAAAAAATCCGTACCTACAAAAATGGTGACAAAGTAAATAATTTTTTTTTTCTTTATCAAATACCAATTTTGTGTATGCCAAAGGCTAAGATGGAGATATCACAGAGGAGGATAATTCATTGGCGTTGGAGATGGAACAAAGGTTTAAATTTATATTTATATAAGTTCCCAGTTTTTAATTTCTATTACATATGCAGCATGTGTAGATAGTGCTTTTATGATTTCATGAGATATGTTTTTTTATAAAATTAAAAAAAAAATTAAGTCTCTGTTCTTAACTTATGCATGTGTTTAGCTAGTAATATATGTACATAACTGATCACTTTATTTAACTAACCTAAGTAACATATGAAATTCAAAGCATTCTCCTTAACTAACTCTCAGAGAAAATTTCTTTTTCTTTTCAATCTGAACTCAAATCCTCATCCGGCCCAGAAAAGTGTCTCTTGCACGACATAACTTTGCCACAACATCTCTCATCTCCATTCGTTCAATTGGAGATTCCATGGAGCAGACAACTCCGGTTTCAACTACAGCAACCAAACACTCTTCAGTTCTTAATCTTTCGTCTCCGCAACTCCTGGAGTTGCTCGCTTGTACCTCCAACAGTAGCAAAGAGTCAACAATCTCCATCACTTTGTCGGGCAAAGCCGTTCTTGCGAATTCATGGAGAGTCAGGCCTTGGTTAAACATGCCATCGGTTGGTCGCCTTCTTGTAAACATCTCCAGCAACAAAATTCCAAAACTGTAAACATCTCCTGTCATCGATGCTTCGCCGCCCATGCCATACTCTAAACATGTCATTTCACTGTGTTAGTTGTCATATGTGTGTTAAAATCTAGCTAGTAGATGAATCAGTAAGCATTTAAAGTATGTAAATATTACCCGGAGCAATGTAGCCAACAGTTCCTTTTATCCCCTTTGAGGATGATGGAGTTTCCACAGCAGTATCAAGCGGGCTAGAAGAGAGAAATTTTGCCAACCCAAAGTCACCCAAATGGGCTACTAAGTCTTGATCAAGCAGAACATTGCTTGGTTTTAGATCTCCATGAACAACGGGTGGTTGACAGTGGTGGTGAATATATTCGATTGCAGAAGCCACATCAATGATTATGTTTAGTCTTTGAATGAGAGTTAAACTGCGCGCTTCTTGTTGATCTTCGCTCTGGTGCAGCCAATCCTCTAAACTTCCATTTTGCATGTATTCATAAACAATAGCCTGGAAATCAACCCCTTTAAAATCTATGCTAGAGCAAATAGTGATGATTTTGATCAGATTTCGATGGCGAATATTTCTTAATGCCTGACATTCAGCAACAAAACCGTTGGAAGCCCCTTTTTGCTTCAGATTAATCACCTTCACCGCAACCATCATTCTATTTTCACCCAAAATTCCTTTATACACAAAGCCAAAACTTCCTTGACCAATCATATTTGATGATGAAAAATCATTTGTCGCCTTACTCAACTCTGCATAGGAAATCATTGGGAATTGCTGATCCATGAGCTGTGAAACAGAAAATTTATGGGCAGACCTCCTCCTTCGAGCCAAGAAAAGTACCAGGCACACTGATAAGATCACGCCTGAGACTGTTACTGGAACCACCACTTTGAGAAGAAAATCTGTTCGTTTTTTCAATTCTCTGGAGGGACATGGTGGTAAATTCAATTCATCTAGACCCCCACAAAGCTTCCCATTTCCAGAGAGTGAAATTCTTGTTTTATTGCTGAAAACTCCTTTTGTTGGTACCTCGCCCTCAAAGTGATTGTAAGACAAATTCAAGTACTCTAAGAATGATAGATTCTCAAGATATTCTGGAATTTGACCGGACAAATTATTGCTTGACATATCTAACTCTTTAATGCTTTTCAAAGAACTAAGAGAGGAGGGGATGCTTCCACTAAAAGAATTGCCCTGTAGATAAAGTTGTTGCAAGCTTGTGCAGGCACTTAGAGTAACAGGAATCTCACCGGAAAATCGATTTACAGATATATTAAAATAAACAAGATTCTTCAAATTGCCAACTTCTAGAGGAAGAGTACCGCTGAGAAGATTATACGACAGGTCTAAGGAAAGTGAAAGAGTTGATATGCTGAGAATTTGCGGAGGCAAAGCACCGGTGAGCTCAATATCTGCCATGTGCAATTCTATCAAATTCTTGCAATTTCCTAGGGAAGGGGGTATACTGCCTTGCAAGTTATTGGAGCTGAGAGCAAGATTGGTCAACAATGTTAAATTACCTAGAGATGTGGGAATGCCTCCCGCTAGAAAGTTAGAATCCAGGTACAGTAATTGCAAGTTTTTAAGCTCACTAATTGCATGAGGAATAGTTCCAGTTAATTTGTTATCGTCCATACAAAGTTCAACTAGATTGACCAGATTTCTTATCCCTGTAGGTATGATTCCAGATATTTGGTTTCCTGCGATGACGATGTCGGTCATGGTTGACGACAGGTTGGCTATAGAATGTGGCAGCACTCCTCCAAATCTATTGTCATCAAGACCAATGGCTGTCAGTTCGGTACAGTTAGTTAGAAGGGTTAGAAAATCAAGATCATTGGCCTCACCGGTACCTAGATTATTTGCCCCTAAATTTAGCCACTCTAAATTCTTAAGGCTGCGAAAATAAATCGACACTTTGCCTCTGAATTGATTATCGAAAAGGGTAAGCTCCACAAGATTTGAAGCATTTGACAAGGACTCTGGTATGGACCCTGCAAAATTGTTTTCAGCAACAATAAACCCTCGAAGCTTTGGAAGGCTTACTCCTATGTCAAGTGGTAAACTTCCATTGAACCTATTTGTCGGTAGAAAAACATTTTCAAGAGAAGAGATGTTAAAAATTGAAGGAGGAACTATACCGGAGAATCGATTTTCACCGAGGTTGAGAAGAATTAAGTTTCTCAGGTTGCCAAGATTGTTTGGGATTCTTCCCCACAATCCATTCCCGAGAACATTGATTCTCTCGAGGGTCGAAAGATTCCCAATGGACGCTGGGAAGTGTCCGGTCAGATGATTGTCAGCAATCGTCAAGTTCTCAAGCTTCAACCAGTTGTAGCCGAGTTCCGCCGGAATTTCTCCGACCAGGTTGTTTCTACGGGCGTTGAAGCTGATGAGGTTGGAGCAACGCGACAGATTGGTTGGAATTTTACCTGAAAATGAATTGTTGGCCAGCACTAGAGCTTGAAGCCTGACTAAACGACCAATTTGATGGGGAATTTCACCGTGGAAGTTATTGTCTGCGAGGTTAAGGTACCTGAGGAAGCTGAGATTCCCAACATACGGAGACAAGGTGCCCCCTATTGTTCGGTTACTCAGATCTAACTTGGTTACTCTTTGATGCCGGTGACCACAAGTCACGCCTGTCCATTGGCACAAGTTGGTAGAATTGTTCCACGAACTTGTAACGCCAAGTGGATCATCCTCAAGTTGTGACCCGATCGCAAGCAATGCGAGACGATCTGTCTCGTTTGAAGGGACAGAAAAGCTATGATGAGATTGAAGCAACAAGCTGAAGCACCATACGAGAGTGGCAAGCTGGCAGCTCAAGGAAATGGAATTAAGCATTTTTAGCATAAGAGTAATAACGCTGTATGTGTGGAATATAATTGATGATAATCTTTTCAAGTTCATGTGATGGGGTCTTATAAGCACAAAAATGAGCTTGCACACGAGTCAACGTCAACGATACTTTCGTGGAAGTATAAGCAGTGGAGCCCCATACACGTGCAGACGTAAAACTTCTTTGAGTGAATAGACTTTAAATTACATTTAATGTATCTTACAGGTAGGCAAAAATATAAGTCCACCTGACCCTACAGTTTTATTACTTATTTCCACACCGAAAACCCTAATTACAAGTTGGTATAAATGTAAGTTAAGAAAATCCTGCACCATTCCTTTTTCCAAGTTTCAACGTTCTATGATTCAACTCTATTGACTCGAAACAACTAAAATGGGGAAAAGGCACTTCAAGTACTAGGTAGCATACTATAACATCCATGATTTTTTAAAGGTCTTTACGTCAAAGTTAGATAAAAGATATCATCTGTGTAGTGTACGTGTAAGCAACAACGAAGCAAAAGCATGATTTCTCTTCCCATATTTTTATCGCCTTCAGTATGGTTGTTGTAATGTCTACTGCATAAACATTATTTGAGCTTTCTTTGATTTTTTTTTTTTTTTTTTAACCCCGGTCGAAGGGCTCTGAATGGAATGAAAATGCCCAGTTTATTTTTTCGAATTTTGATGACTTCATTTTGGTAGAATAGCCGCCATGAACTTTCCTATAGGATATACTAGAAGTTCAGCTGAAGCAAATTATGTGTGTAGTGTGAAATTTAAGAATGCCACCAGAGCACAAGCTGTAATCTTAAATGAGAAATCTATAAGTGGTAATTTGAGTTGGTATATTGTGAATTTATGTAAGTTCTTTCAAATTTGAGCTAATTCGAATTCGTTCCATTTATTAATTACTTCAAAAATCTCAAATATTAACTAGACGGGTAAAAACTCGTTTCATCTCTATATTTTAATATTAGTGCCCATTTAGTTCGTATATTTTTAAAAATGCTTCAAAACATCCCTACCCTTAAATTATTGGCATCCCTACTGTTACTTTTTGTTTCTTTTAACTTGCTTTTACAATATTACCCTCTTACAATAATGATTCTTTTTATAAAATTAATCAAAAAAAATTAAATTATCAATTTAACCCCAAAAATTAAATAAAAACAAAAATAATATATATTAATTTTTGTGAAAGCTTACATGTGTCCAAAAAAAATTTATTGTAAAAATAATTAAATTACCTTTTTTTGGATATTAGTAATAAAAAAATTAATATATTAATTCGTGTGTTACAAAAAAGTAACATATATTAAATTTGTTTCTATTTTTTTTTTGAGATTAAATTGATAATTATTTTTTTCTTTTTACTAATGTCCAAAAAACATATTGTGAGAGGGTAATATTGTAAAAATTAAGCAAAAAGCAACAAAAAGTAAGAGGAAATGTGCTAATAATTTAATGTCGAGAATGTTTTAAGGTATTTTTACAAATATAGGGACTGAACAGATACTAAACTCAAAATATAAGGAATAAACGAGATTTTACCCTAACTAGAAATCACCCATTTAACATAATTTTAATATCCTTTTTGGAAAAAAAATCACATCGAAATTCAATGAGGAATACAACAGGGACATATTTCATACCAAATGACAGATTTGAAAAACTTCTAGCTAGATTTGTTTTTGAAAATAACTAAAAGATTAATAAAATACAAAGAACTAAACAAAATTAAAATTCAATCTAATTAAAAATAATCGAGATTTGACATAAAGCAAACCATTAAATAGTGTTAACGCCGAAATTTAGTCAAGTTGGTTAGCGGCTTGATATTAGGCCCTGGGTCAGCATCAAATTTGTTTGGTAAAGAAGTGGCTCGCCAATTGTCAAGGATTCCCTGAGACCACTAATAGATAACTTATGAACATCTGAAATCACAAGGGACATTAAGAGGTCTTGAAATTTTTTCCGGTGTTAACCCTGTAATACTCAAATCAGTTTATGAGTTTATAAGAAAATAAAATATGTAGTTTCTCATGTAGTTCAGATGATGATGACGTAGTTCAGATAATGATGATGATACAAGTGATGAAATGGATGATGAATATTCATAATCGTAATGTAAATATTAGGATGATCATAGGATTATCATGAAGCCGGTGACGGTAATGAGGTTTTTTCTATCTTGATTCTTGGTTCCCGCCATTCGTGCCTTGCCTAACCAAATCAATCCCCTACGATCTCTTGCGTTGGCTTCTCCTAATTGACTCGGCTTACGGGTCGCTCACTTACAGAAAGCTATTTGCTTGCATCTGTGCAGTGATTATTGAAGGGTCGAAAGAAGAGAGAAAATAAATAAATAAATAAACAAAAGGGAAGCGCACGTGTAATGTCGGTTGTCCACTCCTCTCCTTCAAATAATCCATTTATTTAATAATTATTGTAACTACCCGAAACTTATATATATTCACAAATGCTGAGTTACAATAATTATAACATACATCTCTCATGTGAATCACATAAATTATGGGTTTTATAATTTTATGTGGTTCACATAAGAAATATATGTTATAATTATTGTAACTTAGAGGCTCCCATATATATTAGGCTATCCGGTCTAATGGTCAACGCGCTACGCACATTACAAGTGAACCACACGCGCTACGCAATTGCTCTCCCTCTCCTTCTATTGAATCCGTCATTTTGGCATCTCCTCCCCGGTTAAAAATAAAAAATATTCGGGTGTCGCTGAAGTGGGCACACGACACATGGACCCCTCAACAGCGGACGAGTGGGAGCTCTGCAACGATGACGGTTTCATCCACAAGCGGAAGAAGCGGAGGCTGGACGACCCGCCACCAGTTCAAGGCCCGGATCCCGAGGCTGAGGAGCGGCAGCGAAGAGAACGCAGGAGAAAGGTTTTACTGAAGCTCAAAGAACGGTACCAGAAAGAGATCGACCAGTGGGAATTTTTGTCGAACACCTTACGCGCAATGCAAGAGAAGTCTCACCAACAACAGCAACGACAGCAACAGCGACCGCTAGACTTGGAGGAAACGGCGGCGTTACTCGGTTCGGCTTCGAAGATGGTGCAGGAGGATGAAATTGGTTGCGGGTCGCTAGTCGATCAGCTCCTTTTGCAGGTAATTGAGTCTTTTTCTTATTTTAATGTTTAATTGTATGTGCTTAATTTGAAATTTTGCTTGCTTAAAGTATGAATTCTGGGTCTGTTGAGAGACTAGGTTGTCGTAAAACATTTAAAGTTTGAATTTTTGTGAGCTAACGAGCTTGATTTTTAGGGCTTACTTTGCTGATGAAGAATTCTTGAAACCTAATTTGACGTAATTTAAATTGGTAAATTTGAATTACCAAAACCCGTACCTTATGAAAAGGGAAGGGATGTTCAGTTACTCATTAATGTTGAGTAGTGTTGTAATTCTTGTTAGTTCTGGATTGCAATGCAGGCTGAAGCACAGGAAGCGATAATTCACGATATTTCAAGTTTGTGTGATGTGGCAGAGGCAATGTGCCGTGCACAAGAGGAACAGTTAAAGCAATCGTTTATTGATCTTCCTGTTTGGTCTTCACCACGCGAGCTTATGGCTTCACTTTGTGATGAGTAGGTTGCTTCTTTACTGTTATTTTATTAATGTGTTACTGTAATGATATGTGTGCAATGGTAAGTATCAGAATGGTAGCGTAGATATCTGTAGTTTATTTTTTTGGATGATGCTGTAATTTGAGAAGGGGTTGCATGTGAGGGAGACACAAGGAGAGTATGAAAATTGTGTTATGGAACCTGAGTGAATGTATACATGTTTGTCGATTTCCCATATCATCATATTGTAATGTTTAACTCGATTTTTTTTTTTTTATCATGATTATGCAACTGGTAGATGTGTGTTTGCAGTGTGATTGGAAACTTTCAGCTGAACTTAGCAGCCTTAATTGTTCAAAAGTATGTTAACACAGCTGCCAGGACTAGGATTACTTTCAGACTAGTTTCTTGCTCTTGTGCTATTCTGGTCTTTTCTTATTAATAAATAAATAAATTTGAAAAAAAAAAAACAATCTTTTGGTTTCTTGATTTGCCATTTTATGAATTGTTCAACTTTTATACTTTGCTAGTAGTAATCACAGTCAAAATTTTTAAAGCTGATAGTAGCCATCACGAGTAATTACTCAAATATCTTTGCAATTGGATTGCCATTTAAATAAAATTATGCTGTTCCCCTTTGAAGTGTGTATAAACATCCTCCACCATTGTGTGAACTGGTACTTTAACCACCATTTTGGCACTCTGAAGACTCAAGTGTCAAAACTCCATCTGGATCATATTTGTAATGTAATGAAAAGTTCAACTTTACTGACATTAAAAATCATCTTACAAGCAGAGGCATTTAAAACATAAAAGAGAATTTGGTTTTATCTACTACACCAATTCATTGCGTTAGATACTGAGATTTGTGAGTTATGTGCTTCAGATTTTACCCTTTTAGTTTTTACACCTTTGAGAAACCACAGTGCTTGCTTAATTTCTTAACGTGAAATGGTCTTGGCATCAATGTCGGTTAAACGAGAGGGACCAATTTTCACTGGTTCGATACTAAATCCAGCTTTCCGACATGCATCTTCCAGAAGCTCTACTTGTGAAGGCCCATTGGGACAGAATGCAATCACCGCGCCGCCACTGCCTGTAAATTTTGAAGCAGCGCCAACCCTACGTGCAACCTCCACCATTTCTACGTTTAAAGCACCCAATACATCATCTCCAAACATGCACCTATAATAAATCACATGCCAAACTTCAGTCAAAAGCAATAAACCTAACATGGATGAACACGGCTTGCTGACATACCAAAATTCAGTTTAAAGAAGTAAATGGCAGTTTTGTCACAAAGGGTATCAGCAATCCATCAATTCTAGATTCACCATTTCCAGTGAGATATATATAAAACTATAAAAAATTTCACATTACAGCATCTTTCATACACAACTAATTTCTAGTTAGCACTGCAACTTAGCTTTACAACTATTGAGATAAATTACTAAATAAAATCTACGGTAGGGAGTAACTTTAATCTCTCATTTCTGGCATATATATGATCTAAATTTGTTAGGGGCAAACATCTTACCTTCTAAGGTCAAAATTGCGATTCATGAGTTCTGCAAGTTTTGAATAGTTCTTTTCAAGTATAGCTGCCTGTCCTTCTGCGGCGATTTGTGCAACTTCCTTCATTGATGATATGATAAACTCATCACCATCAAGCCACCTTTGACGAACTGTACTATGTACCTGTGTGAGACTAGCATGTTATTTGTTTGTATGATTACCGTTTATAGGAGTTCACATCTTAAAAGACAGTCCTCACAAGCCCCCAATTTAGGCAGTAAGTAGTTATCTAGCAAAACCTCAATTAACAGACCTTAACAAGAAAGTTTCAAAACTCCTGGAAAAAGAAGGTGATAAACATATCAACAAACAAAAACTAATAACTTCAGTACTTTCAGAAAATGGAACCCCACATATTACACTAACAAAACGGAAAGTTTCCCCAGACAGATACTATCTGCTGTCAACAAAATGAGAAACAGGCATAAACAAGAAAGATAAGATGGGAGCTATTGGTACCCTTCCAGAATCACTGGGATTCTCTGCATAGATGAGATAGAGAGGAGGAAGGAGATCAATATCCATTGGTGTATAAATGCCATGACCTAACTCATCCATGTGTTCCTTACGAAAATCCTACAGACAAACAAATTGTTATGATCAGCAACTACAAATATGACCTTCTGAAGATACCTGCATCAACAACATCACATACCATGTGAACAAGGCCTCCATAGACTTGTGCCACACGATCTTGAAGACCAGCAACAATACCAAGTTCTTTCTCCGCATTAAGAATAAGATTTGGCCTGATTTCTACTTTGACTAAATGCCTGACTTTGTAAAAGTCAAGAAGACAGTCCAGGGCGGCACAAACGATAGCACTAGAACCTGAAAGTCCTGTCTGAAATGTCAAAATTATAACTTGAGCCATGCATTGCCATGAAAAGTATATAATACAAAAATTATCTCACACGGGTTTCTTGTCTTCTAATGGAAAGACTATGTTAATCCAAAAATGAACTAGTAATCTTGTATTGGATATTAAAGAAAAGCATTATCAGCTGTCAGGCACTGACAAGAAAGTCCAATCGAATGACTATTGTGGGAATAATTTATCAATCTACTGATTCCGCCTCCAATAAGTCATTTTTATAATAAGAAAATCCAACGTACAACCCTTTTTGGGGAAATGCGATCAATTATTAGAAACAAATTTCGGATACAATGCAAGAAGAACACCAATATCTTTTTTCTTTTTTTTTCTTTAAAAAAAAAAAAAAAAAGATTGTACCTGGCGAGGAATGTTGGTGTCGTATGACAGAGTGAAGTTTCCCTTATGAAGATCAATCTTGTTATCTTTACAATACTTAAAGAACACTTTACAAATAGCCATAACCAATCGCACGCCTCCATAATATCCTTCATTTTGCAATCTATTCATCTGTAATCATCATCACAACATCAACAACAACAACAACAGCGGCAACATTAATGTATTATCTGATAAAAGATCAAGAATTTTTGGGGGGAAAAAAGGGTACCAAGTGGTGGAGGGACTGAAACTGGACAAGATCATGAACAGGGTGAGGCTTGATGACGAGATCATCAGACGGCTCCAATTTGACGGAGGCCCAGAAGTTGGCGAGACTGAATGAGATCGTACGGCCGTAGTACACGTCACTGGGATTACCCAACAGTCCAACTCTCGCGTACGCTTTGTGCTCTATGACCCCCACCCGAACACCACCAGAATTCAGTTGATCCATTTTTTCTTCCCCAACCTCGTTTGCCTCGAAGCTCTGAGAAAAGAGAAGGCCAAACGGGAATTGCATTGCGTATTGTTCTTTCTTGTTTTTGTTTTCTTTTTATAATTGCTAATTGAGACGCACTGCATGGGCCGAGGACGTGGGGCCCAAGTAGACGGCTGGTGCGGCATTGTCTCAGGGAGGTGGATACGAGTCAGCAACTCTACGTATATCCGAAGCTATAAAACTGGCACCCATATCAAAATGCCAAATAGTTCTTCTTATCTGGCTTTCCGTTCCTGTCGTGTCATCGACTCATCATCGTCCTCTTTTGTAAATTCAAACGTTTGCTCCCTTTCTTTATTAAATTTGGCGGGGCGATTTTGTCATTTTTGTTTTGTAGCGCGTGTTTATTTTATTTCTTATTCTTTCGAATTTAGAGTTTATCCCATATATACAGAATATTTCATTGTATCATTTATTATTATTATTATTATTTCATAGAGCCTTATTTATGATTCATTAAGAATACAACATTAATTATGCCATGTTTAGATATATTTTAATTAATTTGAGCTTTGGGGGCTCATATCTTTTAAAAATAAATTAAAATAATTATAAAACAAAAGTTCAGCTCAAATATACAGCTAAACAATTATAGCCTTCTTTGATGGAAGCAATGCCAAAAAAAAAAAAATTATCCTTACAATTATATAATAAATACAAATACAATATCAATAATAAAATATTTATAGATTAACATTTTAGTACAATTTTTTTACTATTTAAAATGATTGGCCACAACATATATAATACTATTTTACAATTGTCAACCAGGGATTTGTTAAGACTTCTGAACCCAAAAGTACATTAAAAATTAGTTTTATTAATACTCCAATAAATAAATAAATAAATAAATAATTGATAATAATTAACAAGCAACCTTCTAGAGCAAATACATACAGTTCAGCCAAAAAGTTTCCCTTATCCTTTCTCAATCACGAAAGAAACATTTCCATAATCCATCCATCCGTACAGCAAAATTAAAATTGAATCTGGGAACAAACTTGGCTATAAAGCTACGAAATCTGCTCCCATTTTATTAATGATGATTAAATAAAAAAAATATATATATATATATATAACTGCAAATATAATAGAGACCTTTGTTACAATATACCTCTATTTAAAAAATAAATAAATAAATTTCCCCGACTCTCATTCATTATGAAAATGGTCAATTTGATACAAATGACTTACCACTTAGATCAATGGCAATATTAGACAGTCAGCAAGGTTTAAAGGAACAATAATTTAAATCCAGCTGAAGAAAGATCAGTTTGATCCAAAGTGTTAATATCATAGACAACAGAAGAACTGTACAGTTCGTTACGAAATGTACAAGGTGAGAGTCAGCACAACCGACCATACCTGGGGATGGGGGGTAAGAAGATGCAGCAGCAAGCAATACGAGCAACATCAGTCTTCCTCTTCTTCATCGTCTTCAGGCAGTCCCATATCATCTCCAATACCTTCCAGCAGTTTTTCAACATCCTCCCCCAACTCCAACAGTCTTGCACTCAACTTTTCCACCTTACTTTGCTCCTGTCCGAGACACACGAGCAAATCATTCAGTTCTGCCTCACTCTCCTTCTGGGCTTCTTCACGAGCTTCAGCTTTTATGGCCTCAACATCAGGAGAAGAGACTGAACTCCCTCCACTCTTCAAAGCTTTCACCTCCTTTTCTAGATGGAAGTTGGTCTGTTCAAGGGAATTATAAGCATCAGATAGACTCTTTAAATCAGATTCCATCTTAGCAGCTATATTTCGATACATTGATGAGTCGGATTCAATCTGGGCCTTCTCCTCCTTCAGGATCTCTAACCGTTGTGATGCTTCATGAAGGTCTTTACGGAGTGTCTCGACCTGGACTCTATCCAAGGCTCCACTTGCCCTTTGCTCAGATTGGGAAGCACCATCCCCACCTATCTTTGCCAGCTCCTCAGCCAAAGTTGCATTCCGACCAAGAAGTTTCTATAAAATAAGGGGGAAAAAATGTTACCACTTTATTCCACATTAAAATATATAAAACCTTACATGACCAAAAAATGATTAATGATAAGCCTGCCCTATCTAAACAGAAATCTAAAAATGATGAAAAACACAATCATTATTTCTGGAACAAAGAATAATTATGACCGGAACAAAGGACTCTGATATAATGACAAGTTACATCAGAAGTAGCAAGTTAGCAGACCGACTGAGGACGTGCGTAGTAGCATCGAAGTCACACATCTATAGAATCAGATGACCTTGTTCAGTCGATTTACATACAGTCCCACTTTCAAGTCGGCCCATTTTTCCTTTTTTACTTTTGAGGGCGAGTTTAAGTGGCTCCAGGGCATTGATACTTTTTGTCTTTTTATTTTACAGAGCACCTTACAGCTGTTGCTAGTCAAAAGAATGGTTGAAATTGAACAGGTTGAGAATCTTCATTCATCCAAAGAAGTCTTAAAGGACTGATTGTTTTGTATCCAACTTAACAATATTTCAAAACCTAAGAAGCCTTCTTAGGGTCCATTAAGGCTCCCCTCACCAAAACCAGTCATTTCCAAATCAAATGTGATTACATGCACAAAGCTAGGAAAAACTAAAATACCTGTATCTCAGAGCACTGCTTCTCCACAAATGCTTTTAGCCGCTTGACATAGTCCTTATCACTTTCTCCATTCCTCTGTTCCAGTTCAGCAGGCACAACTGCCACCTCACTCTTTGGACGACTGTAGACATCTACAATATTTTCTCGGATACTTGACTCCAGGCTCTTAATGATGTCAACAAAATGTTCATCAAACATTGATGAGAGAAGTGGATGGTCCTCATTTTTCTTATCAGACAAATCACTGTCATCAATATCTTCAATCTCTGCCATACTGGCAGCAGTTGATCTTGTCAATGGTTTGAGGGCTTGGGTTGGCTTTGCAGAAGAGAAAAGGAAGCTTTTCTGCATCTCATCAAACTTCAGAAAATATGACGTAAGCCCAACTTTCTGGCTTATTGAATCAACTATAGAAAAAGCATCCCTTCCAGTATCACTGGACTTGTTATAAATTACACACTCCCCCAACAGAACCGCTGCTAGCCCCCTTGTGCACACAGTCGCAGATGGATTTGACACCAGCTCAAGCAGATAGGTTAGGTGTGGACGTGAATCCAAGAAGCAGTGCACAGCATTAGGACAATCGGCTAGCCAGGTCACCAGCAGTTTCAATATTATCAGTTGAATGTACCCTGCTTTACCTGTGCCATCTTTAGTTTTCATCGACGAAGCAAGAGCCAAGTATCTCACCATACGGTGCATCAGTGGCTCTGCAGCTCCCAAAGATGGCATAGGTGCCTCAAGCTCAATTCGTAGAACCTGCAAATTCTCTCTGAATCAGATAATAATGGAGAAAAGAGAAGCAAGAACACAATCAGTATAAACCAAAGGGAGTTGAGAGAAAGGTTGAAATCCTGTTTCCCCAAAACACAAAAAATATATATATATATCTGCAATCTTTTGACTACAAATTTGTTTAGCTAGTTGCATTGATCAATGTTTTCATAAACCTGTTAACAAAACACACTTGAATTCTTGTATTGAAAATGAAAGTGCAGTTACGGGAATGAAAATCATAAGTCCTAGTTTCTGAATGCAAAAATTATTTTCCAATTAATTGTCCTAAGTTATGTACCAGTCAAAAATATTAGAAAAGTGTTGTGTTTTTTCGTCCTTCAAAACATTTTTTAGATAAAACAAAATA
This sequence comes from Citrus x clementina, assembly GCF_000493195.1. Lineage (NCBI taxonomy): Eukaryota > Viridiplantae > Streptophyta > Magnoliopsida > Sapindales > Rutaceae > Citrus > Citrus x clementina. The sequence goes on along the minus strand of NW_006262688.1, from coordinate 9,958,177 downwards.
CTGCCAAACGCAACCCATCTGCAAGCAAAAAAATGGCGATAAGGATTATACGACAGTGTAATTACAATTAGAATTATTTTCTCGGTAACCACCCTGATGTAACTTGTAACTTGACAAGTTACTGCAATTGTTTAAATTATGACAACTTACATCAGAGTGCTCAGAAATAATTCTAATTGTAATTACACTGCTGTATAATCCTTAACTTGCAAAGTACATCCTTAACTTTCTAAAAGTAGATTTAAATCTACTTTCAATTGCATAACTTATGTTAGATTACTCTGATATTATGTACTCTGAAAGTAGATTTAAATTATTAACACTGCCGTACCATCTGTAAATTATGACAAGTTAAGGATTACATCAGAGTACTCTGATATCATTACACGAGCAAATGATTATTTCTGCCGTATAATCCATTATATTACACCACAATTAGAATTATTTCGTGCACGCCACAAAATTATTTTCCAATTATTGCATAATTAGACTGCCAAACGCAACCCATTCTCTGATATAAATTGTCGGTTGTTTGTACGCAAGCTGCAGCCCTCAGCTGAGAAAATAATTTTAAATTATAATTTAATGATGCAAATGAGTTGGCATACGGTAATAAATAGCTAAAAGCAAACATGAACCAATTAGAATATACGGCTATTTCACCAAGATTATAAAAACAGATGGGTACTTTCCAATCTTCTTTATAAAAAAATAAAATAAAATAAGAGGATATGAAATTCATCAACAAAGGGACAGAAGCTTTTGACACTTTAGAGTCTGAAACATAAGTTAGCAAGAAAACTTTTGATAACTTTTGAAAGAAACAATTCAAATATATCTTAATTGAAGTAATAGATGCAGATTAAGAGTAAACTGAATAAATTGGCATCACATACCCGTTCTTTGCATTGCAAATTGTCCATCAGTATGTGAGAGAGTACGCTAGCAGCTCTGCAACAAACCTGCACTTCACAGTATTAGCTAGATTGATCTCATGTAGAAAGCACCAAGAAATTTATCTTATGCTCTCTGCAGCACGGATCAGTATCTCTTAATCATTGCGCATTCTAGTGGGGAGAAAAATGCCTCATTCTTCTCCAGAAGTTGTGATCAAAGATACTAAAGGAATCATCTTACCTCAAGATCACCATCACTTTCACCCAAAGTAAGACCATGTATCAGCATGCTGCCATGCAAGTAGATCTTATTAGACGATTCACATCATCCAAGTTCAAGTTCAAATTCAAGATAAAGTATTAGACAGACCAGAAAAAGAAAAGCAATTGTCATATATGAAACAAACAGACCTTCCAAATGACATGTTCACATCCTCCTCGAGGGGAGCATGACTCATTGATTGTGGTTGAGGAATTAAAGTGGAAGTTAACATTGCTTGGCCATCTGGATTTTTCTGAGAAACAATTCAAAAAATTAGAATAAGAATAATATATATGTATGTAAGCAAAACATTTTAACTTGTAAATATGAATAAACAACATAGAACAATGAAATTTACAAAATTACTAAAGAGTAGCAACCTCACAAAAGCTGTTAAAGATACGGTCGGCTGCAAGAAACTCTTGCATACTAGATGTCCTCAAAATGATTCGCAGAATAGAATTCAGAGCAGCTTCAACTTGTGGTTCCTCACCAAGAACTTTGCTTGCAAGGACATCACGGTTTTTGGGATGTGCAGCAATTATATCACTAATGCACCGCAATGCCTGACAAAGTGAATAAATAACCACTCATTAGCACATATCAGTGCTGAAGCTGCCACTGCACAAGGATAGTGGGGGGAAGCTAAAAGCAAGACATATGTATAAATTTCAGGATGGGTCTAATCCAATAAGATCAGAATTATTAACTACACAAATTAATTGCAAGATTACCCATTTGCATAAAATCCAAATGATAAGCAACATTCTGTTCTCAGCTTCTAATGAAACCATGCAATCAACAAGGTTGAAGGCTTTAATGGAGTCTTAAAGCTTTCCTCTTAAATCAAAGCCTTATGATTTCCTTTCTATTCTTCATTCCAGTAATTGATTGTAAAGAAAGAAAGATTAATACAGATAGAACTTGATATATCAACAAACTAAATTATGTGAGGATGAGGTTTAAGGTTATCAGAAGTCTTAAGGCATGTCAAGGCCTCATGATTTCCTCTCTGTTCTTCATTCCAGTTATTGACTGTAACGAAAGAAAGATTAATAGAGATAGAACTAGGCATCTTCATGAGTTCCTCAATTTTTTGTTTGCAGATATACTTAGAGAAACAAGGGATCAAAAAGGAAGAATGACTTCTACAAATGTGTTTCACAGAAGAAAGAAGAATACAAAAAATACAAAGATCCAAAACAGCTCTCGTACCGCACAACGGACAGCTACAGGAGCCCACTGACTCTCAACGGCCAACATTAGCAGATTGTCCAATGCTTTTTTCTACGATCATTGACCAAAAAAGGCATATGTAAAGCATAATAGATCATCAAATTAATCGACATTTTAGACATTAATTTCAGCATAAATGAGTTTGTAAGAACCTGAACTAGAACCGTCTTATTGGTTAGCTTGTGTGCATCTTTCCCAGGATCAGCCTCTGAACCTCGCACTATCAGCAAATTGATGGTTTCCAATGCACTGAGAAGATTAATTGTCTACTGGCATAGTGTTTGTTCAAAAAACAACAAGAAATCACTGGTAAGGATTGTGACAGCAAGTCCAAAAAATATGCAGCAACTAAGATAGCAACAACCACATACAGCTACAAACATCTGAGTATCTAACCTTCTGCTGGGTAAAACTGTATGCACTTCCTCGTAGCTTCAAAATTGATATCAAGGGGTCAAAGCCCATAGTCTCCCTCAGTAGTATCTAAATCACATGAACCTCGAATTTAATAGCAGGAAAAAAAAACTGCATAAAACATTAACAGCAGAGGCCACATACCTGATTAGATTCATTGTTGCGTAGAAGATTATTCAATAATTCAAGACAGTCCTGAGCAGTGATATTGTGTTAGAAAGACATTAGAGCAGGGTTCACTGCACTAGACAGAAAGTGAAAACTTGCAAGGTATACCTGCACAACAACACCTCCATCTGAACCTCCTTCCTCTTTAATTATGCTAAAAATTTTCTCGAAGGCACCTTCAAAGACAACAATTTTTTGAATTTCCTGTGGCCATGAAACTTTATGTGTTAGATAGAAACTAAGGCCATCTCCAATGCTTAACACCATTTTGGTGTAACACCAACACAAAAAATGTACCTTTTTCACACTAAATTACTATTTCATCTCCAACCCATTTACACCTAATTTTACACCAAAAATAATATTCTTCTTTTTATTCTTTTAATTCTCAAGAATTAATTCAATTAACACAGTAAATATTACTATTAATATAGATAATTAAGTAATAAGTAATTTTATATCGATTAACAAAAAAATATAGAAAATTATTAAATTTGCATTTAAGTAACTAAATTAGTACATTATGAAAATTAGTACTAAATTAGAGGATCTGATAATGATCTCCCAGATTACTAAATAATTGTTCTAATTTATGCTAGTAGTAGTAGCTTTTTTAATTTGTGTTAATTTAATTTTGTATTTTTAATTTTGTAATATGTAATCTAGTAATTAATGTTATTGGCATTTTATTTTTATTATTAATTTTTGTGTTGAATATTTTTTATTTAAAATATTAGTATAATATTCAAAAATTAAAAATGAAATTAAAATAATAACAAAAATAATAATAATAACTTAAAATATTATATAAAATAGGACATATATGTAAATAAGAAAAAGTAATAAGGATATTTGGGACTTTTTTTTCCTAGCACCAAATGAATAGTGTTGCACCATATTTGGTGCAATACTATTCATAACACCATTTTGGTGTTACATTGGAGAAGCATTTTACACCAAAAATGATGTAAAAGGTGATTTGGTGTTAGGTTTAGTGCTACATTGGAGATGCCCTAAGAGCACTCTGTAAATCAGGATCATAAAAGGTGAACAACAATCATAGTCACAAGTTTTTAGAAAAATATGAAAAGAAATTATTATTATTATTACAGGGAGAAAAAACTCACCTCAGCTTCACGAGTCAAGTATGTAAGTAGAAGTAATGCCTCATTTCGTATGACCTACAGGGTAAACCACAATCATACATAAAAGACAGAAGAGTGAGCACAACAAACAACAAACTGCATAAACAATCAAAACGTTTTGATGTTACCCTTAGGAAGTCCCACCCACCAAATATATTGTAGGTTAAAGCTAGGCAATAATGTAAATATGATCAAAAAGAAAGGCAAACATGCAGTTTGCAATTAGAGAATAGGATAAAAGACCCTTGAGGATTATATTGTCAGAAGAAAACCTGTATTAAAAGCTTTATACCTCACGATCCATGAGCATATCCATCAGCCGAGTGATACCACGCGGAATGGTCAGAATGGCTTCCTGTAACCTGAAGAAGAACTCAGAACAAGTCTTTCCAGCATTTCCAGCATAACGTGAAAAGTCCAAAATATAAACAGATGAATGACATTTACTACATAAATCATACCTATTGAGAGAATTTGTGAGAAGAACTGTCAAAACTTGAAGAGTGTAATATCTTATGTAGAAATCCTCCTCTGACTGCAAAAACAGAAGAAAAGGTAAAGAAAATAAATAAGTCCGCCAGCTACAGAACAAAAGTGCACAACCAGCAACATACTAAAGCTGTTAAAATCAACATAAATAGAACTCACCAACAAACTTAGAAGAAGAGAAATGCTTTCGGCTTCTCGGGAAAGTAAATCGGTGTTCATTAAAGCTGGCTGCACCTCATTCTTAGGCCCTTTAACATGATCAAGAGGAGTCAAAGCACTAAGAAGTGTTTCTAATGCCCCTCGAACCTGCACATGAGGATTAGATGATTTTGATGTCAGATCATCTTTGTTACATGATAGAATAGATAATCAGATTCTGAGATTAAAATATATAATAATCATTGAAAAGGAATGATTCATAACATCCAAATTTAGACAAGAAGAAACGACCCTCAAGGCCTGGAATTCCCATTCAGTCCTTGCTTTGTTTCCTTCCAAAAAAAAAAAAAAAGATTTCTACTAACAATTTCTATGGACCAGAGTAAAAAATAAAATAAAAAATTAGAAAGAAAATAGCAGGGAAGAGGAAATTCCACACCATTTCAACATCATCTCGTTCTTCCTTTAAGACAACCATTATTACAGGGAAGCCTGAAATGAAAGTAAGAGAATCACATTATGCGTCACAAAGAAAAATGGAAACTAATCTAATTTCATTAAAGAAGAACAAAACACTGACCCATTGCTCCAAATGCTAGCTGGGCACCTTTACTTTCTGCGACAACAGCCTGAAGCTCAGTCATAGCACTTCTCCTGTCCTCAGCTAGGACACCATTGCTGATACGTTCGAGCAAGCGCTCAACGTAGCTATTGATACCGTAGCATATGTTAGTTAGATAACACAATTCATAACAGAGGAGAGAAATGAATTGCATAGTATAGACAAAAGTGGATATGAGGTCACATTTGTTGATCACGCAAATTATCAGAATGAATAACTAAGGTATTTTCTACATAATAAAAATGGTAAATAGAAGCCTGATAAATTTGAAAACTTAAATACCTATTATCAACCAGCACACATTGAGTACATTAATCTTTTTAACCAAGTTTCAGATAAAGACAAATGTATGCTTTACTAAACAAAAGAATGCAAGAAAAACTATGTAGTAGCCACACGGAACTAGTAATCACTGTTTCCTATAACTCAAAACAAAATGCACCCAAATATCTGTAAAACTAGAACTGCATTGCATCATTATGTCCATTACATAATCCAAAGACAAAACTTTTATGCATAAAGAGATTGGTAACAAACATAAAACAATAGTTTACCTATCTTCACTTGAAGCAGAATTTTCATTGCCAAAAACAAGCCCAACGACCCCCTGCACAGGAAATCGTTACATAATCACAAAGCAGAGAAGCCAGTAAAGACACTTACTAGCCGCTATTCAGTTACTGAAAGGGTGATAATATATTCTTGAAGTAAAAAAAAAAAAAAAAAATTATATCAATTCCTAATATCACGTTCAACTCCTACAAGAAAAAATTAATTCAATTACATTGACCAAAATAATATACTGACCTTGTAACCAGAAACCAAATCCATCTTCTTCATACTGAAACCTGAACCAACAAATTGACAATCTTTCGAACAGTTAAAAACAACTATAATGCTTAAAAATCAAAGCTTTAAGAGCAAGAAAACTAATATAAAACCTAAAACAGAACGAAACGAAAGAGACGTTGATCACATACCGATCTGAAATTGAATCCAAGCTCGACGGAAATATCGATATCACGATAATTATCTATTTTTTTAATATATATTCAAGGGGAAAAAAAAAATTCTTATTAGTGTTACGCGCACTTCGACAGAGTAGAAATAGAGCTCAAGGGTTCCGTTTGCTGTCAGCGGCGAGATGTGTGAAGAATACACGTAACTTTTTGGTCTGGCTTACGTCACTAAACGGAAAGGAGCTGGCATTTTGGGCTGGGTGAACGTTTTTAAAGTCCAAATCCCATGGGCGTTTTTACTCGGCCCATTAAAGACTCTAATTTAATTTTTTTCTTAAAAAAAAAAAGAAATAAAATGACTATAAGTAAATTAATAAATTATTTTAGAATTTAGTATATCAAAAACCCAAAAACACTTTTCTGTCAAGCACTTATTACGATGGAGGGAGCTACATGGAAAGTAGTATGGGTGGTTTGCCTCCACTAACTATATTATTTCCATAAAATCGTATCTTAATTTCAATCAAAATTATATTTTTCTCTTTGGATTCGAATAAAAATATATAAAAGTATGCCCAAAATTATATTTATATATGAACCCATTGTTTTAAAAAATACACACACAAACTACATTTTTTTTTTTCCTTTTGGAATGTTGTATACTTCATGTGTCTTAAAAAGTTTAATTAGAATTAGAATCATACAAATCTTTTAATGTATAATTTCGTTAAGGTTTAAATTGTGAAACAGAAGTAAAGAGTTTTAAAGAGTGAAGATTGAGGGGTGCCAATCGCACGTGCACTCACAATTATCTCACAAAGTTTGGGGCAACCGGCCCAACCCAATATAAAAACATAAAATCCTAAACATCAATGTAAATCCAAGCGTCATAACTAATGGACAATAGAAATCGTGGTTATTGATTGCAACGTTTCCATTTTCAATCCAATTTTCAAACTTGAAATAATATCAATATTTGACTAAACTTCACTAGCTTCAACATTAAGTACATGTGTATCAGTATGACACTTCACTAGCTTCAACATTATGACACTCTCACATATATTCTACACATTACAACCTTATTATGCAAATTGTATATTCCCCCATTGGCCCATTCAACGTGACAACAAAGATAAAAGTATTATTATTATTAACACTAAAATTACATTTCCCTACCCTTGCTTTTGTCTATTGCGATTGTTAGGTTTCACTGAGAGTCTCGTGCTTTTTCTTATGTGCAAGATATTCATAATACATGTATTTGCTGCTCACATGCATCGTAAAAATTCAATTTATTGTCTTACACTCTTTCTTATTTACTATTTTATATAATTATGGAAACAATTTTTTGTTTACATCCACAACATATAAATCACCGTAACACGTTAATATCAACAAGAAGACAAATATACCCTTAAATTGGTAAATTAGAAAAAAGAAATAGTTTTTTCCCCTCTCATCTCCATTATCCTCATGGAAACACAATAGTTCATCTCTCAACACGCATTATCAATAAAATTTTCAAGAATATAACCAATCATTGTCTTATTTACAATATCATCTCATATTATCATTGTTTGTTATTGATGATAGCGAGTAACGATGATGGACACCATCAATCTAACCTTCATTGACTGACCCATTTGTCGCCTACAACGACTTCTCGCTAGCAAGATTTTGTTTGCTTTGATCTTCACGCATGTGTCATTCACTATTGCATTTTTGTTCTTGATAGAGGTCCAATCCACCCAAAAGGTCTTTTATTAGTCACTCCTTATAAGCTAATAGCCAACGTCCTTCACAAGCATCATGGGGTATCACAATCTACCCTCTTTTAAGGTCAAATATCCTCATTGGTGATGACCATCTTTAACACTTCGGGTTGTGAATGGTTCTGATACTATTTATAACGACTAACACACTAGCAAGATCTTGTTCACTTTTGACTTCATACATGCGTTCTTGATCCTTAAGTTTTTATTTTTGAAATGGGCCCAAATCCACCCAAAAAGCCACTTACTAGTCTAGGGCAGGTCACTTCCCATCTAAAGCTCTTACCAATAACCTTTGAGAACTTGTGATTTGTTGATTGGCCATTGTCTCCTTTTTATTGTATTAATAGATATAAAGCATTCTTTAAAAGGAACAAAAGAAATTGAAACAAAGGCCAATTTGTAGTTTGGAAAAATGCATGTAGTGTGGTCCAATCTCTTTGAAAAATATACCCCTCACGAATAAAGATGCATAATAATAATAATAAACAACCAGTGATTGTGTCATCTAAAGCTAGGTCTTTAAATTAATAGGATAATCATGTGCTTTTATATGTAATGACAACGTTTAAGATTCATTATTTTTGTTATTTCAAAAGGTCAAGGTCAACCCACCAGTAACTACTAATTAGGTTTTTTGGGAGATATTTTAAGAATCATTCTCTCACACCTACTTACAAGATTATTTCTAATTAATTTGTGGTCTTCAAACTGAGCACGTACGTGAGGGAGGTAATTGATTTGTGGACATTATGTTTGAATACATTATACTCTGTTTATTAATTAGAAATGCGAATGAAAATGAGGGTACGAGATTCACTAAATTATTTACTTCTAAAATAAGGAAAGAGAATGGGAACCAACCTACCAATTTTGAAAAGAGGAAGAGAGATCCCAAGGAGGTGGGAATGAGAATTGAGAAGGGAATTGACAATTACACCCTCGGTGAAAATTAAAAATAAATAAAGATTATTGTTATTATTATTGTAAATAATAATAATAACAATAATTATCACAATTATTATAATAAATAAAGATAATGATCAATTAAGGTCATTTTAACCACTTGTAACAATTTATATCGATTTCAAGACAAAGTAAACATGCTAATTGCAATACAACTCATTCGATTATGATTCCTACAACTAAAGTAAACAATTTTTCAAAGTCGCGTTCTCTATTTCGATTCTAATCAACTCCAATTAACACAAACACGCCATTACTGCAATTGTGGTCCATGAGAAAAATTTTCAATTTTGAACTTAAAACTTAGGTGAAAGTATCAATCTAACTACAAAAAAAAAACATGTCGACAAAACAAACTAATTCGTTTGTGACTTTATCAAACATGTCAATCATTACTAATTTAATGGGCAATTAAAGTCCCATTGCCCATTGGACTGCCTAACCGAAGTCAATAATTGGACTAGTGCTTATTTGCTATGCCTACCCATGAGTGGCAAACAATTAATAGAGGTGCGTTTAATAAAAAATTTATAGGATTGAGGACAGAGAACCTTTGGACCCTAACTTCCAATTTTGCCAGATTTTAGGTAAAATAATTGAAAAGGTCCATACAATTTGACATGTAAGTCATTGTGCATACATTCTTTTTAAAGATGGGCGCGGCAAAATTACGAGCAACGTATGTACCCTTACAAAAATAAAGATGCCTTTTAGGAAGTAATTAAAATAATTTTTTTTAAAATTTTTACTTTTTTTTTTTGGATTTTAGTATAAAGCTCCGTCTATAAAATAAAATATTATAAATTGATTAAATTTTTAATAAAATTTAAAATATCTATATATATTTTTTTTTTAATTTTGTAAGATTTGTGTATTCTTTATCCGGCCATGCTAGGCTTACATAGTTGGCTAAACATGGCAGATAATGTAGGTATGTAACAAGAAAAAAAGCATCAAACTTACAAGAAAAAAGCACAATTACGTTGTATCATAATATTTAAAATGGTTAACCAGATCATCATCTATGCACAATCAATAATTTTTTTTAAAAAAAAAATTCGAAGTACTTAATAAAAAAAAAAGGTAGGAAAAAATCTTCTATAAAATGAAAAAGTAGAAAGGTGGGGTTGGCAAAATAAACAACACACATGTAATGCAGCATTTATCTTACCCTAAAAAAAAAAAAAAGAATATGCTTTTCAGTGAATTCCATTTCCGGCAATGATAAAAACAAAGAAAAAGATAAAACAAGGAAGTTTCTCACCATCATTAGTTAATTAATTGAAACTTCGAGGAAATTGCTTCTGTTTTTTTTTCTTTTTTTTTGCATTTTTTTTAATGCATTTTTTTGTTTGGTGCCTATCGATAATCCATAGATAGTGTTGTGTTATTCTTACTGCGACAATTATATGTATCCAACTGTCGTATCCTATCCTATTCTAGTTTAATTCTATATTCCCGTACCTCGTGCTTGTGCTTTTAAAATCTTCTTCTTTTTTTTTTTCCGTTTTCAAAATTTTATTTTTTGAAATTTCTATCATTAATTATTGTTTGATAATCCGTTGAGATTCCATTATACTTTTTTAAGTATGTGACTATGCTAAATTAATCTTAACCGGTTACCACTATACCTAGGTGGTATAATCTGAGAGATTTGAATCGGTATTGATATGTATAATTATAAAATGGGTTGGGTTTATATAATCTATTTTACTATTCATATCGGATTTAGATTTAGTGTTTCCCATATGATAACTCATTTTATGGCATGAATAGAAGCTTCATTACTCTGTATGCTATACAAACAAAAAAACTGTAGCCAATAAATATGATATCTTTTCGTAGCTGATAAATAAAATGTGATATGACACGATTACATGATGCAGATACGACATAATTTTTTCATATTCTCGTTGACAAATATTGACACAATTAATAAATGAATTGACATTATATGACACGATAAATAACTGTATTGTATCCGTGTCGACCTACCTCAACATGATTACATGCTTATGAGATGAATATCAATTAACCCGTGGTAATATTATTAAAATATTTAACTAATGTATATATACTAAACACTAAATTAATTATTCGTGTCATATTCAGATTGCGTTATGAACGTATTAATGTCATATTTATGTCGAATTAACTTACACATGACCTATTTTTAAGAATCATATTGACATTTTATTATTTTTAAATTAATTTTTATTTTTTGTGTTAAATATGTTAAACGAGTCAACACGATTAACGAATGAGACGTACTTATATTTTTTATGCTTTGACGCCATTAATAAATGAGTAGTATATGTGTTTGTTCAAATTTGACACAACATAAATAAGACATGATATGATGGTACGAGTTAACACCCTCTTCTTTTCTTATTTTTAGAGCATAATAAATGCACCTATACATAAAGATTTCATCAATACACAAATAAATTTTCAATTCACTAGAAAACACAAACACTATAATAGAGAATGCGTTACAAACTAAGAAGATCTACATCTAAAAATATATCAAATGGGTTTAGATAACTACAAAGAACTAAAGAATCTACATCAAGTATAGGGTGGCGTTAAGTGGTACAAACAAAATATGGAGAAAGTGGCGAGACTTTCGGAGCATTAAAAGAAAAAAGAAAGACGAAAAGACAGAGAGACAGAGACACGACTCGTGTTCCGAATGAGAGTCAACAATCACTCTCTCTAAACCAATGGAGAGTGTTTATTTATGAGACACGTGGCCTCGTTATGTGCTGGTTTTACAAGAGAACATTTCTGACTTTTCTTAGGCATCTCCAATTTTGAGTCTTAGAAAAAATCCCTTCATCTTACCCATCACTTTATTTTTACAATAAATTGAAGCCGTGTCTTTCTTTTCACAACAAAGTCAACAAATATTGGGTTTTTTTTTTTATACACGTGGCTATCATCATATAATCACCTCATCATATTAAGATGATAAAATAAACTAGTAACCAATCCCATTAATCTTATTTTTATTTGTTGTCTAATAAGATCACGTAAAAGAAAGAAAAAAGAATAATTATATTCGATACTGAAATGGACTCAACGCATGCTGCGTGACATTAATTATTTGAGAGATATATAATAATACCTTGATTCAAAAATTTAAATGTTGTTCATCACTTACCACTTATGATTTATAATTTATATCATTTATGAGACAATCACTCGGTTTTTGTGCATTCAATTTGTATAGAACGTGTGTGTATTTTGAAAATGATTATATATTTCTTATAAAAATGCTGTCTGTTTTATTTAAAAATTAGAAATCGCTACAAATAATTTTTTTTATTATTATCTCTATGCCCCCCCTTTTTTTGTGTAAAGTAACCTTACCGAAGGTACTAATTGTCTATTGAAAGTGACGACACAATTATTCAATGAATGTAAAAATTATCAAAGTGTTGAAATGTGAATAACAAAGACTTTCATTCTTATGAGGCTAAAACATTTTGGTATTTTATCCACATGCGATGAGCCAATAAAATGAGCTAATAATTGGGATTAATATAGCTACAAGAATTATATTACAATTGAAAGACGCGATTATCTCTATGAAGAAGACTGGCGTAAATCCAAATTAACCAAATAAGAAATAAAATAATAAGAATAAATTAGAATTACGGATACCAATTTTTGAAATGACCTGCCAATTAGACATGATTGATGTTGAATGGGGCTAAAATGATATAATTATTGAACGATTTACATCTGTATCGCCCATTAATTTGTAATTTGTATTTCGTTCGATTTTGAGCGCTGATTCACGAACTCATTTTTTACACAATTAAAATTATGGTAAATTTTCCACACTTCAAAAAAAAAAAAAATCATTACGTTGGGGCTAAAATCAATTAAGGTATTGCAGATAATGTTAGAGAACATATAGTAAGAATATGTCAAATACTTATTTTTAAAAATTATTAACATGTTTTAAGCGAGTGACAAATTATAAATGGGCTAGGTTTGTTACACGGTATTGACACGATCAATAAACATGTTATTATCACATCGCTTAATTTTGACCAAACACTACACTTCAACTGGATTACAATATTACATGTTTGAAATCAATAGAAGAACAAAGAAAACTAAGAGCATTATGAGTGATATTTCAAATTATTAGCATCTAACGAGGAATGTTTAAAGATAAGGCATCTGCAAAGTTATCATATTCCAAATGATTAGCATTTAATGAGGAGGGTTTAAGATAAGACATTTGCAAAGTTATCATTTCCTGATTTCCGACCACCGTCGTACTTTTTCCCTAATTGTACAAGTAACCTGAAAATTATTTTAACGCGATTACTTGTCTAGAAATAAAGAATATTCAATTTACTATCAACATTAGGCCGCTATCACAAAAATCTTTAATGAATTAATTGTGCACTGCCACTAGTATCGAAAGTTGACTCCTCAGTAGAGTCGCCGGTTTCTTCCTCATGGTGCTCTTCACTTTCTTTTGTGCCTACGAATAAGTTTTTACCACACTTTCTTACTTTTTCACGCTTTGGCATCTAGTGTTCATTTTCCCTGCAACTAAAATAGCATAATCCCGAACTCGGGGACTGGCTCTTGCTGCTTTGACCACTTTCACTAGTTTTACTAGCTTCATTTGGAGGAGTGAAATTGTAGAATTAGCAAGTCGGGTTTGAATTATTACAAACAACATTTCGAGATCCTAAAAAGTTTGAGTAACTAGTACGCCGATTAAATTGTTTCTCTAACTGTAAGGCCTGTTGATGTGCTTCAAAGACAGAGTATAGATAAAGTAAAATCAACTGGTTTTGAAACTATTATACTATATTACATATAACTTACAATTAATTTAAAAGTAGTTTTCTATGACTTTCTAGTTGTTTAACAAGCAGCAAATGTGACATATACTAAACTATTGATTTTGGATTGGTATAACCTAACTTAGGTAGAGAGATATGTAATTCCTTCGGTGGAAATTGAATTTGTAACATTATCTTTTTCCTAATGTAATGTGTTCTAATTTATATTATCTTTATTCTCTCTTTTAATTGTCTCTATATCATACCCTTCAATAAAAAGATTGTCTCCTTTTATACGCGGAAACTTTCCAACAAAAGTATTCCCAAATTCTTACCAATTTAAAACCGTCTTAACAAAAAGGGCTTTATTGTTAAGCTAATTGCTTTTTGCTTCACAAACACAAAAACAATTAATATTTTAAAAAAGGACATAAAAATACCTTTGTTAGTATTTTTAGTTTGTTCAGAAATATTGAACATACTTCTAACTCAATTTTTCGAAATTTATGAGATTGTGAAATCTATTTTGCAGAAAAGAATATCAAAAGAGTCCCACACAAAATGTTAACCGTGACAGTTTAAATTAAAATCAATTTGCTTATTCTTTTATGTATTGGAATCTACATATACATTAAGGTAAAGTTTGAGAATATATATATCCTATACATATATATATTCCTTTTCAATTAATTAATTTAATTAATTAGGTTTTATTGTTTTACTGAGCTAATAAAAACAGTGAAAGGGTTGACCAGGTCAAACATGGGGAGATGCGAAACAATTAACTCCGGAAAAAACCATGTACGCTAATTCGATAACACAAGCAAAGTCCAAAACACCCTTTTGAATCTCCCCTCAAAGGGTCAACATGTCAACCCCCTTCTGGTAATATCCAGATAGATTCTGAAAGGATATTTACCATGTTTAAAAATTTTAACGCAATTCTAGTGAAAAAAAAAAAATCCAAAAATCCACACGCGAGACGGCTCCCATTTGTATACGATTTGTCTCCGCAAAAATTCCCTAGGTCCACGTGTTACCGATTTCGGCCGTCGGATCTAGCACGACAAAATCAAAGGCGGAGATAAAAAAATAATAAAGTGCGTGACAATCTAAAACAAAAAAACTCAAGCCGTGTAAGAGAGAGAGAGGGGAAAAGTTTAATAAGAATTGAAACTTTTGAAGAGATTAAAAAAAAGAAAAAGAAGAAAAATAAGTTCGGGGAAAAAAAAAAAAAAAAACTACCAAACGGCTATAATTAGGAGCAGCGTTGGAAGGGGGGAGAGAGAGAGAGAGAGAGTGCATTTTAAGATCGTTGGTGCGAGCGAGGGAAGGGTTTCTTTGCCAGATTTTTGAGAGAGAAAATTTGGTCATTAAGCTTTTGGCGCGGGCTGATGCTGATCTGGGCGATGAACGAAACGATCTCGGAGATTAATTATTGATTTGGGTTAATTAATTAAATTTTTTTTTTTGTTTTTCTAATCATGACTGATGGGTACTATAGTTCTAAGAAGACTGATGATATTTGTGAAGATGTTTGTGGTCAGGTACTTTTTATTTTTTTATCTATTTATTTATTTTTTTTGAAAGTTTTCCTTGTGGGGTCCTTTTGGTTTTGATTTATTGTTTTGTAGATTATGGAAGAAATCGATTTAATCTAATTTAATTTTTATTATTTTTTTTTGGTGTGGTTCTCTGCTAAATTTTTGTATGAAATTGTGTGAATGAACGAACAGAACTGGAGAAGAAATAAAAATTTGTGTTTTGTGTTTGGTTTCTATTTGATTGAAAAGTCAAGGTTTTTAGGATTTTGAATTTGGAGTTGTAGGTTCTGCATACCCAATTGTTGATAATTTAAGTTTCTAGGTTCAATTGATATTGCATTAGGAATTAATTTGACCATAGAAAAGTTGTCCCCCCCTTTTTTCAGTTTTTCTTTTTGTGGCTAATTTTAAGAAAGGGAATGTAGTATTCTCAGTTTTGATGTAAATGCAATAATTAGCATATATATTGAGCATGTGTATCATTTTGGCTGGTGGAATTGATTTTGTGAAATTCAACTTGCTTTAGACTTTTTGACCTTAAACTTTGTTGATTATGCATGATTGTTGTTATATCATTTTTTTCTTTTAACATTTTAATAGCTTTATTGGAAGTTGTGCATGTGTGTGCGCGTTTTTGGCATGAGTTTACATGTGTGTAATCGGGTATGTTATGAAGTTTGTGATTTTTTGCAGCAGGCATCTCGTGTGGGGCTGACAATGTCGAGGCTTCGGTGTATGTTGCGTGGGTTTGATTTGAAGACCTTGTTTTTCGTGTTTGTGTTTATCCCAGTATTCATCTTTGGAATCTATTTGCATGGTCAGAAGATTAGCTATTTCCTCAGACCGTTATGGGAATCTCCTCCAAAGCCCTTCATCAAGATCCCTCATTATTACCATGAGAATGTGACAATGGAAAGACTTTGCAAGCTTCACGGGTGGGGAATTCGGGAGTCCCCCAGACGAGTCTTTGATGCTGTGTTGTTCAGTACTGAAGAAGACATTCTCACAATTCGATGGAAGGAGTTGTATCCTTTCATAACACAGTTTGTACTTCTTGAGTCGAACTCGACATTTACTGGCTTACCCAAGCCATTGTTCTTTGCCAGCAATCGGCATAAATTTAAATTTGTGGAGCCTCGTCTGACTTATGGGATGATTGGGGGAAGATTTAAGAAAGGTGAAAATCCATTTGTTGAGGAGGCATATCAGAGAGTTGCACTGGATCAGCTTCTTAGAATAGCGGGTATAGAAGATGATGACTTGTTGATAATGTCTGATGTTGATGAGATACCTAGTGCCCACACAATTAATCTGTTGAGGTGGTGTGATGACATTCCGTCTATCCTCCATCTTCAGCTGAGGAACTACTTGTACTCGTTTGAGTATTTTGTTGATAATAACAGTTGGAGAGCTTCAGTTCACCAGTATAAGAGGGGTAAGACTAGATATGCTCACTATCGTCAAACTGATCTTCTTTTCTCGGATGCGGGATGGCATTGTAGCTTTTGCTTCCGCCATATAAGGGATTTCATATTCAAGATGAAGGCTTACAGCCACTATGACCGGGTGAGGTTCTCTCATTACTTGAACCCCAAAAGAATTCAGGATGTAATATGCAAAGGAGCTGACCTATTTGACATGCTGCCTGAGGAATACACATTTAAGGAGATCATTGGAAAGATGGGTCCTGTACCTCATTCTTATTCAGCAGTTCATCTTCCTGCATATTTGTTGAACAACTCCGAGAAGTACAAGTATCTCTTGCCTGGCAACTGCAAGAGAGAAGGTGGCTGACGTTATGAGGATAGGTGCTGTGATTGTAAATGTTGTAGATGCTGATTGTGTTCTACACCTGAATGGGCTTTATCGGATAATTGATGGTGATGGTTGTGGTTTTGATACAGGTATACCTTATAGCCAACAAAATCTATGTCATTCTTTACAGAGCGTTGATGGGAACTTGGATTTTGAGGGGGAATTCTGTGTATATTTTTGTTTTCTTTTAGGGAGGTATATCAGATCTTGCAAGTGGAGAGAGAGCTTGTTGTGATGATGAAAGCAGCTTTCATGATTTTGGCAAGCTTTTACATATACAACATCTTGTCAATATGGCATAATCCATCCCCAAATGATAAAGTGCAGAACGACATTCCCAGCGGCCTTTTGTACGACGGGAATTTTGCATGCTTAGACTAATTTTAATCATCTAGTCTTCTTACAATTTGTGTTGCCTAAACTTGTCATCCATTTGTACATTCTTCCGAGTCTTAATCAATAGTGTTGATTTATTCTTTCTTACTCAATAGTGTTGATTTATTCTTTCTCCACCCGATTGCAGATACTGTAATTAGCATTATTCAACTTTTTAAAATCGAGTTTTTTAGGTCTCCCTGTCTTCTTTCTGTCTAAATCCTTAATGATTGAGTGAATATTTGTTTACTTCTATTCTCAGAACAAGGATGGGGCAATTTTTTTTTTTTTTTTAAATCAAATTAACAGATTCATGGATTCTCCTCAGAGTGGATCACACAATTTCCTTTTGTTGTATCCAACTTTGATGTTGAGGATTTATAACATTTGCCCACCATCCACCTAATAAGTTTAAAGTATCAAAACGATTGAATTTGTTCTTATCTTTTAAACTGTCCATTGTTGCGTTGTGTTGCCTGGTGCTGCAGCTGCTTCAGTGGGAGTCAATTTTTTGCTGTCACCATCTTTCGTATGAAATTTATCATCAGAGAAGCTGTCGACACGTGCTGCTTGGCCTTTTATTGCTGCAAATCTTGGCCTTGTATTTGTCAAATTTAGTGGTCCTGCTGTCTAAATGAGCAAAATGGAATCCGAGTCATGTTGTATATGCCACAGCTCTTCCAATATTTTTATTTTCATGTTACTGTTCAATTTTCTGAGGTGCCCGTGGAACCAATGGAAGCATTTTTTTTTTTTTTGGCAGCAGTTTTTGACACTAAAAGAAGTGGCATTATAGAATGAATCAAGTTCAAATGTAACCCTCAAGGCAAGCCTACTTAGATTGACAAGTAAGTAGTTGAACGATTTGACATTGTGATTCCAGAATCTAAAGAAGTGTCTAGAAATGCCAACTCAATTTAGCTGGCTGAAACCCTAACTTCATATGCTTCTTGATTCTTTGTCCAGAATTTCTCTCTTCGGAGGGCCAGCTTCACCCAAATTTCTCAATAAGCCCTTCCATAAGATTTTACCTCCCAATCACTGAAAGAGTATGTGGTGGTAAAAATCTAATAAGCAGATATATATACACCAGGAGCATTTTAGACTTTCTTTCTGCCTAGATGACAAAATTTACCTTAGTATACAACAAAGTATTCAACTTCATTTCTACCCAAACATAAGGTAAATGTAAATGTAAGTTGTTGGTTTTTGCTTAAAAGAGACCTGATATTGACATTATATACTTTTTTATGCATCAATATATATATATATATATATATACAAAAAGATATCTTACTCTTACACATATACGAAAAGATATCTACCTCTATTAAAACTTAGAAACAAATTTCGTGAATACTTTAATGGGTTGCCACTTACCTAGTGACATGATTCTTTAACATTTCTTCAAGTTACACGACATAATTTAGTATATTAATCAAACAGTGACATAAGTAAGTATAATTGTATTGTTTTAAAAAGAATCAACTCGACCCAAAAGCTGAACTTTTTTAAATAAACCCTCCGAACAACCGACTTTTTTAATATGTTTTGTCACAACATGAATGGCCAAATACACAAACCTATTAATCTTTCTAAGTCGGCTTTATGTTAGCTGAACTTACAGTATCCTTGTATTCTAATTAATATTCTTCGCGACCTACACAGCTACTTTATACTTCCTGGAACCTTTTTACCGGCAAAATACCAAAAAAGTGAGACTAGATAATGCTAATCAATAGCAAAATCGGTGCAATTTATTCCTATTCGCTTGGACTCGGTACTTGTTTTTTTTTTTTTTTTTTCTCTCTTTTTCTTTTCACTTCCTTTCAGCTTCAACAACCTGACCATAAAGGCAAAATTCTGATGAGAGAGTCTCCTGTAAAAGTGCTTATTTTGAACCAATCAACATGATTGTATGCTACACTAGTCTCCTGGCCTTTAAAACAGATTAAAAAAATTTTAAAACCATGCGAAGCCATATGTAATACGATTCGTTGAATGTTTAGTTATCAGCCTTCCCAGCGATTAAATTTGCAAGTTATTAATTGGCAAAAGTACATGGCTGGGCGGGGCTGATAGGCGCTCGCATGGTTGACAAGTTCGTGCGTGGTCACCGTCTAAAGATTGACAAATTGACTTGGTTTTTTGAGTCCCATGTCTTCTTATTATCCTCTTATATACACTATGTACTAAATTGACAAATTAAATATTTCTCGAAACATCTTCTTCTCTTCTACGACGCGTGGACCTTTTTCTTAAAAAAAAAATAATGACAGGACGATTATTATTATTATTATCATTATTATTATTATTTTCACTCTTTTCAGAAAGAATTCGATAGACAATTTTAGAAACCAAAGGACTCAAATAGTTAAGCCGCGTGTACAGTTAAATTTATAGAGGTCTGTACAGTATAGTTCAAAATTTTACGTCAATTAAAGATGAGCCTTTTACCTTGGGGAAAAACTATTTACCCTGAATTTTGGCCCTAAATTTACTCCCCGAAAGCTAAAATGCACCGTTTGATTTGGTAAGAAAAACTGGAAAGCAAATGAAACCAAATCAAACGGTGCGTTTTACCTTTCGGGACCAGAATTCAGAGTAAATAACAGTACTTTTTACCTTGACATATAGAGAGAGATACATATAGGGTTTGGCAAATTAAGGCTTGGGCCGAATTTTTTCAAGCCCAGGACTAAGTGATCGAGAATATGCTTAAGTCTTTTAAAAATCCATACAAATTTAAAAGGGTCGGACTTGGGCTTGGGCTTTTCATTTATTTTGAAATAAAATTTTAAGTAAAAAAAATTAAACTAAAGATAATTATTCAGTGTATAATAGAATAATAGTTCATAATAAAATAATATATAAAATATTAGTAAGACAATATAATAAATAGAAAATATTAACATAAAAAAATATTAAGCCCTCAAGCAGGCCGAGTTTATACGGGTTTTGTATTTTTTCACTCATATTCAAGCCTAATTCATGCAGACTGGGCTTTAGATCCGCGGACGGGCCTGGGCTGGGACGGCCCAAGCTTTTTTTACCGACTCTAGATATATAGCTTATCTACAATGAAACAGAAGGGGATTTTATCACGAGCTCCATGGGGGCTCAAGTGGACATAAAACCACCATTGAGGTTGTAGCCTAAATTCTCTGTTAAAAACCTTCAACTTTTTGATACATTTCTAAATTTTTCGTCAAACAACCCTAAATCCTAAATGATAAAAAAAAAAAAAAAAAAAAAAGTTGTAACCAACAAATTTTGGATTTTCTAAACTATGGCTTAGTTCAATATTGCCATCTTGTAGCGTACCTAACCCAAATCACAGGGGTGTACCTAGAGGGTTCCCCCATTCGACAGGATTGAAAGATGGAATGCTACACAGTTAGTGATTTTTAAGTTACAACTCTAAATTATTTGCTAATCACGTATAACTATAATTTAAAAGTTATGTTTGAAGAAAAACATATATTCCCTTTACTATTTTACTATATATATATATATATATATTTTTTTTTTTTCCATGTATATTGTTTAAAAGTCGCGATGCTGAAAATTTCTATCTCAACTGCTCTCGTGTTACCTGCACTTGAAAGCCGTCTAAGCTAACTGAATTTCAAAATCCTGTGAGAAAAATAAAATCCCATCAAATCAACAAAATATGGTCAGTTGAAATGCAATGAAGAATCATATTTAAAATGCTCTGCAGAAGGAATACTGAAAATCTTGATATTGTTCATGAAGGAGCTTTTTCGTTTGCATTCGAGTTTGAACCTTCAAAAGCATCCTCATTTTACACACAATGCTGAAAGAGGAAAGGGTACAATTCAACTAGCTGAATGAATACACCTTCGTTAAAGGTCACTTTAGATCATTTTAAAAAAAAAAAAATTTGATATTCCTTCATCAGCCTGCATGATACAATCGTAAAAGGAACAATAGTCCGCAATCATTGAGCTAATCACTGTCCCAAGCCTCATCTGCCTCTTTCTGTGTCTTGTTCAATCTATTATTCACTTTATTGTGCGCTTCAGAACTATCAGCTTCACTCTCAAATTCATTCATCCCATTCTTCTTATTCCCCACTGTGGCATAAAATTCATCCTCATCATCGCTGCTGCTCATGTAATTATGATTTGCCTCTGCCCTTGATGCTCTTGAATCATGTTCATCCTCGGATTCAGATTTCCACATTGCATTTTCAACATCACTAAACATGTTTTCTGACTCAGAATCTTCATTTGTCATTTTTCGACTAAAATCAGCTTCCACATTTCTCTTCCGACCTTCATACTCTCGAGCTCTTCCAAACTTGTCTTGCTTCCTTCTTTCTACTCTAGATCTGTTGAATTCATCATGAGATTCATCTGAATCATAAGCATCACTTTGGAGATCACTCCCATTGCGAACATCACTAGAATCATGCTCGTCATCGCTATCAATTATTCTTTTCTTAGCACGATTATCCTTCCAACCTACTGTTCTTCTACTGATGTCATCCATGTCACTGTTTCTAAAGTTTTCAGATCTTCTGAACCTTCCTCCAATTTCCTCTCTATCCCAATACCTAATTCTAGTAAGCTCTTCTTTCTCTGCTTCTTCCTCTTCAGCCCATTCTTTATCTGCTGCATCCTCTATTTCAGCAATGAATTTGTCCAATTCCTCCTGGTCACTATCAACAGGAGGTTCTGACTCTTCTATACGTTTACCGGGTTCCACCGCTGACACTTCTCTCTCTCCTCGGAAGACATAAGGGCTTCCTTCCTTCTGGTCAATTGCATTGAAGAATGTTGAAGCAACTCTCTGGATGCTAGCCATGGCAACTGGATCCTCGGGGTTGGTGCCCATTCTTCGGAGCTGCTGCTCTATCTTCTTTATGTTTAACTTCTGAGATTCAAGAGCTTGTTCAAATCTCGCTTTGAACAATGCCTGCAGGTAAAGATGAGAAAATAGAAAATGAACTGTTAAACCTTGATTTGCAGAGTGAGAACCATAAGCTGACATCATAATACATTGTCTAATTAAGATGTATGTTTCTCCATTTTACAAACTGGTGTAACCCTGCCTGCACCATATTTTTATATGTCCATTTCTCCATCCAACGCATGATTTATCGTGACGAATAGTTATAGCATCCAATTGGCTACAGAGCAGATAATTAGAATCAACAGAATAGAAGTGCACATTTGTTCACCAGATGAAGAACTAGGCCCTTAGGTTTGTCATCTTTTAATTGCTTTTGGCCTATTTTGGTGTTTGCCACAGATTGAGAGTAAAGAAAGGATTGTGGCTGGGGCTGGGGCTGGGGCTGGGTTCACGAACACATAGCAAATACAGGGTGGAATTTCTTCATAGAGTTCAGTTCAATATCTTGGATCACAAGGACACAGTACTGTAAAATATCATGAAGTACAATATGTTCAGATTAACAAAAAAAATAAAAGGGAAATAGAGAGAATAAAGATGCGGTTGAGTGCGACAGAGAAACATTGGTATTTACCGACCTTCCTTTTTGTAAGGGTGTTGAAAGGTATCAAATTCTTGGGCTGGCGATAGTTTCTGCCACGAAACATGATAATTGTTTTCACATTATGTATGTTAATCACAATGCCACCACTCAGTCTTGCAATCATGGTTGCCATTTCCTTAATCTTCTCTTTTGGGAAGTTATCACAACAAACTTGCACGGTTTCATGAAACTTCCAATGGAGATGCATATTCTGTACAACTCCTCCAAAGACTCCACGAACACCAACAGGAACATAATTTTTATTTCTGAAGCCAATCTTCTTATATGCTTGAAGCTGCTCAGGTGTAAATAGCTCTGGATCATGCACAGACGGAGGTAACTCCGGTAGCTCATATTTCTTAAGCTTTTGTAGCAGCAAAGCAACTTTCTTTTTAGCCTGCAACAGTTATATACAATAACGTAGTTGCTTAGAGGAGTGTATGTAGTCAATAAGATGTTACAAACAGAGAAAATAGGGATCAAAACTTGAATATTGCAGTACATTTAACCGGAAGAATAAAACGTGATTGATCACTGCAAAGGCAAAAGCACATGAATAATAACATTTTAAAAATATTAAAGGCCAGTAACTTAATTCGATGATACAAACAGAGGAGAGAACCAAAAGATTGAAAAAATGCAGTGTAACTACAGAAACCTTGGCTCAAGGAAAAAAATATCGATAAAAGTGGAAACAGCGAGACTTACAGCTTCTCCAAATCCATTAAAGATAACCAGAACTTATCACAATAGATGATCATATGAAGAAGTCACAGACTTATGGATGCAAATGGAGTAAAATAAAAATATACATCATATGAGAGTCTCTTTTGCTCTTCTATATATTCTTCTTTTTCTTCTAAACATAATTTTTCCTAAATCTGATACGTTCTCTTGAACATTCAATCTCTAAGGTCTGAAAAAAAAGCATTTTGTGAAATGATCTATATCTCTGATGATGTACAAAAGGAAACTTGGACTACAGGATTTAGTGCCATTATGCTTATAGTGTCTCATGTGACTAATAGACTCTGACATTCATCTTGGATGTTGAAGCTCTACCTCGGATGATGGTCCAATTAACTACTCTGATACAACTCAAGAATATGAGAAATTTTTCCATCAGAAGCTATGGGAATTAAGGGCATCACTCGGTGATCCATATTCAAAGTAACTGAGAGCAGCTAATGCTGGATTGGGGAATCTATGATGATGGACAGTGTTCATTCGTTTTGACTGATGGTAACATAAGTAAGCCAACAATATTTAGTTAGATACAGAAGTATCTTCAGAAAGTACTTTGTAAGATCTTCCAAAAACAGACATCAGAAGGCCCAGCTTTTGATGTATGATTCACTTCGATAGCCTATCTGCTTCATATAACTGATTATTATTCATTTCCAAGAAAAGATATTTGAATTATCCAACACAGTCAGATACTTTTCTGTTGAATCCATTCATGTAATTAATCTAGAACAGCAGTAACATAAGTGAATAACTGACCGAAGACATGAGCAGCCTTCATTCCTAGTTTACTTAGGCTAAACAGACCAATTTGTATACTACAGCATTCCCAAGTAAAACAATGTAAGCAAAGAACAACTGCGACTATCAAAATTCAAAATTGATAACCTATAGTATGCCATAAGCATACATCATAACTATGTATAATGGCAAGAAGATACCCTTTTGAGGTTGTAAATAAGCCTCTCCTCATCAGTCATAAGCTTCTTCTTTATCTTTTTTGCTCTTCGAATCTCTCTCATGGTCTTACCGGACTCTTTTTGCATTCTCCTCTCTACCTTGCTCCGCATGCTCCTCCCTCTTTTAGAAGTCGACATGGCGCGAGACCACCAATTGAAGGGATAATTCAATGGTGCGAATGAGAAACGATTATCATCACAAAAATGAGTAGTTGGTCGAATCTTATTGGATGACACTAATTTCGGCGACACGTCCTTCAATAATGTTACGTTCCTGTAATTCAGTCAACACAAGCACACCAAACCCGACAAATTAAAAATGGAAAATTTTCAAAGACTCGCTCTCATTTTCTCATTTTCTGATACGAATTTAATGAATTTGAACAAAAAATAAAACAAAAGGGGTCAAATGTAACAAGTTAAGAAGGATGCATTTATCCGAGCATTGAATCAAAGCTAATATATGACCACGAACATAAACAAAGCTGACATTTTGACAGCAGATTGAAGCAAACAAACAACCAAAGCTTTAGTAAAGGAATTTGAAAGAAAGAATCAAAACCCAGAAGTTGATTTTTTATTTAATGATAATTTTGCTTGTGGGTTTAGAGAAAAGAGTATGAAACGTACTTAATAATAGAGCAGGAATTGGATTGGAGGAGACAAGAGAGAGTCTTGAAGCATTGCTTCGGCATATTCCTTGAACCAAACATTTGATCTTCTTGTCTCAAATCGCTGTTACTGTTTCTGTTTTGCATTCATTCATGGTTCTTTTTTTTTTTTTTTTTTTAAATTATCGAAAAAATTTTATCATTCGAGTCACATGAGTTACAGGGGTTTTTCAATTTTCAGGGTTTTGGGTCTTTAGAGATGGTGATGGTTGAATTTACCAGTATGGCTTCAGATTTTTTGTAATTACCATATTACCCTCATGATTTGCATGTTTTTGAAATTTAGCCCTTGGTAAATGGTAATAGTGCAAAGCAAACAAAAGTGGCAACAGGTTTTCAAAGAATTTTATTTAATTAGGCACTCAAGAGCTCTTATAGCAAAAGTACAATTTAAAAAATTGACTTAACCATGCCCATTCCCTACTTTTTTAAAAAATCAAATACAATAAAGGCTTGAAAATAAATAAATATTATAATTAATATATACTATTTACCTTCTATTATTTTTATAATAGTGAATAATTTCCTTGATAGTTTAAATTTACAATATTACCCTTATTTTAAATACACTCTTATTCATATTCATTTTAAATTAAATAAATCACATAAATAAAAATAAAAATAAGTATTAAAAATAAGAAATATATATTTTGATGTGAACAAAAAAATTAATAATAATTTTTTTCTCTAACTTTTTTATTTTGTAAACATTTTCTTCTAATAAATATTTTATAATATTTTAAAATTAAATGTAAAAAGCACAAGAAAAAAATTTCATTATTTATTTTATAATAATTTTTATTTATAATTCAAGTTTGCTTATAATAATTTTTTTATCATTTTATAATAAGTTTCTTATATATTTATTATAAGAAAATGTTTATAAAATAAAAAAGTACAAGAAAATTATTTTATTATTAATTTTTTTCACATCAAAACATATACTTCTTATTTTTAATACTTATTTTTTTTCATTTATATGATTTATTTTATCTATAATAAATATGAATAAGAGTGTACTGGAAAATAAGAGTAATATTGTAAACTTAAGCTATCAAAGAGATTATTAGCTATTATAAAAGTAGTAAAGGGGCAAATGCTATATATTAATTATAGTTGGAGAGAAATTAACAATCTTCCAATAAATAATTATAAAAGTTGATTTATCATGTGTAATTACCGAACCATTTCAATATTTAGTCGCTTACTCCTACTAAATTGTAATAGAATTGAAGGGGGCAATACTTACGACACTATAATACCCACATCTAATAATCTCATAGTCGTGGCATTGAAATATTTTCAAGCTTTCAACTCATTGACTGGAGTGTTTAGATATCAAATAAACTTGCTCAATGATCGAAGTTGAAGATCTAAATTAGGAAAAAACAAAATGTTATACGTAAGTAACTTTGTACATGTTGCAAATCTCCACCTAAGCCAAGATAAAATTAGTTTTTACAAGTATTGAGATAGTACAAACAAGCTTGGAAATCAATAAACATTAATTCATGGTTTACTGATGAAGCAACGTAAGTATTCATGGTTTACTGATGAAGCAACATAAGTACAGAAATCAACCACAGAATTAAAGCACCTTAATGGTAAACAAACATGCAACAAATATGCTGCAATTGAGGCTACAACACAAAACCACTGGTGACATTTCTACTTGATCAAGCACTGTTAACGATCTCTGACACCAGAAAGAGAGGCCGCCTCAGATGCCTTGAAACTTAATGAACCGGAAAGAACAAAGTCCCTGCTTCCCTTGCAGAAATCAAGTTAAACTCATTGCTGCTGAAGAAAATACTTAGAAACAAGACAAACTTCAGCCAAAATCCTGGGACAGAACAAAATTAGGGAGTTTATTGTCTATGCAATGCTTTTGGTTCATGACATAGTTCCTTAGATGCGATCTAACCAACCCAAAATGCTTTCATCGGAAAACTGCAAATCCTGCAAGATACAGAGAGAAGAAATTTTATATTAAATTATATTTCAATGACTGCAAGCCTGTAAGGAAGATCCATTGATGAAAGAAGCTTAGCTTACAGCAAGATGAGAATCTGGTGGGGTATCGAATTCTAGGTTCTCCAGGTCAGCAATTCCACAGGGTGCACTGTCATTCCCTTTCATGTGATGTGCATTGTGGAAAATGTCAGCATATGAGACATTATTGACTCCTGAGAAAACTTTAGAGCTGATATCTTCCTTGCATAATAGTAAAGAATCATATATGCCATCCAAACCAGGGTCTCCAATGTCCTGAGGCTCGGATTCGCCTGCCAAACAAGTTATGTACCCCTGATCGTCCTCGAGCTTGACAGCTGGTTGAGGGACATGAGATGCTTCTGCAATATGCAATGGTTCCTAATCCACAAAATTAAACTTCAATAAGTACCAACAGGAAATTAAAATTCAAATCTCAGGTCCAATTATATGGGAACTTAACAATTAGCTAATAATTGAAATAAAAATTGTGACAATTTGTTATGCAAATATCATGTTACCTCATTAAAAATTTTATAAAACTATCCGTCCAAAAACTATCATTGCTTTGTGAATAAAAATGATTTAAGTCTTCAAATTTTACAAAATTTCCACCATCAGCAATAGCAAACAAATCTTATTGTTATAATTATTGGTTTATTTTTTAAAAGACTAGTTTTAACTGATATCCTCACCACCCATGTAATCTTTACTACAATTTTACATGCAACAAACATATCTGAATACAAAATGGCAGCCTATAATCAAAATGTGCCAAAAATTCATGTATAGAAAAAATAACTACCTACCTGGGCAGATGACTTGAGTGTGTTATCATCAGCAACATCATCGCACACCATGGACTTCCCTGGCCGGGGAGGATTGGGAGGATTTGTTAAGGGGGTCCTTGGACTTGAATCAGGGATCAAATTATCAGGAACTTCAATGATTGGACTATCAACATTCTTTTCAGGCTGCTTTGTCTGTTGATAGAAAACTTTAGATACAACATATTCGTCATCTTTTTCATCTTCATCAGTTCCCAGATGATACTGATGCATCACCCAATTGGACTTATCTGGCTTGGTACCCTTCTTTGTGCTTTTATAAAGAACCATAATTTTCCTACAGCCCTTCTGAATTCCATTTTCTATCACAGGTTTGGTCTTACCAGTTTTGTGCCAGCGAACATGCTCTTCGTTTAAACTATGTTCACTCTGGATCTTGCGACGCTTCCTCTGTCCAGTAGCATAGGCATTAGTTGTTCTGTGAAAGAAATGGACACTGCTTCCATCTTTCTTTGCACCTGCAACAAATTCAGGTATAGAGATTAAAACAATAGTTTGATTAACTTGCAATTTCATAAGCATGCATCCTCTTAGTCCAATTTTGTCAAAGCCAAAAAAAGTTCAGTACATTTTTTGCGGTAGCAAGAGTAAAAGAAACATAAATCCAATCAACCCAAATAAAACAGGGAAATTAATTTGTAAGTTCAATCTAGAAAAAACAGGCAATAAAGAGTGAAGAATAGCCAAAAGCAACCAGCATTCCAGCAAGACAGAGCCTCATGAGCATGTGTGAATAAGCAGTCTTCATATCTTTCAATTTAATAATTTACATAATTGTGCAGAAAGAGTAGTCAATAGAAAAGAAACAGCATCTTGCAGCAAAACCAAAAGACAAATATAAGATTGAAAGCTCCCTCACCAGGAAGATTTTCTGGATGGGTATAGCAAATTCCTTGGTCCCCTTCAATTGTGGGAATAAACTCGTCAATAAACATGTGAGGTTTTGAGTTTCCGACACCACATTTCGCTGCCAAATGTTCTAAGAGCTCTACATCAGATGGATCAAACTTAACACCAATAGGCAAGCCAGGCCATTCAGGAGATACCTGTATCAAAGAAGCAGCAGTAGATATAATACTAATAGAGGTAACATGTGAAAAAAGAAATTCTATAATCACAGTCGGCATAAACAGCCAACACATGCAAATCAAAGGAAGATCATAGCACGCCCATTTATGCAAAATGTAAGGTTCCAACATACATCACTGTTATCAATGAAATAATGGCAATTTGGGCACTCCCGATTTGCCCCATAGTCTTTGATTAGTTGAGCAGAAGATCGAGCCGCATTTCTCACTTTCTTTGCAATAGCCCTACTATTAACAAGCCAACTTCTGCAAATATGACACGTCGATAAACTCAAGGTTCAATTATACATCATGTTTAAGGAAATGAAGCAGGAAAAAAAAGTTGCAAATGTAATCAATGAGTAAAAACTAGTGTGAAAGAGCAAGTAGAGAAGGACACACTACATACGTAAATCATTAGAAACCTATTGCACAAATAATCATTAGTGTTGATATGGATGCAATTATAAATGGCATGTTTCCGGTTCCAGAGCGTGCAACATCAATTAGGGCTACATAAAAAATAATAATAACCAGCCAAAGGTTGAAACTTGCGTACTTTATTAGATTATCCAATGTTCAGGAAATTCAATCATTCAAGAGAATCCCAATCAGTGAACTCAAATGATAGAGGACTTAATTTCTTTCTTCCCCAAAATTGGAAAAAAGTGTTCAATAAAATAAGCATGGGACTAAATATTTGCATTAATCGTTCTCTATAGGTGATGCAGAGTTCAACTTCTGATCCTTTAATATCCAACACAAGCCCTAATAGCTCTGACTGTTCATACTGGGAAGCTCCATTTTTGTTCTCATAAAATTGAACAGTACATCCGGGAAATCCTCAATAAGACATTCTGAGCAAAAATCAGACTCCAAACACCCTTTTCTCCAAGAGCCCTCCACATTTTCAAACAAATAAAGACACCAATTCTTTCTTTTTCTTTTAAATTTAAAAACCCAGAATTTTTTTTTAAAGAAAAATAAAAGTTGGCATGGGTTTATCAAGTAAACACCAGAAATAAAATCCAAACCATTCCGCTAACCATCCAACATCTAGCATTTACATTTCCATATGCAATATAAGTTACAAAAATGCAATCTTTCAATCAAACCCATAATTGAAATTTAAAAAAAAATAAGAAAAAATAAATCTAATAACAAGTTTATTAACAGTTAAAACCTTGACCTCGACATTTCAATGAGCAGAACTTTACGGGTAGAGGAAGAGCTACAGTCCTACAGCTTTAGAGTTTATTAACAAGCTACTTAAAGCTTTCTCTTTTCTCCACCCTATTAAGTCAAGTGATGTGTCGGGGAAATTAATAGAGTGTGAGCGAGAGAGCGGGAAAACTTAGCTTTGGATCCGTTATGATAGGCTCGCCCTCCGAACCTGAGGCTCGGGTCAAGCATTTCAGACGAACGATGTTTAGAACTCGGTTTAATGTGGGTCCCGAGAGTTGACTGAACCTAAACCCGAGGCTTTCGTTCGGACACGAGGCTAGTTCTTGTCGCGAGAATGCCAAACACTTGGCAACTTCGAAAACCGAGTCAGTGGCATTATCGTAAAAAGGCGGGGCATTGGGATGGAGATGTAGGGACTCCTGCTTTCTTGCTCTCCAAGCTCTTTGAGGAAACAGAAGCAAACGACTCTTTTATTGTCTCTGTTCAAGTAAATTTGACATTGAAATTAATGTTCATTTGTGGGCAAGTGGGACTTTGTCAAATTGATTTGACCCAACCGGATCAACATAATCATTGCAACTTTGCAAGCCCACTTTTTCCGCTTTGAAACGAAAAATGTTAAACAGGAATGGTAAGATCACAGCTCTGAGTCAATAGAATAAAGATATCAGTACATATAACAGAAGCCATATTTGTGTTTTAAAATAAATATATTAATAAATAAATAAAAGGACCCCTTACAATTAATCTGTTGCACTGATATGAATATTACAATTAAATTTTTTTTTAGAACTATCTTAAAATATTGATATTTGCACTGTATTTAGACTACCCTAATAGCCCAAATTTCTACTCTTGCTATATATGATCATATTTCATTATCTTCATGTTTCCTTTGTTTTGGAATCCTTGTCGGAGAAGATTCCCTCCCTTTGCTTTGTATTTGGGATTTATTGATTAGACCCATGTCACCATTTTCTTTTTTTCTTATTTTTTGAAATCACACACGCCACCATTTACTTTCCCACAAATTGGTTTATTTTAGACCCAGGCACAACAGGGAGTCCCCTCACTCGACCCTACTAGGGGCTGGCTGATTATCTTACCGTTCTGTATGCAAGTGTTTATGTTACAATAACGTTGATTGAATTATGCCATCTGGAGAAGAAACTGGAAGTGATCAAGAAGAGTAAGAAGAGATGCAGTCATGCAGATTCGAATCCTCTCTGGATTGTTTTATAGGACAGGTGTCGCCTTCTGATAGTTACCTCCAATAATCTTAGTCAGCTCCTAGTCAACTGCCATGTCATATAGTCAATCTATGTAAACCCCTCCTAGCCGTTTGCCCATTTGTCAGATGACTTGGTACCGCTGCTTTGCACTGGTGAAATTGCTCGTATTTTGCAACTCAAGTCATTTGGTATAATCAAATTCAGAATAATAACGAGAAAAGTTTCGTGTAAACGGGAGGAGAAGCCTTTGGATGACCTTATTTTACAATGATAACACATCACAGCAACCCCAACTCCGAAGGTCCTGAAGGCACATCATTTTTTTTTCCTTTTTGGGCAAAAGAGAATGCAAGGATAACGTAGACATGAGAATCTACACAGCTTCCTACTGTACCTGAACTAACAGATTTAAATAAATTGACCTTTTTTTTCTTTTTCTTCTTGGTTTTTGGGTAATCAACATGTTATCTGTAACATTTAAGGCTATAGTTTATTGACCTTCCTAGTAACATTGCTTAAAGCAGAAGAAGAAGCCTCCCGGCTGGTCTTCCATTCTGGTGTTTGGGTTTCTTTCCGAGTCATCTCTTGGAGGCATTAAAGAGCTTGTTCCAGGAGACTCCGGCGGTAGTACTGCATTCTCAGAAGAAAACATCCGAGGAAGGATGACGGGCTCTGGCGCAGAAATCGTAGAGATGTAGTGCAATAGCATCTGGATAATTTGGCTGAAGTTAGGCCGCTGATTTGGGTCCTCTTTCCAACATGATGTCACAATCAAAGCCAAATCTTCTGGCAGATTCTCGGCACTGGGTCTCATATTCTGAAACAACAAAGTAAAATTCACATAAAATCCACAACATAATTCCAAAAATATGCTGGAAGTATCACCAGGATTTAATTTTAATACTGAAGACCAAGAAATTATCAGTCGTATAATGCCATATTGAATTACAGGATGGGAGACCCATACGAAATGTCCTTATCATCAAACCAACTGACTATCAGAAAAGAAATAAAGATAGGAAAAGCCAAGTACAAACATGGGCCTACTTAGATGGATTTCCTATGTTACAATGCTTCCATGTGCAAGGAAAATGAAATACAACTCTCATGGAAAATCTTCAGTGATAACTTTCATTTATTTCATCATCTTTGAGTAGCTAGATTTGAAGCCCTTCCTCAGGGCCACAAGTCTCTCTTGACGTAGTTACCCCTCTCAACATGTGGGGTTCTGTTAAGAGAAGGTCAGGCTCTACCAGGTAGTCACCTTATGGCTCAATATTTTTTTCATAATGTTCCCATTACATGAGTCTGTTTGGACAAGTTCTGCCTGTTCAACATGTAGTGTCTCCGAAGTCTATCTTACTGTTTGTGTGTGAGGTGTTGCCCTCTCCATTAGTAGCAAGGAGCCAAGGACAGGGTTGTTTGCAGGTGTTCTTAAATTAAGCATGCATTTGGAACATGTAAAAAAGAGTGCCTTTCTCATGGCATGCAGAGGAAAACGCCCGTGAGAAGAATTTAGCAGTAAACATATTATAAAGGGAACATATAATCACCTTAAAAGCAGCTGCATATGCTGCTTGTAAATTTGACATGCCTTCAAATGGCAACCTATTATGGATAAGCTCCCACAACACAATTCCAAAGCTGTAAGCATCCACTTTATGAGTGTAATGCTTTTTCTCCCCACGCCTTAACGTGACTGTGCTATAAAGCTGTCATCAAAGGTGAATAACCGGTATTTTAATATCATATGGAACATCTACCTCAAAAAAATTAAAATTAAAATAAATTGAAATATAATACAGCAAAATACCTCGGGAGCCATCCAACGATATGTGCCCGTCTCAGCAGTCATCATCTCCGTCAATGACTCTTCTCTAGCTAAACCAAAATCCGCAAGTTTTACTGTTTTGTGGTCTGCGGTCAAGATCAAGTTCTCTGGAAGTCCAAGAGTTAAAAGATTATCAGAAATCATTTTAAATGAATCGCCATCCACTACATGGCAGAAACTTTTCCACTAAGGTCAAATTCATTATCAAACTGTTTATTAAGCACCTACTAGAGATTAGAGTATTCAAGAGATGAGGTTTAGAACCATCCCAGGAAGGTAAATCTAGGAACATCAAAGTATTACTATGATGATTTAAAAATCAAACCTACCTGGCAACTACTGAAATCTATCGTGATGCTTAAGACGATAATTACAGGCTAATTTCTGAAGCTACATAGATATTTACACTTTCATATATCATAGGAATGTCACAAACAGATCAGCCAGCTACCTAAAGAACCAGCATAACTACTTCTTATGGTAAATTTTGATTTGAAGTATGTGCTACACAATATCATGTTAATTGTTTCTTAGGAGCAGCAGAAAAGAAATACAGGAGCAACCACATCGAGAATATGGAAGTTTTAGAAATTATTGAGTAAATAGGCAAAGTAATCCATTCAACCCACTGATTTTGACCATGTAACTTCAGATCATCAGCTTTAGAGCAATATTACAATAATTTCAGACTTGGAGTTCAAGTTGAATGCTTCTCAAGGGGTATGTAACATTAAGACAGCAATGACAGTGGGAAACACAAGCAATAACGCACTATATTGGAGAAAAGTGGGAATTAGCAAGTTGTAGTCCTTCAAAACACAAACTTGTAGAACCTCTAACAATCATATGCACAGCACAGAAAATTTGAAAAAAAAAAATGAAAAGAAAAGAAAAAGATGTAGATAACACTATAACGCATCATTTATTAGATTCATACAAACACTTGAAATAAAGATATGCACAACTGACAGAACAGAGATGTAGACAAGCTACAGATGATCAAATATTACAATTTCTATTTTCTTTAAAAAAAAATTTTTTTTTGAAGTTTTTTATTTCTTGTATAAGAGACCATATTATAAACAATAAAAACTACAAAATTCACAAACTTAGTAGCAGTCCATCAAACTGAGGTTGCACCGTCAAGCAACCCCCTTGGAAACACTAATTATTAAAGCTTGATAAGCTTAGCCTAGCCATTAACAAAAATCATACCAGGTTTTAAGTCACGGTGAATGATTCCATGAGAATGTAAGCACTCCATTGCACGAGCAATATCAAGGGCAAAACCAATTGCCACATGTATGTCCAAGCACCTAGGCCGCATATTCAGCAAATATTTTCGCAACGTACCACCCAATAAGAGCTCCGTCACAATAACCATGACGGGCTCCTTGCAGGCACCAATAAACTGGAAACAAAAAATGACTCCCTAGTTAGATGTTACTCAAATACTTGAATTATTTTTCATGTGAAATTTAGTCACTAACAACATTGAAGCCAAATATCAATTACAAACAAAGTATGCAATGAATTTCAGCTAAGAAGCAACTGCATTTGGATGCTAATGAAACAACCTTCACTAAATTTCTATGCCGTACTCTGGACATCATAGCAACCTCTCTTGCAAACCGTGCTTCTCTCTTTGCAATTTCTTCAGGGGTTTCCCCTCTATTGACAATTTTAATAGCAACATTTTGATTCTTATATCTGAAAACACCAAAAAGAATTCATAAATCACAGCATCAGATAGTTAACTGTAGCAATAATTAATAAATGTACTCTAGCAATCAAAGCCTCAACTTTATGAAAAGTGCTGCAATTAGAAATCTTAAAGCCTCAAATTTTAAATCAGCTGCAACAATTGTACTTCAAAAATCGAAATTGAAATTTACTCTAGCAATCAAAGAAGCTAATAACAAGTGACAAAAAAACTGATTAGCTGAGGCTCAATTAAAACTTACTTTCCCTCATAAACTTTAGCATGAGCTCCTTCTCCAATCTTTGGACCAACAAAAAGAAGCTTTGGATCAACAAGCCACTTGGAGTCTAAACTAAACTCTCCGGCTGAAAAGAACCCATTTGCAGATCCCATATTTATTTTATTTTCAACTCATCAAAATACAAGAAACAAAATTCACCAAATCATCTCACTCATCTAAACAAAAACGAAAAATACATGACTGAAAAAGGCCACCCCACATTCAGTAACAGATCCAAAGTAATTAACAAACGACCTTCTTAAAGAATTTAACCAACTGGGAAATTAAAACTCAGCAAGATAGTCAAGAAACAGAGTGATGGTGGATTTGTAGGAGATTTGAATGGATGAATTAAATTAAAGGCAACGCGTTTATTGTTGCAGCTTGCAGACAACTGTTGGTTTTTCTTTTTTCCCTTATTTTATTTCCCCTTGATCTGTGCATTTATAGAAAGACCGAGCAGGAAGCGAGTCCCTGTCAGATAACAGTGTCGTTTCGTTTGAATAAGATTTTAACAAATTAAAATATTCAGACAGAAACAGAGAGAAGTGTGCATTTTACACTTTTACTGTACTGGTAATGAAAGAGATTTCAGATGAGATAATTAAATAATGATAGAAATTTCCAGCTTCATTTTTTTTAAATGATAAAATAACAAATATAGAATTTTGTATATTTTGTGGACAAATTTATTATGAAATATTGAAATACATTGATTTGTGTCTTTATTTTCATAGAGATTTCAGATGATGACATTATTATGAAATCAAATCAGCTTGATTTTGTATCTTTCTGTTTTTTTCAGGGAGATTTTAAATTATAATATCAAAATTGTAGTGCAATCTCCTATGTTGAAAATAAAAGACCGTTAGGTAAAATAATACATAAATTAAAAAATTTAAAATTGTATTTTTTTTTCTTTAGGCATTTATTATGTAATCAAATTTGGATCCACCTTAAAATAATTTATGTCAGTTTTACCCTAAGAATAATTGGTTTTGAATAGAATTAGTTAAATATTTAGAATCCCTTATAATTTTAAAAAAGTAAAAAGTTAATTTTGGTGTTTGATAAATTTTGTTATGAATCATTTTTTATAAAATCACACTATCTTACAGTAGATTTCGAAAATTATGGAATGAGTAACTTTTCAAAATATGATTTTGAGAATTACTTTTATACTAAATACAATTCCATATATATCCTCTTGTATATTAAAAAAATCCAAAATTATTCTTATGAATTAGGAGATAAAATCATTAACTTTAAAGAGTTTATTATTATTATTATTATTATCAATTATATTAAAATAAAAAATAAAAATAAACTTAATAATAAAAAATATTTATTTAGTTAATAATTTTATATATACACAATAAAATAAATATTTTATATACATATCTATAAATTTAAATCAAATTTATTCAACATTATGTCCAATTCAATCATTTATTTTCGTACAACAATTTAACAGTAAGATTTACCAAACACATACATTGCTTTTAAAATTCACAATACTTTTTAAAATAAAATTTACTAAACGTTTAATTGATTCTCCCTACAACTAATTATTTTACAGCACAGCTAACATAAATTCTTTTAAAAGATACAACATTATCAAACTAACTCTTAGTAAAATTTATTTTTAAAAAGTACTAGAGTTTTAAAAATAGTCATATCATTTGGTAACGTTTAATAAAATTTATATACATATTTATAAACATGTATAATAATATGTTTTATTGTGTATATATAATAATTGACAATTAAAATACATATTTTTATTTTGTTATCTCAATATAATTGGTAATAAAAATAACTTTTTAAATTTAATGATTTTATTTTCTAATTGAATGAGGATAATTTTATTTTTTAAATATATATAAGGATATCTATGGAATTGCATTAAGTATAAAACTAATTTTCAGAATAGTCTTGCTTTTTAAAATTCGTTGGAGGATAGATTAATTTTATCAAAATGATTTTATAAAATTTACCAAATACTAAAATTAACTTCTAACTTTTCAAAATCACTTTTAAACATCTAAAAAATAATTGTTTTACACTTCATCCAACATTTTGATTCTTATATAATATAGAAATATTTTAGTTGTTTTCGCTTTCGAATTATTAAGGAGACAGAGGCTAAATAATTGTTTTGCACTTCATCCAACTCCTTACCTTCAAAAATAATATTAAAAGATACAAGTATTAAAACCAATAAAAAAAAAAGATACGAAATCCCCAAAGGTTTGCTCCATTTAATAGATACACATGCCCCTTTAATTTAAAAAAAAAAATGGTCGCATAAAAAATCCTTTCCTGGGTCGACACATTTATCCCTTAGTTTCTTCTTTTACTTATAATTCAAGCCATGTTTACAATTGCGGTTCCATATGTTAAAAGCAAACTGTTTTAAAATGTTATGACCAAAAAAAATATATATATATAATTGTATCCTTTTTTTTACCATAAATCTTATTTTGTCAATCGAAACCCTAATAAATCATCACTATCATTATCCTATTTTATTTGGGATATGGAATTCATTGAACTTTAATTAAGTGATATCTTTTTTTTTTTAATTTGTGTAAATTTAGGTGTTGAAAAAAGTGCATAACTATTTAATGTTTTATCTATTTTATTTATGGTAGCTATACTATGCTATTCTATGTCATACACTTTAATTACAAAATTTAAGAAATGCATATATTTTACTTTTAAAATTCATAACACAATTAACACCCACAAATATTTGGTTACTATATTTGCATAGTTAATTATTTCTTAATCAAAGTAGAAATATATTTTTAAACCCCACCAGGCAGCAGTCCTGCAATCCCAAATTGCATTGTTCTTTCTATTTGGATTTTGTTGGAGGGGTATGAGCTAAAATGTTTATATTCTTTCTTTCTTTTTTTAAAAATAATTTTCACTGTAAAATAACCTCCTTCTGTGGGTTTGAATTTTAATAATTAAGCAAAGCTTACTAGTTTTACAAAAAAAAAAAAAAAAAAACAGGTAAAACTAAACCTTCGTTAATCCGTCAACCGATTTACCGTTGACTTTTAAAGCCCGTGACGGTGAGGCGTATATGGAAAGGTTGACTTTTGACTTTAGACGCACCGACAAGGTTTGACCATCACCAATTCATTGACGTTCGGACATGCCCCCGTAATATTTAATTGATTCTTGCTTTTCCCGAAAAAAATAAAATAAAATAAAATATGATGTGGTGAAGAGAGAGAGAGTCTTAAAATTCAGTAAATTTTGAAAAAAAAAGAAAAGAAAAAAGATGAGGTGGTGAAGAGCAAGAGAAACCTGAGCGGCTAGCGGGGCTCCAAAATTGATAAACCACCGAATCAAATATCAAGTACGACCCCCTAGCTTTCGCCTTTCGGTGTCAATGTCGGCCCAACAGTGTGATTTTGCCGTTGGTGTCCTTTTCGACCTCAAAAATTTCCTATTCCTCATTTATTCTCCGGCTTTGGTAGAGCACGAGTCATGACTTTTGAATCATTGGCCATACATAGGAGAAAATATATATTCATTACAAATATTTGAAACCACACACGGCTCATATTTTGGGACTAAATATTTTTTAGGCCAATAATGAAAAAAAAAAAAGAATTGATCTAATATGTCTCGGCCGACGGCATTTTTTTTTATAAATATAATAATCGATAAATTAATAATTGTTAGATGATACTAGACATCTCTCTAATTCCATATGCTTAACTCAAAGGATCATTTACCAAAAGGATAATATATATGTGTATGTATATATTGGCTTCCAGTTTTGTTGACATTTTGTCAACGAAATCTTTTGGCTCCAATTTTCACTACTATTATTGATCTATTTACCAGAAATCAAAGCAATCAAAATGAGCAATTTTTTGGTTTTTTTTTTTGTCATTTGATTGGGCCATTCTATGTTACATTTTATATAACATATATGAACCATTGATTTGTCGCTTAAAATAAAATTAAAAAAAATTATAGTATATGAAGCAATTGAGTTGTCACCCATAACAAATCATACGTTTACTATGTTATTGCCTTATATGTAATAAAGTTCAACTCCATTTGAATTTTGACTTTTTGGTGGGTTGAGTATTTTTTTTATTGCGTAGGTTTAATATGGGTTGAATTGAATTTGAACAAGTCCAATTCACGACTTAATTATGATTCTTGAGAGAGATCAATAAGATATCCAATTTCTTCTTCTTCTATCTGATCCTCTCACGTGATTCTTGATGTATATTTTTTTCAATTGTTTCGGTCGTAAATTTTAATTCCTAAATATCAAGTTTGACATTTAAACTGAAATCTTTATTATTTTAACTTTTAAAATAAAGTAATAAACTAAAGGATTTCAATTTAATGTTTTTAATTATATTTAAGACAAACAAAAATTTAACCCAAATATTAAAAGCTGATGATTAATTATTCATATTTTTTTAATCAATTAATTAAAAACTTTAAATCATTTTGCAGGTCATGTCTATATTATCTTGGCCTCTGGGGGATAACATTCCCCTTAATTTGTCATAATAGGATCCTCTCCTGATATGAATTTTACTGACTCTTAAAGATCTCATATCATATGTCTTTTAGTAGAAATATATGGGTAAAATTTAACTTCTCTATTATTATTTTTTGTTTATTAATTGCTAATCAATAGTTCACCTTGTGGTCTATTATTTGTGGTCTATTACAAATATTCCCGACCAAGTTTGTGGTTCGTGATAATACTCGTGAAAAACATTTTAAGTGCAGTATGAGAACAAATGTTATATAGCCTGAAAAACTATTGTCTGTAATATTTTTTAAAAAATTAATTTAAAAAATAAAGCAACTCTAAAGCTACCCACTGATGTTGAGACTCAACCAAGTATGCCTACTTTTTGTCACGAGCGCTTGGATGGATAATTAATATAATATAATGATTACTAATGTATATAAATTAGTTTGGCAAGTTGGCTTGCTGATGTATGAAGAAGAAAAACAAAACAGCCAAATTAATAGCTATAGTTCAGATTGTTTAGCTCGTTAATGGAAGTGAGGTGAGATGGACGGGAAGACAGCCAAATTTTAACAAAATATTTTTTAAAAGCCCCGATCCATCACCTAATGGTAGAGGTGAAAAAAATTCAATTATCCGACACAAATAAATATGTATGAGTCGTTAAAATTAACACGATTATAATTAATTGAGTTGCGTCTGGGTCAACACGATTTTTTTTTCCGTGTCGGGTTAAGATTAAAGTTCTTAACCATTTACCCGATCAATGACCATTATATTTTCTATTCTAAATTAATCTATAAGTTATTGTCATAAAAAAATCTCTTTTTATTTTATTTTATTTTTGAAAGAATGAACATATACACAATATTTTATTTATAAAATTTTATATAACTTTATTTCTGTATGTATGTATATATGTAAAATTTATTAAATATATAAATATTAAACATATTATTAGGTAACTTATTTATTTTTCGTGTCAGGTTAGGATTTCAATTTTTTAATATGATTATTAAATGAGTTATATTTAAATTGACCTAAATTTAATAAGATACAAATTTAACACGATATGAATACAACCCGACAAATCGATTTACTAACTCTACCCAAAGCTTTCAAATCTCCGGGAAAAAGAGAAAAAAAAAAAAGGGCTTACCCTGTATCAGTTTTTCAGCCGATACACTCTCGAACACTCATAATAATGGATACCCATAGGCTTTAACCAATTGTCTCCAAAATTTTGTTTTGTTAGTCGTTACTTGTTAGTCTCATTTGGCATTGGCTAGGTTTTAACTGGTTTGGGCACATTCGATTTTTACCTGTACTTTCAATTCTAGCAATCACATCAGACTTTTTTGGGAGTCACTTTTGCTAATTCCAATTTTGACTTTTTGGGTGGTTTAGCAAATAACAATGGATAGTTTCTCACTTTTTAATTTTTTGACTCTCTTGATGAATTCATCTTCGTCTTTGAAGGTGCTTTAACTTTCAGGCAACTTTCAGTCATGAGATGCAAGATTATTCAAAGTAAAATGAACTAGGAATGGTACCTTGTAGTATTTTCTACAGTTTTTATCGAACGAATCGATTCAGACGGCAGCACATTTCCTACTGCATGTTCGGCGATTAAAATTGTAACCTTTGGATTATGAAAGTTGAAATCTAAAAAGTTGTTCCGAATGAGGACAAAAGAACGGGGAACCTTATCGCAGGGGTAAGGTAATTGGTGCCCCATTTGCAACGCCTCTTCGATTCGAAATTAGTATTAATGCCGAATTGTTAGCTCTTGTTCTTCCTTTTGAAATAGCTTTTTCAATACTTAAATGCACGACAAATCTGGTTGGATTTCATCTACTGTTTTATTATAATTTATTTTTCCTCCGAAATTGCTTCGCGATTGTTAGTCGAATAGTTAACATCTATTTTACCCACAAAATTTGAGTGCTCCTCTTTTTCATTGGTGAGATCTTTTCCCCTCGGATATCATCAATTCAGAAGAATCTTTTAAAAGATTTTTAAATTTTGAATCATGAACTTATAATATGTGCTAATTATGTTTGTCATCGGGACTCGCCTATCGTGCAACAGTGGCACCGTGCAACAGTGGCAGCATGCCACTGCTTTTGTCTTTTATGTGTAAAATTTCATGAAGCCCTTTCACTTATTCTTATTTGAACTTTGCTTCAAAAATATTAAGTTCATTTCTCCCAAACCCGTGAATCCTTCAACGGCCGATCAACGGCAAATCGGCTCCTCCGGTGGCTGTGGTTGGTCAGAAAAGACATAGAGAATTGTGGAGAACAAAACTCAAGTGGTGGCATCACCGGAAACTGGAGAAACAACGGCGAATTGAAGCGGGGATTCTGTGACTTTTCACGGCTTCGATCGGCAGCTTTCCGAATGCTTTACGGCGACAAGGATGACATGGAGATGACCGGCATCGCACGAGCTTCCGATCGGTACCAACCTTGGCCGGTGGAGTTGCTGGAAACGGAAACAAAATCCGGGTCGGGTTCGCGGGTCGGGTTGACTCGGTTATTTTTGTGACAAGGATGGGGTGGAGATGACCGGCGTCGCACGATCTTCCGATCGGTACCAACCTTGGCCGGTGGCGTGGACGGAAATGGAAACGAAATTCGGGTCGGGTTCGCCGGTATTTGTGATAAAAAGAGGGGTATTGTGATAAATGTGTAATATAGAAGAAAAATGTATAAATAACAAATAGTATAAGGTGCTAATTATAATGTTTATATGGATGCAATAGAAATTAATTTAATATTTATGAGGTAAAGTTTAAATAAAAATGAATGAAAGGGGTTCAATGAAAATTTACAACACAGTTGGCACAAAAGACAAAACCAGTGGTACGGGTACCACGGTGGTACCGTAGTTGGATCCTTGTCATCGTTAAACAAAAGGACTCGCCTATCGTACAACAGTGGCACCATGCCACTGCTTTTGTCTTTTATGTGTAAAATTTCATGAAGCCCTTTCACTTATTCTTATTTGAACTTTGCTTCAAAAATATTAAGTTCATTTCTCCCAAACCCGTGAATCCTTCAACGGCCGATCAACGGCAAATCGGCTCCTCCGGTGGCTGTGGTTGGTCAGAAAAGACATAGAGAATTGTGGAGAACAAAACTCAAGTGGTGGCATCACCGGAAACTGGAGAAACAACGGCGAATTGAAGCGGGGATTCTGTGACTTTTCACGGCTTCGATCGGCAGCTTTCCGAATGCTTTACGGCGACAAGGATGACATGGAGATGACCGGCATCGCACGAGCTTCCGATCGGTACCAACCTTGGCCGGTGGAGTTGCTGGAAACGGAAACAAAATCCGGGTCGGGTTCGCGGGTCGGGTTGACCCGGTTATTTTTGTGACAAGGATGGGGTGGAGATGACCGGCGTCGCACGATCTTCCGATCGGTACCAACCTTGGCCGGTGGCGTGGACGGAAATGGAAACGAAATTCGGGTCGGGTTCGCCGGTATTTGTGATAAAAAGAGGGGTATTGTGATAAATGTGTAATATAGAAGAAAAATGTATAAATAACAAATAGTATAAGGTGCTAATTATAATGTTTATATGGATGCAATAGAAATTAATTTAATATTTATGAGGTA
This sequence comes from Citrus x clementina, assembly GCF_000493195.1. Taxonomy (NCBI): domain Eukaryota; kingdom Viridiplantae; phylum Streptophyta; class Magnoliopsida; order Sapindales; family Rutaceae; genus Citrus; species Citrus x clementina. Next base: position 9,914,354 of record NW_006262688.1, on the reverse strand, counting down.
AAGTTTAAATAAAAATGAATGAAAGGGGTTCAATGAAAATTTACAACACAATTGGCACAAAAGACAAAACCAGTGGTACGGGTACCACGGTGGTACCGTAGTTGGATCCTAAACAAAATACTTTAATCAATATCATCAATTTATGTGTAAGGAAAAGTATCCACCAAATTTTCTTTTTCTTTTTGGAAAAAGAAAATTTATAGGGACATTTACAATTTTACATGTAATAGTGAAGCTACTGTAAGGACTTGACTGAAAATTATCATCATCATCGTCATTATTAGTTATTGGGTTTACGGAGCATTTCCAAGGCAGAACAGTTTCTAGAGCCATTAGATATACTTTATTACAATTGTTTCAGATTCCGCTATATGCATCCAACGGTTCTGGAGACTGGAGACTGCTCTGCGTTGGAGCATTTCCAACATAATAATTTTCAGAACCATTAAATGTATTTTGTTACAATTATTTCAGATTCAACTATATGCATTCAACGGTTCTAAAGACTGCTCTGCGTTGGAGTATCTCCGACAAAATAACTGCCTTATTATTATTATTATTATTATTATTATTTTACAGAAGAATTGTATTTAATCCAAAGATTAGGGGGTCTAACTGAAAATTACAGAGGACTAAAACCCAAATCCCAGGAGGAGAAAGGAAGGAAAACAGGCAAAAGCAAAGGCATTCTCAAAATTCCAGAAAGAAAACCCATGTCGTCCCCACCGCAGTTTCCCCCGGCGAGTACGCGCGTGCAAGCCACGGCGGAGACGGAGAAAGCCCAGGCCGATACAACAGCAGCAGCAGCAGGAGGTCTAGAAGCTTCGCTTCTGCAACTGATCCAGAATCACCAGCATTCGTCTCTCAAACTCCGCGAGCAGACAGAGAGAGCCAAGAGATATTCCGTTCGGCACGCCGAGAGGGTGTCGGATTTATTGACGGATGCATTGAACGGAGGGGTGCAGGAGTCTTACGTTATCGAGAAAAGAATCGAGCTCGAAATTCGAACGCTAGCGGCCACGATTGCCAAATTCATGAAGCAAACCGATCAGTGGCTTGCCACCTCTCATGCTATCAACACTGCCGTCAAGGTTCCTCTTCTTTCTTCTTCCCTAATTTTTTCTATACCCAGTTTGACGAAATGATGATAGAGACCCTTTATTTTCACAAAGAGAGTAACACTCGTTTCTGACAGCTTACTGTTCAAATATTAAACCATAGCATATAATACACACACATAGCAATTATGGTTTTGTTTGGTAATAGGAAATTGGAGACTTTGAGAACTGGATGAAGACAATGGACCTGGATTGTAAAAGCATTAACGCTGCAATTCGCAACATCTACCAAGATTGAGCTTTTTCAATACATCATGTGTCTTCTTGCAGCTACTTGTATTTACATTTTCTAATTCTCATGTTGGTTTCTTGATAATTTACTTTCTTGAAAGTTTCACCAATAGTTGTTCAACAAACCTTTTTTTTTCCTTTCCTGGGTGCTAACGTGCTTTGTAATTCAACTGTATCATCTTAGCTTCCAGAGAACACTGCCGACAGAGAAATGAGCGAACAAGAACACTAGCATGTTGATGTTTGCATCTAGCAAACTCATTCAGACACTCACAGCAAATTGCCCGGATATTAATACTAATCTCAAAATTTCCATACTAATAGTTAAATTTTGTTACAAATTTAATGTCCAGTGTATACTAGAAGCTTGTTTATAGAACAAAAGAGAGTACAAATAAAGAAACAAAATTTGATATTTTCTAATTTTCCTTTGGAGAAACAAAATTTGATGACTTACTCAAAACATTGCCTAAAACTACATATACAGAGAACCATGCCCGAGACTCACTTTGTCATGAGAAGAAAAAAAGATGGGGACATTTTGACTTCAGTTTCAGCGACGTTTGTACAAACAAGGTTTCAACTCGGGCCATTCAATTTCCTTGCTCTTTGAGTTCTGCTTCTCCTGCAAAGGCAAAGTTGCAAATTGGCGAGTATCAGATTATTTGGTGCTTCTGCATCCAGATAAAATGGATATCTGACGATGAGCTACTAACCTTTTTCTTGAAGTAAAACATAATAAACATCTTATTCGAAAAGTCCTGCATGTAATATCTATCAGTTAGCATGAGTAAATAATCAATGACTGTGGCAAATGAGAGGAAGCCAAATTAACCTTGGACACAGGCGCAAATCCTAGATCACAAACTGCCTTTGAGAACTTGTTTGGGTCCGCTCCTCCAGTATTTGGATCAAATCTGCTCTTCACCTCTGCTATCAAAAGCCAGCCACTATGACGGAACATAAACAGCGGAATTACAAAAAAAAAAAAAAACTGATCCCAACTGGGTGATGTAAGAATTTCAAAAAATACGCTGAGCAGCAAACCTTGGCTTAAGAACCCGTTGTGCTTCCTGAAGGTAATTGGGGAAGTTAATCCCCATCAATGAAAGGCAGAAGACAGCAACATCTACAGACGAAGAGTTAAGGGGTGTCTGCCAATGAGCACAAACAATGAACTACCAGTGAGGCTATTTTATTACCAAGCTCTAATCTAAATACTTCCCAAGGAGAAAAAAAGTTCCAAAGCATATTTTTTGACCATCAAGAGTCAACAACAACATTCCAAATAACACAATGAAAAGCCACGGATTTCGTAATGCAATTTAGCATGTGCAGATGCATATCTGTTTTTCCACATATCTCCTCAAAACCGAATCATGAGGTATATTATAATAATAATAGAACATAGACGATTTGGCAAAAACATTACTTTTCAGAAAATATGTAGAAGAAGTGGTTCATATCCACAGTAGAATTCTATATATATTCTCTTAGTTCATAAATTTGCAATGAAATCTATAGATGAATCTAGTTTATGATTTGTGCATGTATAGGTGTCATAATCCATAGCATCTGTCCCTTGTAAATATAGCCTTAGCCCAAAGGCCAGTTGCTAGACATGCAGGGCAAAACAAGACTATCCACATTTTGGTTACTATATAAAACAAAAAGAAAATTCGACACTATATCCATTAGCAACAGATGTTCTGCCAACAATAACAGAAGGCACTATCCTCAACTACTTTAGCCCTAAGGAGTGAAGATTTATGTACTGAAATTGCTGGTTTACAGTCTTGCAAATAATTTAGTCATATCATTAAAGCTTTAAAAAGCGTAAAAATAGAAAGACATACATTGGACATATCACAAGCAATTACTGAAGGATCATTTGAGACAAGATCGAAAGAAAAAACTTTATTCTTCACACTTTTTGCTAGGCGTGCGTCCCCTGTAAAACAATATAACAGGATTACATAGACAGATCAACTACACGAGCATAAACAGTATTAGAAGTCTAATCAGAAAATAGTGGTAATTAACAATTGCAATTAGCAACATTTTATGGAGTCTAGAAGAACATTACCGCAGCCAAAATCAGCAATTACCAAAGAAGGGCTGTGATCCTTCAGCCATTTGACAATGATATTAACAGGCAGCTCAGGCCAATGCGACATTTGCTCCTGATATCCTGAATGATACTGGCAGGTACGTGTAAATTAAGTTCGGACATTGCTCCAAATACAACAGATAACATATAATAATACCATAAAACACTGCTTGAAGCCATTTCTTTGGTAGACCAAAAAAGAAAAAAATGAACCAAAAAGACAGAAGAATTGAGGCAATTACGTATGACAGAATTCATAATTAAGCTGTGAGTATATTGATGTGAAAAAACAGAATGCAGTAGAAGTCATGCTGTAGACATAGCAGGAATTTTAAGAAATTGGATGAAACATTAGATTAAATAAATGTCCTAAGTAGGCAATATTCCAGGTGTAGACTCAAATATCCCCAAAGCACGCACAGTAGCCAATACTACAGGCCCAAATCCAAAGACTTCAACATGTCTCAATTATCTAGCACTGGGAACTTAAAACCTTGATAGACTTTGGAATCAAGAATCAAGATACAATACCATGGTAAACAATCCCATCCTTTCATACAGTTTTTGATCATTGGGATGCACCAGATACTTAGTTTCATTGTAAATATATGATGTGCTTTTCATACCATTGTATCTATATGACACTGAAATCATATTTTATGGAATGTAAATGAGTACTATGTATACTCCATGGATTGTCTAATAAGCTTTGATGTTAAGGTTCAAGATGCGAGATGCTGCTAAGCAAGAAGATAAATAAGTACTACGTATAACTTCTAGATATCAGGATCAAGGTTGTCTGGCCTACGATGAACAATGCATATGCTATTTCTAAGTATTGTCTGTTAACATAAGAACTACCATCTAACCTAAAGGTACTTGCCATACCATTTTCCAAGTTACGTTTTACACATAGAAAAGATGACATTGGGTGTATATTCTTGCAGACAGAGACACACCCATACACACAAAAAAAAAAAAAAACCCAAAAAAAAGGAACAGGAATATGAAAAAGTTACCATATCAAACAAAGCCGGGTTTTCATTGAAATAATCCAATGCTTCTTTTCCACTGACAAATAGAAGCAAAAAGAATCAGATTTGCTTCAAAATGAGTACTATGTCAAATTCCACACTCACCTACGCCAAAAATAAATAAATCATGACCAGTAAGACAAAGAAATCATATCATCTTGACCAGCGAGCATGGGAATAATCGCAGCTAAAAGAACATACAATACACTTAAATATGTATCTCAATCATTAGACAATGTTTTTATAACATTGAGAAAAATTAGATAAGAATAAAAATTAAACTTTATTAAGAGCTAATAAAGTTATAACAGTTCACACCCAGATAACAAAAACCTCCAATGAACAAAACCCAATAATAAAATGTATTATGATAGAGAGAGTAATAACAAAAAATTAATAAAAAAAAATTACGTGCAAGTGTATAGCTTTTCATTGAGCATCCTGAAGTGACCCCCAGATAACCTGGCTCGCATCTGCCCATTAACAGAACAATTAGCCAAAAGTATGAAAAAAAATTCATATTAGATGGACTGAGAGTGAGAGAGAGAGACCTTGTCGAGGAAGCTGGAGGGCTTTGGTCGCTTTGCAGAAGCAGCAGCGGAAGTTTGATGATGTTCATTGTTTTTAACTGTGTCCTGTTTATGCTTCTTTGCTGTTGTTTTAGCTGTGCTCTTAGATTGATAAGATTCTTGATCCTGAGGCTTACTGTTGCTATTGTGTCTTCTTCTTCTTTTGCGTTTTCTGCTTTCTCCCTCTTTCATAGCTTTGCTTTCTTCTTCACTTCTGCTTCGCTTACGATAACCCAAAACCCCACCTCACCTATATTTTTTACTTAAAAAAAAGATTTGGAAACTCCAGTAGGCCCACATCAGGACCAACAGACGGCCCACAAGTTATGGATCGTTGGCCCATGAGTTTGGACTTCATTTAAGCCCAAAGGAGTTGCCCACAAATAAAACAAATAGGAAAATACAGGGGGAAAAAGAGAAGATTAAGATTTTTTTAAACGTTTTCTTTGTCATTGGCTATATATGATAAAGTTTTATACTTTTATTAAATGAGGATGTTACACAATTGATGTTCTAAAAATTGTTTCGTAAATTTAAACTGTCGTGTCAAGTGTCAACATGGTATCAAAACCCAAATTTACCAAGTTGTCTTGCCTTGCACTTTAGGAGGCTTATCACATCTACTAACACTCCAACTTTGTGTTTACTCCATGGTGAAAGATTGAGCAATTCAAGGATTGCATTGAACACTATAGAGCAATCAAAAGGATGAGCTCTTGATATGTGTGATTTGCGTGCACGGTAGAAGATTGACAAGGCAGGGCATCAAAAATCAATTCACGTATGTGAACATTTAGTAAGTCAAATATTACAGATTATATCACCATTAAATTCTCTTATCTAATACTGATACCAAGGTCGGCCAATTACACACCCAATAACATGCCAATTTAATGCTCCTTTCATCTTTCATTACCATTTTTGACCTATATAAAGACATGCAATGTCCTTACATTTGCCAATCAACCAGCACAAGCACTCAACATCTTCATTCTCTTTGTTTGAACTCTCTGTTAGTTGAAGAAGAATGGCAACCACTTCTGTTGAGAATGTGACTGCCAAGGCTGAGGCACTTGTGCTTCAAAAGGCTACTGCTATTGGGGAGGTGGCCAAAGAGAATGTGGGCTGTGAGAATGGAACTAAAGTTGCTGAAGACCAAAATGCTATTGCAGAGTTGGCAAAAGAAAAGATGAACTGCGAGAACAGAACCAAGGTTGCTGAAGCTGAAGAGCTAAGCGATGAGAGCGTTCAAGAAGATAAGGAAAAGACCGGGAATGAGGTGCGAAAGGAGGAGGCAAAGGAGGATATAGCAGTCGAGGTTGAACCCAAAACTGGGGTGTCCTTTCCTGTTAAGCTGAATGATGGGAAGCAACTGAATTGTGTCGGTTTGAGGAAGAAATCGATGCTTGGCTTGGGCATCAAGATTTACGGCTTTGGTAATGTTCCATATGTCAAGATTTCAGTTATTTTGGTTCAATATTCAGCCCTCTGCACTGTTTGATTTTATGGTAGTGCATACATTAAATGCATGATAATATCAGCTTGCATGCAATTATGTTCATAATAATATGATCAGTGCTACGTGAAAACTAAGAGATTGATGGTGTAACAAGAGCAATGAAAGAAACAGATCACTTGAAATGATATAATATCAGCAGCAAACATGAAAGCATAAAGGAACAAGATTATGCATTTAGCTATCTTATTTAAAACCACAATCATGAGTACCAGGTGCTCATAACTTGAAGACTAAATCCACCTAAGACATGCCAGAGTTTGAATACATCTTCATTGGCAAATTAACTAGCCTTATCATTCATTTTGCAGGGATATATGCAGATAATGAGAAGCTGAAAGAACTTCTAAGGTCAAAGATTGGGAAAGCTCCGGCAAAAGCTACAAAGGAAATGTATCAGACGGTAATTGACAGTGATGCGGGCATGACAGTGCGGATAGTAATTGTATTCTCTAACCTCACGATGAGCATGGTCAAAAAGAATTTTGATGAGGGCCTTGGAGCATCCATTAAAAAACTCACTGGTGGAAAGAAGAATGATGAACTCGCAAACAAGTAACATTTGTGTTGTTTTCAGAGCCACTACAAATGCATATTTATACTTAGCTATAAGCGAGACTTTACCTCACTTTGACACTATTAAGTTGCTTATTAGGGTCATGGGACATGCATCAGAAGACATCAAGCTAACATCTGGTTCTGTAATTGAGATTTCCCGGCTTCCAGGATATACCCTTCAAGCCAGAGGTGAGATAACAGGACAAAATTAAGCTATGATTTTAAATGTTATGCATGAACTCAATACAGAAATTAAAGAGATTTTGGTTGATGTGTGCAGTCATGGACCAGGTGGTGAGCAATGTTGAGAGTGAACTTCTCTGCAAGGCCTATATCCATATGTATCTGGGAGATGATGCCTTCGATAAAGATGCAAAAGAAAAACTTGGGATGTCCCTGCTTTCTCTCTTCTAATTGCTTGCATACTGAAACAGTTCCTAGGATTTAAAAGAATAAGACTTTTAAGTACTTCCGAGTTACTGCTTTCTCTTACTGAGCAATAGCTCATTAAGAAGATATCAATGAGCATGTTACTGCTTTCTGTTCTACAATCAAGTACCATCAATCCCAGTTTCTGTTTTGTGTGCGAGTGCCATGCATCCAAAGAAATAAATTGTATGATTCAGGAAAAAAAGGGATTCTTTATGCTTAATGCTTACTCATTCATTCAACAGTTTTTTGATACAAAACAATGAGACATTCCTTACCATCAATCACAAAGAGGCAACATTGATAAATATTTATGTTGCTCAATTCTGTGACATTTTGTATGTTGTTGTTAGCTACTACATACAGCTGGTTAAAATAAAAGATGATACACAGACAAGCAAGTGCATGGATATTGTACATTAAATAAGAGAAATAAAACAAAATACTAGAAAACTTTTGTTGAGTCCGTGGATGAAATCAATGAAAGCCATGGAGAACTCTCCTAGGATCCAATTGCCCACTGCAATAGCTTGACGACACAGTAGAAAGCTCTTGACGGCCCCTCCACTCTTCAAAGGGTTTCAAGACAATAGGATTTTCAATTGCAGCAGAATCCACACATAACATGGTTTTGTAACCGTCAACCCCCATATCTGGCAGAGCTTTGGCCTTTTTGTCCCAAGGGTTCCACACAACTGCATAGTGAGAGGTTTTCAAAATTATAAGGGACAAAACCTCCGGGTAATCATGTAAATGATAAAAAAATGAACTTGAATATGTTGAAGGACTAATAAGATATAACACTGCAGAGGAATTTCAAAAACCTGAATCTGGCATGCCATCTTTCCGCAGTTCAAAGGTTCTCTTCTTCTCATGGTCAATAATGGCAATCTTTGTTGGGGTGCTCAAATACACTCTGTCAATCTAAAGGGAAACAAAGACAGGTCTTGAGAAATTCAAGAGTTCGAAACTCCAAAACCCTATGATGGGTTTGGCAGATGTGCTCATACGAACTATGTATAAGACTAACATCATGGTGACATATTTGACCTCGATACAAAATGAAAAATCAGATTAATGAATATCAATGCAGAGGTTTGTATATGCAGATAAACTGATAAAAAACTGCTCTAACCAATATGGAAAAAAAATGAAAAATGAAGCATGAAACCACATCGAATAGTTAACTAGAAGCATAAAGATGATGAATTGCTTCTATTTCCTGCTAACAAACTGATATTCAGATTGAATGCACAAGAATAAATATGTAGTACCTCGCCATCAAAGGTAATTGCATCCGCCTGCTCTGTGAACCTTTCTTTATTCATCAGATAATCAAAGTAATCAAGAGTCTCCAAGCCTTCGACACGCACTTCACTGTAAATTAAGCAGCATCATCCAACCCATCGGAAAAGGACAAGAATGGTTTATTCTCTAGATTCAACTATACTAAGGAATACGCAGAACTGTGGCGTCACAAAAGTCAAAAGACAATGGTAGCAAACATTTAGTCAATTCATTGAGAAAACCTGATATCTGATACAGATAAGTAATTACGCAGCGCGAACATAAAAGAGAAAGCCTTGTTATCCACATTCCTCACACGAGGGATCAAAGTCAGCTTGCCAGGACTGATAGAAATACGGAGACGCAACTCAAAGCTGCACAAAAGAGTCATTGGTGAACAAGTGATAATATCCTTCCATATTCGTTTTTCTGACACAGATCATAAATGGATGAACATACCCTCGTGGCCAGGCCTTTATATCCTCTTCTGTGGACTTCAATATCAGATCCACTGTTGACTGGTTGTTAGCTGGGGGCAGAGGAGAAGCATCTTCATCCAATGACCAAAATCTGTTCCTTGCGAATCCATGTTGCTCCAGTAAACCAAGATTTCCAAACTGCAGGCAGTAATTTATTAGAAACCATAGTCTCAGCAAGGAATAGCTATCACCAGTTTAGTTAGGTTCACTAATATACAACCTGTGGGAAGCAGACAGGTATACCTCCCCTGATGGCTTTAGGTGGCTTCCAGAAAGACTGCAGAACAAAGAAAGCCAATAAGTATGATGGAAAAATACAAGGAAATTCTGTTTGAAACTATCGTTTAGCAGTCATAAACTACACAAACAAGCTGCTTAGGTGTGGTCCACTGGAGGAGGAAAATAAATGTGCTCATTGAAATAGAAGTATGCTAGCATGTCATGATCAAGAAAAGCTTGAATAGCCAATGCAGCAGGAGAGAGGAGTCTTAAATAAAAAATGGTATAAAATGCGGGAAATAGGAAATATGAGAACAAAATAAATTGCAGTAAGTCAGCTTCTAAGTCATATTCACTCTTCCTTAATGTCATGCATTGTGATAAATATACATCTGACAAAGTTATTAGACTTTCGCTTTTGTTTCCTCTTATACTTTCATGGTCTGAAAGTGAACACATTTATATTCCCAACAATATAAATTTTTGCTCTGAGAATGCATGTTTGCTTCATCACTAGCCGCACTAATTAAAATCAATAGTTCCATAGATGTTGGGTCATCCATTAAGAAAGGTACAGAGAGAACAATCCTTAATTTTTATCAGAAGAAGAATTGTACAATCCTTAAACAGCACTGTGGTTTTCAAATTTAATTAGTAGACATGTTCTGAACCCCTAAAACATACACAAGGAATATTTTACCTTGCTGCTCATAAAAAGCAGTTCTTCTCTTCGTTCATTCTTCCAGGAAACAACTTGCCCACCATAGAGAAGCACCTGACAATTTTAGGTCATGTAGTTGGTTGGTAAACAGGCAAGGTTTCTGCTTTCATCATTTCGATGCATAAAGCCACTTAAACCACAAGGGGACAACGTATCATGTTGAAAATTGAAACACTTATGTCAAACCCTAATTAATAAACCACTGAATCTTCAGTCAATTTACTATCGTATTAACAACTCAATAACGCAGAAATTGGATTCAACTTAACCTTTAATATTCCATGGATTTTGTATTAGGAAGATCAGACGGCAAGACTTACAGCTCAAAATCAATAATCAGTATCAAGCCAAAATAGGGACACAAAAAGTTACTTTTAAAAAAGCTTATTTTATTATCTTCGACACCCCTGTTCTTTTATCTAAGCATCTGAGGCTTTGAGCATTAGTCGTCTTCAAATTCTCAAATTTAATCATAACAAGATGACTTTATTTTCTTATAAATTAAAGGGGCTTCTCTTCACCAACTACCACACATCCTTTTAGTTTAAACACCTCTTTAATCTTTTTTTATGCTGGATGTACCAGAATCCATTAAAACCATTTCAACAATCCAATCACAAACCCTTTCTCTTTTTTCTTTCTTCTCAAAATTCAAACAGCACCATCTACAAGTAAAAACCAAATCAAAGACAACTAAATACTTCCAATCATAAAATTCATATAACCCCTCGAATCCAAATCATAAAATCAACTACAAAACAAATAAGAACAAATCCATAATAATATTTAAAAAAAATGAATAAATAATTATAATGGTGAAACAGACCTCAGCAGATGACCCAGTTGGCTCAGTCAAAATAATTCTGGGCAATCCATCTTTATCATGAACTATATTCAATGGCATAGCTGTTGGCCCTAACCTTGCCCTTATTCTGCTCACAAATGGGTTCACTTTCCCTTTTCTCCACTCCAGCTGCACACCACCACACAAAACCACAACAACTTTAACAAACCCACAACAGAACATATGAAGTTATTAAAACACCAAAAATCACATACAAAAATCATACCCCCAAAAGAGACTTGATTGCCCAATAAGGAAAAGAAAACAAACGATGAAACAACAAAATAAAAGGAAAAAAAAAATCCTATATCTATATATAACCAAATGAAAGACAACAAATAGATGGGTTAGCTTACGTTTGGCTCTTGATAATAATATTACTATAATAAATATCAATAATTTTTATTAATTCCCCTAATCGGCTTCGAGTTTGAAGAACAACCCACCCACCAACTCTCTCTCAAGGTCTTGAAAAGTCCATGATATGATGTTACTTACAGTAAAATCACATTACACGGATTATATATACATCTATATATCTATAGATTTAGCAGAGTTCGTGTAATAATAAGAATACGAAGGATGGGATATCTATCTAACGAAAGCCACCAACTAATATTATACTTGTTCGTCATTGGATGCTCTCTGCTTTTTGAGTCACTTTCAGTTATTCTGTTACTCTGTGTTTGTTCCCAGGTTTTTTCCACTGGGCCATAGCTTCCGATAGCACTGTCGTGTTGGTTTTATCGAGATCAAGACCGTTGATCTAGTGGGCTCCTCCATGTGGCAAAGAAATAGAATGCCTGTGTACTGGATTATTATGGGGTAGCTTATACATGTGATTATATCCGCTGTAGTTGAACGAATATAAGTATTGTACAAAAATTAATTTGTTTTTTTAAGGAACACTTTTAATCAACGGTCCACATTTAATGATAATTTTTGCAATTTTTTTTTAAAATAAATATTCTCGACGTTCTTGCTTTTGGTTCTTATAGTTTCTCTAACATAGCATATTATACTTATAAAATTATAACATATAACATAAAAATGATTATATATTTATAAGTAAATATTACCAATGAATTTCCATATTATTCTCCTAGTTGATGATGTATTTAACCACTGAAATTGAAAAAAAAAAAAATTAATCAGTGAGGCAGATATTGTAGAGTAGCTAAAACCTAAAATATGAGAATCATATGTAAATTGTTAAGAGAGGCTTGGTAGAGCTAACTTTTGGTAGACGTACGAAATTAAAAAATAAAAAAAGAAATTAAAATGAGGGAACTTTGTCCATGCATCATGCATATCTTCGTTAATTTGTTTCTACTATCTTATCATGGCAATGGAGAATGACTTAACAACCAGGATTATAGGCTAGTGCTTCCTGTGATAAGACAATGGGCGGTGACAAAGACCTTTGGACAGGTAGTTTCATTCAGTTCGGTTCGGTTTTATATTATATACAATTTAAATTTATCAATTAGATTAAAGGTTTATTTGTTTTTATTTTTATCTGAAATCTCAATTTGACATATTTTAAGATGTTTTGATATTTTAGTTTGTTTATTTTTTGTATTTGAAATCTTTTTGTAAGATATTTTTATCTGAATTGAAAAGAATAAATTCTATTGACTTTTATTTGAGTGATAAAATATCTGATTGAAAAATCTTTTTTTTTTACAAATATCCTCATTAAATGTACTTATTTCTTACCTAATTATTAGATGTCATATTATAATTTTTTTTCTTGATCTCAGATTTTACTTGGTATTAAGTACTTAACATACATTCAATTTGAATTTAAAAAAAAAAAATTCTTTTATTATTAGATAACAACTTTTTTATGTATAAAATATTATGTTGAATTGTGTTATCACAATTACTTTTCATAAAATCACATGTCAAATGCTTATCTTATAAATTATTTATAACATATAAAAACTATTGTACTAGAAAACACTGTAAATGTAGACCTATTTAAACTTTAAGTATATATAACACTTTCAATGTCATAAGTATAAACCATATTAGATTTAAAATGTTTTGATTTTATAAAAACAAACAACTTATCACTTACACTCAGACGAGAAAAAAATTTTAAAAAAAATATTATCCTAACATATGTATTTAGACCCATTTAAACTTGTTGAAACTCATTTAAATTTTATATATATAAAAAAAAACAAATACTTCCTAAGTTATTTTAGATTTAGAATGAAACTTAACTAAATCCAACCGTCTACCACATGAGGACAAGTGGGGAAGCTTGTTCCTAAAATTTTGAGAAAATCTATTTTAAATTTCAACTAAAATTTTTTAATTGTCTCTAGTTAAATTTGTAATTTGTGATTTGTGCTCATTGACTTTGAAATATATATATATATATATATATAAAGTAAACTCAAAATTATAATTGTATCTTCAAAATCAATTTAAAGAATATATTAAATCTGAAATTATTTAAAAAATACTTGACAAAAATAAAATTCTTATAAATAAATTAAATTTGCCCTGCATGACCATAAGCCATTAATGACACTTGAATCTGATACAAAAGCTAAATTTGATGATTGAAATACTTATAAAATTATATAAAAATCCTTCAAAATTGATAATGCAACCAATTAAATTAAGGATCTAAAATCATGGTTAGCTCCCCACAGAAAGGGGTATCATATAGATACAAATATAAGCTGCAAATATGTTTACTGACAGTTGGAATGCAATATTAAGATATTAATTAATAACTAAATAATAATTAAAAAAAAAACCGCAGTGGCCCTAGCTAGAGAATAAAAAACGAACATATAAAGTTGAAGATGCTTTAAGAAGAAACCTTTGTGCTGCCATCGATCCATGTCTTTTATAAAGTTCGGATAAGATAGGGTTGACGATGATATATTATGAAGTAGTCCACCCATAAAGTTATCTTTTAATCAAGGATGTGAAATCAAGATGGAGAATACCCGTTTTTCTTTTTACTGAAATTAATATATATATATATATCACTTATCGTTATTGTTTTTGTAATATTTAAGAATCTTTTTAACTCTAAAAATTTAAAAGAAAAGAGGTGTAAATGAATCATTTGCTTGATATTTAATTTTAAAAATATAAAATAAATACTTATTTTAGGAAAAATTAACAATAATAAAAAGTATAAGAAAAACATCTTATCATTAATGAAAGGAATTTAGATCTATTACAAATATATGTAGGCAATTAAAAATGTAAAATTAACAATTTAATTAATTTTTAGAAATACTGTTCACCGGCACTGTTTATGGTTACTGTTCATTAGCATAAAAAATATTAATTTTAAGAATATAAAATAAATACTTATTTTAGGAAAAATTAACAATAATAAAAAGTATAAGAAAAACATCTTCTCATTAATGAAAGGAATTTAGATCTATTACAAATATATGTAGGCAATTAAAACTGTAAAATTAACAATTTAATTAATTTTTAGAAATACTGTTTCACCGGCACTGTTTATGGTTACTGTTTATTAGCATAAAAAATATTAATTTTTCAAAAAACAATAAATTACAAAAATTAAATGACATGAAGACTTTTACGTGGTTTAGATTAATTAATCCTACATCCACGAGGCAACGTCTAGATGAAAAACAATTCACTAAGTTGAGATATTACAACCTATGGATTTATCAAACTTAAGATTTTCATTTATAATTTATCACCATACAGTTTACTCAACCTTAGACTGAATCTGCTTCTCTTGAATAATTGCTACCCCTCTTGATCCACGATTCTCGAGGTACTTCGCAAAGCGATCAATAACAATTCTTCAATTCATTAATGTCTAGTGATCCAAGATCCACAAAACTCTCCACAGAGATGAAAAAGAAGATAAGAAGAAAACAAATCAACACAACATTATATGTCAAATCTGGATTCTCCAAGGAGGAGGTCGAATTTTACTTCTCTACTTTATGCTCTATGTTGCGTCCTTTTAATTGTAAAACACTTCCCTTTATATAGGCACTAGAATTTCACAAAAATGGTAAGTCTTAAAAGACTTGGATTCTTTCCAAATAAGAGTTTTTTTCCTCTTATACTTCCCGTGAATCTGAAGAGGAATAAATACGATCTTCTTGCCTTACTTGTCTCCCAAAAAATATTTAGAACATTCAATAAACTTCCTATTTGAACAAACTTCTTGCTCTAAATAGATCTCATGCGCCAATTATAGAATCCCATCATTAATTGACTTGCTAAATTAGACATCTAATTAAATTAGAAAATAAATATTCCTAATAAATTGGAATCTCACTAAATTAGAGAATTAATAAATTAATGTATGTTACAAGATATGTAATAAATAATATTCCAATTTAACTAGACTTGCCATAAGATGCCAACACTACAAATAATGGACTTAACAATCAATTTTTTATTTATATGAAAATTAATATTTCTAATTTTTAGTATTTAATTTTTTATTCTAATTCTAATTTATATGATTTATTTATTTTCTAATAAATATAAATAAAAATATTTTTGAAAATAAAAGTAATATTGTAAAATGATTGTACTAAGAATTATTGAGTGCTACGAGAACAATAAAGAATAAGTGGTATATATTCAGTTTAGTAAGAAAGAAATTGATAATCTTGCTAATTGAAATGATGTGGTACAGGGATTATTGTCTGTAATAAATGCTTCTGCCATGGTTAGAATCGATCGGTTGTATTAATCTATGTGATTGTAAATTATTGTGAAAAATAACATGGATAAAAATGTCGGAGAATTTTCTCTCTCTTGCCTTTGTGTTCATATCAACTACTCACAGTTCCATACTCCTAAGATTTGTCTTATTACTTAATAAATATTGAGTACAAGCTGCTATTTATCCAAGGCTCAGTCGATTGCTTCAGATTTACATCTGGCTAGCTGAGCTAATTATTATCTGATATATAGTATCTGGAACAAAGCTTAGAATGTAACAACCTTGATTCGCTGTAAAGAATTATATGCATGCATGCATGCATGATATTACCCTACAGCATTACATATCCTGGTATCTAGTAGTTCACCAGATGGTTCTCTTGGACAGCTGAACCTTTAAACCATACTTCATATGAAGTACCATAGAATTGCAAGGTGATACAGGATGGCCTTGCACTATTTTTACCTGATAATTCCCGAGAATCAGAGCTGCAACCATCTTCATTTGAATGAAAGCCGTGTCCTTTCCCAAACAATTTCTCGGTCCAGCATGGAATGCTGTGAACTTGTAAGATGGTACGTGCACAATACTACCTTTCTCTGTAATCCACCTCTCTGGCTTAAATTCTAAACAATCTTTGCCCCATATCACTTCCATCCTCCCCATTGCATAATAAGATATCAATATTGAATGATTCTTATTGATGCGATGCCCACTTGGGAGAACGTCTGCTTGTGCTGCAATTTTGTGATTGTACGGCACTGGTGGGTACAGTCTCAACGTTTCACACAAGGCTGCATGCAGATAAACCATCCTATTGACCTCTTTTGCATCGAAAAGCAATCTCTTATCCCTATGTTCTTCTTCTTCTTCCTTTTGCATAACCATATTGGCCTTCATCTCTTCAAGAATGTTGTTTTCGACTGAAGGGTGTGTAGCAACGAGCCAGAAAAACCAAACGAGGCCTGAGCTTACAGTCTCTTTTCCCGCTGCCAAGAGATTGAATGCTGTGTCTCTCAGAAATTTGTCATTCCTTCTCAAAGCACCTATTTTTCGATCCTCGTTCATCTCTTCTTCCTCTTCTCCTTCCACCATAAAAGCTGTTAATACGTCAAATTCCTCCTCCTCCTCCGTGCTTGCTTTTCTGCTGATCTGTAATCTTTCCCGCTTCAAAGAAATGCACTCATATAAGAACCTATCAAAAGTTTTCATGGCTTTACTAAGTTTTTTCTCTTTCCCAATGTGAAGCCATTTTTGCAGCTTCCACCAACTCTTTGGCACAATGTGGCGATAAAACACAGCTTGCTCGGTTGCGTTAAATGCATTTGCATAAGCAACTTGAGGGAACTCAAAGGAGAGATAATTTGGATCGATTCCTAAAACTGACATGCAGATATTGTCAAAGGTGAACCGCTGAAACACATCTTGTAAGTCCACCTTGATCCCTACTTCTGAGGCATGATCAAGAACTGGGATCAGACCATTTTCAAGCTTCTGATAAATAGTTTTTTCTAGAGCGGACTCGAACTTGTTGTGCTTCATCACTGAATGAATCATTTTCCTCTGCATTTTCCACAAATTCCCATCGGCAGCAAAAACGCCATCTCCGAATGGTTCCAAGATCATCCTCAAGTCAGGTCCCTTTGGGTAGTTGCTGAAGTTTTTGCTGCTGATGTAGTGCACATTCATAGGATCACTGGTGATGATGAAGTCCATTTTTGCAAACCAAGGCCCTTTGAACTCTAATGTGCCCCGGCTCTTTTGCAAAACCCGGGTGGCAAATTCATGGAGTTGATGTGCGTTGAGGACAAGCGTTGACAGCATTCTTGTGCGAGAGCTTCTCTTGAAACTCCAAAGACAACCAATAAGTATGAAGAGAAATGCTACGATCATCTCTACATAGCTAATTGTAATGGCCATTGAACAAGCTATATTTTAAAATGTATATGTTGTTCAGAATTAACTCCAAACGTTTAGCATTTATAGACATTACAAGAAAACTGGTACATTACTACAAAAATTTTAGTCACTTTCACAAAATCAAGCCTAGGGCGTCCCCATTTCGA
This sequence comes from Citrus x clementina, assembly GCF_000493195.1. Lineage (NCBI taxonomy): Eukaryota > Viridiplantae > Streptophyta > Magnoliopsida > Sapindales > Rutaceae > Citrus > Citrus x clementina. Next base: position 9,896,474 of record NW_006262688.1, on the reverse strand, counting down.
TTTATTGATAACGATTGAACGTGTTTCTCGAAATACATTAATGTATATACTTGTCAACTTAATTAATGTATATACTTGTAAACTTATGGAACAAGATCCTCTCCTGATTTGAGTACTACTGGGCTTTTAAGGATCTTTTGCCAAGTGTCTTTTAGTAGTAGTGTATGTGTAATATTTAACTTCTTTTACTTTTATTTTTTAACAACCAATCCATAATTGAGTATTTGCTCAGGACATGATTAGATCAGGAGAAAATCTTGATCCGTCAACTTATATGTTGGAAAGGTTCTTATTAATTAGCTATTATATTTTTATAATAGTTCTAATACTGCCACATATGTATAGATTTTTCTAGTAGGCCTAAATTTTTTTTGCACGCTTTAATTACCAAGTTATATGCCTCTTAAGTACTTAATTTTTGTAATTTTTAGGTCTCTTTATTCAACCAATCACATCCATTAACATTCAAAATATGACTTTTGAATGTATAAATTAAAGCTTTCCTATTTTTTAACAAATATATTTCATTAGACTGAGTATATTATACACACTTGCGCATATATGTCTATATAATCATTCTCAAGTGTGGGCACCCTCAATTTTTTTTTTTAGTGCGGACACGTTGTTTAGTATTAAAATCTATCTCTATTAAATCGTATGACTTAAAAGTGTATTCACATAAAAGAAAAAAATAAGGGTGCCCATACTATAGAATATGAATATATATATAAGGAAGTATATTTTTCTCTTTTTTTTTTAACACATAGATCGCGATTAGTGATTAAAGATAAATTAGAGACTTGTGATAAAGAGGAGAAACACTAAAACCCTAAGGAGTTGTTTGTTATTCATCTTAAGTTATTAAGATTGAAGAATTATTTTTTGATATTTAAGTTTTTTTAAGACATTTTACCTAAATATAAAAAAGTCAAGATTTCTTTCTTAAGTCTTAAATTTGAAGTCTTAATGAGTCATTTAAGGTTAATTACTCAAGCATATATATCCCATACAATTTATTTATTTCCTATGTATATTGAAATATATTTTGTATAATTACTACGTATAAACCTATTTTAATTATTACTTTCTGAATATGTAACTTTAAATAGGTTGGTATTCATACCTTTTTAGAAATATCAAACATATTTATTAGATTTTCTTTAAACAATTAGACCTGTAAAATTTAGTAATATCAATCCTTTAAGGGACATCAATATAAAAATATTAATTTTTAAATTTTTTATTTAAAAAAATAAACAACTTAATATTTATAATCAGATATTAGAAA